>NC_084472.1:24955585-25623398 GCF_027409185.1 Cynocephalus volans
GTGACCAGCACTCAGCCCGTGAGCGCACCAGCCATTCCTATATAGGATCCGAACCGCGGCGGGAGCATCACCGCGCTCCCAGCGCCACACTCTCCTGAGTGTGCCACGGGCTCAGCCCAATAATTACAATTTTTAAGGGCATTTGGATCTTTGATTGTTTTTTAATCATCTGAGAGATTTAGGTATGTAGATTTCAATTGGTGATTACAGAGTAATGAAGTTACTGAATTGTTTAAATTTTCAATTATCCACCTAAATTTTATGAATGTGGGTTATCTACAATAAATTATTAATTGTGAATCAGGCTTTATATTAATATCCAGAATTGTTATAACCTCCTCTTCCCCTTATACAAATAAGACGTGTTCAGGAATGTAAACTTACTTGACTTTTAATCAGAGAATGATATTTAAAGGAAGTCAGCTGCCTATGTAATACAAGTGACTTACTACTCACTTGAAGTGACTAAAACTGACTTTACCAATAATGGAAGCACCTTTCCATGTATGTGTTGTCCTGAGACCCCAGGGTTTCTTAATTAGCCAACAAACAGCCTTCAAACCATTAGTCTTAAGTTATCCTCATGATTTCTTTCCAGGACAGGTTCCTCCTCCAGGACCAAGTGATGGTGAGGCTTCTGCTTAATCTGTCTGGGGTGGACATCCTCCTCAGTTACCTACTCTCCAGCAGGAACCATCACACAGAACATTGAGCATGACAGCAGTCATATTGGAGCTTCACCTACCTGTCTATCCACGTAGTACATTAAGGTCATGGCTCTAGAAATAATAAGAATCTGCCAGATTCCAAAGCCTATGTTCTTTCTATTACGTGAATAAGGGACTTTTTCTGGTGAGATTATGAAACAGTCTGTGTGCTTAATGCACGGAAGAGGAGACTCAGTTCCAACAATATCTCTTTTCATGTGAACATCTGGTGGGGTGAAGATGGGAATGGGAAACATTAAGAGAAAAGTCAAGTATATAAATTATGGCTAATTTTAAGGAGATTAAAGAAATATAAAAATGATAAATCTCATTATATTCTCTATTATTATCTTTCTCACAGAATGACTGCATGTAAGATAAAATGTAGGTAATACTGGGAATATCCCTAGAGAGTCACTGTAATACAAGTACAATTTATCATAAAGTAGATAAAATGTAATTTTAAATTTCTGAGAAAAAATATATGAAGTATAGTTAATTTAAATTAAGTTCTAGTAAAGCATAGTTTATATATACTCACAATGCATTTTACATATGTATATCTCAAAGATAGAGTTTGTACTTAAAAATACAACTTAAAATAATTTTTAAATGAAAACAATAATAGCAAGGGTTTATCGAATGGTCATTACCTGACATGTACTGTTCTAAGCACGTTACATGATCTTTCATTTAATACTCATGATAGCCATATAAAGTAGATACTATCATTTGTGTCTGTTTTACATGTGAAGAAACTGAGGTACACAATATATGACAATTTACCTAGGTTCTCAACAGATCATATGGGTCATATACAGAATTTGAACCCAAATCTATCAGGTTTCGGAACCTGAAATCTTACTACAAACTCATGTTTTGTTTTTTTGTTGTTGTTGTTGTTTTTTTGTAAATGTCATTTTATGTGCATTAAAAGTTCTATTCTTTAACCTTCAGATTTAATTTAAGAATGTAAATCTGTGGGTATGGTTTGTACTCAGAAAATAGTTGCTGAATGAATGAATAAACATTCGAATAAACGATGGTATTAAACTTTAAAAAATATAGAACTTTATACAGAGAAATAACAATGGTGCTCATGTTAATAATAATAGAAGTTATATACCCTTAAAGTCTTCAAACTGCTTATCATATATTTAATCTTATTTGTTCATCACAACATCCCTGTGAGGTGGACATTTGCATTCTCATTCCACTTTATTGGTTAAAAATAAACAACAACAACAAAAAGCTAAACCTCAATTGTATGGCTTTGCCCACGTTAATGTAATATTGGGTGGCAGAATCTGAACTTGAGTCAAGGTTCTCTGACTACACATCTGGTTTTCATTCCGGTATACACAATGGCCTTGGGAGTCAGTCACACCGAACTTATCACTTACCTCTTATCCTGACTTCTGATTTGCTCTAAATGTACATATTTTAGAAGGAAAGATTCTTTTTACTTCCTTTTATAATTTTATGTGGTCACGTTTATTTTATAGACTGAGTCATTAAATCATTGCTTTGTGAGTCTTTCTCTACTGCTCAGAAGCCCAAAGCTATTCTGGGACTATATTCATGCCCTATATATAGGACATTCCTTTGAAAATTAGATGAGTGGTAACCTTATTAATATTTCATATGCTCGGTCCTGCTTGAATTGATAATGTTGCAGTGATTTTAGTGTGAAATAATGTAACATAATATGCACAGAGAATAAGTAGTGCTGTAAGAGAATTAATAAAACTTTTTAACCCCATTTCATGAAGATTTGGCCTTGTCTGTGTGTAAGCTGCTACATTACCAAATAAAGCATCTCTATGTGTTGGAAAGTAAAGAAAAGAGAAGCCAAGATCACTGTTCTCCATAGCTGAATACTACAGTGCCGTGCCTTACGTATAGCCACAGAAGTGCACTGGGATCTATAAACCAATGTAGAGTTAGCAAGGACCTCAAAAGAGGCTGTCTCAGCAAGACGACTGGCTGGCCCTCCAATGCTAGCTGGCTACATTGAAGGGCAAGTGCATACATACATGCATTATTTAAGATAAAATGCTGATGTCTTTAGTTTCATAGATTATCAGAGTGCTGATTCCTAGTGAGCAGAGGGGGAGAGCTCTCTTCTCCTGAAAGGCATATAATCTGCAAGCTTGATCTCACCTGCTTTTTCGATTTCTCCAGTGCTATGTCCTGCTCTTGTGAAGCCAGCAGAGAGGTACCTTCAACTTCTTCCATCTCTCATCTTCCTAACTTTCCACTTTCCTGGCTCCTATTCCCTCACTAGATACCAACTTCTGACCCCGTCCCATTCCTTGATGAACCATTTGCTGTATCTTATCTGGCATATTGACCTTGGACTTTGTTTTCTTCTTATCTCCCTAAGTCCATCAATTTTTGTGTTACTTTGCAGCTTTTGCAAGCCTGTTCGCTCAATATTACACCTATTGCAGGGCTAGCTCCTAGTGTCCAGCTGGGGGAAGGGGCAGCCTCCTCCAGTTAAAAAACAAAATGAGACTTTTTAAAGATTTCAAAAAATATGCTTTAAAAAATTACAAGTCCTCACAAAGTGTGGAAAAGTTTAACATTTGCATATATTTTATAACTTCTATAAATTTCTCATTGCTAGTAGGAAATATTTTTTCCTTATTAATTCTTAATGAAGTCCCAAACATTACACACACACAAAGTACTGGCAACCTTAAAGGCAGGCTACTACTAATGTATAGATAATTTTATATGAAGAGTATTCAGAAAGTGAAAAACACAAATCGTTGTTCCTTCTGCCATCTAAATTTGTAGACACTTATTTTCACATAGTAATTTCTGAATCTGTTTAGAGATATACCAATTCACTTATCAGAAGATCCAACAGCCCAAAGTATACATTTAGTTTGAGCTTTGCTGAAGCTCAAATTTTTGTGTTTTGTTTTTATGTTCAAAATAAATGTCATTAATGCTGAATTTTAAATCCTTTCAAGTAAAATTTATTTTGCTTTGAGCGTGCTCTGGTACCAGTGGTGTTTCATTTTTTCAGACGCTCATTTTTTCCATTTGTTCCTTAGTTTATACATTCTCTCACACTTATAAGTTTATCATATATTTCATGTCCAGTTTTATGTCATCATACTTGCTGCTTTCTAAATATTGAAATTTTTCACGTTGTATCATACTCCATGAATTTATCCCTGAATCCACATTTAGGCCTTCACAATATTTGCATTTTGGAGTCAGAAGAGAAAGGAGTGAGAAGAGGAAAGAGTAATTTCAATAAACTGTTTAACATAGAAAACTAGACAGCAGCCGTGAGCCCAAATGAAACCCAGGATGGAAGACTGAAGTCTGCTAATGTTCGAGGATCTCCAAGGCAGACAAAGCACATGGCTATCAGATTCTTGGCAAAGCAAGGGTATTATACAAAAGGGTCCCAGGTGCCCTCTGTAAGCCACCCAATTAGGGTTATTACTTTGTTAAATTACTTTAGGGATTTCATTTTGATGTCTTACCTTAGGAGAGTCCATTTAAATTCTCTAATCCCTGCCAAGGTCTTCTGAATATTTGGGTTTGTCTGAGGCTCAGTTTATAAATTGTCATAAAGATACAGAATAAAACAAATGATGCTCTAAAAACATGAAAGAACGAATATGCTTTCCCACATTTCTCTTATTACCAAGAAGCCACTTAGTCACTGAGAGGAGCAAAGGCCAAGCAGAGAAGCATGGCAAGGTGAGGATACTTTCCACTTATTAAATAGTATAATGCTATTCATTGTTGAATTTAATCAGTTGGCAAAAATAAACTGTGACCCTTCACTCCTCATAACCAGGGGAGCATTTCCTTGGAACTTTTCTTTATCCAAATCAGTTAATTAAAAAAACACCCTATTCACAGAAATTCCGCCTGCTAAATGTTCAAATGTTCCTGTGGGAGTTATTAATCCAGTTTGCCAAATAGCTCAGGTTTCACTCCTTTTGAGCACATCAAAAGTTTACACTCTTGGCTTTGTTTGTGGGTGGTGAACTTGTGTGACTTGTTCTGGCCAAAGAGTTGTGCCAGAGCATTTAAAGGCTAATACTCATATGAGGCCCTCCAAATCTCTCTCTCTCTCTCTCTTTTTCTTTGGTCAGGAGCTTAGTTAAGTTTCAGACCATGGCTCTTCCATCAGCCAGGGTCCTGGACTAAGGGCAAACTGTGTAGAGACTCCCTAATAAACTCATCATGGACATGTATCATGAGCGAGAAACATTACTGAGAATTGGATTTGTGGTCACTGCAACATGACCTCTTCTATCCTAATTGATGCAGTATGTGACTTTGATATTTCAATACTTTTCAAAAAGTTGCAATTTTATTCTTTAAACTATTTTAATAAAGCAACATTGCTCATTTTCTAATATCTGAACTCTGTGAAGACTGTTGCAATTCTTAAATATTTTCCTACTCATGGATAAAAGATCAGGAGTTTTAATGATCTGCAAAGTTTTTCCTGAACTTTGACAAGTCACAGTGACATAAAACATCAATCACTTGGTAATTTGCAGTTATCATTGGGTTGTTATTGTGTCTATATTAAAGGCAAAAACTTCAAACACATGCAAAAAATCATTTTTGCATTCTAATACTACTATGCTTGTATGCTCAAAAATAAACTTGGGAGTTGACAGATTCCACTGGGAAATAGTCATTAAAAAACATGAGTACATGCTGCTGCTACAAGATTTTGATACAAGTTCATTTATTTTTCTATGTAACACTATGTTCCAGGGCATGTTAAATTTAGTTTAGTACATGCACAAGACTCAGAGAACATGGACATTTTGGTCAGGCAAAATTTTGGTTCTGTAGTTTTACCTCAACACTTGCTACTTGATGATGAAAATTTATTATTTCTGTGTAGGGGAAGAATGATGTCTCTGGCAAGCACTTTTATTATGTTTCAAAGCTCCCCAGTTATGCTCACACTTTTAAAACTTATCCACCTTATCTCCAATCTATTGTGATTTTAATTAAAGAAGATATATCAAAACAATTTTCATCTCTAAATTTAAGGATTTAAAATTCAGACATAAAGTTTACCTTTTGAAAGGTATTGGAAACTGTGAATCCGCTTCTTTCCAAAACCAAAGTAACTATACTATGATATTCATGTTTTCTTTCTAGAATCAACTGGTATCCAAATATCTTCCTATCTCCAGACATTTGAAGATTTCTTGTGCATTCTACAATGGAGGCGAAGAGGTAAGGGGGAAATAAAAGGATTGGAGATTAAAATCATCAGACCTCTGACACAGGAAACCACTCATAATTTGAAGGGAGAAAGGTTGAAGTAGAAGGTCAAAAAGGGCAAATGATAATGACACACTGAAAAGCAGAGAGTGAGAATCCTGTTGCATAAATTAATAATTAGAAATCCCACACACAAATGAATGTGGTACAGCAGCTCCAAAAGACTTTTCTAATTTCACAATCTGAATATTAATTTTCTGAGCTCTTCAAGGGAACTGGGGAGAGAGTAGGTACAGTGAAGCCTTGTGAAGTGCTGACTCATGTGAGTCAGACTATACATTGTTAAGATTAATTTTCTTTGAGAGAAAAAGAAAGAAAACCAAGGTGAGGCTCTGAAATTTGATTTTCCATGTGAGAGGAAGGAGCATATACATTATCCTCATTTCATATAAATTTATAAAAGTCAGGTTCTAATTTGTGACAGGTTCATCCTGTGATTGGAAAGGTAGATTATGGGCATGTGATGTGCTTTATAAAATATATTTCAGAAAGAGACACATTATTTTGTAGGGGACTGACCAATATAAAAGTGTTGTTTCAAAATTTCCTTTTATGCCAAAGAAAAGTTCTGGCAAGACTTCTTGTTTCTGTGACTACAGAATGCTGCTCTGTAACTCACAGAGCTTGCTATTGTTCTAGAAAGGCAGGCTTCTTTAAGGCCAATCAAATGGAGTGGAACTCATCATGATAAAAATGACAGAGCATAATACAGATAGCAGGGCTGGGCTCAAATGTATCCACTAGGCAATTTTATTATAAGATCCACTAGGATCCATGGGCATTGCGTGGTTTTTTTTGAGACCTCTGCAGCAGTTTCTATTAAAATCATACCAATTTTCCTTATTTCCAAAAATCATATACCCAGTGTGATCTGTGGGATACAATGAGTGAATCCTGAGCTACTAAGTGGATTTGGGCCTGTTGGATGTGGTAATTGTGGCAAATTATTGTGCTTTGGCCATGATTGATGCTCCCCCCACTACATGTGCTTCTCCCTGTGGAAGCCTAGGTCTCCCTATTTTATTGAACTCAAGAGTGACAGTAATACTTGGTTGTGCTAAGGGAACTTGAATGTTAATGAAGTGAATCATTGTCATTATCTTGAGATGAACCTCAGCCAACCAAAGGTGCATGAGAATTACATGTATATTTTTAGTGTAAATCACTGAGATCTGGAACTTGTTTATAACTGTAGCATAACCTACTTATCCTGAAAAATACGGAAATCAAATAATAGAAGTGAGATGTTGCAACAAAAACAACAAAATCTACATTATGTGGCAGTGGCTTTGGAAACTGAGCTAAAGGCAGTTTAAAAAGTTATTATTTGAAGCTAGAACAAAGATTATTAATGTTTCACTGTGGGAAAACATTTTTAAAAAAACCATTGCTTGCAATAAAGTGAAAGGTAGATAATGTCCCTAATGAGCTTATTACTTTAGGTAAAAAAAAAAAAAAAAAAAAAAAAGTAGAAAAAGAGACCGTAACACGAGTTAGTTTCTATTAGATGGTTTTTTAAAAAGACAAAACAACAAAGAGGTGATCTTAGAAAAAAAGGAAAAAGAAAAAAAAAAAAAAAAGATCAGCCTGTTTACAATTAGGAATAAAAGAACATTCTGGGAGTTAAGAATTTGAGGGACTTGCAGTGTTCTCATCTAACGAGTACAAGGTAAAACTGAAGAGACCTTTGAGTGACAGTCTCAGACAAGGACCAAATCACGAGTTTTCCAATTGTACCCTTAGCTAAAATTCATGTATGGGTTACACCGAACCCAGGTAAACCTTGCTGGTGGCTCAGGAACCAATAGCTCAGGGAAGAGATTGGTGTATGATTCTCTTACAGAAGCTTCATAGGCTCAAAGTACTCAAAATCAAGTCTATAGAAAGAAAGGGGCACATGAGTGCTCACAAATGTAAGAGATGACAAGCTTCAAACATCAAATATCTGATTCTATTGGATGCTTCATATTACACTGTATACATTATATTTTCATACCTTGTCCGTTCCACTATTGTATATTCTGTGTGTGTGTTTGCCCACACATGTGTGGCAGAGAGTGGTCACGTAAGTCATCCTTTTGGTTTGCATATCCAGATAAGATGTAGAGGCCAGGCATCACTCAGAGATCTTGAGTTTTCGACTCGAAGCCAGGGACCGAATGGGACTGAATGGGACTATTGCTTTGTTTTGCTGTGTTTGGACAGAAGAAGCAAATATTAGTGACTCTAGGCTGTCTCTAGTAGACTGTATTTTTGTTCACCTGTATTCAGTGCCTTTCCCCTTTGTGACCCTGCAAAGGATGATTTTGCATCTTCCAGCAAACAGTGAAAGAGCTGAACTCCTTGGATGCTCTTGAGATCCCATTTACCTTTCTGAGTGCTGCCCCTCCCACTGAGCAGGTGCTTCGAAGACCAACACCTGCAGCTGCATTTGGGAGGCTGCCCTTGGCTACTGGAGACACTTGCAGCGCTGCTGACACAAGAGCCCCAAGTACCTATTATACAGCTGTTAACCAGTGATTGCGGGGTGAAGGAGAATGAAAGCCCAGCCTCTGCACCTCCAGTGGGAAGAGTAATCTGTGCAACACAGGCCTCCCATGGGGTGGGGCTGAAGCCTCCCCTCGCCTGCACTTCTGCCTCAGATCTCACTCGTACCTGGCTTTATTACCTCTGTGTTCTCCTTCTACACCTATCATGGGCTCTCTGGGAACTCACCCTTAATAGACTACTTGTGTAGAAATCCTCATCCTAGGATCTGCTCTGGGGCGCCCAATCTATAACACACCCTCATCCTATTGAACTTACATGTGGCTGTGTTTGCTCTGGTTCTGAAGATGTCAGTTGAAGTGACAAGTGGCATTCTCAGCAGAAGCTCTAAGGCCAGCAGGCATTGCTTTATGCTCCTTGCCCTCTGTCTCAACAACTGGCACCATTCCAGCTAGAGCCTGGTCCATTATCCTGGGTTCTGTAGTGAAGAGAGCATGGGTCAGAACCACAGCCAACCTTTGATGGGCTTGTAGTAAGACTTGCCTGCGATAGGATTTCTTTTGTTTGTTTGTTTCCACAGCATAATCTAGGCTGTTTGGGCTAATACAACAAATTTCCACTAGTAAAGCAATCTCAGACATGGATTATAATTTAACTATCCAATAACAAACAAAAGCTAATTTATAGGAATACATTTAGTGCCTCTAACTTACTCATTATGGTGAGCATATGGAGGTATGCAGTGCAGTCTCCACCTGAAGAAATTATCTAATTAAGAAGATAAAACTAGTTTTGAGAGTTTCTTTGATATAGATTTTTAAGCAATTTAGTACAGTTCAGTAACCCCAGAAAGGCATATTATCTGGATCAGTGTGTAGTATCCTCACTCATTTTGACAGTAGTTAGTGCTCAGTTCCATTTCACTTATTTGAGAATGTGCCTGAATTACTAATTAAAGGATTCTTGTGTTGAGTACCAAGATTTCAACCCTGGATTGCCTGGTCACAAGAAGGAATGTTCAGGAACCAGGATTCTTAGTAATAGAGGCCCTTGAACCATGTAAGGATAGGAGTTCTTAGTTGCTACACAAACTGATGGCTTATTGCTACAAAAATGCTGTGAACTCATTGAGAACGTGTTTTTCTCTGACACGTCAGGGAGGTAGCTGTGACACAGAGATGACTTTCCAAATAACTCTAACTTACATAAATTGTGCTTGTTTGTGGTCTTCCTGAAATGGGTTTTGTCTTTGGCTTCCCACAAAACTTGGAAAGCTGAACAGTTCAGCTCAAATGAAACTATTTGAGGATAACAACAGGATTTTGATAACTTAATAGCCAGCAAATGATCAGAAAAGAAATAGATCAACAAACCCAGAAGTGGCTCATGGAAAAGCTGGACTGTAAAGGATGAATAAGAATCACATGGAAATGGAAGACTCCTGAATTGATAATAACATGAGCCAAGACATGAGACAGGCGTGGGTACAGTATGAAAACTATATTCTGGAGATGCTCATTGCCTCAGGCTACAGATTTATGTTGAGCACTAGAGACAGACTGAATATTTACTATTATCAGCTAACATCACTTTCGCAAAATTTCAGACTGGAAGGGAGCAACGTCACAAGGTCTCAAATATATCTACCAGGGAAATTCTAATAATGTTACATGTGGGGAGAATAAGATCAAGTGCCTCTCAATATAATTAGTATGACAATTATTTAATCAGACATTTACTTTTCTGAATTCCCTGAGCAAATATTTACATTTTAATTTATAAGGCCACAGGGTCACACAGAACCAGGGACATATCCTTCATATCGAAAACAATGTGACTGGCTCTCCCAGAGTCGTGTAGTGTGGGGACCCTAATTCCAAACATGAAATGAAGATTATTAGTGTGTGTGGATGAGGGGAGAAGTGGTAAAGATGGCTGAAGCATAAAAGCATGAAATAAAAGTAATGAAAATAATGACTTGATATTTGTGACATACCGGAGACTCTTAATTGTTTCTACCGATGAGGTGATGCTATGTTTTATTCCCATCTTACAGATGATTAGAAAACCAAATCACGGAGAGATTAATTGACTTGCTCAAGTTCTCAACCTAACCACTAGAAAGCTAGGACATAAATTCTTATCTATCTGATTCCAAGTATACTTGCTTTTAACCACTGTAAAACAGTTGGCCTACTGTCTTAATTCTCTCTTTCTTACTTGGTTTTAAGAAAGGGGGCCAAGGTATTTCTGAACAGTTATCATGCGTCACTTATAGTTTCAATCTTGAAAAGGATACTAGGTAACTCCTAATTATAACTTTGATTGTTTGACCCTTTTCAGGCATTTTAGAACTTTGTCAAGGAATAGCACATATAATTAGTGAATGACTACCCTACTCCTTAATACCCATATATATGGATATAACACCATATTTTTATAGCTTTATTTAACATTCGTTACTTAAAAACACTTTTAATTTGCCATTTTCACTCATGATAAAGTTTTTTGGTTTGTTTTTTAAGTTACTCAAGTCGGAAGGTTAATAAAAGAACTGAACAGGGACTAGAGAACAATCAGAACTTCTAAATGATAGACCTTTTCTCTTTCTTAGACAGTATATGTTCAATTTACTCCCTGCTCTTCTTTTTCTATGGTATTTCTTTTTCCTTGCCTTCTTTAACTATTAGGCAGCACATAATTACCAACGTAAAATGTGGGGAGGATTTCATAGCCTGTAAGTGTTGTTTTATTTGTTTTTGCTTTTACTTTCCTGAATCCTTATCTACTCAAGCTCCTGGGTTCCTCGTTCTCAAGCTCCAGGAAGTTTGTATGGTTTCTATCACATTTCACGTCACTCCTGAAACCCCAAGCCTTTCATGAATGCTGTAAATTAGTCACTTACATGAAGATCACAGGTTTTTCTTATGTTTATTGAGGTCAAGTCCTGGAATCATACTGGTGAGGTCTGCTGTGATAATATGTTAATCTTGATAAAATAATTTTAAATACAACTGCTTTATTACAGCATTTATTAAACATTATTTAACTTCAAATGGAATTTGCATTAAGGCATTCAAAAAAATGGAACACAAACTTTTCTTTTTCTATTTTATCTATCATTGATTATCTGGACCTCAAAGCCCCAATAATAATATTTGAAACACCTGCATACTCTCCTTTCTGCTGTCATGTCATACCTTACATGAAGACTGCTTTTGGGTCACTGCAAATAAATGAATTTACTGCATTCTCACTGCCAGTCTTACAGGAAAGTTACTGGAACATCACTTTTTATATTCCGCTAAACTAGTCTACCTGAATTTATTGCAGGAGAAAGAGGCTGGCCAAGCTGAAGAGCTATTCTTTTCCCGTTAGACTGTCTGAACATGCTCACATAACCTTGCCCACAAATGAGTAACCTATGGCTATAGTACTCAATTACTAGTTTAAGCCACTTAGCAGATGATCAATTTATTATGTAACTCAGTTTTAATTCCCTACACAAACAATGATGCTTAGTCTAGATATTCACAATTATTCAACTTCATAGGTAACATTGAAAAAGACTGCAGACAATATTGCTTTATTTCAATCAATTTATCATTTGAATTTTAAACAATTACCAGCATTCAGAATGCAGGAGATATCTATAGATGATTTTCTTATATTTTGGATAGGACATTGGCCTTTCTCATATCCCTGACTCAGTTATCGACCCCAAACTTGACAAAAAGATACATCTATTCAGCAGCTCGAGTCATTGATTCAATAATGACTCTTTTCTAAGTATAGAATTTTAAAGTCTGGGAAAAATTAAAATTCTTTAAACTGTAGTGATTTGAAGGAAATGCTATAGATTCAATATTTGTCTGACTTAAAGTAAAAAAAATACACAGATTTATTGATATAGATTCTGCATTCTAGCTCTCTTTAAAGTGTGTCTAAAAAACAGTGCTGAGTAACTGTGATAGCTCTGCAAAGGAATAATTGCAGAGCCTATGGGAAGGCATATTTCTATACCATAATATCTACAAATAAAATTGATTTTCTACTAGAAACACCTTTGTGTTAGGAAGTATGTATTTAAGCCCAAATGTTACCAAAAGTGATATATAAATGCCTGTGAAAGATACAGAAAATCAAGTAGGAATAACAGTGCAGCATATATATAAGAGTTTGTACTCTTGGGCTAGACAGGCTGGTTCTAAATTCTGGTTTTCCCACATTCTACACTTGACTCTTGAATAACAGGGGTTTGAACTACACAGGTCCACTTATACGTGGAACCCATGTGAACAGAAAAACGACTTTTCATGTTCCACGGGCTATTTAAGTTACTTAACTACTTAAGTAATGACATAGGGAAAGCTGTATGCAGTTTTGACTGTGCTGGTGGTTGACATCCCTAATGCTCATGTTGATCAAAATCAACTGTGGTAGTTTGTCCTTGGTAAACTTACTAAACTATTCTGTGCCTCAGTTTTCTATCCTGCAAAATGAGGATAAGGCTAGCACCCACCTCACTGAGTTTGTGTGAGGATTAAATAAGTTATTGTGCGTGAAGTGCTTAGAAAAGTGACTAACATAGAAAATGCTGTTTAGGTATTAGCTGTTCTTATCAAACCAACAAACTTAAAACTCCAAATTAGTAAAATCAATTTAAGAGCCAGTCTGTACAAAGAACAATTTAGATAACCAATCACTGTTGGTTATACTTTTATAGCCTGAGTTTTTCTTATAACTTTGATAGGGGGTCAGAAAATAATGTGTAGATAAAAGAGACATATGCTTTTGGATTAGTACAGCATCTGGCTAGTAGTTCATGATTTATCTTCTGCCAATTCCTCTCCTGAGATTTATAGCAAATAAAAAATCCTAATCTTACAAAAATTAAGTTTCATTGACACCCTGTTGTCAAAACCTGCCAAGAATTTTCCACATTACAAAATCAATGGCTCTGAACGACTACTTACACTCATGCTTTACAGCTTTAGGGAGGACCAGCTCACTGGCCCGAAGGATGTCAGGAGAAGCCTTATTTCTTCCCCCACAGGCTCCACATAAGACAGAAAACTGAGGTGCCATTTCTCTTTTGAAAAACTGAAAAACTAAAACAAACACAAAAAACAATTGTTTGTTTTTATTGTTTTACTACTCTCCTAGACAAACCCGTGCATATTTCATTTTCCAAAATTCAATGACAAAATTCCTTTAAAAATAATTATTGAGAATGGTAAGACTTAACAATAATCCATGTGAGAGAGTATGCCAGATTTGACCCTGAGGATAGCAGCAGGATTAGAGAGAAGTGAACATGGCAATTGATTGGTTATAGGTATTGCGAGACAAGGATAGGTCAAGAATGATTCTCATTTTTCTGACAAGAGGTATTGAGTACATGGTGATTCATTTTACCAAATTGGAAAAACTAGAGGAGGAGAAGGGTTTTGGAGGAAAGGATCACATGTTAAATTTTGGGGTATACTGCATTTGAGTTTTTTTAAAGAAATATCTAGGTTGTTTTGAATAGAGACCTTAAGGGTCTGGGGTCCAGAATAGGAGAATGGCTTGGAGGAACTGAATTGGGAATGGTCATTAAATAACAGAGAAAGCTAAGTGAGTGCATGAAACTGTAATAAAGTATGTCATGAGAAAAAAATAAGCTGAAAACTAAGTCTTGAAAAGCCAGCATTTAATGGTTGCCTAGTCAAGGAGGAACCACGAAAGAAGACTGATGAAAATAGAGCAGACATAGGGGAAAAAACTTTAGAAGAGCTGTGAATTACTCATGTGAAAACATGAGTTTTATAAAAGAGCAAATGTTTAAGAGTGAAGCCCACCCAGGAATATTTTGTCTACTGTCTGGATCAATTCATGCATGTCTTGAAATAGCTTAGCAGAATCACATTAGTTATAGTCAGAAGAAAGTATTTGCATGCTCTGTACATATGAGAGAATTGGCATGAATGAATTTTGAAAAATATATATGATTACATATATATTACATATATTTGATTTAGATTGTAGAAAAATTACTTAAGTAGTAGATATTCTTATTTGGTAAGAATAAGAATATTCAAATTGATTTATTCATTTCAAAAGATCAGGAACTTTAATAGCTACCATTTATTGGACACCTGCTACTCACCATATTTATTTTTAATGTTAAACAGGAATAAATGTTATTACAGTCATTTATGGTTGATTGAATTAGGCTCACACAGGTTTAAAAACTTGACAGAAGTCATACATGGGAAACTAGAATCAAACCTAGATCTGAGATTCTTTGTCCAAGAATTCAAACTATTTCTATTATACTGAGGTATTAATAAGTTTTTATAAGGACAAAAACAGAAAAAAAAAAAGATTCAGATATAAATAAAAGGAAAATAATCTTTAATCATTGAATATAACTTGAGCGTTATGAAACACTTCCTTCAATTTCAAGAAGTGATTTCTGAATCCCTTAGAAATATTTTCTAGTACTTGTCAGCTATCTTCTGTCTATTCTTTTTAAGCTGAGGTTTATAGATTTTTACCATATCTTTATAAAAGAAGGATGCCAATCAAGGTATTAAACAGAAGTCAGGGTTCTTGAATTCACAAGAACTCACATGCTGGACAGTGATAGCAAGGCCCTGGTGTGCCCTGCCACAGTATCTCAGTATGTCTAATATAAGTGATGAGTATTTAAACTATATTTTCTTATGAGTCTATCCAATATAAGAGCCAATGGTACTGTATAGAGTAAGAATGCATCTTTGCAGCCATGTCAGTTCCATCAGTAGAAATTTTCCTAAGGTTTATTTGGAAACACACAAAAAAATAAATAAAAAAAAAAAGATCAATGGAGCATAAACTGAGCTAAAAATGTTTATTTGATTAAAGACAAATAAAAGCAAAGAACTTCTATCCTAAACTATAGTTTGGAGATGTATGTGCAAACAACTGCAAGAAATGTTTCTGATCATACAATATGAGACACAAAGCACTGAAAACAACAAAAAAAAAAAAAAAAAAAGAGGAAAATATTCAGTTACTGTGAGCACTTAGCTAGCATGACAGCATGTAGTTAATATACAAGGAAGAAAGGATCTGTTGCAGCCATAAACAGATAAACAGGGTAATGAATTCTGGACCTTGACAACTCTTCTCTCTCCTGTGCTCAGTTTAAAGCCCCATGACTTCCACATGGCTCACTAGACACCCAGAAACATGATTTTCCTGGAAGTTAATTCTCGCCTGCAGGCAAGAACTTTGCTGGTTGAAGCAGGAACATAACAGGCACAGAGGGACTTTCATCATCAGGCGTGGCAACAGGAGCAATTGAATCAAGATCTCAGAACACTTGTTCACTGAGCCTGAATTTTAAGGTTGGGAATATCCTCTGTGTGAGAATATTTTCTCCAACTGCTTCCATACCATCTCAGACATAGACATAGTTTCAGTAAGTGGAGGTCATATAGTTCTTCAAAAAGTTATTTGAAGTTACTGTCACTGTACATGGAGCTTATGCTTTAAAATGAGAACCAAAAACTCAGCCTGGATTGATTTTCTTACTTTTTATTTTATTTTATTTTAATTAATTAATTTATTTGGTGAGGATAGAGATCCAGAGAGAAGATTTGGGAAAATGCAGAAATGGATTTTGTAAAGGGAGATAAAACACTTAGAAGAGCATGCATAAGAGATGGGACACTGATGGGAGTATCGGTGAGAAAAAAACTATTATTGTTCTGAGGAAGAATGTTCTTCGTGTCAAACAATTAGTATATATTTAGTTAGAGAACCCATAGGTTGTAATTATATGGTTGTACATGTTTGAAAATATTCTGTACGTTATGTTAACAGAAATGAAATATAATAAATTATGGATTTAAAAAAGCATACTTTTTTTTGAGTAAATTCATTAGGTAGAGCTTTGGAATTGCCATATACAGAAATCGACCAAAAATAGCTTAAGCATAAAAGAGAAAGTAATGGCTTTAGAGGTAAAACTTTCCATTGAGCCCTTATCTGGTGTCCAAATACTTCAGGTGTGTATTTCACTCTGTTTATCTTCCAGGTATGCTTTCTTCTTTTTTTTTGGTTTTATTCTCAGGCAACCTCTTATATACAGGGAGTTGGTAGCTATGGTTTCCTGTTTATAGCTCCTTACTAGGCGGAGTTCTTATTAGTTGTTAGGAATTCCTGAACTGGTGTCAGGTGGTTTGTATCACATCTCTAACTTTGATTAAGTCCCTGTGTCCAGGAATGTGGAATATCAGCCTCACTTTCTGGCTAGTGTGAATACCCTCATTCTCGAAGGTGAGCAGCAGGCATTCCTCCAAACCACGTGAACTGAAAGCAGGGAACGTGAGGTATGGCAGTGGGAGAAAAGGAAGTGAGTGCCGTACAAAGTCACAGATGGTCACCCCAGGAAGAGGTGTTGTGGAAGAATCGATGAGAAGGTTGTTGAATGATTTCATTCTTGTGGCCAAAGAGGAGAAGTGAGCCAAGAACACTCTAAATGTAACTAACTAGACTGGAAAGCCCAGCTGAGACTGAATGGCACAGTTTCCTCTCTAGGTGGTCTCAGATGCAGGGTCCCTTCTGTCATAGAAGAAAAGGAAAACGAATAGTTTAGAGGAGTCTTCTGGGTCTCCAAACAAGCTCCAAAACTTACTAATTCTATGACATTGAACAAGATCCCTAACATCTCTCTCACTAACCTGTGGGTAGCTGGGTGCCCTGCTGTGAGACAGCCTGTGATGAGGGGCTGAGGCTCACGAGCAACCACATGAGCGAAAGCAAATCCTTCCACCTCCAAACCAGCCTTCATCCCAGCCCGCCGCCCTGGCTGGCAGCTTAACTACAACCTCATGAGAAACTGAGCCATGGCTCTAAGCCACGCTGCATCCCAAGGCCTGAGCTGCAGATACTGTGCAATAATGAATACTTGTTGTTTGAATCTTTCCTGGGGGTAATTTGTTACACAGCAATAGATAATTAATAGATATGTTTTAGACTGAAAATAGTATAGCATAATCATCTAGTAAGATTATAATCACGGCGTCACTACTACCAAGAAAAGATAAATCTGACCTAAGGAGGGATAAAGGGGGAAACTGTCAAGTAATTTACATCATCATCATCATCATCATCATCATTTTGGTGACTGGCTGGTACAAGGATCCAAACCCTTGACCTTTGGTGTTATCAGCACCGCACTCTAAACAACTGAGCTAACAGGCCAGTCCAAATTTACATTAATTTTTAAAAAATACACTTTAACCCTTTACTAGACCATAATATGTGAGTACATATCCTACCATAGAGACAAGAGAGAGTACATGCAAAATTATTTTGCTCTTCTGTTTTTCATTTGCTTACCTTGGGGATTATATATAGATCTGTATGATTTAGATCTCTCCCTCCATGCTCCCCATAAACCATTAAGCCTTAGTGCAATTAATTGCTAAAGAGTGGTATATTATGACTGAATAGTCATTGCAGCTAATTTAAAAGATCAAGAGGTTATTTTTTTTTTTATAACCAAAATTTTTTTAATGCATTCTTTCCTGCTCAGCAGAGGGGGAATTATTTTTAGACCCCCCCCCCCCAGTAAATTCAATCTAAACCAATAACTTTTATTCTTTTTATTCTACCCTCAGTAATAAAATATCAGATTCTCTCAGGAAATATTCAATCAAATCAAATTCAAGTATTATTCTCTCAGTCACTGTTCACAATTGTAAGTTATATTTTTGAGCTTCCTCTTGTTCTTTGTCCAAGCAAGAGAGGAAGGAGCATCTGCTTTTGTGGTTGAGGGAATGTGAAATTGTATGGTTTATTCATTGACATTTCTCTGCGGCTTCTGGCAGCTGGTGTTTTCCTATCACCCTCTATTACCTCTGGTGCTGATAGCAAATAGTGCAGACTCTTACTTGTAGAACATTTGGTGGCTCTCAAGCACTCAGCTGGGCAGCCTCTGCAGCCCTCCAGCATGGGGAAGTTCATTTGAAGGAACCACAGATTCCCTTTGCCTTTCTTAGCTGTCCTTTGGGTAAGCAGCAAGCTGGTCCAGCTACTGTCATTCTCTTCTCTGAGCTTATAAGAAATCTTGGAGTCAGTGCCACCCAACTAGGATTCCCATATAAGATAGGCAGTTTCTAAGATGGTCTCCAATAGCAAAAATTCTCTCCCTCTCTTTTTCTATTTCTCTCTCTCTTTCTTAGACAGCTTACTTTAGAGGGAGCCAGGTGCCATATTAATAGCAGTCTTGTGGAGAAGTTCACATGGCAAGAAATTGAAGAAGGCTTCAAGCCAACAGTCAGCTAGGAGCGCAGGTCCTGCAAGGATTTCCTTTATTCCAAGAATCCAAGATGATCAAAGCCCACATGACTAAGCTTGAAAGTGGACCAAATCTCATTTGAGTCTTCAGTAGAAATTGCAGCCCCTGCTGACAGCTTGCCTCCTACCTCATGAAAAACCTTGAGCCAAAAGTAGCTAGCCAGGCCATGTCTGGGTACTTTACCTAAAGAAACTATGATAATAAATGTTTATTGTTTAAACTTCCAAGTTTTAGAGTAATTTTTTACACAGCAATAGATAACTGACACACCACAGCACCCTGCCATTGTTTCATATCACTGCTCCCAAGCCCCAGCGTTAATGGAAGTCCCTGCAGGTCACGCATATATCAAATTCCAGATTACAAGTTGGGATCACAATTTTTTTCTTCAGAAATTATTCCTGAACTACAAAGGAGATTTGCTTGGCATGACAAGTCTTTATAGTGTGACATATGAAGCATCATTCTACCCATCCTTCTGCACAAAGGGGGAAGAAAAGACAAATTACCTGAGTCTAAAGCTCTACTGAGGCTGTTCTCCAAATCTCTGCTATCCTTACCTCAATAACATGCATGTTCATTCTTCCATATCTTCTAGTAATAAAGTCTGCAAAAACAGCTCTTCCTTACATGAAACTTGCACAGATTGGGAAAACCAGGAATAAGGCTTGTTGCTTTGCATTGATTCATCCCCCACAGATTTGTCACTCCACTTCCCCTGGGTGACGGAGATGAAAGGAATACCCAAAGCTCATCTCTTCTGAGCAGTGAGAAGCCTGGAAGAGGTTAACCTCCCAGGCACCCTCCAGTGAGAGGCAGCCCTTCCTTGGGAAATTAACACCAAATTGGGGTTCTCTTCCTGCATTTATTTTCCAGACCAGGAAGTTACAGGAAGAGAACAAAGGTGGGGTTATAGTTTAACAGTATTGGCTGGTAGCTTTCAGTGAAACAAGCCAGATGACATTCTAGTAAGGCAATTAAGTGGCCTTATCAACACAAGCTTGATCTTAGCAAACATTCTTCATATAGCAATTTCTCAGTATCTTTACATAACAATCAGTAACTAGTCTGTCTTTGAGCCAGCAACCTGCTGTGCCACAATCCTTATCTTGCAACAGAGACTTATAGCCTGAGGAAAATTTCCTGTCCTTGCAAGGTCAATATTTGAAACTGCAAGGCTTTGGAAAACCAGGCCCTGTGAAGTACATATGCTTTATAGTATATTCTACATCTCCCCTTTTTATTTATTTAAAGGAAAAAGCAAAACTATAGATCAGATTGTTAAGACAAAAAGCATTTTGTTAAAGCAAAGGTAGTATCATTTAGCATGGCAAGTCCTTTTAATTTACTTCAGGTGAGGAATGATGATGTCATCGTCTCAGGGTGGCTGCAGTACCATCACTCCAGGTGCTGTGAATTGGGTGTAATTAGCAATTGTTGAGACTCGGGGAAAGTCTCAACTCTGCATAATAGTTGATGCTGAGTTCAGAGAATTTGTTAATGTTAAAACTGTCCAGGACATTACTGTTTTCAGAGCATCTAGTCTTTTGTCAAATTTTGATCAATTACAAGACTTTCGCTTAAGAATAGGATGTCTCATCCAAGCTACAAACACCCTCTTTAAGGCCAGGAATTTTAGAGAACTGCTTTTTGTAGAGAAGACGTTATTTCCCCCTTTACGATCAAGTCATTCCTCATAAAAGCATTGATGATCAATATCTAGATTGAAAAGGTCTTACTTTTTGTTGCATAAATCTCTCAGTGTTGGGAAGGCTTTTTCTCAGGTGGTGATTGAAAGAAGCATCTTGGCTCACTTTCTTTCAGTGATCTGTCCCACGTTGCTGGGAATGCTGTTTCCCAGGTGAAGATTTGTCTGTCCCATGTTGCTGGGAAGACTGTTTCCCAGGTTGTGTTTTGTCCCACGTCAGGGGGAAAGATGACCAGCAGGATGAAGCAGCAGTTTGGGCCAAATTTTCTGGCAAAACTAAAGAAAGATCAGCAACTTGGAAATGAGACATGCTATCCTATATCCAAAATTCTAAATTATATCTTGTTGTAAAGAGAGAGTTAATTTTCATTGAACTTGTAAAAATAGCCATATTGCCATAATAATCGTAAGAATACTTAAAGTTACTAAATTTGGGGGGATCAAATAGGGAGAAAACAAATGCTTTTACTTCTGTTTTAAATGATATTTTACCAAACTATTGTTTGTTATAGATAGCTTGAGAGAGAGAGAGAGAGAGAGAGAGAGAGAGAGAGGAGGGAGAGAGAGAGAGAGAGAGAGATAGGAGGGAGAGAGAGAGAGATTTCTTACATTTGGAGAAAAAAACATTAGGAGAACCAGCAGTGTTTTAAAATAAGTAAATTGTAAAAACCCATAATTCTTTTAAATTAATTTACCAATTAACTTTTGTTGTTTTGATCTTTGTGAACAATTTCACAAACCCATCAGTTTCTTCATTAGAATTTTGGAACTTCAATTTAAAGCTATGAACTGAACTGAAAGTTTGTCGGAAACTGTACCTATCAGAATTTTTTCATGAAATATTTGAGGACATAACATTTTAAAATTATAATTAAACCAAGTTTATGACCAGTAGCATTTATATCAAGACACAGATATTTGAGAACCTTACAAGATTTTGGAACACATATCCATAACATCTTCAGTACTGACAGTGCTTTCCCATATCATCTAATTTATTAAACAAGCCAATTCGTTCTGATACATCCTTTATATATCCTTTGAGCAACTCCAGGGCCTTTGGAATTCCTCAAAGTTAAAGTTAAAATGTTAAGCTTTTAGAATTTGGTTTTGGAAAGTTTTGTTAAATAACAAAAGGCTTAAAACGTTTAGTTGAACAAGATCACAAATTATTATTTTTTTTATTTTTTATTTTTTTTTGTCTTTTTCGTGACCGGTACTCAGCCAGTGAGCGCACCGGCCAGTCCTATATAGGATCCGAACCTGCAGCGGGAGCGTTGCTGCGCTCCCAGTGCTGCACTCTCCCGAGTGCGCCATGGGGTCGGCCCGCAAGATCACAAATTATTACAAAACATAAAACCAAAGTGACAAAGGGTTTTAAAGGCAGAGAGCACAAGAACTTATCATAATAAAACATGAAATAAGCTCCCTAGGCCAGTTATCTGAAAGACAAAGAAAACCCTTTATAATTTTGTATTAAGAGCAGTCAAGTGTTTTGTGTTTATTTATTTATTTATTTTTATTTTTAGAAAATCTGGTTTTTCCATCATAGGAGAGCAAATTCTAACCCTGTATTAGAATACTTTTGACATTAATTTTTAGAAAACTCACACATAGCTTGTTTTTAAATCCAGTTAATTTAATTTTTTTTACTGTAAAATCCTCTTAACAAACTTATCTCCATAAACCATTATCAAGACTTACTCAGACATTCTGTTTTTGTCCTATACTTCCTACTTTCTAAATAGCCAGTCATTTACTCTAGGACAAAAATACACTGTACCAGATGCTTTCTTACATAAACATTATTTTTCTTTCTCTCTGTTCCCTCCAACCATAACCATATCCCCACATCCATAGCCTTCTTTAAATCACCTTCTTTTTATATACTTGTTTTTCTTTTATCAATGTTAAATTGGCCTAATTTGTCTAAAAATTATATGTAAAAAGGTTTTTTTGGGTTTTTTTTTTTTTTTGTATTTTGTTTTTTTTTTTTTTTTTTTTGGTTTTGGCAGTGTTTACAACTTAAAAGCCTCTAGCAAAGACAAAGGTAGTCCTGTTTGATTAGTAAACCCAGGCAACAAAGTGTGTTGATAAGAACATTTTTATACATTCAGGTTAGTAAATAGGCATCCATTTATCAGAACAAATTACACAAAGCCAAGTTTGAGTTTTAGCCAAATTTACCAAATGCATATTTATGGTTTCCCAGCCAAAAACTTGGTGTATTAGATTTATACCCTTATCAGTTAATTCTTTTCACTAGCCATTTCAGATCCCAGGTTTCCATGTGGCATTTAGGGCCATGTGGAATCCAGAGAGGCAGAGGGCAGTATTCACTATCTATGTCTAAAAGATATGGTTTCTCCCAGCATGGCCAGGAGGCAGAGCTGAGATAACAAGGAGACATATTGACCTAGATACAAATTTAGGTAAAAGGTTTGAATCAAATTTTGAAAATATATTTATCAAAACTAGAAGATTTAAGTCATGTGAACTTGAAAATTATACTTATTTATTTAATGAGCATGCATAAATTATAAGCCAATTTGGTACCTTGCACATAAAACAATTACACAAACAGACATGACCATATAGACATAACATGCAGCTTATACATGCATATATGCAGACATAAAACAACAAAAACAAATAAGGATCTTATAGGTTTTGTTTAAAATGTAATAGAAAAGCTCACTACTATAAAGGACAGTCATGTTTAGATTGTGTTGTTTCCAAAAGACTTATTGGTGAGGATTCACCTTGCTTTAAAGAAAGCAAGATAAATTTACATTGTAAAGTACAGTATGCAAACCTTTTCAAGAAGATGCAGAGATTTTCTTCCTTTAAGAAGATAGCATAGAATTCTACCGTAGAATTTTGTGAAGAAATACATAGATGAGACCAGAAGAGAATTTAGAAGTCTGTTTAAGATAACCAAGTGGATGCCAGAAAATTTGAGACCATCTAGTTAAACAGGTAGATTTTAGGTTAGTTTTTGTTTCTCAAACAGCTTACTGAGCTCAAGACTTGAGCCACCAATCCAAGATGAAACCATTTGACTCTTGAGGTTTTTAGGAGAAGAGCAGTAGACCCAAAAGGGGTCTGGTTGGTGCCATGGCTGCTTTTCTTCATAAAATCCCTGAGTCTTCAGCGAAAAAGAGTAACACATGCAGTTAAGAAAAGAACCACTGCTTTTAAGAGAGGAGAGAAGCATCGTGTAGATAAGAAAGAAAAACATGCTCAAATACCAACACTGTAAAGAAATATTAACTTCATTTATTTTAGATTGTCCAATTTAAAATTTTCTCAGTAACTGGCAAAGATTAAGTTTTATCCTTTTTTGGTGACCTAAACATGTCTTAGTTTTTTGTAAAGGTCTTGGATAGGTCTCAGAGCGACTTGACATAGACTCCTAGTTGTTAGGTGGGAAGCCTTAACAAGACCCATTGCATAATTAACCAGTGACTAATTTGTTCCCAAATTTTTATGTTAAGTTTCCCTTCCTTAAGGTATCAAGGAAATGGTTGTTTAATATCCACTAACAGTTTTACAAGCTGCCATTCAGTTACTTACATCCTGCTGGTTTAAGGAGACATTGGAGTTGTAACGTATGTCCAGTCTCCCCTTTCGTTAATTAATAATCCATATTTTAAAAGAAAATGAAAAAATATCTCCAGGGTTGAAAAGACCTAACTTTGACCTGCCACAGGCGTGCAGTCACTAATTGAAAGACACCTGTGATTCCCTTACCAGGGTGCATTTCTCTTATTAGGGACTCCCTTGCTAGGATGAATCGGAAGTCCTCTCTAATGCTTGGCAGGTCAGTCTCTGATACATGGAGAATGTCCTCACATGGGACACCATTTTGTTGCTTTGTGTTTCTTTGCCCCCCATGGATTTGTCACCCCACTTCCCCTGGGTGATGGAGATGCAAAAGATTACTCAAAGCCCATCTCTTCCGAGCAGTGAGAAGCCCTGAAGAGATTAACCTCCCAGGCACCCTCCAGTGAGAGGCAGCCCTTCCTTGGGAAATTAACACCAAATTTGGGTTCTACTCCTGCATTTAATTTCCAGACCAGGAAGTTACAGGAAGAGAACAAAGGTGGGGTTATAGTTTAACAGTATTGGCTGGTAGCTTTCAGTGAAACAAGCCAGATGACATTCTAGTAAGGCAATTAAGTGGTCTTATCAACACAAGCTTGATCTTAGCAAACATTCTTCATATAGCAATTTCTCAGTATCTTTACATAGCAATCAGTAACTAGTCTGTCTTTGAGCCAGCAACCTGCTTTGTCACAATTCTTATCTTGCAACAGAGACTTATAGCCTGAGGAAAATTTCCTGTCCTTGCAAGGTCAATATTTGAAACTGCAAGACTTTGGAAAACCAGGCCCTGTGAAGTACATATGCTTTATAGTATATTCCACAAAGGCTTCCTTTATAATGTAGCTGTATGAAATGATGTGTCATTATCCTCAAATGTGAGCTTTCTCCACAGTAGTTCGTACACCTCCCTCATGGTCATCGTAAAGAAACAAATAGCTGGTACACTGGGAAAACAGGGAAAGAAATCCCTTGATGATAATTTATATTACAGTGTACCAGAATTCTCTGAGGAAGAGATCAATGTAAGCTGGTCTTGCAGATGAGATGAAATTTGTGCTGAACCTTAAAGGATCAGAGGATTTATGTAAATACACTGGAGGTTTATGATCATTTTAGAAAGGAAAACAAAATATGTACAAAGGGCAGTAGGACTGAAACTGCATTTAGGAATGCAGTGGGAGAAGTACCTTATAGGAACAAGGTTGTCTCCTGGACAGTTGAAAGAGAAAGATTTCTATTGTACTGGATTCTTCAGAGTATCTAATGATAAGGTCTATGCATAGGGGTACTTTTGAGCATATGAGTAAGTCAATAAAATTAATAACTTCACAAGCTTGATTAGGTGACAATCAAGCAAAGAATAAATATTTGCCAAGGGCCTTCTGTGCATCACGCATAGCACTAAAAGTACATTGGTGAGCAGAATAGACATACTTGCTACCCTCACAGAGCTTAAATCTGTTGTGGAAGACCAAAATTATACCAATAGCAAATTACATCATTTTAGTCTATAAAACACTGGAAAGTTGAAATTCAATTTTTCTTGTAGGGCTATAACTGGAGAACTTCATGGAGTTAGGCTTTCCTAAAGATTTTTTAAAATCAAACTTTTAGTTTTGAGGTAACTGAGGATTCACATGCAGTCATAAGAAATAATGCAGAGAGACGTCATGTACCCTTTCCCCAGTTTTCCCCAATGGTTACATCTTGCATAACCAGAGTACAGCACCACAACCAGGATACTGACATCGATACAGTGAAGATACAGAGTACTATCATCAGAAAAATTCATTGAGTTGCTTTATAAGCCATATCTACTTCCTTCTTGTCCCCCACCCCTCTTATCACTCCTGACAACCACAAGGCTGTTCTCCATTTCAAAAATGTTGACATTTCAAGAATGATATATAAATAGAATCATACAATAACTTTGGTAATCGGTTCTTTTCACTCATCATTATTCTCTAGAGATTCATTCACGTTGTTGTGTGTATCAATAATTTATTCTTTTCTTTTATGGCCAAACAGTGTACCATGGTATGGATGTATCACAGTTTAACTATTCGTCTACTGAAGAACATCTGGGTTGTTTCCATTTGGGAACTATTACAAATAAAGCTGCTATAAACATTGTGTGCAGGTTTCCATGAGAACATTAAGTTTTCATTTCTTGGAGAAAAAATTACCAGGAATGCAATTGCTAGGTTGTGTGGTAGACATGTATCTATGTCTACATATAGATATACATTTTTTTAAAGACTGCCAAATTACTTTCCCAAGTGGTTATACCATTTTACATTCCCTTCAACTATGTATGAGTGATCCAGTTTCTCCACACCTCCTCCAGTATTAGGTGTTGCCATTATTTTTTATGTTAGTCATTCTGATAGGTGTGTAGATATAACTCGTGGTTGTTAATTCACTTCTTAAAAATGTCCAGTGTGTTGTAAGTATGTCCATGTGCTTGTTGCTACCTGTTCACGTCCTTTGTCAGTTTTCTAAATAAGTTTTTGTGAAATGCTGTAAGGAGAGTTATCTGAAGTCAGATACAAAACTCACACATATGTGGAAGGGTATATTGTGTTAGTTTTCTCTTGCTACTAGAAAAATTATCACAGATTTGGCAGTTTCCATGAATCAGAGGTCTGGGCTCAGCATGGCTCAGCTTGTTCCCTGCTCTGTGTTTCAAAATCAAGGTGCTGGCAGGGCTGTGTTCCTTTCTGGAGGCTCTAGGGAAGAATGATTCACTCCCAAGCTCATCCAGTTGTTGCAAAATTCAGTTCTTGAGGGATACAGGGTGATGTCCCCATTTACCTGCTGGCTGTTAGAGGAAGGCTATCCTTAGCTCCTAAAAGCCTCTCTCTGGTCTTTGCATGTGGCCCCTGCCTCTCAGAACCAGTAACCGTGTGTCAAACCTTTCTAATGCTTAGAATTTCTCCAACTTTCCCTTCTGCTTCATATCTCTGACTCTGGCTAGAGATATGAGTTTTTAAGGATTTATGTGATTAGATTGGGCCCACCTGGATAATCCAGGATAACCTTCTGTACTTAAGTCAGTGATTAGTAACCTCAATAAATGTACAAAGTCCTTTCACTATGTAATATAATATATTCACAGGTTACAGGGATTTGGGCATAGACATCTTTGAGGAGCTATCCTGTCTACCACAATGGGTGCAGTTCATAAGACATATGGTAGACTGAGGTAGCTGGTAGGTGTTTGAGGTGTGTGCATTTTATGATTCTTACATGGCTCAGTTCAGCTGGGTGCCAATTTCTAAAAAGATTGTTTACCTTATTTTTTATTTTTTTGACCGGTAAGGGGATTGCAACTCTCGGCGCGGTGTTGTCCGCACCACGCTCAGCCAGTGAGCGCAGTGGCCATCCTTATATAGGATCTGAACCTGTGTCCTCGGCGCTGCCAGCACCGCACTCTCCCGAGTGAGCCAGGGGGCCGGCCCACGACTGTTTATTTTAATGTTGTGTCTTGAGAGTTTTTGGTATGTTCTATATACATGTGGTTTTCAAATTTTTCTCTCCCATCTGTATCTTGTCTTTTCATCCTCTTACTAGGGTTTTTTGCAGACAAAAAGTTTAAAAATTTTTATTAGGTATAATTTACTCAAGTTTTTTTCTTTTATGGATCAAGCTTTTATTGTCAAGTCTAAAAACTCTTTGCCTAGTGCTATAGATACTGAAGATTTACCCCCTTTTTTTCCCCTAAAGGTTTTATAATTTTATGTTTTCCATTTAAATCCATGATCCATTTGGAGTACATTTTTGTATTATGTGAGAGACTTAGGTTGAGGCTTATTTTTTTTCTGCTCATAGATGTCTAATTAGTCCAATACCATTTGTTGAAATGGCTCTTTCCTCCTTTGAAGTAATTTTATACCTTTGTCATGAATCAGTTAGGCATACTTGGGTGGACTGATTTTTGTATTCTAAACTTCGTTGCAATATCTATGTGTCTACCCATCTGATAATATCAAACTGTTTTGATAACTCTAGCCATAGAGTAGTTTTGAAATAAAGTAGATTAATTCCTTTATCCTTCTCTTTCAAGAAATTTTAGCTATTCTACTACCTTTGCCTTTTCACATGAATTTTAAAATAATTTGTTTATGTCAATGGAACATTTTGCTAGGATTTTGATAGAATTGTGTTTAACTTGTGTATAAATTTGGGAAGAATTGACATCTTTGCCATTTTGAATCCGTTGAGTTCTCCGGAGATACCATATACTCGTACTTCTAAGCCTTCACATATGCCTTTTTCAGCCTGAAATATCAAACCCACTTCTACCCTTTAGTTTCACCCTCACCATACCTTTCTATTTAGCTTTTGCTACACATTCTGTAGGTCTTAACTTAAATTTTACTTTCTTTGTAAAGTTTTCAATAAAGTTCCTCTAGCCCAGGCACACTGGGAATGGGGCCCCTATTTTAAGCTCCTCAAGGTTTCTCCACTTCCCAATCAGATAATTTATTATATTTTATGATAATTGTTTTATTCTCTGTGGGTTCTTGGATTAATATGCATCAATATGCCTTCATAATATACTTATGAAGAGTTAGACATTTCTAAACATCTGTCTATATGGTATGGTCTGAGAAAGAAAGCAGTGTTATATTTTAGAAATAATTCCCAGTTCAGGTTTGCATTGTATATTTTCTCAATGAAAAATATGTACATGGTAAGAAGGGATGTTTGAAGGGAACGGGAAACCAAGATTCAATGATAATTATGTGATCTTGATACTCACTGTTTCATTAAGTTCCCCTTTTTATAATACTAATGTATTGAAATTAGTTGGGCATGTATTAATAAAAGCTAACATTTATTAATCATTGTATACTAGTTACCATGGCACTTTTCGGGCATTTGTTTATTTATTTCTTTGCACCTTATTAAAAAGTAGGTGTTACTCCTATTTTCACAACTGAGAAAGTTGGGAAACCGAGGCTGATGAAGCTTAAGCAACTGCCAAAGGTTTATGATTTCTCTAAGTGGTAAAGTCAAGATGTACACTCAGGGATTTAGGTGCCAGGGCCCACCCACTGAAGTACCCAAATGTTTTGGTAAAAGAGTAACCTCAGTATAAGGGGAGAAGAGTAGTGTTTTACACGTGAAACAATGTGATCTCAAGAAATCAACATTTGAAGTGGAAACAAGACCCTATTTACTAGTTCTCAGGCTAGTTTCTATTCTAGGTTCTATTTATTTATCACTGCCTAGCTCATATTTCTTGTCATATTGGACATTATTTAGTTTTTTGAACATCATAGATATTTTTATTTCATATTGACATTCATGATAAAGAGACTGTGAGGATTGATCTAGGGGATGAAAAAGGAAAGCAGTGTATGCCATTCCTTTTAATCTACTAAAAAGTAACCAAGCAGCTTATGAAAAATACATTTACTTAATGAGGAAATATCATATGGTCAACATGGCAACAAAATCAAGCACCTTGCCAAGAGCTTGTTCAAGAACTATGGATTGCATAGTCCTAAAGCCTTAATTAAGTGCCCTTTTCTCTAAATTCCCTTCAGTCCATTTTACTATTAGCTACAAATATCCTTGGCACAGAAAGGACTACTTTTGCACTAAAATGTCACATATGCTGAGAGAATGAGCACAACAATAGCCTACTGATACTTATTCTTTAATCTCTGGGTTATTAAGCTAAGTCACAAAGCCAGGAACAAGGGTTTTGGTGTTGGAGGGGCAGGCTGGGAGAAAGAGGTGAAAAAGTTGGACAGTTAATGCGTTTCTCAATTTAGGACAAGGAGTGGTCTTTGCATTTTTGCACTTGTGTTTATTTGCTTGCTCATTTATTTATTCACTCATTCATGTATGCATGCATTTCTTAAGACTTTATATTAGGAATTCAGATACATGGAACCAGGGGAGAAACAGCTAATTTTACTCAAAGAAAGGTAAAACCCCTTTCTAGAATTTCTGGAACACACTGATCAACTTAGCAAATTCAGAAAGTGTCTACTCATCCCAATCTGTTTCTTTAAAAATAAAAGACAAAAAATTAAGTTATAAGAAAGGTTCTAATCCATTCTTATGTTAATACTTTTTGTATTATTTTCATATTTACAAATAATGCTGTCAAAATGAAAACGATGTAATTCTAGTTCAAAATTCAATTAAAGATAAATCATAAAACAGCATTAGGTTTAGGAAGTTTAGAAAAAACCACAAATTCTATTCTTACTAACTTCTGTTTATGTCAATTTATGTAATTTCTTGTTTTCTGGAGCTTACATTTCTTATCTATAAAATGAGGACATTGATACCTCTCTTAAGATTAAGTATCAAATCTGAGAAGGCACTTTGTAAACTGTAAAGGTTTAAGAACATGTTTATAATTATAATGATATGTTGTCTATTATTTTCCTAAATTCTTAGTAGTACTTACAATTACTAAATTAGTATTCATGTAGACTGTATTATTAATAAGTCTCCAGAGATCTCTTAATGAGATTATATAAAAGCAAATATTTTATCCAGTATTAAAATGCATCATTTTTGAAAGTTAATGGATCAATTGTCTAATAGGCACAATGACTATAATGGCTTACAGTAGAAGTATCTCTTTCAACTGACATTCCAAACAGAGTTAGATGGGAGAAAAACAATTATTTAAAGTGGATAACAGTGCTCATAATCGCAAAGAGTGCCCTGGAATCTTAAATAAGTTTGAGTAGACAGATGTTAAAAGTTGCATACATCAAGGCTAAAATAAATGTTTTTCCTATTTTTGTTCTACACTTAAAAAAATCCAAATGAAAACAAAAATTTAAATCAAACATTAAAAAAAATGAGAAACTAGATAAATTTTTTTTTTCAGCGTAATTTCCCTAGAACTACAATTTTGCATAACTTCTTTGAAGTTAAGTCATTTATGGCTACTTTCTTTTTTAATCTGTTAATAAAGTCCTTTTATGGAAGCCAAATCTATATGATTTAAGCTGTTATTATTAATTTTTTTCTAATTTCCCTCAGTGATTTTTCCAAGGAGCATAATTTCTATGTGAGGATTCATGAATAAATAATTTTTTTCATTTCTGTAGTCAAACTGGAATTCCTCATTGCCACACACATTTCTTAGAGATTCACCAATGCATATTAGAATATTACAAGTTTTGCATCTTCTTGTTTTAGAGAAATTTATTTAAACCACTGCTTTTGAAATTCCTTTCGCTATGTGGAGCAATAATTTCTAGTGGTTAGACACACAACTTCTGCAGCCAGACTATCTAAACTACATTCTAGGCCCTTACCCCACTTCTGGTACCAATTTTCTGTGTTAGTCTGTTTATGTTGCTTATAACAAAACACCTGAAACTGGGTACTCTGTAAGATAACAAAAGTTATTGCTTATAGTTTCAGAGGCTGGGGAGTCTAAAATCCAGGGAACACATTTGGTGGTGGCGACACTGACCCAGGGGTCTCAAAAAGCAGAAAATAGTGGGGCAGAAAGAGACTAACCTCTCATATGCTCTTCTTTGTGCCCTCAGAACCACACCTCTGACAACCACTTTTAATCCATTCACTAGGCATGGTCCTCAGAATCTAATCACCTCTTCAAGGCCTCACTTTCAATTACCATAGTAGGATTTCTCATCCTCAACAGTTACAATGAGGATTAAGTCATGACGAAGTCAGTGGGGGGGGGGGGGAGGCACGCAATCTACAACATTCCACCCATGACCCCAACTCATGTCTTTTTCATGCACAAATACATTTATTTCATCCCCAAAGTCTTAACTTGTTTCAACTCTAAAGTCCAAAGTTCAAAGTTTCTATACCCAAGTTTCTTCATTTGTAAAATGTAGGTGATAATAGAACATAGGTCACTGGGTTTGTACAAGGATTACTTGAAGTGACATTTGTAAAGTGCATAGAACATTGCCTGACATATGATTACACAGGTATTTGTTTAAAAAATAATATAAACTTTCCCTTCTTACCCAATTTTTTCAAAGCCCTGATACTTGAGGAACTATCCAGATCGGGGAGAAAACCTAATATAAATAGCCCCTGAGACTGTAGGCTCCTTGAGGCTCAGAGAAGTTAAATAATTTGCCCAAGTCATAGTGATGGAAATTCAGAACCAGATAGTTTTAGGTTCTGGTTCTTATATTTGACCATTGTACTAAATACATGTTGGAGAGGTAAACAGCAAGTCATGGTTTTATGTTAAACTCCTCTCCCAGAAATATTTGTTCCAGTGCTAAAGCAAAATTAAAATGGAGACTGGGCTTGAAAATTTTCTGAACAAAGAAATCCAAAGGCCTTAAAAATAGCCTTAATCTTGATTAAATTGCACACATAAGCAAAACTTAACTTAGGTCATAACTGTAAATATAAGCAAAATTTAGCTTGGTCATTTCTTATAAATGCTTATATTAGACAAAAATAAAACATAACTCCAGCTAATCATAAGCTGCGAAGTAACATATGATTATATGACAAGGGGCTTTCCAACAAGATACACAAACCAGTCAAACAATATCTTTATTTTGCTTATTTATTTTCCCAATAAATGCTTGCCTGTGATGATTTGTCATTAGAACACTAAACATCTTTCCGTGTGGTGTTCCCCAATTCATGAATTGCTTCTTACACAGATAAACTTTTTAAAATTTTATTATGCCTCAGATTTTTCTTTTAACACAAGTAAACTTTTGTTTTCTAAAGCTTGCCAAAGATTCTTTTTGGATTCTAGATTCTAGGTAGCTAGGACCAGAATTTTTCTGTCTTTTCAAATTTGGTCCAATTACTCAACTATCTTGGCTGCCTTTATACTTAAATAAAAGGTGAGAATCAAAATATAAAGATAGAATGGAATATAAGATTTTCGACCAAAATCTATTCAAATACTAATGAAAACGAGATAACTAGGAAGGAATATCACTCGTTAGCGTGAGACTAGGTGGTGGCAGGGCCAAGGATAAATACATTAAACAAATTTTATGAACTTTTGAAGCTGATGGAATTTGGATTTATTGTCCCCTCCAAAACTGATGTGGAAATTTGATCCCCAATGTGGCAGTGTTGGAAACTAATTGAGTCATAGGAGCAGATCCCTCATGAATGGATTAATGCTCTCCCTGGTGGCGGGGTCCTGAGTGAGTTCTTGCTCTTTTAGCTCCCACCAGAGCTAGTTGTTTAAAGGACCCTGGCACCTCCTCTCTCTCTCTTGATTCCTCTCACCATATGATCTTCTTGTACCCGCAGGCTGCCTGCCCCTTTCCACCATCAGTAGCACCAGTCTGAGGCCTGTGCCAGATGTAGCTGTCCCAGAATGGTAAGTCAAATAAACCTCTGTTCTTTATAAATGACCCAGTCTCAGGTGTTTCTGTTATAGCAACACAAATGGACTAATATGCAAGCAAAAAAAGAAAGAATGTAAACAAATATCTTATGTTTCTTTTCATGTCCTTTGGGTAGTTTTAAGATGATTAGATAACTTTACCATTTCAAATCATCATTGTGGCTCCTTCTCATTAAACTTCTGTGATAGCTACATTTTTTTTCCTTCCTGCTTCAAAGATTATTTTTGAGCAAAATTTTAAAAATCTTGTGACATTTTATTTATAAAAATAAAAATGCCTGGGGTTATCCATATTAAAATGACATAGATAACCCTATCTTTTAAGCATATTTACCTGGTTTGCTATGATAGTGTACATTAAGCATTTGTTTTGTACTTAACATTGGTCTGCAGTGATAAACAGCAATATCATTCTTCAACCCTGATCCAACATTTTTTATAAACTTGCAGTGAGATTTATAAGAAAAATAATTAACACTTAAATCAATTAGAGTGAAATATTTTGGAGAGTTCAAATACTAAAATACATGATAGTTCACTGAGAAGGAGAGATCTGATAGATCTGGGCGGATTTCATAAAGTGTGTCTCACATTTTGAATGAGCAAGAGTTAGGAAAACAAGGGCCTGAATTTAGTATTGGCTGTGAATGGATACTTTTGGATTTGGTCCAATTAGGGATGGCTTCTAATGCTGGCCTAAGGGGTTTGTAATGTAATGGGCTGCCTTAAGTGGTAGCAATTTGGCTGTTCCTCGGAATGTTGAAAGTGGAGGCCACCTGCCAGATGCTGTGCAGTGGGACTTTCTTTACTGAGTGGAAAGATGAAATAAATAAGCCTCCCACATTGTTTTTCTTCTTTTTAAAAAATTTTTAACAAACAAAGATTGTGCATTTGCAAGTGTACAACATGATGATTTGATATACATTGCATAATGGTTATCACAATCAGATTAATTAACACATTCATCACTACATGTACTGTTTATTGGATCCCTAGAATGTGTTCATCTTATAACTGAACATTTGTACCCTTTGCCCAACATCTCCCCATTTCCCCCACCCTCCAGCCCTTGGGCATTTAATCTCTGTTTCTATGAGTTCTACTTTAGTTCTAGATTGCACAGATAAATGACATCATACAGTATGTTTTGTCTGTCTGTGTCTGGCTTATTTCACTTAACATAATGTCCTTCAGATCCATCCATGTGTAGCAAATGGCAGAATTTACTCATCTGTTATGCTGAATAACATTCAATTCCATATGTATACCACATTTTCTTTTGCCATTCATCTCTTGACAGATATTGAGTTTGTTCCCATTCCTTGTCTATTGTGATAAACGCTGCAATGAATATGAGGATGCAGATCTCTCTTCACACAATGCAACAATTCTACTTCTGAGTATATACCCATATTGCTCTCATCACACAACTTTCTCTTACAGCTCAGTTCACCTCTACTATTCATATTCTATACACTAGTATTTCCCAAGTTTTATTACCAAAAGCATGCATATTAGTCACATTCATATGTTATGTAAAAAAAAAATTGTAGCCACATTAAGTTGGTAAATGGTAGGTTATGCTAGGTTAGACCAAGTTATTCAAACCTCGTTACTGTAGGACTCTTAGAATCTTTTAATATGCTCATGTTCACATTGATTTACCAAAAGAAAGACACTCTGCAGAATTAATTTTCTAAATTTTTTGACCTTGAGAATGTTTTTTTTTTTCTAGAATGAATACTATAAGATTGAGTGCTCTAAGAAAACAACTTCAAGAAAAGTCTTAAAAATGGATTCTGAAGGGTTCACCAGTAGCAAAATTTTGCAAATCAAGGAGTTTTTTAATTTTATTATTCAGTTGATACAAATAGAGGCATTTCCTGTAAGTGTTCTGAATATATTGTGTACAAGACAGTTATAAAGGATGAATATGTTTTTCAACTTTAATCTAGAAAGTGACATTTTAGATATGTGTTTGTCTTCTTGAACTTTGCATATGCCAAGTAAATAATGCTTAAGATACAGAGCAGAAAAACAATAATTAGAAAATAATTTTCTAACTAATTTATTGTATAATTATTGGCTATCCTTTACAAGGCACTTTGCTAACTAATCAACTGTTTTGGAGTAAATCTAATAAATGAAATTATGCTTTATTATGCAAACACTCATAGAAGTTCGATACCATATGGCTTTTCTGTTTCTGAGAAAAATTTTCATTCCGCCTTTTTTAGTTCTCCTCCTGACTTGCTACATCACCCTGGGCAAAATTTTAATGGAGCAGCAATGTAGTATAGAGAGGTTTGGAGTGTAAACACTGGAGGTCCACGGCTTGAGTAGGAAGCATGGCTCTACCACTGACTAGCTCTAACACCTTTAACAAGTTATTTAACCTCTCTGTGACTCAGTTTCTCTAACTGTTAAAGAGGTATGATAATAGTATGAACCTCATATAACAATGACTGGCACAGAATAAGCACTACTTAATTAAGTCTGCTATAATTATTAATTACTCTGAGCTTTAGTGTCTTTAACTGATGAAGTTGGATTCATAATCTCCAAGGCATTTTGTTGATTACATCCCAGGATTTTGAGAACTAGATGATGAACAAAGAAGCTGAGCCATATCTGCCTGCATGCCCACGAAGAAGCTACATAAAACAGAAAGGGAATATCAAAATATCATTCAAGAAGCATGGAATAAGATACAGAAAACATATTCTTTCTTTCTTTTTTTTTTTTTGGTAGAGCCATTTCTCTTTTAATAACTACTCCATTCACTTCCCCACTTCCATAAAAAAGAAAGCACCAATAATTATTAGATAATCCAGAAAATAAAGTCCTCTTTATGCAGCATAGAAGTTCAGTTTGTGTCAATCTAGTTCAATTATTAAGTAACTACTATTTACAAATATTTTAACCAAAGAGAGAAAACAAAACAAAACATGTGGTTATTTTGGAACTTGTATCTAGTTAGAGATGTAGCTTGTTGGAGCATTCTAGGCAGCGTAAAATACCTATACTTGTTTAGTAGTGGATCTTGAGCCTGAGGGATGAGCAGAATTAAAAGGAGTGTGGATGATTGGGAGGGGAGAGTATTGAAGGACTAGGGCTGGAATGACATCCTGAAGGACTTAGGAAGGAATGTGCAAGATTTTTCCAGGTACCATAGATCAGTTAGGCTAAAGCAAGGTTTCTTAAACTTCAGCATAATTGACATTTGAGGCTGGATAATTCCTTGTACTGGGGTGGGAATCTCCTGTATGTGGAAGAAAGCTTAGCAGCATACCTGGTCTCTACCAACCAGGTGCCAGTAGCTACTCCTCCTCCAATTGTGACAATCAAAAATATTTCCTGACATTGCCAAAAGTCCCATAAGGAGGCAAAATTATCCCTAGTTCAAAATTGATGGGCTAAATGTATACAGCTCCAGTGGGCAATGCAGCAGATAATAATTTTGTTTCAAGGATCAGAGAGCAGATAGTCTTTACTCCCTGAAAAAAGATGCTAATTTCTGGTAAGAAATTAATGAAAGTTTTCTTTTATTATGATGTTATATGAATAAATAAGTTTAAATGTGGTATATAACATTGAAAGGAAGAACCAGCTAGAGATTATAGCAATGTTATTATTACATGTTATTAATAAAAGAAGAGATAAGGTGAAACTGACCAACTGCCACCATGAGAAAATTTTATTAGAGTCTTAAAGGTTGATTAAAAGAAATATCACAACTCATCAACCTTTCACAATAATTGGGAAAAAATAAAATTTTGATTTCTCTTTGGCATAGCAAGAACAACTATCTAAAAGAACTAGTTCATGCACTTCTCTGAACTTTTTCTTTCAGGATCTCAAATATCTGTCCTGCCCTAAGCACCGAAAGCTGGGAGTGAAGCAGCCCATCACAGCAGATCTGAGGGGCATTCGCGGTCAATTCAAGAGAAAGGGAGGGAGGGCATAAACACTCATTTTGGGAAGAGGTGAGAGGTCACTGAACCTTTCAGTGAGGTCTTCAGCCAGGGCCCAGGAATCAAGACACACATTTAGTTTAACCTTTTGTCTGTCAAACTGCAAACAAAACACAATCACGGCCCTGAAGACTTCACTATTGTAAATAAGAAAAGAAGGCAAAAGTTACTATACAGCAAAAGCATATTGTTTAATTTTCATAAAAAAACGAGAGGCAAGAGAAAGAAGATTTATGACATACAGGAGAATTATATGAAGAAAGGATTTTAATTTCCAGTTTCATGGAAACCTATTGCAGTGTTGTTAATTTCCAGCCTTAGAAAAATGTAATGCAGAATCCAAAGAGAAATCTGCGTCACTAGATAGAAAACATGACTCTAAATTGCATGCTAAAGCAAGAAAAAGTATACCTGTCAAATAAAATTGTGCACTTACACATGTGTGGACACGCATACACACACACACATATACACACACACCCCAATTACACAACTGAGGAATTGCTATATTCCTGGCAGAGATTGCCAGTGTGCATCGTTTTGAATAATGTTCATTGCTCCTATTCAGGTCACTATCTATAATTCAGACTTATTCCAAAACACTCCACTTTGTCAGTTTTCAGTGTGCTATTTTTAGTGATAAAGAGTTGCCATTAAGGACAAAGAAATATGGTTCTCCCTCTTTTGTTCAAAGATACCTATTTTGCAGCGAAATATGTATTTTTCAATTGTTCTGTAGCATTTACTTACACTTTGACATGGAAAGCTTGATGACTTATATGGAAAATTATTCCATCTTTACCTTTTTTGTTGTTAAGGTGACTAGTTGCTGTTATGTTATCATTATTTTAAATGCAAGTATGTCTTAAAATCCCTAGCTATTTTAGGCAGATCATTCAAATCTTTTGAAAGACATTATACCATTTCCAGGGAAGCTAAGTTTATTGAATCTTTCAAATACTCTTTGCTTAGTTTGGCTGTCATCACACCATCAGTTGTGAGATATATAAATAACCTCCTTTAACATGTGAGAAATAATAATAATAAAAAAAAGACTCCTTCTGGATGTTAAGATGTGAAATTAAACTCCAGGTGCATCTCAAAGTTATTTGGGACATTTTCCAGTTGTCAGTAAGGAAATCCTGTCACTCAGGGTAAGGATCTGTTGCCATGGGAAGAAAAAACTGCCTCACTTGACAAGTTGGCAGTTTTTACAGTTGGTAGAAAAAGAAAAGCTTGGAGACAGGTATGAGAAGATAGCTTTACATCAGGGATTGGTGAACTGACTTGGAAATAATTATTTTTCTCTTTCATAGACATTTGTTTATGCATAGAGATTATGGTCTTTTAGGCACATCAATCCATAAAATTTATATATAACCACAAAAATTTACATGTATGTGAGCACTTAATTGATTCATTACTCTCTTCGGAATGATGATGTGTTATGTGGAAAATTAAGTATTAACTTGGACTTGGCTATGGCTTTCGAGAGAGTCCAACATCAAATTGTTAGACAAGGAGATTAAAGTCCTCTTTTGTTCAGTCCTAGTGAGGTTTCCATTAAAGATATTTTACTGCATTCCATTTCTGCAGTACCCTCAAAGAGGTTGACAGCTAAGCAAAAGTTCAGACAAGAGCAAGGAACGTTAAGATTGAAGAATTGATTTTTCAACAAAACAAAAGGTGCCACACCACACTTGCAGTAATGTTAATTATTAATTTCCCTTTAAATTCAGGAGGGCACCCTCTATCCAGTTTCTCACTAGGAGAATAAGACATCTGCTGTTGCTGTAAAGCAAAACCCACTGTAGCCCAGATTTGGCCTCAATCTGTTAGGACTCAGACCCTCCTTATGATGTTCTACCACTTGAAATTACTAGAGCGTGTGGCACTGCCCAATCTCTTCTATATAATGATATTTTTGCCCGACTCACAAGAGTAGAAAAGTAACTTTATTTTTTCTCCAACCAAAATTATTTTTAATTCCTGATGGGAGTAAAAACACTTGGACTTGCATATAGTTCCAAAATAGACTACTGTGGTAAAGCATTGTATAATCAATTAGAAGAGGTATAAAGAAAGTAGTTTCCTCTACATCTAATGAGTGACTTACTCTTTTGAAATTATTCTTCTAAAGGGGAGGAGATAGGACCTCTCTTTCTTCCGTACACCATGAAGAAATGTGAGGAGGTTCCTTGTGGCAAAGGCTTGTTATTCACTTTTGATCCTAGAGCTATGTAATTCACAATTCTTTGTATGTAGTGAAGTCTTAGTAAATATATGCTTTGTAAAATAAATTTTATGTAAATACTTCTAAGGAGGGCATAGAACTCATTGGAAACTTATGGTGAAAACAAATAATGGAAGAAGGGGTGGGTGTCTGAAATTTTAGATGATAAATTCCAACCTATAACCTAGAAATTTATGTGACTGATCGGATTCAAAATGGAAAAATACACTTGGCATGATTTTAAAAATTATAATTTGCTTCTGAGATTAGTTCTAGAAAATTTAAAGATAGGCCAATTATTACATATTTTATTAATATATTAATGTATTAATGTATTAATATATAATTGCTCACAAAAACATTTAAAGTAAGCTGGATAAAAGAGAACATGTATAAGAACAAACTAATAGTAAATTTGAAAGAAATTTTGGAGTTGGGGGAGAGGACAGGAATTGGCCTTTACAAATGCACACTGTGTTACAGGTACTATTGCTAAGTATATTTCTCCTAGCAATTTCTAAATGAGAAGATGGAGGCTCAGTGTTTGTGACATGCAAAATCACTAAGTAAGCACACCAGTGATTAAAAGACAGATCTGTCTTATTCTAAAATCTAAATTTTACCATAGTTCCTTATTGCTTTCCAATAAGGTGGATTTGAAGAATATTACATGCCTGCTTTTTTTAAATTGGTGGTTATACCCTCTAACTCAATTCTGGATACTATCATTTATTCATTTCTTAAACAAAGTCTATCTGTCCAATTGCATTGGTCACTGTTTTATTTCTACCCCATTCTTTGCCATCTGCTCAGTGTGTTATTTATACTGCTGATTTTTTTCAGCCAGCAGGTGTTAAGTTTCCTTGAGCTACTCAATTCTAATATTTTTCACCTCTGATAAAGACTGTCTCCTTGATCAAAGTTTAGTCCTGAGCCCTGTTCTTGACTAGACCTCCACCTGTGCTTTCATGTCAGTCCTTATATCACCCAATTTAAGCAAAAATCCTGCAAACTCAGGTTTTAAAAAATCCTTTACTCTAAATATCTAATCACCTTCTATGCCCGATCAAATTCCTTGTCTCCCAGCATCCCCAAGGTGGTATCCATTCACCCTGGCCTGCCTTCTTCAAAAATCCTGTTAGGTTGGTTCAACTGAAATCCTGCTACTATTGATGTCTCCTCTTAGTAATTTTCCATCTACTGACCCACCAGCCTGCTCATTAGCTACAAACTCCCTCTTGTCCTGGCCATATTACAAATTGAGCCCAGTTCTATATTAAATTAGGTGTCTTTGCCCCCTTTGCAGTAATTCCTGAATAAAATCTGTTTTTACTGCTTTAATACTGACTGGCTCTGGTTTTCTCTGACAGCTCGAGTATGAAAAATTGCAGTCATAATTTGCAAGATCTCCAATTCTTAAATTTCCCTGTCTCTGATTTTGACTACTCATCTTTTTCTCTTTCACCAATTCTTTATGTTGATGACCCAGTTCTTCACACTCATTTTCAACTCCTGAAGAGCATGGGGCCATAATGATTGGGCATTCAATGGAGAACAATAAAATATTCATGCTGGCTCTTTTACCTGTACAGGAGATTTTAGTTTAAAAACTACCTTACGTACATTTTCTCAAGATTAGACTTCAACTAAGAACTCTGTATTTCAACATATTCTACTTATTAATATATCTAAAGCATATACTGAGTATGGTTATTTTAAACCAAAAGAAAAATGAACAAAATTAGCATTGCTCCAATATAGCTCATTGGATCAAAACTTTTCTCCTGAGAGCCTTTAACAAAAAAAAAGGAGGTAATTTTTTGTGAGGTTCTTTCTAATCTAATTGTGTGTGCAATATTTCATTTTAGTGGTTGTAATTGTTCCATAACAAAGTTTCATTTGCTTGTTTTGGCCTACCTTGTAGTACTTCTGCCTCCAGGGATCTAGCTGGACATTAGTCATTAAATTGCTTAGCATGAGGTGCTCCTCACTATCTTTAATTTTGAATAGACAAAAAGAGAGAAAAGGAGAGAATTCAATTGACCAGGGAGACAAAGGATGACTGAACTATAGTATAGTTTCTCTGCTAAGGAACATAACAATCAAAGAGTGTCCAGGTAAATTATGTTACTTCAAAAGACAAAGAATAAATTTTGCATAATGTCCAAAGACATGAATATCCTTTCCTCTAATAAGGGACAGTGCAGTGCAAAGAGTGTGTGGGAAGCAAGGGTGGACCCACTGAAACCTTCAACAGCTATCGAAGCCACTTTGAATTAAATGTACTTTCTAAGTAACAATTCTGTGCTATGCACATACAGCTTTAAGACATGCCCCTTGGTATGTCCTGTCGACTAAGAGCCTTTTTTTTTTTTTAACCTATTGGTTCTATGTCACACTTACCTATAGACATGTCCCTAGGGAAATGTCCTAGGCCTTTGATCTTGTTTGAATTTCAGCTTTTTCATCTAAATAAGTCTCTTTCAAGCTCTAGATCCCCAGTTACACTGGGCATTTCATTGCTGTTATCTATAATCCATCCATTCTCGGGACTTCATTGTATTGTTAAAATCTTATCCCTCTACTCCTAGTATCTCATCTGGATCAATCCTGACCCATTGATCTTTTGCCGGACACCTGTTTTCCTTTTTGATTCTGCTGACAGCCTTTCACCATCTCCGACCCAGACCAGTGCCATTGTTTCTTAATTTATATCTAGTTAGAGGATAGTTAACAATTTCTGATTGGTTAAGCTCAAGTTTAGTTTTTCTATTTATACTGAATTGAGTTTCTGTTTGCTTATGTAGGAAACCAGGGCAATGGAGCTACCTCAGATTTAGGGACTGCCAATTAATTGTTCTAACAGAGCATTTGAAATTTCTGGTCAGAGAAAAGAGCAAATGATACATTTACTATTTTTAACTTGCCTTTTCAGAGCCTAGAACTTTGCCATGCAAAGTGTAGTTAATCCTTAAACAAACAGCATGGGCACCACCTGGGAGTTGGTTAGAAAGGCAGAATCTTGGGTCCTATCCCAGCCCTCCTGAATTAGAATCATCATTTTGCAAGAACCCCAGGCAATTTATATCTACAGTAAAGTTTACAAAGCACTGTCTAAGATTGCAAGCTTCTTGAAGGTAAAAGCCTTATAAATAAAAAAAAAAAAGTGCCTAGAATTTTGCTGTTTTTAGTAAATTCCTAGGATGGAGTAGTGAGTTTGTGAGTAAATGCAGATATAGCCAATCACCCCTTTGAATATAATCAGAATTAATAGGCAGCTCAATCTACAATTACTGTCAAGAGACCTTAGTGCTCTCCTTTTCCTTGCCCCTACCCAGGCCATTCCATTAACTGAGCTCTGGGAAACATTTCAATGACAAGCACAGTAAATGGTTTGATTTCCCTTTCAGCTTACATTTGCAAGCAAAAAAGAAAGGAGGAGGGATAAATAAAGAACATTACAAACAGCATAATGCAAATGAGGCTCTTTAAACAGCAAGCAATCAGCATAGGTACATGCCTTATGCTGTAGTCCCAAATGCAATCATTAGACTGCTTTCCCACTAGGGAAAGAGAAGACATTGAGTGCTATTGAACATTGCCAATTTTTATAGTGGATCAGCTTGAAAATATTTAGCACAGATGTTTCTGTAATTGTGACACACTGGGAAAATTCACATGTTCAATAGCCCTCTAACTCTCTCTTCCATCTGTGCAGTGTGATGGTCCACGGTTACTGCACAAGGCCATTATATGAAACAGAGAGTAATGGGGTCTGGCTCAAGACCTGCAGAAAGGTTCTCTTGTACCATCTGTGCTCCTCTGTTTGCTTGCAGGTATATATGTGTTTGCACTTATTTATGGTTGTTGCTATCACATACCTAAAAGGCTGCATCTATTTCCTGCACTTTGTAGTTAAGCAGAGCTTTGCTCACATCCAGAATCTGGAGAGAAACACTGAAATGAAAAATTGGAGCACAGAAACCTCACTTTTCTTTCCTTGGCTCCTGACTCCATTCTAATCGAGGTCAGTAATGGCTGAAAGTTTTTTATGAGCTGCTGGTTGTTTGGTGTATGCAAAGTAAGCTGACTGACTCATCTGGGTTCCCAGTGAGCAGTTGCCCAAGTCACAAACCATTGGCTTCATGTTTTTTATCTCAGCGAAGAGGTGTCCTGGCAGAGTGATCTTTCTGAGTATTCCAGTCCACAGCGTCCTCACTCTCTTCTCTCAAATCCAGTGTTTGAAGCCAGCTTCCGCCTCTGCACCACTCAGTTTAGCTCCTAGTTGTGACCTGTCCTTTCAGGGAAGCTATTCTTCCCGGACTCCTGTTCTGTCTTCCACTAATTAGATTATAAATTCTTAAGGATAGGGGACTTTTTTCTGTTCTTTTTTTTTCTTTCTCACTCTTGGCTGACAAAGTTCTCAATTTGGGACTCTCTGAAGATAGAATTAATACTAATATGATTACCTATCATCTACTTGCATAGAATTTCTTTTGAGATTACTTTTAACATATACCATGGGGGTGTTAAGATTGGACTGGTCTGTCTTTCACGATATGCTACATTTTCCTTTAGCCTCTGACCTCTAATAATGTTGACACTAAAAACCACTTGCAAAATACCAAATGTTATCTGACTTTTCTCTTCTGCAACAAACTACAAGACCAACAGATTTTTAAAACCACTCAATCATTTTTAATGTGACTCCAGAAACATTTTAATACAGTATTTCCAACTAGAGCTGTAAACATTTCATACATTTTGCAAGTAATTTGCAGGTTGAGTAAGTTATCCTGCCTGAATTGCTCATAAATTGAGATACGTTTCATTATCATCAGAGCCACCTTAGAAGAGCTACTAAGCCAAATTAGAGAGCTCATTTTATCTTTAAACAATGTTTACCAATTATAAAGCTTTAGAAAGCAGTATGCTTGGATTCTAACCTAAAGGGATAGGAGCATTTCTAATTCTGTGTTCTATCTCTTAATGATTATTTTGCTCCATGACACAGCCTAAAGTCACACATGGTTATTACTAGAGTTAGATGCATAGCTTTGCTGACAAAATTCTAAAATCATTATGAAAGGGAATTTTGACTCAAATGGTTCCAGTAAGTTAAGGGCAACATTTTTATATCTGGTCAGCCACATATATTGTAAGAATATAGGAACAAACTTAGGATTGACCTATTGTTTATTTTTTTCAATCATTTATTCAATTTTCATTCAACACATATTGATTACATATTTGTGATGTGTTAGGCACTACACCAGAATGTTGATATACCAGTATGAAAAAATAAAACAGATTTGGTTTCTTTCTTTTTAAAGCTTGTAAGCCATCAGGGACAAAGAAAAACAAATGGGCAATAAAAATACTGTATGATAAGTTGAGTCATTATATGGGCAGTATAAGGTATCATGAAAAACCATAGAAGACACCTAACTCTTACAGTTTCCTCTAAGATATAACATCTTAGCATATATCTGAAGAATAAGTAGCATTTTTCAGAAGTGGAAAGCAAAATTCTGTTGCTTTAGAGGAGGAACTTCTATGAAGCTCTAGAGGCAAAAGACATTACTATATAGAGTAATTATGTCCTGAGATTAGCATAGTATAGCTTTAGATTATAGCTAACAGACTCACTTCTTGTATATAATTGGTAGAACCCAGGGTGTGTGTGTATGTGTGTGTGTGTGTGTGTGTGTGTGTGTGTGTAGAAAGAGACAGAGACAGAGAGACAGAGAAACATATGCATTGTTAAAACTCACCATGTTATCCAAAATTGTGCAATGAAAGCCACTAGGCTTATGGAAAAATTGGGTTGATAAAAACTTTATCAGTGACCCCCACACACAAAGGAGAATCCAATAAAAATGGTAGCACAGTTTTATACGTGTCAAATGGTTGAGAAATACATAAATGCTCAGTAATTATGAAAAAGACTTGAAGTTTGCTCGTGGAAGTGGTTATCAGAAGGGCTACAGTTTGTGAATTTTTGTGAAATGCTGCAAGGAGAGTTATCTGAAGTCGAAGGGAAAACTCACACATATGTGGAAGGGTATATAGTGCTAGTTTTCTCTTGCTACTAGAAAAATTATCACAAAGTTGGCAGTTTCCATGAGTCAGAGGTCTGAGCACAGCGTGGCTCAGCTTGTTCCTGCTCTGGGTTTCAAAATCAAGGTGCTGGCAGGGCTGTGTTCCTTTCTGGAGGCTCTAGGGAAGAATGATTCACTCCCAAGCTCATCCAGTTGTTGCAGAATTCAGTTCTTGAGGGATACAGAGTGATGTCCCCATTTGCCTGCTGGCTGTTAGAGGAAGGCTATCCTTAGCTCCTAAAAGCCTCTCTCTGGTCTTTGCATGTGGCCCCTGCCTCTCAGAACCAGTAACCATGTGTCAAACCTTTCTAATGCTTAGAATTTCTCCAACTTTCCCTTCTGCTTCATATCTCTGACTCTGGCTAGAGATATGAGTTTTTAAGGGCTCATGTGATTAGATTGGGCCCACCTGGATAATCCAGGATAATCTTCCTTACTTAAGTCAGTGATTAGTAACCTCAATAAATCTACAAAGTCCTTTCACTATGTAATATAATATATTCACAGGTTACAGGGATTAGGGCATAGACATCTTTGAGGAGCTATCCTGTCTATCACAATAGGTGCAGTTCATAAGACATATGGTAGACTGAGGTAGCTGGTAGGTGTTTGAGGTGTGTGCATTTTATGATTCCTGTGTGGCTCAGTTCAGCTGGGTGCCAATTTCTGCATCAACCAATACTTCTCATGGATGAAATCATGCATAAACGAACATGAAATTTGTGTTATGCGAATATTGTTCCTAAATGTCAATTATGTTAGAACAAATTTGTGTTTTCAAAATAATCACTATAGCAGAACTGATTGTATATATTTTAAGGAAAGGAAATTAAAGTTGGCTTTTACAAACATGCATATAGTGGCAGGGCCATAGGCACAGTGGGTGCAGAAATCTGTCTAGTCTCAGATCTATTCTAACTCTTGGAATCTGGGCTAATTACCACATTTCTCTAGACCTTAATTTTCTCATGGGTAAAATGAGGGTTTTTGCCAAATAGTCTTGCAAGTTCTATCAAGATAAAAAATAATTTCCATAATAAATCTAAATTCTTAGTAAACATATAAATAACTTATTAACAAGATTTGAAGAAGCAATGACTATTTTTGTATTTGTAGATGAGTACCTCTGACAAAAGACTCTGTCAGGAAAATAGAATAATTTAATCAGGCCCACTTGCCTTAGGTCAGGTTGGAGGTGGTGCAGCACATTCTTTGTAAGCAAATTGTGTGTGTGGGTGGAGTTACTGTGCATATGTGGCACCGCCACCCTGGCTGGCATGGACTGGCTCAGGTGTCTGCTGCATATGGCCATGCTCTCCAACCTACGACTTCCAAGGACCTGTTTGCTGGTTACCTAGCTCATAGACCTGTGTGTAAGAAGTCTGGTGACCCAGCCTGGCATGTGATCCAGCCTGGTGTGTGAAGGGTTTGTGACCCAGTCTGAAATGGGTTGAGTGGTCTGTGAGCTCCAGACCCAGCCCTAGCTTGACAATTGGCCCAGTCAGCAGGGTTATGGGCAGATAAAAGAGCATGATGATTGGCATAGTCTGTGACAGGATTCTGAGCAGGTATAGGAGCCAAAAGCCCTTGGAAGAAGGAGGAAATGTGGCTACTTGTGAATATGCTCTGCCCTCTGGCCACTTTCCTGTTGACCAGGATCTGTTTGCTGCACACTGTATTGCAAGACAGCATAAACCAGGCACTATGGCAGAAAACCCCTTTGGGGGGTAGGAAATGTGGCTATCCTTGAGTATGTGGTGCCCAGTGGCCACTTTTCTGCTGACCGGAGCCTGGCTACTGCTCACTCTGCTGAAAACTGATCAAGATTTGTGGCAGAAAGTAGAATTGTTGGAAGCATGGATAAATGTCCTGGAGGATGATGTGCAGCGACTGGTCACTCCTGCTTCTCACACCAGGGAAGACGACCAACCCAGTGGTGAGTTTGGGGAAACCTTGCATCTCCAGGCACAATCTGTTGTGCATGAGAGATTGAAACACAAGCAGCCCATGGGACCAGGTGGACCAGTAGACAACCGACATGTGACCCAATTCACCACCTATGTCCCATCTACCCAGGACAAATTGGTTGACTTGGGGAGACAGTAAAGCAGCAGAAACAGGGAGAGCCCCTGGCTGCTGCAGCTATGGGACCTAGGGATGGATGGTGTAACATGCTCTGGAGATGATATTTTAAATGCATGTCACATTTGTCCGAAGGCAGAAGGCTTGGAGGGTGCCACTTAAACCCGATGGCTGGCTGGGTGCCATATAAACCCAAGAAAGCAGATGGCTTGATGGGTGCCATATAAACCTGAGAAAGGAGTGATTGAGTGAATGCAGTTGTTTGAACTGTGGGCGAACTCTGCAGAACTGCCTGAGACTGTGAGTGAATATCCGGTGTAAGCCGAGCTGATTAAAGTAATTCAGGAGCTGGGGATGGGGCAGCTAGATGCTTAGAGCCAATACAATGGGAAAAAAGCCCTAAAGGCATTTGAGAAGTCTGGAAGGGTGCCCCACCCATCACAGACCCTGAGGCCTAGGAGAACTGAGTTTCTCCAGAGGACAGACCTGGGGCACTGTTGCCCTGGGCAAACTGCTCCCTGCATCCCAGCCACTCTGGCTGGAGCTTAGTACCTCTGAAGAGCAAAAGCCGAAAACCTTGGTGGCATTCATGTTGTGTTAAGTCTGCAGGCCAGCAGTGTGTGAGAGCAGTGGAGGCATGGTAGCCTCCACCTAGATTTCAGAAGATGTATGAAAAAGCCAGGGGACTCAGGTGGAGACCTGATGCAGGGGTGGAGCCACTGCTGAGGTCCTCTACAGAGCAATGTGGAGCAGAAAAGTGGGGTCAGAGCTCCCACAGAGAGCCCCCACTGAGGAAATGTCTAGTGGAGCCAGGATGGAGGGACTGCCACCAGGAGCCCAGAACCATGGGGCAGCTGGTAGTGTGTAGCACCAGCCTGGCAAAGCTGCAGGCACCAGGGCAGCTCAATGGTCTGCACTTGGTGGAGCTGTAGGAGTGAGGTTGCCCAATGCTTTAGGGGTCCAGGTGCCCCAGTGTGCTTAATGTTTGCCATGTTTGGGTTTTGGATTTTTGGGGGGCCTGTTTTTCCTTTCTAGTCCTCCTTTCTGGGATGGGAATGTGTACCCAATGTCTGTCCCACTGTATCGTGGAAGGAGATAAACTTGTTTTCGGCTCTTTACAGGTTCATGTCTGAAAGGAGTTTTGCCTTTAGTCTCAGATGAGACTTTGGACTTTTGAGTTGGTGCTACAACATGCTAATGACTTTTGGGACTGGGATGGAATGTGTTATATGTGAATGTAAGGGTCATCTCTCCTCACTAAGGGAACATCACGGAAGATTCTGAATGTGTAGATTGTATGGCAGGGGACCCTGAAGGGGTGGATTTTTGGGAAAATAGAATAATTTAATCAGGCCCACTCGCCTTAGGTCTGGTTGGGGGTAGTGTGGTGCATTCTTTGTAAGCAAATTGTGTGTGGGTGGAGTTAGTGTGCATGCATGGCACTGCCACCCTGGCTGGCATGGACTGCCTCAGGCATCCACTGTGCAAAGCCATGCTTTCCAATCTATGGCTTCCAAAGACCTGTTTTCTGGTTACCTAGCTCATAGACCTACATGTGAGGGCCCTAGTGACCCAGCCTGGTCTGAGAGGGGTCTGGTGTCCCAGCTAGGCGTGTGAAGTGTTTGTGACCCAGTGTGGAATGGGCTTGAGGTCTGTAAGCTCCAGACCCATCCCTAGCTCGACAATTGGCCCAGTTGGCAGGATTATGGGCAGGTAAAAGAGTGCGACAGACTTTAAGTCCATTATCCAACAAAATGGCATTTTTTTACATCTATGAAATCACAGAATATACTTTTGAATATATTTTGAATGAATATATATATTTTGGTCATAGAAATGTAAATGGAAAAAATTGAGGTGAAAGAAAGAAATAAAAAAGATGACAGGATCTAAATACTAGCTGCTGATGAGGTATATGCATTTTTCTTTTAGAAAATAAACTGTACATAGAATATTTTTGCCTGTGCTAATGCCACAGACACAGGAATCCAGACATTTTGATTCAGGTTTGATTTTAGGTGTGCCAAATGTATCAGAAAACAGAACAGAGGATCAGTTACCCTACTGACAATAATATCCCTTTCTTTGAGTCATTTCCTTAAACTGCCGCAAAAACTATCAGTTAAGGGAGAAGGAGTCATCTGTGCTTAAGTGCTCATCTAAGTCTTTTGGGTAAGAGCTAAAAAGTATTCTTCCTGGCAATGATGTTTTAATTTAACAAATTTATTGAGCATCTGTCACTTCTTAGTTTCTTGCAAGTTTGTGTAGGACTTAAAAAATGCATAGTCTCAGGCTTTGTCAAAAACTCACAGATGAAATAGTGAAGCCCTTCTTCATCATGCCATCTTCTATTTAATTCAACCCAACAGCTCACAGCCATGAATCAAAAGGAAGCTTCATTAGGTCTTACTAAACTGTGGTTCCCAAGAGTCTCCCTCTTTCTTCATCAGTTATCTGTCCCGATGAGCTGCCTGTTACAGCTGATGCTGGAATCATACTAGCAGATGACAGCACCTCACACAGCAGAGTACTTCTCAACACCCTCTCCCTTCACCTCTCTTCCCTACAGACTGAGTTGCATAGAACAAGTATTATGCTGCAGTGTCCTTGTTGGTTTGTGTTCTCGGCTTAGCTACTAGACTGTGAGCTCTAGGAGGGCAGGGACTATGTCTTAGGTCTCTTTGTCTCCTCAGAATTTGGAACTCTGACTAAATGAGAAGAAAGGCTCAGTAAATGTGTGTTGAATAACTAATGTCAATGGTAGTGGCACCATCGATTGTCAAATCAAACCCTCTCAGTAGACCAGGCTTAAAGAATTCAATATTCTGAACTAAAATCCACCCTTCACAACATGAGCCCTATAGTTGTAAACTCTTCCAAGCCACGATCAAATGACATCATTAGAGCTGATACAAATGGGAAGCAAATTTGGGCATTTAGTACCTGTGTGGTCGGTTGGCATCCTCAAATTCATTCATGTATCAGGGTGCTTATGTCAAAAGCAGTCACATGGAGAATAGACAAAACTTATGAATATTTAGTGCAATCAATAAACACCCAAGGAAAACAATCGAATAATCATATTTTAATGTTAATCATATGTTAATCAGTGTTATCAAATAGAAAGGTCAGAGTATTGTACTCATTTCTGAAATAAAAGATTATGCTACTATACAGGAAACAAAATATTCCAGGTTTTATTTTTTGTCTCATTCTGTTTTTGTTTGTTTTAGTATACAAATAAGAACACATTCTTGTTTCTATACCCAGTTATATATCTTATTTATAGGTTAGGAAACATTTTTTAAAAAACAGTCAAATCTACTTCCTTATTCTGTGGTTCTGATTAAAGACTGAGAAGATTCAGAGTAAAAATCGACAACAACAAAAACTCACTCTGTGTCTCTAAAAGCACATGAATATTTACATAATGATAGGCCTTAGATCTCAAAAGTAATGGTGTCAAGAACCTTCACTAAACTGATCTATTTATTTAAAAAAATCAATATATGTGGAAGGCAGTTTGGTTAAGTGAGAAAACACATGCAAGATAGAAGAGAGTAAATCTTGAACTTGATTTTTTTTTGAAGTTTCAGTATTATTTAATTCAATATTATTTTAACACTTCGTTAGTTGGCACATGTAAATTTTAGTCCCAGCTCTGCCACTGATTACGCATATAAACTTATCAAGTATCAAATTTTCTTTTCTTTCACACAATATTCAAACTTAATTGAGCAGGACAGATCTCAACCAATTATTACTGGTCTTCGAGTTCCACTTAAGCCTCCTCTCGTGAATAGGAGAAGACAGCTTTATTACTGTCTTTCCACCACTACCCGAGGGCCAGTTTCTCTTTCTTTTTGTCTCCCTCTGTCTCTGTCTCTCTCTCTCTCTCACACACACACTCAAGTGGAGAGAGAGAAGTCTTCACTCCATAGACTGCAGTTAACAGAAATGTCCACTGGGGAGACTCAAGTTTCAGTCAATCAAGGTACTACAACATGGCTAATGCTCTAGGAGTGTGGATTTTGTAATGGAATTGGGTTCCAGAGGGCACTGCTTCAAGAGTTGAGAGGCAGTAGAAATGAAAAGTGGATGTAGATGTGGCGTTGGCGAAAAATGTAATGTCTAAATGATACAGTGAGTGATCAAATGCATTATATTTTAGGAGACACCTGAAGAGAATAGAGATGAATGATGTGAATGGAATGAAATACTTTAGCAAAATAAGAAGAGCACTGTTTGGAAATAGGCAAACACAAGCAGAACACTGTGCAATAGCCACGTAACACTGGCGAGGTATTTAACTCCCTGAGCCACAGTTTTCTGATTTGTGAAAGTGGACTAATAATAATTGCTTAGGATAATTCAATTATATTATGCACATAAACACTTAGCAGAGTGCCTATTATATTTTAGATTATTCTACATTTTCTGAAGGTAAATCTTATTATGATTTTCCTAATAGCAGTCAGACCAGCACCTTGCAGTTTCCTCACTTGTGAAAGGAGGATCTTGGGGGACATTACCCTTTGTGGAAATAAAATTTGATGGTTGTCAGTTCAGTGCAGCTCAATGCCCCTAGCAATAGTCTTTGTGCCAGATATCTGAGCTGTTTCCATGTCATTTCTCAGTTTGGGCCTCATTCTAATACATATGAAGATAAGGTTGACTGCACAGGAAAGAGAAGTGAATCAGTCAGTCATGCATTTACATGATTAAAAACAGACATTTTCTCTGCTCTCGTGGAGCTTAGAATCTAGAGGTGAAGAAAGATAATCAAATTGTCACATATGTTAAGTTGATTTTGTGTAAGTTCTGTAAAAGAAAGGTACACAGTGCCTGGGAAATCAACAGAGAGTTGGATATCATCTTAAGGAGGTCAGAGAGGGATCCCTTGAGGCTGAGAATCTGATGCTTGAGCTGAGGTCTGAAGATATCAGCACTAGATGAAGGCACAAGGGGATTTCAGTCAGAGAGATCTGCATGAGAAAAGGTCCCATGTTGCAGAAGGGGCATGGAATTATGCAAAATTGACTGACAGACTATCTGAACTTTAGAGAGTAACAGGATTGAAAGGTAAGAGGTAAGAGAGAAGGGAAGAGAGAAGAAAAGTAAGAGAGGAAGCCAGGAGAGGAAAGTAGGAACAAGACCCACTTTATCCTGAGAACATTAGAAAGCTGTTGAAGCACTTAAATCAGAGCAGAGGGTTGCATTATCTGGCTTCTGTGTGCTGGATGGAATGGACAAAAGCTCAGGTGGGTGACAGCAGGTCAGTCAGAGGCCATTTAATAGCAGAGACTGAGTTGATGGAGGCGTGACAGAGGTGAAGATGGAGATGGACATGGCACCAGTCACAGGGATAAGGACCCTTGCACAAGAGCTGGTCTGAGAAAGAATTAGAGACTGAGCCCTTTGGAAAATCCCTGAAGAGCTGTTAAATAGGCAACTGCACCTCAGAAAAGAGGACTAGAATGGTGATAAAAAGGTATGAGTCATCTTCATATAGGTGGTAAGTGAAGTCAACTGTATGAATGAGGATAAATAAAGAGGAGACTAGGTTAAGAAAAGGAGAGTGACTGGGACTGTCTCGATGTCTTCACACATTTAGGGCAAGAGAGAGAGAGGCAAGGCTGACTAAGAGACAGGGTATAGACAGAGGTATGATGGAAACCAGGAGGGTCTTATGAACTTATCTTCAATGCCCAGGAACCACCTTATGTAATTTCTGCTCAAGTCTGACCTCATAATGCAAAACCAGTTAAGATGGAAATAACAGGTTTACTACAGGAAGTTTCAATATAAAGCAAAAACTTACTGTTTGCATCAGTTGTTCATTTACTGCTATTTAGAGAACTTGGCTAAATGCAATGCAGTCCATGTTTTTCTTTTTCACAAAACTAGAAACCTTTAAACTGAAGGCAAGGTTTCATTAGCAAAACTATATTTAATTTAGTCAATCCTTTGCTTATTATTATCTGTTTTCCTGCAGTAGTGTAAAATGTAGTTTTTAATGCATCTGTTATTTATCTATTCTTTAGCATGTTAGACATAGTAATAGACCTATATAAAATGTTTTAACTTACATTAGTAGTTTAAATCTTACACTCTTGGGGAAATTCAACTACAAAATATATTTCCTATGAATGGACTAGCCCTGATAGAAGAAATTTGTGAGGAGATATTTTAAGAATATGTAGATGCTTTCAGAATATGTAGATATGCTGTTCATTTTCAAATCTATCTCCCGCTGTTCTAATTTGGCAGCTATTAATAATTACTGACTGAATTAATTTTTAGTATAATGGTAACAAAATGGTGATTTTCTAACTTCATCATTCCTTCTATATTTATTAGTTGGCATTCTGCTCCAAGAAAGAAAGTTGTGATGTGAAAGAAAGTGAGCTGAGATGCTGGGTACCATTCAAGCTTTATTAAAGGAAAAGAATCTGCCAGGCTGTGCCGAAAGTGGGGAACAGCTCAGGGCTGCCCTGAAAATGGAGGGCAGTGGCTAACCTACGGTGGTGGGAGCTTATATTGGTACGTTGGCACCAAGAGCTGGGTGATGTAATTCTGGGGTGGGCATGGAGTTAGGTCATAGGGATGGAGAGTTCTGCACATGCGTAGACACCAAAAGTTTCATTTTCTCCAAAACCATTAGGCTTCTTGTAAAAGAGAATGGGGGAGCGGAGGGGTAGAGGTGGATGGTGCCATTTTGTACTTGGGCTTGTCTAAAATGGCACTGGTTATGTTGCAGATCTATTATGATGTATTATTATCTTTATTTATTTTGTTGTGTGCTCATATTTTCCCAGATTTAGCCAATAAGAGCCTTTTTTAAAATCTTGCCTTCATATACGAGGGGACTTCAAAAAGTTCCTGGAAAAATTGAATTGAAAAATAGTACAAATTTTTCCATGAACTTTTTGAAGTCCCCTCATATATATGTTTTATTATACTTTATTACTTTCTGGCCCATGTTCTTTCCCTAAACTGGTCATAAAACTAGCCATTTCTTTAAGAATCTCTGGTTCCTTTAGTGGGGAATGAAACCTAGAAACCAAAATGTAGGTGGTAGGTATGTTCATTAGTGCAAATATCTTCTAAATAATTCTAATGCCATTCTTTGTTCTAGCCTCTGGAAGATAAATCAACCAATCAAGAAACAAAAATGCTAATTCCTAACTTAAGCTGTTCTCTAATGATAGAATTTAGGCAAAATTTCTATAGCCCTGCCTGAAAATGTTATAGAACATTCATTATTATAATTAAGTACATCAAAAGTTTATTAGTCTTGGACTAATTCTCATAAAAATAAAATTCATTTTCAATTTGTATATAGATAGACTTTGAAATACTTAATTAGGATTTCAAGACTTTGAAAATTGTGTCTCTTTTCATCTGAACTGAATTAAAACAATGCTGGATAAATTTTAAATTTTGTTAAATACTATAAAATATAATTTTTCTAAGGTTATAAGTTCAAGTCATAAACTAATTGCACCATTTAAAATTATTAGCTAGGTTATATGCATATTTTGTTAATAACTGGATATTTAAGTAGGTATAAAATGTGAACTTGTTTTTACTAAGGACTATACTATCTTAGATTCAAGGTAGTGTTTGCACTAAAATGCGGATATAGCTCAGTTTATGAGGGTTGAGTTAACTAAATCCAAAATCTGGATAAGATTTCATGTGAAGTGAAAAACATATCTGTTAAAGAGGAATATTTTATGATAAACTGTCACTTTCTGTCTCTTAATTGACTCCACTAAACAAGCTTTCATTTTTGCTTATAGCACTTATTGGTAACTAATAACATTCAATGATTTTGTTAATTTCTTTACTGTCTCTCCTATGCTGAAATGTGTTCCAGGAGGCCTGGAGCTTTTATTATTATTATTATTATTTATTATTATTTTTTTTATTTTTATTACTTCTCAGCACCTGAATTATACCTGACCTATAGCAGTGAACGAATATATACTTCTTGAATGAATAAATAAATCATACATAGTAGAAGGAATGAAAGTACAGAGTAGATTGTGACTTACTGTTGGAAACATAAGTGACAGTAAACTGTATTATGCGGAATCTGGGAAACAAAAAAGAGGTTGAGGGGGTGGGACAAGGTGTGGAGATAAATGGGACAGAATGTGGAGCTCAGAACAGTAGACTGAGATATATGAGTATAACAAGATAAGGTAATGACCCAAGTTCCTATTCTTAGCATATTCTCAAGTTAAGTGTTCATATAAATAGAAGAGTAAAGATTTTCACTTTGGGGTTAGATTGCCTTTTATATTAAATAAGTAAAGGTTCAAACTATAATTAGAAATGTAGTGAAATTAATGTGTGAGCATGGAACCACCAAGTAGTTAAGGGAATTCTGAATCATAAGTGGAGATAAAATTTTTTTAAAAAAAGCAGGTTATAGCTTCATGGTACTTCTATAGCAGTATATGGTCTTTTGTACATGCAAATGAAAAAAAAAATCTATATACATGGCGCTGTGTATGTCATTTAAGCCTCACAATGATGCTCATGATGTTGGTATTAGTAAAAGTCTTTAGAAAGATCATTTGTCTATACTCACATCTAGTCACCATGGCTGATATTAAATAAGCTGTAATTACAGTTTATCGCTCTTACTAAATTTCTTCCTGTTTCCAGAAGGCTAATTATCTATGTTTCAATGCTTGTCAGTGTGAAGGTGCCACTTCCTGTAACTAACTTGAAGCACTTTTCCATTTTTTTTAAATGTATTTTTTAAATGTGTTGTGGTCTGAGGAGTATGCAGAGTAATAAGAAGATCAATGTATTGCAGAGATTACAAATCAGAAATCACAACAGACATCCAAACAAGTTATCCTTTTAAAGGCATAAAGAGGACAGGAGGATCTGGGTGCACATCTAATGTTCAGAGACCAGGAAGAGCATGCAGGAGAGAGATTCCAAAGGAAACTGCTCCAAACAGCTCTGCAGGTTGTCTTCGACCTACAAAGAAGGAGCTGAAATAGAACAGAGCTAACAGTAACCTTGCATGGACCAGACCATCCACTTAATTTTTTAAAACTTTTATTTATTCATATATTTATTTTTATTGATTATGAATATTCATGGGATACAAAGCAAATTGTCATCACTCGTGCCTAAGATGTGATGGCCAGATCCTTATTGGCAATATGCCCATTACCACAAATTGTGATTATACTCCATGTCCCCCACTCAATTATTCCCATAATTATCCCCAATCTCCCTCCTCGACCCCTTTTTCCCCACTCCACTTTGTATCCCTAGGTATGTTCCCTCCCTCTACAATTCCACTGCACCACTGTGATCTTTCTTTCCTTCCTTCTTTCTCTCTTAGCTCCCACTTATGAGTGAGTACGTCTCACTCATACTGTATTTATCCCTCTGTGCTTTGCTTATTTCACTCAACAAAAATTTTTCCAAGCTCATCCATGTTGTTGCAATAGGAGAATTTCATTCTTTTTATGGCAGAGTAGTATTCCATGGTGCATGAACTTTAATCCCAAGAAGGGAGCTGAGTCATTCCGTACTTGGTTCTCAGCATTCCTGACTGATGAGGAAGAGGGAGATGGATGGGGTGAGAACTCAGCCAACCCTGGGCTCTGCTGAGGTTGTCTAGGTGGAATTAAAATTCCAAAACCCTATGTGTAGAAGAAAAAAAGTTGCAAATCCTTTGAGTGTGTGTGAATTTTTCTTCATTGACAAAACAAACATATGGAAAATAAAGCTAATATTTTTTTACATAAAAAAATAACCACATCATTTCAGGGGTATTTATGGAGGTGGAAAACTAAAAACCCTCTTTGTAAAGACATCTCTCTTTTCTTTATATTACTGCTATCCCTTAAATGCTGCAAATGCCTTGATCATGACATTTCTCATATGGAATTGCAATTGTATATTTATGTCTTTTTCTATGAGATAACAATGACCTTGCCTTATTCTTTTTACTTTTTCTCCTAACTGCAAGGCTTAGCAGAGTGCCTGGTCCATAGAAAGCATTCAAGTACTTTTGCTGAATCACTGAATTCTCTGTTTGCAGATTGAAAGATTTGGCAATTGTGTAAGAGGGAAGGTCACTTTTAAAGATGATGTTGTTCAGATCCCATGAGAATGAAGCCCAGAATCTGTCACTGTCATTCAGAACATTTGGCATCAAGAAATCCTGATTATAAAAGAGGAAGTGCCAGAAATGGTTTCATATTGATGGGATTCAGAGAAAAGTGCTGATGAATATTTTTGCATTTGCAACCTAGTTCATTAATGGTTGTGAGTATAAGAGGAAAGCTCACTAGTTTCTTTGTAATACTAGATGAATGAGAAAGCTTCTACACATTTTTTCCCAAAGTACTATTAGAAGGTTATTTGGGTTTTTGCCAAGATTGTAGAGAACAACATGTTTCCTCTAAAAATATGCAAACACTGAACTGATATTACCAGAACTTCCCCTTGGAACTTAGAGAAATTTCCTCTTGTCACTGCAAAGAGTGGGATACAAATTAAGTTAAAAAAAAAAAAAAAAGTAATTTCAATACCAAGAAGTGTTCTCTGGGATTTAATGTCATGAGGCATTCTGATTATAGAAAGTTTTATCAACATATCCTCCAAATAACAGGATAGCATTTATGTCACAGGGCATTTATTTTTATATGATTTATTACAATTTTATTTCTCCCTATCAGTGGGGATAATATAAAAAGTGGGCTATAATTAGACACATAGCTTTTGGTTTATTTTTATTTGAACAAAATTCCTTTTCACCAAGACTGCAATATTCTCAATTTGAATAGAGAAACCTTTTCTCTGCATCGCTATGATGCTGAGACATGCCTTGATCACACATTTATTCATCAAATCTTTACTGAATGTGTGCTCTTAGCGAGGCACTACAGGGAGTACTGGGGATGAGTAATGGACAAGGCAGCCAAGTTCTCTGCCTTCGTGGTTTTTACTGCCTGGCAGGAAAAGAAAGTGTCTGCAAGATGCTTGATGATGGAAAGTGGGAAATACAGGGTGCTAGAGAAGTGTATTCTGGGGCCATGACCACATTTGGGAGTTTTGAAAGGTCTTAGAAGTCTCCCTTAAGAAAATATACTGAGGCTGGGAATAAGTAAAGCAGCATTGGTCAAGGTACTCCATTCCCACCACACACTATAAAGGGAACCCAGATTTTTAAATTGACAATATATTTTTGATTTGAACAATAACTACTACTTCCATAACTTTAGTTATCTTTATACCATATATATACATATATATATGTATATATATATAAATTAGCTAACTTTATATATGTATTAAATATTTTTTTTAATTTTTAGTAAAGTTTCTTTAAAGAATTTATGTAGTTATTAGGAGAAACAATCAGATCTTAGTTTTTAAAAATTTGGGTAAAATTTATTTATTCTTTAAATTTAGTTTTTAACTGAAATGTAATTGATTATACATATTTATGGGGTACAGAATTGACTATCAGTATTTGTATAAAATATGTGGTGATCAAATCAATATTACTATCATGTTCATCATTACAACTTGTAATTATTATTTGTGTTAAGTAAAATTTATAGTATGTAAAATATTCACTAATTGAGAAAATGTTTAATATCTGAATAGTTTATTTACTTTTTGTCTATTTCAGCAGTGCTATAGACTAAATTTTTGTGTCCCCCCCAAGTTTATGTTAAATCCTAACCTCCAGTGTGATGGTATTAGGAGATGGGGCCTTTGGGAGGTCATTAGGTCATGTGGATGGAACCCTTAATAACATTAGTGCCCTTACAAAAGAGCCCAAGAAGGCTCCCTAGCCCATTCTGCCATGTGAGGACGTAGTAGAAAGACAGCTATCTATGAACCAGGAAGCAGATTCTCACCAGACACTGAATCCTTTTTCTGTCCTTCCACCATGGGAGATGAAGCAAGAAAAGCCCTGACAGATGCAGCCCCTTGATCTTAGACTTCCCAGCCTCCAGAACTGTGAGCCAATACATTTCTATCCATTACAAATTACCCAGTCTGTGGTATTCTGTTATAGCAGCACAAAATAAACTAAGACAGCCATCAAGAAAATGTAGTGGTTAAGGCAGTAGACTCTGGGGTTGGACCACCTCAGTTCAAATCCAAAATCTGTTGTACAGTCTGTTTTTTCTGTAGATCTTAATCTCCTCATTTATAAAAGGAAGATAATGATAGACCCTACTTCATCTTATAGTTGTGAGAGATAAATAAGCTGATGTGTTCACTGTGTATTCATTTACTTCAACATTATTTTACATCTTCCAGAAGCCAGTTATCCTGCTTAGTATCAAACTATTGGAAGGAAGAAGAAATCTGTTTTTTAATATTAGAGCAAATGGTACAACACCATACTTCCCCATACTATTCTCTTTGGTTAATATTTTCAATAACTTTATATTAAACCACAGATTTGAGGAGCAAATTTTACTGGATCTAGGATTTTTGATAGATTAATTTAGTCAACAGACTGTTCATGGCAGTAGAAAAGTATTGACACATTTTAGTTAGAAAGAGAAAGTGGAGAAATATTTCGTCATTAAATTTTGTGTGTCTTTTTTTTCACATGACTGTCTTTGGTTGAAAAACAGATCCCTGAAAAAAAACCTTGCTCTCTACAGCATATTTTTTATAAGTTGGAGTGTCAAATATTTTTTGAGAAAAAAAATCAGTGCTGAACTTCAACTGATTGAAATACATAAAATAAACAGTTTTTACTTTGTGTTACGAATATCATTTATTTCAATTGCAAATATGTTCTTTCTCATAAACAATCTTTCTGAATTTGAATGACCTTCCATGAAGAAGAAAAAAGAAACCCTAGAAACTCAGGTTATGTCCTTAAGCTTCTCCAGTGCACACCATTTTTATGAATAGATCAGCATTAATTCCTGTTGGTTTGTTTTCTTAATGAGGAAGTCAAAGGTTAAATATTCTCTTATTGGCTTTTTGTATTATGTTAGACTGAATAACTATAATATTTGCAGTCTAGAATACCTTTAAATATTGTTAAATTTTCTTTTTTTATTGAAACATAATTGATCATGCGTATTTGTAGGGTACAGAGTTGACTCTCAGTATCTGTGTACAATATGTGATGATCAAATCAGGATAATTAGCATATTTTTCAATGCAAAACATAATCATTCTTTGTGTCCATTAGCCAAATTCTCCCTATCCCTCTTCCCCCTTCCCCTTCCACCTTTCCCACTTCTAACCATAGTTCTGTTCTCTCCTTCTGAAAGTTCAACATATTATCATCATGATTCATTCAAGCCCACCTGCCTGCCTGCCTGCCTTCTTTCTTTCTTTTTTTCTTTCTTAGCTTCCACTTATGAATGAGGGCATGTGGTATTTCTCTTTCTGTGCCTGGCTTATTTCGCTTAATGTAATTTTCTCTAAGCTCATCTGTGTTGCTGTGAAGGGCAGAATTTCATTTTTTTATGACTGAGTAGTATTCCATTGTGTATATGTACTACATTTTCCTTATCTAGTCACCTGTTGATGGATATTTAACTTGGTTTCATATCTTGGCTATTGTAAATAGAGCTCTCATAAACATGGGAGTGCAGGTATACCTTTGACATGATGATTTCCATTCCTTTGGGTATATACCCAGCAGTGGGATTACTTGATCATGATAGTTCTATCTGTAATTGTTTGAAGAACCTCCATAACATTTTCCATGATGGCTGCACTAACTTACAGTCTTACCAACAGTGTAGAAGTGTTCCCTTTTTGCCACATCCTTGCCAGCATTTCTGTCTTTTTGATAATAGCCAGTCTAACTGGGGTGAGATGATATCTCAATGTGGTTTTGATTTGCATTTCTCTGATGATTAGTGATGATGAGCATTTTTTCATGTACGTGCTGGCCATTTGTATGTCTTTCTTTCAGAAATGTCTATTCAGCTTCTTTACCCATTTTTTAATCAGATTTAAAAAATATTTTTACTGTTAAGTTGTTTGAATTCCTTGTATATTCCGGATATTAATCAATGTTCAGATATATAGTTTGCACATATTTTCTCCCATTGTGTGGGCTATCTTTTCACTCTGTTGATTGTTTCCTCTGCTGTGCAGATGCTTTTTAATTTGATATAATCCCATTCGTTAATGTTTTCTTTTGTTGTCTGTGCTTTTAAGGTCTTAATCATAAAGTCTTTGCCCAGTCCTATACCCTGAAGTGTTTCCCCTATGTTTTCTTTTAGGAGTTTTATAGTTTCAGGTCTTATATTTAAGTCTTTAATACATTTTGAGTTGATTTTTGGTATGAGGTAAAAGGTAAGGGTCTAGTTTAATCTTTCTACATATGGATTTTCCCAGCACCATTTATTAAAGAAGTTGTCCTTTCACCAGTCTATGTTCTTTGTGCCTATGTAAAAGATAAGTTGGCTGTAAGTATGTGGGTTGATTTCTGGGTTCTCTATTCTGTTCCATTGGTCCATGTGTCTGTTTTCTTACCAGTACCATGATGTTTTGGTTACTCTAGCTTCATAGTATAATTTGAAGTCAGGCAGCGTGATGCCTCCAGCTTTATTTTTCTTGCTCAGGATTGCTTTGGATATTCTGGGACTTTGGTTGTTTCATATGAATGTTTGGATTGCTTTTTCTATTTCTGTGAAGAATGTCATTGGTATTTTGATGGGGATTGCATTGAATCTGTACATAACTTTGGGTAGTATGGATATTTTCACAACGTTAATTCTCCCAATCCAAGAGCATGGAATGTCTTTCCATTTTTTTGTGTCCTCTTTAATTTCTTTCAGCAGTGTTTGGTAGTTCTTATTTTAGAGATCTTTTACTTCCTTGGTTAAATTTATTCCTAGCTATTTTATTTTTGGTAGCTGTTGTAAATGGGCTAGTTTTCTTGATTTATTTTTCTGCTAATTCATTGTTGGTGTATAAAGACACTACTGATTTTTGTATATTTATTTTGTATTTTGCAACTTTGCTGAAACTGTTTCTTAGCTCTAGGAGTATTTGGGTAGTCTTTAATATGTAGGATCATGTCATCTGTAAACAGGGACAATTTGACTTCATCTTTTCCAATTTGGATACCCTTTATTTCTTTCCTTGGTTTGATTGTTCTGGCTAGTACTTCCAATACTATGTAAAATAGGAAGGTGGGAATGAATATCCTGGTCTTGTTCCTGTTCTTAAAAATGATACTGGCAGTGGGCTTGTCATGCCTGGCTTTTATTGTGTTGAGACAGTTTCTTTCCATGCCTAATTTGTTGAGAATCTCTATCATGAAGGGATGTTGAATTTTGTTAAATACTTTTTCTGCATCTAATGAGATGATCATATGGTTTTTGATTTTGTTGATGTGGTGTATCACATTTATTGATTTGCATAAGTCAAATCATCCTGCATACCTGTGATGAATCCCGCTTGATTGTGATGTATAATCTTTTTGATGTGTTGATGTATTCTGTTTGCTATTTTTTTTTTGAGGATTATTGCATCTATGTTCATCAAGGATATTGGCCTGTAGTTTTCCTTTTTGTTGTATCTCAATTGGAAACCAAAAATGAGCAGGTGTAGCTATTCTCTATCAGATAAAATAGATTTTAAACCAGAAACCATAAAAAGAGACAAAGAAGGTCATTATGTATTGACAAAGGCATCTATCCAGTAAGAAGATATAATAATCATAAATATACATGCACCCAACACTGAAGTACCTAGATATATAAAGAAAACACTATTAAACTTAATCAGAGAGACCCCACTACAATAATATTTGTGGACTTCACAGACCCCTCTCAATATTAGACAGGTCATCTAGGCAACATATCAGCAGAAAAATGTAGTATTTAAACTACACTTTAGACCAGTTAGGCTTGGAAGATGTCTACAGAACATTTCATGCAACAACCACAGAATATATATTCTTTTCATTAGCACATGGAACATTCTCCAGGATAGACCACATTAGGTCACAAATCAAGTCTCAACAAATTTTAAAAGAATGATATAATTTCAAGTGTATTTTAAGACCACAAAAGATTAAAACTAGAAATCAATAACAAGAAAAACTTTGGAAACTATAGAAATACATGGAAATTAAACAACATACTCCTGAACAACCTATGCATCAAAGAAGAAATTAAACAGGAAATCAAAAAAATTCTTGAAACTAGTGAAAATAAAGACACATCATGCCAAAACCTATGGGATACCACAAAAGGAGTACTAAGAGGGAAGTTTATTGCAATAAACCCTTACATCAAAAGAATAGAAAGATTTCAAATAAACAACCTAATGCTGTATCTCAAAGAACTAGAAAAACAAGAACAATCCAAACCCCAAATTGGTAGATGGAAAGACATAATTAAAATCAGAGCAGAACTAAATGACTAGAGACCAAAGAAAAAGGATACAAAAGATCAATGAAACAAAAAAAAAATTGTTTTCTTGAGAAAATAAACAAAATAGAAAAACCATTCTAGGTTAACAAAAGAGAGAGAGAGAGAGAGAGAGAGAATACTCAAATAAAATGAACCAGAAATGAAAAAGGAGATATTACAACTTATGCCACAGAAATACAAAGAATAATTAGAGACTATTATAAACAATATTACACCAACAAATTTGAAAACCTGGATGAAATGGACAAATTTCTGGACACATACAAACTGCCAAGAAAGAACCAAGAAGAAATAGAAAACCTGAAGAGACCAATTGTGAGCAATGAGATTGAAGCAGTAATCAGCAGTCTCCTGACAAAGAAAAGCTCAGGACTGCATGGCTTCGCTGATGAATTGTACCAAACCTTTAAAGAAGAATTAAAACCAATCCTTTTCAAACTATTCCAAAAAACTGAAACAGAGGCCATGCTCCCAAGCTCATTCCACAAGGCCAGCATCACCCTGATACCAAAACCAGACAAAGATATCTTAAAATTTTCAACAGCAACAAACTTTGGATTGTAATTTTTTTCATAGGAAAATACATGGTTAGGAAGCTCTTCCCTTCATGTATGTTTTTGAGTATTAAGAATAATTAGGTTCTTACTAAGATTTCCAAAGATATGCAAATAAATGAGAAAAGAGGATCAAATGAAAAGCTGTCTATTCTTACATTTATGAGTGACTTTAAACTGAGAGAAGAGCAATTTACATGTCAATGCCAAAGAAGATGCCAATGGTCCTTACTATAATGCTTCAACCTAGACCCAGAAAACTACTGCTAATTGTGTCTCTTACTGTCCTCAGTTCGTATCATAGACATTTGCCCTCATGTTACAAAATAGCTGAAGCATAAAAGCTATGGAAGAAGATGATATAGTAGCTATGAATGCTGTGTAAAAAATGTTCCATCTTAAAATTTTTTTAATATGACAGAGTTACTATTGTTTTGGAATGATTTCTCAACTCATTTTGGAAGCTTGCCTTGGTAATCTTACCTCTTGCACATAGAAGAGCATTGGTGAAGAGTTCTATTTAGAGGTTAGTACAGTCTCATTGTACCTTAATAAATAGTGTCCATGGTGTCTTGTACATACAGGACTGTGCCATTCAACCTCATATATCATGAACATAATACTTTGTATAGAACTAGAAGAAGTTTTTAAAATCATTTACAATATTTCAACCATATCATTTACAGAGGAGCAAACCAAAGCCCATGTGGACAATGCAGCATGATGTTTAGGGGCACGAGTAATGTACTGACTACAAACCTCACTCCTATTGTTTAGGTGTTTGACTTGGGCAAAAATACTTTTATAACTTCCAGGCCTTTATTTATGTAATGATCCCCCAAATAGTGTTGTTTTCATAGGTTGTGACAAGTAAATGAGAAAAATCCTTTATAGCAGTGTAGTGTGTTTCATTACTAACGAGGGCTTGATGGGATTATTATGATTTATTATTAAATCAGCCTGAGACTGATTTAAACTAATCCTGCATTGATTATATGTTGGGGTGTTCACTTCTCTTTATGGAACCACCCATCTGGATATACATGCTCTAAGCAATTAATGGGGAGCCACCCAAATGGAAAGGGCTTGATTGAGATCTGAAAACAATTTCCAAGCTTAGATAAATGTCCATCCTGCCAGACAATCCAATAGCAATGTGTCAGTCCTTGTCAACACCTTGTTTCTAAAGAGATGGTAGGGAGAAGGATTGCTACCTTACCTTGCAGATGATTTACAAGTGGCTCCTTTGTACTGGTGAAAGACAGTGGTTCTTTGATTGATGCTCAGGGTCTCTCAATCATGATGCTACTTTTTCCCATTCTTCACTTCATGTAATCTTTTTAGCTAGTCCATGAGTTTACACTCCCCCCCCACACACACACACTACAGGAACCCGTAATAATTTTCTGTCTCTCATAATTTGTCTTTGGATGACAAAATTCAAGTATCTTGTTACATTGGTTATTTCCACAATGTAGCAAACGGTATTGCTTGCATAACACACATTCTCTACTTCTGTCTTCTAATGGAACTCCAGTGAAATTCAGGTGGTGATTTTCCCAGTTAAAACTTTATTTCACCCATCCATATTTCCTTGTGGCCTCATGTCTCAAGTATGACCAATAAGGTATAGGTAGAAATTAGGTTGGGTGGGCTTCCAGATAAGCTATTATTTTCCTGATTAAAAAAAAAAAATAAAAAGATCAACTTGGCATGGTCATGTGTCTTTCTCCCCTTCTTTTCACCTTGGGCACTAATATGATGCCTACATGAGGAGCTCCTATTGCCTGACTATGAGGATGGATAAATAATAAGGAGGGCACAATGAATCTTGGTCTTTGACAGCTTTTTTGAGTGACATTTTTGAGTACCATCCTGGGGCTGTATGCTTCAAAACTTCTTATTATATGATATGAAGGAAACTCTAGACATTTGCAAACCCTATGTTATATTCGAAGCAATCCTTCTTCCTAAAATATAAAAAGATTCATGCTTAGCCAACTGGGCTAAGGTTGATGGGGGAGGGGATAGAGATTTCCCAAAGTATAATTGAAGAACTTCAATAATAGGAGCAGCATTATTACAAATGAATACTTTGACATATTCTCCTGTAACACATGCAAATTGCCTACTACAGAGCCTATCACACAGTAATCATTTTACAAATTGGAGTTAATTGATGATTTTTAGTGGCAGAATGAGGTCTAGAAAACTCGTATTTCCTGACTCCAATTCCAGTGTTCTTTTCATTATACCCCTATATAATTCAGTAGCCCGAGGAGCATTGAGAGCTTAAAACACTATATGATTGATTGTTGTATCCCACCACCAGCCTGCCTCAGAAAAGAATCCAGAACATAGCTACTTGATTGGGAAATAGTCTATGATTCTTTATTGGAACTTTATTTCCCCAACCCAAAGAAATCTTTTTTTTTTTATTGTTTCTTTTCTAGTCACAAACGGCTTTATCAGTGTGATAATGCCAATGAATTCTTTCTAGAATGATTTTTCTAAATGCAAAAAATAACATGCACAGGGTTCAATAAAATCAAATAAATTAAATGCAGTTATAAATACTTCTTTGATCCCGAAATTTATGAATCCGTTCTTTCTAGAGCCATAGGATTCATGGCCTGACAATTTCAGGAAAGGTGTTTCTGTTAATAATGGATTATTGCCATTGTGACATAAGGCAATTTTAAAGAAAAGAAATCAATTGGAGTCTATGCCAATATACCATAGGATGTCCCTTTGTTCAGCCCTCTGTGATGAAGGGCTAAAGTTTTGATGGCCACCAGTCTTAAGATGGATATTCACAAGCAAACACACAAGCACAAACATGCACACAAATAAAAATAAAGTAGTAGGTGAAGCTGACACCAAGGTCATTATTGGGTGTCTTTTCATTCTTAGAATGTAGCTAGCAGCTAGAGAACTGAAAAATTATATGATGATGAAACAAGTTATAGAGTAGAGTCTCATTGGGTTGTCAGATAGAATGGGTCTTCAGAATAATCACAGTGAGATTAATAGCATTTAGGAAGGAGTATGGGAAGAGAGGTCATCAAATATGAGAGGGGGAAACACAAAAAATCATTCATGTATATATTTACTGGCATTCCAATTTCTACCGATTGTAAATGAGAGCAAAGAACTTTCTAAGATTTGGAATTAGCATCAGATAAATATAACTCAAATATATATGAAGTTTATACTTATTGATACAATGAAATAGCTTTATAATATTTATGCTCTCTCTTGATATCAATATTAATTGGTTATTTTATATACAATATACAATTCTCAATCTTTTGAGGCAAAAACAAACAATTTTTCCGTGCAACATATGTAGTTATTACCTAATAAATGGCTGATATATTGTGTTGAATTTCTTATTGGTTTCTTTATGACTTGACAGTGAAGAAAATCAAAACTCATAGAGAGAATAAAATTCTCCCCTTCCTCTCCCCCCAAAAAAGATTTTCCCTCCTATTTCCCCTCCTATTAAGTATCACGTAAACCATGCTTGGGCTAATTATGCTCAATATGTCAGAATACTTTTATATTTCAAGTTTGTACATATTCACAAAATGAAAGTCTGTAAGAAATGATTCGTGCAGCAGTTCTTTATGGCAGCTGTATAATTTGGAAATTTTATTTTGACCCTAGGAACATTGGGTTGCGTAGCTGGGGAAACACCAGCTTCATCTTTAAATCTGGCTATAAGTTTAGTTCCAGCTAGGAGCTGACCCTATTTCTTATTCTTTTCTTTTCCATTTGTATGTCTTCCAGTATCCAGTTCTAAAAGTCAGTCCTGCATAGTTGCTTTTACAGCCTGCCCCACCCCCCTTTTTTTGGTAATATTTTGGCAAAGGATTAAACTAATGCAGCCTTCAGACATGGGTCCAGCCAACCCAGACGTGGGTCAGTGGAGATCAGGAAATAGCAGAGTCCAGAACTCTCCTGTCAGTGGTTTCTGTGACTAAATTTGTGAAAAAATATGCAACATCAGTGTATGGGGCTTTGATCTTGATTGTGCCTTGTGATGTAAAACATTGTGTAACTGTGAGAGAATGTCTGACTATGTTCCTCTGAGTTGGTCATGTCACGTGTTTGATAATATTGAGGATTTAAGAGGATGCAAGGTTGTATTATAGCCATTAAGTATTGTTGCAAAAAGTAAATTTAGTAGTGTTAGAATTTTTGAGGCATGTACCACATCTTTTAAATCATTTGGGAAGTTTCTTTTAAGTAAAATTAGATCAATCTGATTTCTGATTGTGTATCGTCATACTATTAGATTCCTTTCAACTTTAAAAGACTTAGAAAAAAATTTTTTCAGTGATCAAAGTAGGAAGCATTTTTTTCTTATTCATGAAATAGCATTGATACATTTCAACTAAAAATAAAAAAAAAAGTTGAATAGAGAAATACAGAATATTTTATGCTATCTCCAAACCAAAGCATATATGGCATTAACAATAGAAATGAGTTTTCTCACAGAAGGATATCATTGTTTATTTAAACACTGAGTGGGAAAGGAACAATTCTTATACACACACAAAAAATAAGGAAATAGCCCTCAAGAAACAATTAAATGTTTATGAAATGTGAATTTAAATAAATATAATATTATTTCCAACAGACATGCCCAGTATCATCATAATATTTACAAATTGCTCCCAATAGTTTGAACACTTACGTTCAAAGCTTTTTGCTTACATTTTGACACTGTTAAAAATATTGAGGTTCAGTTTTGATTAACACTTTAAATTCAAAAGGCATTATGGATGGCGTTGCTAGAGCTCCTGCAAAGTATGTTTGCATCACCATATCATATTAGTGCTAAGACTTTATGCATTATGCACATCAGGGTAGGTGTAGGGAAACAGAATAGATAATATTCTTTAAATGTCGTATGTTAAAAAAAAAATATTCAACAGACATGATTGAGCAACAAACACTGGCAGGCTTTATGATAGGTAAATAAGATTCAAACTCTTGCCTCAATGTGTCCATACCCTAGTGGACTAAATCTGTACAGGAGCAATTGAAAACAATGCAAGAGCTACAATGGAGGTCTTTATGGGTTCTTAAAGGAGGAACATTAGTGAGAATGGATTCAGGATGATGGTGAGAGAGAAGATGAGAAAACAAACCAATATTGAAAAAAACTGAAAGATTTAGAAAAGGCTATAATTCATGAAGTAGGTGTTATTGGTGCTTGGGATAGTAGTTGAACAAGAAAGAGCAGAGGCTGCATCTGCATTTTCACAGAAGTGACCCTGGAAATAGTAGGTAACCCTTTGAGATCCCTTATCTGTAAACCGAGGTTGAATCACTTATTTTAAGGATCAAAAGAGATAATTAATATAAGCTGCCTAGCACAAATCTTATCACATAATAACCACTAAATAAAATTTTACTCCTTTCCTCTACCACTGAACATGTGAATGAATGAGCTTTCAGATGATTATAGCCACTGACTGTGGAATCTTCCAGATGTACCAGATGAGGTCCGAGACACTGTGGAATAGAGGCACGTCATTTCCAGCTTTGCTTTGTCCCAATTTCTGACACTCAGAGTCATGAGCGTAATAAATGGTTGTTTCATAAAATAAGTTTTAGTTAACTTGTTACCCAGTATTAGAAAACAGGAACACTTGCTTACCCCAAACCACAAACCTAAGCTTGGATTTATCAGCAGACTAGAGATAAATAGGGTCATTCACTGTGAATGTAACCTTGTGAAAATGTTGGAAAAGGCTGAGATGGTTGGGGTATCTAAAAACAAATGGTTTATGCATTCACTTAGAGTCTCAGATCAATACGAAGGGCAGAAAGCTAGCATTAAAAAAAACCCAAAAAACAAAAACAAAAACAAAAAAAACAAACAACAACTACAAAAAAACAGGTATGATCCAGGGATGGGAGGTCTTAGAGTCAGTGCAATGAGACTTCAATAAAAAAAAACTAGGATTGCAAGTGTGTGTGGTCAGAGAATAGGATATTAAAGATTAAGACTCATTGGTGAAGTAGCTGTACTTAATGAAAAGGTTTTTTTATAAGATGCTCAGAAGTTGAATCAATTAAAATTTATAATGAATTTTGAATACATCGGGAAAAGGCTATTGAAGAAAAGGGTATTATTAGCAGTGTAGATTTTGTGATGACATTTATTATTTGCTCACAGTAACAATAATGATAATATATCACCCTTAACTCTTTGCCATAGTCAAAACTGTTCAGCAGAATATTGTTCCCTCCTTTTTGTTCAAAAATAATTGAGATGAAAAGACAGAAACAACGCCACCAGCGTCAGTCTCCTGTCACGATAATCAACTACAGCACATCAGGGAGTAACCAAAGGCATGTTCTTAAAATAATGATTCTTATCGTCTGCTTTTAGTGTGGGGGAAACAAGTAAAAATAGCTACTATTTACAATGGTGATGTAAGAAAGATATTTAAGAACCCACACTATGAACGCCAACTAACTTTCAGACTATGCATTATGAAAAACAAACAAACAAACAAACAAACAGAAATTACCACACAATATACTGCATAGTAGCTAGCATTCATTTTTGCAACATCCATCACTGCACAATGCTTAAGGGAAAAAAAAATCTAGCAAGAATAGAAAGACACTAGCTACAGAGGGCAGCTGAATCCAGCTGTCCATGTGTGATAGTAAGCTAGAACTGATGGATGATTTTTTAAAAAAGAAAAATTCTGGGGAAAAGAAATATAAACTGTGGAATTAAGATGGTCCGAAAAGAGGAATGGATAATTGAAGACAAATTTCATGGTAATGGCTTCATGCTGGAGAAGAAACTATTATTCTCATATGTCGGTGAACAAAGAAATACTGTAAATACATTTAGAGACACACTGTGTTCAGGAAGTTGATATCATAAATGCTAGCATAAGTCATCTTAAAAAGAATGTAGCTCACCTGCAAAACCTGAGCCTCCTGTATATAGTCAAGAGGACGGTTAAAAACAAGCATTGGAATAGAAATTGTGTAAAAAGTTCTATGTGATCAATAATATATAATTCTTCACTACTCAAATATTTACTTTCAAACTGAGATAAGTGTCTTAGACATGTTTCTAAGGAAATTTGAAAAAATGAAAAAAAAAAGAGTGTATAATGAGAGGTAACATACAACCTGTGCAACATTCCAGGAGATAATATATGAAGAGTAATTAAAGTGTTTAGAATAAAGAAGGGTTTGTGCAACTCCAAGTGTTGGCCACGCCCTCAGCTCCCTTTTAAAAGGACTGGTCAAAAGAGGTTGTTTCTATTCAGTTTGAAGTTCTGTGACTCTGCCATATTGCCATATCTTAAAGATCGGTACCTCAGCTAAAAGTAACACTAGCTAAACTTGCAGAAACCCCATGCCTATGAGATTATCCCACAACATCTTCCCAAGAGAAGTAATCACATTGAGCAATGACGAATTGAGCTAATCAATTTTCTCTCAAATAAAGTTACATATGTGACATCAAGAAATAAAGAATAATAATGATGTATAGAAGTAGATACAAAATGTATAACCATACAGTGACAGAAGAAAAAATAGAATTAGAAAAATAGAAATTCAGAGATGTGCTGAGTTACAAAAAAGCAGAGTCACTGAGTCACTACCCATTTTTGAGCAAATGACCTCATGCCCAGTCACTTGCATGGCCACTGGAGTAATTAGGGCTGTTGTTATTTTCAAAGTAATAATCTGTGCCATGGGAAGGCTATGGGAATGAGTGGGTGGGTCTAAACAGGCACACAATTAGGTTACTTATATAAAACTCCATAACTTGGAGTAATCTGGTATCTTCAGTGTAACTCAACAATATGGTTCATAACAAGAATGAAGTCCTTGACTGAACACCTGAATTTCAACATGCGAGATGCCCAGGAATCATGCAGATTGTATCCTATGCAAATTATGGATTTATAGATGTTCTCTGCAATATGAAGTCTTCTAATTGATAAGTAGCTTCTATCCTTTGTTCAGTTGTACTACATTATTTTATAAGAAAATATGCAGACCTTTGTAAAGCTATAGTCATTTAAAGTACACTTATGTTAGTAAAATTACAATTTTAATTTCCAACAACAATGGGATGGTTCAATTACAAAACAGGCAAATAATTTTATTCATATGCTAAGGTGGGTTTTTGAATACTGCATTGAAAATGGTTTCATATTCACAATATAATATAAAGTGAAAATAATGGATTTAAAATTATTTATATCATTTTATTACAATTTTGTAAATGTGAAGAGATTTTCATAAAAAAAGTAAAATTATCAACATTGATGTTAATGATGACAAGCACTGGCTGGATAAGGGGCAATTTTCTTCCTTTATATCATATGTATTTTCTTAGTATTCTATACTTTACAGATGGTATTTGATAGTTATGAAACATTAAAAAGAGTCACTTGAAACTAAACACTGAGTACAGAAAGATAATGTCGTGCTTAAAGTACACATTTTTAGCACTTCAGGGATTACTTGCTTAAGTACAACAGGAATATTAATTGTGATCTCTTTCCATTTTAGGATAATTTGTCTCAATCAAAGCACTGTTATAGTACTTTCTCCCCACTTCTGCCAGATGGCCAGTGGTCTGTTATAATTTTCAGAGTAACTGAGGTTCTTTCTTACAGAAAACTTGATGTGGTGTCCAGGGATTTAACATGTAGGGTGTCAAAATACTCTCAAGGCAGCATATCACTTAAAGGTCAGCATGTTGGTATACAAAGCACACATTAAATAATGTTTTCATCCACAAGAAGGGGGCTAAGCTTCTCTTCCAAGTTACCATCATCTCTCACCTGGTTACTGAAATAACCTCCTAACTGGACATCTTGCCTTTAACTTTGGAGCCCTGTCATTTGTCTCCACGTGTCGGCCAGAGTGATCCTCTTCAGTCATAAGGATTATATAACTTCTCTACTCTAAACTCCACAAAAGTTTCTCTTTTCACTACAAATAAAAGTACAAATGCTGCCAACAAAGCCTTACATAATCTGATCCCTTTTCCTTCTTGGAACCATCACCCACTACTCTTTTCTTTGCTCGCAACATTTCAGACACTGTGCTCCGCACAGTCCCTTAAGCACCCAAGGAAAATTCGTACAGTAAGCTCCCTGCTCTGCATGTTTTCTTGGCCTGGAATTCTCGTCGTCAGATATCTGCATGTCTGAGACTGCATCTCCTCCTAGTTTCAATTAAATCTTACCTTCTGCATGAGGCCTCCATGATAACCATTTTGTAAATTGAAACCAGCACCCACTACACCTCATGCCTTCCTGTGAGGAGCTGCCCGAAATCGCCATTACAAGATGGCGCTGATTTCCGGTGGAGGGCAGGGCTGCTCGGTAACACGCCTGGGCCGATTAGGCAGCCACCAATAAGGTAGGAGCACGTCCTAGGCGAGGAGCAGTCTCTATATAAAGGGCGCGGGTTCCCTCGCTCGGGGTCTCCATTTTTGGCAAGCTTATGCTCTCCCTCTCAAGATGCATTAAAGCTGATCTGCAGAAGGATCCTTTGTGTGCCGCGTCGTTCTTGCTGGCGAGACGGTAGCGCGGGACACCTTCCCGATTCCCATTACCGTGCTCCATCTCTTTTTCTTATGGATCTAACACATTTTAATATTCAAAATAATTAGCTTATTTTTATATCTACTATTTAGTGTTCTTCTCTACCTGCTAGAATATAATCTCATGAAAGCAGCGACCTTTGTGTGTATCTCAAGTACATCAGAGTGCCTGGCATATTGTAGGTGCTCAAGAAATATTTGATGAATAAAGGAGTAAATGGATAAATGCACATTTTCTTGATGCTCCAAAAAAAAAAAAAAAGGAAAAATGAAAATTTGTTAAACCAGAAAAAAGCAGGCATAAGTTTTCCAACAACATACTTACAGCTTTTTAAGCACATGCATTTATCACTTAATATCAGAGGTTATACTAGATAACCTGAAATTTCATTCTAACTTTTAGAAGAAATGATTACTTTGGCAAAATCAGCTGATAACATCAAAAATTTGTGTTTCCTCTGGTTGTTGTAAGGCAGACAACATAGCTGGAGACTACATTTCTCTGCCATGTGACTAGTTCCTATTAGTGGAATTTGAGTGAAAATGATGTGTATCACTTCCAAACCAGGGTGGTTAAGTGAGTGCACCTGTTTCCAGACGATCTCCTTACCTTTTTGTCAGCTGGAAGGTGAGGACTCTGAGGCACTGAGGAGGATAGTATGCCACTAGGTAAAAAAGTTCTGCATCCCTGAATCTCTTACGTGGAGGAAAGCCATATGCCAACCATTCATACCTGCATCTGACTGTTACATGAATGAGAAATATACATTTATCATGTTATGTTATTGAAATTTATGAATGTATTCGATACAGCAGCTGGCATAACCTTAAAAGCAAATCTCAAAAAAGAATTTAGTTAGCAGCTAATGTTGGGCATTATAAATGTGCATATTGTTACACCTACAGAATTCTTGGTCATGTATTCATAGAACTATGCAATTCAAATGAGTCAAAAATACTTAATTTTCCAAGATGAACCATTGTTGCTGAGTGATATTTGTAGAGTCAAATGGTTAAGGAAACTGTTCATAAGAACAGAATGCATAGAAAATCTGGTTTTACAACAAAAATTTATTTGTGATATAAATACAAAAAAAAAAAAAGAAATATGGTAGATAAATTAAATGAGTGTGGTTGGTTAGAGGTCCTGATAAGGGATTAAACCACATTAGTACACATGAGGAGTTAGAAAAGGAATACATAAAAAAGTTATGGTGTGAAAGAAGCAGCTCTGATTTAGGGTTTTGAAGATAGAATAGTTCAGGTCACTCACCCTATTAGAAGAAAGTGATGTGCCATTAAAGGTTGATATGTGAAAGAGCAAAAGATACCACATTTCAGGAATAAAGTGTATCTTCAACAGAAATGTTGTCATTTTTGAGGAGAGGAGAAACTTCTTATGATGTAGTAATTTCAGAGATTACAATTGGTCTGGAATGGCAGAGGTCTGTGATAGTGATGACTAGAAAAGAGACGGAGAGTTCAATGGCACAGAATTTGTGTGGGAAGAAGTGAAAGGAAGAAGAAAAATAAGTGGAAAGTTGTCTTTAGAACCAGAAGTAATTAAGATCTCAGTTTCCTCAATTGAGAGGAGTCAAAATTAAGCTTTTCATTAGATAAAATGTCTTCAGCTGTACCCCCAAATTTCAATAGATATGATAAAATGAATGTGTCCTCACAATATTTGTCACTTTAATCATTTCTTTGTGTGTCCAATGCACTTTGATTTCTTTAACAAATGACACTTCCTGTGTCTTATTGTAATTGTATGCTTACTTATGTTCTCACACTGGACTGTAACATCCTTCTGTAAATATAATGGATGCTTTGTGTTTTTAAAATAAATTAATAAATGAATCAGAGGACATATGAATGAATTAGCGCCTCCCAGAACATGTGCAAAAAGGGCTGCTGACAGATACCATTCTCATATAAATATGAAGAGAGTTCATAAACCCATTCTTCAGGTTCTAATCTGGGTCTTTTTACTCTATGAATTTCAATGTTTCAAAAGAAAAAAAAAAACAAGAGCTCTTCCCTGTAGCTTTTTCTAGATATTGTTTGCTTAAGAAAGGAAACTCATCATCTTTTGGAGAGGAGGGTATTCCAGGCAGAAAATCTAATTTGAACAAAGACTCAGAGGCATTATAACTATTTATGATTTAAGAAAATGGTGAATATAAAATTACACTGTAGCGGAAATATCTATAGATTAAAATATAAGTTCTATATCAATTTGCACTAATACTGACACCATGAAGAGCTTATATGTTTAAAAAAATGAAAAAAAATAATAATACAGCAAACATGATGCCATGAAAATTTTCAGGTAATTAAGTGGAAAACAATTATTGACTTTGTATTACATTCCAGTAGTCACAGAAAACCCTTTACTGAATTATTTAATCTGTTTTTGAGTAATAACCAAGTCTTATGCCAACTATGTTGTAGCTATGAAAACTGATGCTTACCAAGCTAAACAACTAGCCAATACCTATGCTACTAGTAGTGCCTGAGCAAAGATTTGAACTCAGGTCTATGACACCAACCTGAACTCTTAGCCAGTATGTTGCATTGGTTTTCTAATGCTCAAAAAGACACGTGAAAATGTTTTTTCTCAATATACATGCCTATTAGAGCAATGTCTCAATCACCATAGATATTAGGGCTAGCTGGTTGCTCAGTTGGTTACAGTGCGGTGTTACAACACCGTGGTCAAGTGTTTGGGTCTCAGTACCAGCCAGCCACCAAAAAAAAAAAAAAAAGAAAGAAAGAAAAAGAAAAAAAGAAAGAAAAAAAAATGGGGACCATAGGTATTCACATGTAATGCCAACTGTTTTTCTACTTAGATTGTTTCCGTTGCCCTACGTCTCCTATGCATACCTGTGTAGACAAATTCTATTTATCATTCAAGATTATGTCAAATGTAGTCTCCCCTATGAAGCAGTCCCAGTCTGTGGAAACTAGAAAAATATTATCTCCTCTGATAATGTAGGAAAACATTTTTAAAATAAACGTCTACAATGAAAGCAGTATGTCTCTTGGCTAAGAGTTTTTAGCCAGATATGTAACTATCTAATAAGAGAGGGATTGCCTAGCAGTTAGGAACAGTGTCTTAGGCATCTTTTTCAACCAACAGAGCCCTTTTTGTAGTAGGTAGATGCCCAATTATTGACTATGTCATTGAGTCATTTTGAAAAAGCATAAATGCTGAGCAAATGAAAGATATTTTCAGCTGTCATATGATTATTGATGAGCTAAACAACTCTTCCTAAATTCAGAATAAAAAGTATATATTATATTTATTCCATAAAATGTAGTCTGGGCTATTCATGTCTCATTACAGTCAAAAAGAAATTCTGAAGATAACTTCCTCAACAAGACTATGAGCTTACATTCTAAATATCAGGACGTGAAAACATCATGGCTCCATATCCATGTTTAGAAGTCAATTAAGAAAAAATACTTAATTTCTGGATAAAAAATAAAAAAGATGTCTGTCTGCTGAAGCTATGAAAATTGGCTTCACAGCTGGCTGACCAGTTCATTCAGCAAGAAATTGGTCAACTTTCAGAGACCAGAAAAAAATGTATTTCACACAGTGCCAAGAGTCATAAAGTTGCTGAGCCAACTGAGAGTTAAAGAACTCAAGCAAATTAGAGCTAGCTTGGAAAAATAAGAAACAGATCAAATCTTCATTGACCCTCTCAAGCTAAACTGATGCTATGTCTAACACTTGGGCCTATTTCATTGAATTTTCTATTGCAAACTTTCTTTCTGTGATAAACATGCAGTCTTGTGAGTCTTTATCGTCTATGGCTTCTCTTCAGTCAACTGTTCTTGATTTTTTTTCCCAGGTTTTGTCAAGCTAGCTCACCTTTTTCAGCATACAGGTTTCCTTTTTCCGCTCAAGAGAAGGGAATGCTTGGTGTTTATCTAGAATATTATGACTACAATGTAGGATGTGCCTCCTACCAGTTGGGGTGCAACAGAAAATATCTCCTTTGTTATCCTGGGAAGTTGAGAGGAAGTTTTGCCATTTATAGTGTTTAATATATTTCCTGTAAATGTGTAGGAAATGTCTGTTTGCAGTTCTGAGCAAACTACCTTGATGTTCACAGAAATGAGACAAACTGCTTGATGAAAGAAATCATATTCAAGAAAGGATCCTATGAGAGGAAGGCAGCTTGTTTATTTACATGAAGATCAAAGAACCCTCGCATGAATTGAGTCTACATTTTTTTTTTCCTGAGTGATTTGCAGAGAATAGTCTACATGGCTGAAAGAGAAAGGTGGAAAGTCTTTATTGATTTTATTTGGGTTTTATGTTTTAAAAAACTTCTCAGCATCCTAAGATGATATACTTGTAAAATCTGTTTTATTCAGGAAATATTTTATATTTTCCAAACTGATTAATATTAAATTCTAATGAAATAAATTAAAATTTTATTTTAATGATATTTTGGCTATTCTGCTTTTAAGAAATAATGAACAATTTAGCTTATACAGACACAATGAAAGCCACGTTTAACAAATAACTGCTATCAATGATTAAAGGCCTTTATAATCAAAACCAGTAGAGTACTGTAGAGACGCCAGTATAGTGTAATACAACAAACAGAATTACTCTAAATACTCAAGACCATAATGATTTGTTGCCTAATACAATGTTCTTCTCTCTAAAAAAAAAAAAAAAAAAAATGGACGTCGCCGTCAAATGAGAAACTTAAGACTGATGTTGTATGTGAGGAAAAACCACACAGTCTTAAATCATTAGCTTTTTCCTTCTTTTATGTAATCTACCTCCTTTTTTTGTCTTACTAAGGCTGACTGAGCTTTAAAGAATAGAAAGGGAGGCAAGAATACAATCAACTTCAAAAATCACTTTGGCACAGCACAGCAAAAAGCATCCAATTAAAACATTAAACAGTATGCTAATAATTATGTTTCCTATAGTGCCTTTTCATCAAGGATTTCAAAGTCAAATTTGCAAATCCTCAGTTATGCTGTGGACATCTCTAATTCTGGTTCCTGCCAAGTCTTACTCCCTTCCCCCTTCCTAACCCACACTTAGAGTTCTAACTGGATTTGATGAGGGACCATCATTTTGCCTTTCAAGTCTGCTAGCCTTGGGTTCTCCTTCATCTTCTTTTGTCTTTGCTCAGCTAGCCAAGTGACTGATTCTAAGTAATATGTAAGCGGAAGTTGGCCAATTCTAAAATGTTAAAAAATTTGAATTATAGGCTTTTAAACATGAATGAAATTTTATGGCTTTCAGTCGTAAGTGCTTAGCTTGAAGTGCACTACCAGAATTCTGCCTCTACAAGCAAAAGGTGTTTAGCAAGAAGCATAAGTTAAGCATACAAATTAGTGCTTTTAAGACTCATAAACAACGGGGTTTCAAGATGGCGGCGGCTGCGGCGGCTGGCGCGGAGTAGCTGAGGTGGAAAAGGTGGCCACTGGGCCTCAGGCAGCCGGGAAACTTGTGGACCTTCCTCTGGCCATCTCTTAAGGGAGGACTGCTGCTGCTGGCCGGTCGTGGGGGCTCAACGCCACTTTGCCCCCGGCAGGAAAGGCTGCCTCATTTACCGGCAACAGCTTTGAAGTGTGGAGCAGGAAAAGAACTGATTCTTAGCTGCAAAAGCGAGTCTTGAAACAGGGAACACGGCGCCAGGGCTGCTGTGGATGCAGCCAGGATCCCGGAGGCTGGGGCCGCACTGAAGGCGGCCAGCTGCCCTATTCAGGATTCGAGGTTTCAGGCCGGCATTAAAGAAGATTCCTGGGAGCGCCTGAGCGGCGCCGCGACTGAACAGCCCGAGGCGGCAGCGCCGAGAACACGGAAGGCAACAAACCAGAGACAGAGCGAGCGCCCAACCTGGCACAGCACTGTGAGTGATCCCTGGCACAGCTCTGTTCGGGGGGTGGTTGCCCACCCGGCTCCCGCCTGCACCACCAGGCCACTCACTGCCCCAGTGCTGCCTCCATTTTCCCAGGTGCGGGCAGCTCCGCCCTGATCGGCCATCACTGAGCCCATTTGCTTGGCCTGGCGCGGGGCTTTCCGGACCCTGCGGGCCGGCCTCCTCTCCCACTCCCTCCGCGGTTCTCTGGCGGGGCTGGGGGTGTGGGGTGTCCCGACCAGTGTTGGGAGGGCTAGGAAATACAGGCGGGCCGACTCTCACTCCACCACACCCTGGACTCCGGCCCGGTAAACTTCCTGTTACTGGGAGGCAGATACCATCTCTGCGACCACCAGTTTGGAAAAAAGCCTAACGAATTTCTGGTTGGGAATAGTGTGGTAGGAGAGTTCGCAGGTCCGCTAGAACCTGCCGGAGAGCAGGCTGCAGGCGGGCACTAGACTCGGTTTATACCGGGGGGATACAAAGGTGAACAAGACCCGAGAAAGATCTACACAGTGCTACAAAGGCACCCAGAGAGACCGGTCGTCTGTGCCTAGCAGAAACCTGGTAGACTTCCTGGGCGAGGCGGTGCTGAGCAGGGTCTTGAAGGCCCAGCTGATAGACGAGGGGTGCAGAAGACACACCCCAGCCCAGCACAGTGTGCACAGAGGGGGGAGACGTGCGGCCAGGGAGGCGGAGACTCGACAGAAACCACACACCCGGTGGGGTCGCCACTGCACAATCTAACAGCCTGGGCCAGAGCACACGGAACGGGGAGAAGTCCTGTACAGAAAGTGAAAGCTCAACAGAGATCACACACCCTGTGGTGCGTGATCCACCAGCCCAGCAGAGTACAAGCTGACCAGAAAGGTGGATCCCCGGAGAAGCCCAAGACCCGAGGCAACCACACACACAAGACACTAGAGGCCAACTGAGCAGTCACGGCGGGAGCCATACCAAATTGGCAACCACAGCAACATCCTAGTTAGTCATTAGTCTCAAACCGGTGGACTGTGAAACCCCCGGCCACAATGAATAAACACCAAAAAAAAGACACCAGAAATACAAAAAATCAAGAAAGTACACCACCAAAAGTTAATAAATCTCATACTCTAGATCCTATAGAACAAGAAGCCCTTGAAATAACTGACAAGGAATTTCGAGTGATAATTCTAAGGAAACTGAATGAGATACAAGAAAACTCAGCTAGACATCATGATGAAATGAGGAAAAGTATACAGGATCTGAAAGAGGAAATATACAAGGAAATAAATGTCCTGAAAAAAAATGTAGCAGAACTTGCTGAACTGAAGAAGTTATTCAGCGAAATAAAAAACACAACGGAGAGTTTAACCAGCAGGCTTGTCGAAGTTGAAGAGAGAACCTCTGAACTTGAAGATGGGCTGTTTGAAATAACACAAGCAGACAAAAAGAAAGAAAAAAGAATCAAGGACATTGAAGAAAATCTGAGAGAGATATCAGACAACCTCAAGCGCTCAAATATCCGAGTCATGGGTATTCCAGAAGGGGAGGAAAATGGAGATTCCATTGAAAACATATTCAACAAAATAGTGGCAGAAAACTTCCCAGGTATAGGAAAAATCACAGATCTTCAGATCCAGGAAGCTCAACGATCTCCAAATGTATTCAACCCAAAAAGGCCTTCTCCAAGACATGTCATAGTCAAATTGGCAAAACTCAGAGACAAAGAGAGAATCTTAAAAGCTGCAAGAGAGAAGCGTCAAATCACCTATAAGGGAGCCCCAATCAGGTTAACATCAGACTTTTCATCACAAACCCTAAAAGCTAGAAAGGAATGGGATGATATTTTCAAAATACTAAAAGACAAAGATTGCCAGCCAAGAATACTCTACCCTGCAAGGCTATCCTTCCGAAATGAGGGGCAAATAGTATATTTCTCAGACAAACAAAAACTGCGGGAGTTCACTACCACAAGACCACCCTTACAAGAAATCCTCAAGGGAGTACTGGGTTTGGTTCCTGAAAAATAACTACCACTGCCATAAAAACCTAAGAAAAATCTAAACCCGCTAGTACAATAAAAATGGCATTCATGAAGAGAAAACAAGCTAACAAAAACACTATCTACAACCTAAGGAACCAACAAACAAAGAAACCAAACAGTAAATCAGAAAGCAAGGAACAAAAGACACCTAAGACAACCAAACAACCAATAAAATGCTAGGAATAAATCAACACCTTTCAATAACAACTCTTAATGTTAAAGGCTTAAATTCCCCAATTAAAAGACACAGACTGGCTGACTGGATCAAAAAGCAGGACCCAACTATATGCTGCCTACAAGAGACCCACCTCACCCATAAAGATTCACACAGACTAAGAGTGAAAGGATGGAAAAAGATTTACCATGCAAACAGAAAAGAAAAACGAGCTGGAGTGGCTATTCTTATATCTGACAAAATAGACTTTAAACTAAAAACCATAAAAAGAGACAATGAGGGACACTACTTAATGATAAAAGGACTGATCCATCAAGAAGACATAACAATCATAAATATGTACGCACCCAATGTTGGAGCAGCCAGATTTATAAAACAAACTCTATTAGACCTAAAGAAGGAAATAGACACTAATACCATAATAGCAGGGGACCTGAACACTCCACTGTCAATATTAGACAGATCATCTAGGCAAAGAATCAGTAGAGAAACACAAGATCTAAACAAGACTCTAGACCAATTGGAATTGGCAGATATCTACAGAACATTCCACCCAACAACCTCAGAATATTCATTCTTCTCATCAGCACATGGATCATTCTCCAGGATAGATCACATATTAGGTCACAAATCAAGTCTCAGTAAATTCAAAAAAATTGGAATTATCCCATGTATCTTCTCAGACCACAATGGATTAAAACTAGAAATTAATAACAAACAAAACTTTGGAAACTATACAAACACATGGAAATTAAACAGCATTCTACTTAATGACATATGGGTCCAAGAAGAAATCAAGCAGGAAATCAAAAAGTTTATTGAAACTAATGAAAACAATGATACATCATACCAAAACCTGTGGGATACTGCAAAAGCAGTATTGAGGGGAAAATTTATTGCATTAAATGCTCACTTCAGAAGAATGGAAAGATGGCAAGTGAACAACCTAACACTTCACCTTAAAGAACTAGAAAAACAAGAACAATCCAATCCTAAAGTTAGCAGACGGAAAGAAATCATTAAGATCAGAGCAGAACTGAATGAAATTGAAAACCAAAAAACAATTCAAAAGATCAATGAATCAAAAAGTTGGTTTTTTGAAAAGATAAATAAAATTGACAAACCATTAGCATGGCTAACAAAAAAAAGAAGAGAGAAGACTCAAATAACAAAAATTAGAAATGAAAAAGGCGATATTACAACTGATTCATCTGAAATACAAGGAATCATTCGAGACTACTATAAACAACTATACGCCAACAAATTTGAAAATCTGGAGGAAATGGATAAATTTCTGGACACACACAAGCTCCCAAAACTGAACCGTGAAGACGTAGAAAATTTGAACAGACCAATAACAATAAAGGAGATTGAAGCTGTTATCAGAAGGCTCCCAACAAAGAAAAGCCCAGGACCAGATGGATTCACAGCAGAATTTTACCAAACATTCAAAGAGGAATTGACACCGATTCTTTACAAACTATTCCAAAAGATTGAAATGGACGCAAATCTCCCAAACTCATTCTATGAAGCAAACATCATCCTGATACCAAAACCAGGTAAAGATATAACCAAAAAAGAAAACTACAGGCCGATATCCTTGATGAATATAGATGCAAAAATCCTCACTAAAATACTAGCAAACAGAATACAGCAACACATACGAAAAATTATTCATCACGATCAAGTGGGATTCATCCCAGGGATGCAAGGTTGGTTCAACATACGCAAATCAATAAATGTGATACACCATATTAATAAACTCAAACACAAGGACCATATGATCATCTCTATAGATGCTGAAAAAGCATTTGATAAAGTTCAGCACTCATTCATGACAAAGACCCTCTATAAGTTAGGTATAGAGGGAAAGTATCTCAACATAATTAAAGCCATATATGACAAACCCACTGCCAATATCATCCTGAATGGGGAAAAGCTGAAAGCTTTTCCTTTAAGAACAGGCACTAGACAAGGATGCCCACTCTCACCACTCCTATTCAACATAGTGTTGGAAGTACTAGCCAGAGCAATCAGAGAAGAGAAGGAAATAAAGGGCATCCAGATTGGAAAAGATGAAGTCAAACTGTCCCTGTTTGCAGATGACATGATCCTATATATCGAACAGCCTAAAACCTCTACAAAAAAACTGTTGGAATTGATAAATGATTTCAGCACAGTAGCAGGATACAAAATCAACACACAAAAATCAGTAGCATTTCTTTTCTCCAATAGTGAACATGCAGAAGGAGAAATCAAGAAAGCTTGCCCATTTACAATAGCCACCAAAAAAATAAAATACTTAGGAATTGAGTTAACCAAGGATGTGAAAAATCTCTATAATGAGAACTACAAACCACTGCTGAGAGAAATTAGAGAGGATACAAGAAGATGGAAAGATATCCCATGCTCTTGGATTGGAAGAATCAACATAGTGAAAATGTCCATACTACCCAAAGTGATATACAAATTCAATGCAATCCCCATCAAAATTCCAAAGACATTTTTCTCAGAAATGGAAAAAACTATTCAGACATTTATATGGAACAATAAAAGACCACGAATAGCCAAAGCAATGCTCAGCAAAAAAAATAAAGCTGGAGGCATAACACTACCTGACTTTAAGCTATACTACAAAGCTATAATAACCAAAACAGTATGGTACTGGCATAAAAACAGACACACTGACCAATGGAATAGAATAGAGAATCCAGAAATCAACCCACACACTTACTGCCATCTGATCTTTGACAAAGGCACCAAGCCTATTCACTGGGGAAGGGACTGCCTCTTCAGCAAGTGGTGCTGGGATAACTGGATATCGATATGCAGGAGAATGAAACTAGATCCATACCTCTCACCGTATACTAAAATCAACTCAAAATGGATTAAGGATTTAAATATACACCCTGAGACAATAAAACTTCTTAAAGAAAACATAGGAGAAACACTTCAGGAAATAGGACTGGGCACAGACTTCATGAATACGACCCCAAAAGCACGGGCAACCAAAGGAAAAATAAACAAATGGGATTATATCAAACTAAAAAGCTTCTGCACAGCAAAAGAAACAATTAAAAGAGTTAAAAGACAACCAACAGAGTGGGAGAAAATATTTGCAAAATATACATCTGACAAAGGATTAATATCCAGAATATATAAGGAACTCAAACAACTTTACAAGAAGAAAACAAGCAACCCAATTAAAAAATGGGCAAAAGAGCTAAGTAGGCATTTCTCTAAGGAAGATATCCAAATGGCCAACAGACATATGAAAAAATGCTCAACATCACTCAGCATCCGGGAAATGCAAATCAAAACCACATTGAGATACCATCTAACCCCAGTTAGGATGGCTAAAATCCAAAAGACTGTGAACGATAAATGCTGGCGAGGCTGCGGAGAAAAAGGAACTCTCATACATTGTTGGTGGGACTGCAAAATGGTGCAGCCTCTATGGAAAATGGTATGGAGGTTCCTTAAACAATTGCAAATAGATCTACCATACGACCCAGCCATCCCACTGTTGGGAATATACCCAGAGGAATGGAAATCATCAAGTCGAAGGTATACCTGTTCCCCAATGTTCATCGCAGCACTCTTTACAATAGCCAAGAGTTGGAACCAGCCCAAATGCCCATCATCAGATGAGTGGATACGGAAAATGTGGTACATCTACACAATGGAATACTACTCAGCTATAAAAACGAATGAAATACTGCCATTTGCAACAACATGGATGGACCTTGAGAGAATTATATTAAGTGAAACAAGTCAGGCACAGAAAGAGAAATACCACATGTTTTCACTTATTGGAGGGAGCTAAAAATTAATATATAAATTCACACACACACATACACACACACACACAAACCGGGGGGGGGGGGGGGGGAAGAAGATATAACAACCACAATTATTTGAAGTTGATACAACAAGCAAACAGAAAGGACATTGTCGGGGGGGAGGGGGGGAGGGAGAAGGGAGGGAGGTTTTGGTGATGGGAAGCAATAATCAGCTACAATGTATATCGACAAAATAAAATTTAAAAAATAAAAATTAAAAACAAACAAACAAACAAACAAACAAACAAACAAAAACTCCAATGGGTGTATAGTTCCAAGTGTCTGGAGGGGCCCTTATGAGTTGTGAGATATGAACCCAAAGTTTTGCTGCAGTGTGTGTGGCGAGGGCAGCCTTTTTCAGATGTCATTTCCAGAAGACCCAATCTCCAGGTTCTAGATCATGAAGGATTTGATTGTATTCTGTTGGTGGGTCATGAAAAGCTTCTTCTACCTGATTAGAAATGTGCTTTGGCATATCACATTAAAGCCTTTTAACATTTAGTTATATCAAGAGTTTAGGAGAGCAGGAGATACATGAAGTTCTATTTTTAAGGGTTTAGGCTTTCCAGTCACTATTTTATAAGGGGCCAATTCACGTTTTCTACTGGAAGTGGATCAGATCTTCGTCAATCCACAATACCTTTGAGCAAGGAAATCAAGTCGATTCAGTGAGCTTTGCCTAGTGCCATTTTATCTGTAATACTTCATTTAACTCTTTTATAACTTGTTCAGTGAAGCAAATACCTCTATCACTGGAGATTTCTCCAGGAATATCCCATAAGGAAAACACATTTTTTAAATAACCTTTTATCTACTGTTATTATTCTACCAAACATTTAGGGAAGAAATAATGCCATTCTACACAAACTCTTGAAAAAGTCAGAGGGAATATTTTCTTTTCATGTAAACAAGTATTATGATCAACACGTTATTTGAGATCAGTATTACCCTATTACCAAAAACAAAGACGTTATAAGAAAAATAAAAACTATATACCAATATCCCTGATGAACATAGATGCAAAAACTTTTAGACAAAATGTTAGCAAATAGAATTCAACAATATATTAAAAGTATATTATATCATAACCAAGTTGGATTTATCCCAGGAATGCAGTTTTGGTTTAACATTCAAAAAACCTATCATTATACATACACAAAAATTAACTCAAAATGTATATATGACCTAAATGTAAGACACAAACTATAAAACTCTCAGAAGAAAACATAGAAAAATCCTCACAACATTGGATTTGGCAATGATTTCTTGGATATGACACCAAAGGCAAAGGCAGTAACAGAAAAAAATAGAAAAATTGGACTTCATGAAAATTTAAAAATTTTGTACATCAAAAGACACTATCAAAAGAGTACAAAGGCAACCTGCAGAATGGAAGAAAATATTTGTAAATCATAAATCTGATAAGGGATTAATATCCAGAGTATACAGAGAACTCCTAAAACTCAACAACAACAACAACAAAACCCAATTCAAAAATGGGCAAAAGACTTGAATGGACTTTTCTCCAAAGAAGATATACAAATGACCAATAAGCACAATAAAAAATGTTCAATGTTACTAATCACTGGGGAAATGCAAATCAAAGCATTAATGAGATAACAACCTTATGTAGTTTGGATATGTTTGTCCTCCCAAAGCTCATGTTGGAAACTTAATCCCCACTGTGACAGTGTTTAGAGGGTGGGAAACCCTATTGTGGTAATTGAAAGGTGGAGACTTTAAAAAGTGATTAGATTGTGAGGACCATGCCCTAGTGAATGGATTAATCCATTGGTGGTTTAATGGTGGTCATGGGCATGGTTCTGATGGCTTTAAAAGGAAAGGACATGAAAAGCTTTCTCTTTTTTTTTTAATTGAAACATAATTGATGGTACATATCTGTGAAGTACAGTGTTGAATATCAATACCTGTGTGCAATATGTGATGCTCAAATCAGGATAATTAGTATATTCAGCAAAAAAAAAAAAAAAAAAAAAAAAAAAAAAAAAAAGACTCATAAACAACAGCATCTCTAAATAGATTACTTGTAAATATTTCCACTGCCCTAATAGCCAGAGTATTAGTTTACTGTCCCCCCCCGCTTTTTAAGCAGATGTATGAATTTGTATTTGGCTTAAACACTGTACAGATTATCAAAGTTTCAAATCAGTTGGATCTAACCAAAAAAAAAGTTATGAATAATGTTACTTTCTTCCACACCTTTACTACCTATGATCTTTAGTCTTTTAACAGGCCCTTCTTGAACTTGTGACTACATTTATTTTTCCTCCTTTAAAAAGTAATAACTATCTTGCCATATTCTCATGTGTATATACATACATACATACATATATATATATATATATATATATATATATATATATATAAAATCTTTCAATATTTTCTTCCTTCAGAATGAGAATGTTTATCTACTTGTTTTGCTGTATCATTTCATTCTTAAGGCTTGGTTTTTAATTTTTTTGAGCTGGTACTCCTTTTTTTTTTTTTGAAATTCCTTTACATGATTCAAGTATTTGAAAAACTTGACTTAAACTAAATGAGGATCCCTAATAACCAGAATTTAAAAAGCACTAAATGCAAAGTCCTAAAAACGTCTAGAATTTAATTCCAAACCTGTCATTTACTATCCATGTATTATTTAGCAATCCCGATAAATGTACTGATACTCAGCATCCTTATTTTTAAAACAAAGTGAATGACTTTAATATGTCTTTAAATATTAAAAAAAAACATACAGTTTAAAGTTAAAACTTAATGCTACATGTCTTGAAATTCCTAATACGTCATTATCCACAAACAGTAATGTGACATGTTTTGAAGGGCTGCACTGTACAAAGTGCTATGCCATAAAGGCACATGCTAATGGCAGGATGAACAGGAAATGATCCTTCATTTATACTCACATTTGTACATTTTCTTTCCTGCCCATTTCCATACATGTTATCTAATTTGATGCTCATAACAACTTATAAGATAGAAAGGAGAGCTATTATTGGCCTCATTTAGAAAATAAAGGCCAGTAGTTTAAAAAAGATCAAACATTTATTAGAAAATTCTAGAGCTAGAGAGGCAGAACTAAAACTGTGTAAGATGTTATTATTGTTACATATTGGTTAGTGTGCACCATTTTTGAATGACATTCTTCAGGCCTGTCTTCCTAAACCACATAATATTGTCCTGCTGTGAACTAGGCATCACAATTTTGTATGTGCTTCTAACGTTTCTCGAAGGGAACCTTGTTTAATGACATAACATTTGTAAATCTCTTTGAATAAGGGAATCATTTAAATGCAAAGTATCCCTGAACATTATCCCCTTTACTCTCCCACTGAGTGCATAAAAATCAAATATGGCTGACTGTGATCTTTTAGGAGTATAAAAGTGTTATAAATTGACTCTCTGCACTTTGTTCCACCACCCCCAGGAGAAACCATGTACCTCATGCAGATCTCTAAGTGAGGTATGATGCCCAGGCCACTAGCCCTCCATGGATCATAGCAGGGGAAATTGACAAGCTGAAAACCTTTCCTAAACTTGCGCTCAGTCTCAAATCAGCAGGCAGTGGGAATTAGTTTCTCACACAGCTCAAGAAAATGCATGGACAGAGATCAGGTTTTCACAGGAGGGGAAGTCAGGGCTCTTGGAATAAAAAATGGCTGAGACAGAGTTCTGCACAATTTTGTCACTTCTCTGCACTGGCCATTGTATACACCTCTTTTTTCTTTTTTTCTCTTAATATCCATTAGTGTCCTGGAAAAATCATTTATTTGCTCTATCTACCTTTCTCCTCATCCATTCCCCATTATTTTCTATTGGAATTTCCAACATAGGCCTTTAACAGGTTGTTTCTTCTGGTATTTTTATTCTAACTGGTTTGCTGCTAGAATTTCTTTACTTAATAAATTAAACTTCTCCAAATCCAACTATTGTAGATCCCTTCCTTGTCTAGGATATGCCCCTCCATCTGTTCAATACAATTCCCAGACTTCAGCTTAAGAAACCCTCATAAGCAGTGCCTAATTTTTCTATTTCACCCACACTGTTATTTTTGAAGCACTTTTGCTTATTAAGGTTTTTAACTGATTTATTTTGTCTCCCCATGCATATGGCATCTTTATCTATACAACAAATCTCCTACAAAGTCCTACGTAGACTCATTCTTCATATAATCAAGAGTTTTTAAATTACTGATGCAAAATTTACATGCAGTGAAAGGCTCAGATCTTAAATAAAAAAAATTCCATGAGTTTTAACAAATTTATACATTCTGTGAACGTCCCCAAATAAGAAATAGAACACATCCCAGTCCAGAAAGTTGTCATTTAATCAATCTCCATAATCCCATAAATTACTACTGTTCTGATTTTTATTACCACAGATAATTTCTTCCTGGTCAACTTCATGAAAATCAAATCATGTAGTATGTACTATTTTGCATCTGGTTTCTTTGCAATTTTGTATAAATTCCAAATAACATTTATCAGGTTGAAGAAATTTCCCTCCATTTTTCTTTTGCAGGATGCTTTCTTTTATCCTTACTGCATTTGAATTTTGTCACTTTTTTTCTTCATCTACTGAAATGATCACATGGCTTTCCTCCATTATGCTGTTAACATTTTTGATCATTTTTTCAAATGTGTTTGAAGACATCTTTGCATTTATGTGGCATAAACCCAGATTTATCATGCTGTATTATCATTTTTATACATTGTTAAATTTGAGTTCCTAAAATTTTTAAAATTTTTGGATAAACATTCAAAAGAGTTCTGTAATTTTCTTTGCCGGTACTGTCTTTGTCCAGTTTGGTCTCAAGATAATGCTGGTCTCATAAAATCAGTTGGTAAGTGTTTTCTCATACTGTATTTGCTGTATTGTGTAAGACTGATATTATTTTTCTCTTAAATGTTTGATAGAAATGGTGAGTGCTGGGGCCGAGCCCGTGGCGCACTCGGGAGAGTGCAGCGCTGGGAGCGTGGCGACGCTCCGCCGCGGGTTCGGATCCTATATGGGAATGGCCGGTGCACTCACTGGCTGAGTGCAGGTCACGAAAAAGACAAAAAAAAAAAAAAAAAAAAAAGAAATGATGAGTGCTGTCATTGGCTTGGAATTTCTTTTGTGGAAAGATTTTTAATGACAACTTTAGATAAAATTTAGATTTCAATAGATAAAATGCAATTCAGATTTTTTATTTATGCTTGAATCAGTTTGATTAATTTTTGATTTTCATCAATTTTTTTTCATTGCATCCAAGTTGATGAATTTATTGGCATAAAGTTGTTAATCATATTCCCTCATCTTCATTTTACTGATGTTAGGATCTGTAGCAGTGTCCCCTCTTTATTTTCAATACTGGTAGTGTATGTTTTATCTCTCTACTTATGGATAAACCTAGCTAACAGCTAACCAATTATAATATTTTTTCAAAAAAATAAATTTTAGTTTTCCTCATGTACATTTCTATTTTACTGATTTATACTCTCATTATTTTCTTATATGAATCTTGATCTAATTTGCACTCTTTTTCTAGCTTCTTAATTGGAAGCTTAGATAACTGATTTTGAATCTGTCTTCTTTTTCTAATGTTAGCATTTAAGCTATTGTTTCTCTAAAATCTGCTGCAACTGTAATTCACAGGTTATAAATAATTATGTACATATAATATATACAGTTGTCTCTCAATATCCATGGAGGGATTGGTTACAGGACCTCTCAGGGATTCCAAAATACATGGTGCTCAAGTCCCTGCCTGATATACATACTCTGGTTTCTCTTCAGATCGCATAAATCTTTCGCCTTTTACTGATATATAAGGACATAGTATTTGCATATAACCTATGCACATCCTCCCACATACTTTGAATCACTTTTAGATTACTTATAATACCTAATACAATTTAAATTCAATGTAAATAGTTGTTATACTGTATTGTTTAGGGAATAATGACAAGATAAAAAGTCTATACATGCTCAGTATACATGCAGTTTTTAAAAAATATTTTCAATTCTTGGTTGTTTGAATCCACGGATTCAGAACCGATGCCAACTGTATAAATATATAATATAAATATATATAAAACATATATATTTCATTTCATTTACATAAAGTTGAAAATATTTGTATTTTTTTTGTGTGATTTATTTTTATACCCTAGATGATTTATAGGTATTTCGACAGCTTTATTCAGATAAAATTCACATACCAGATATTTTCCCCATTTAAAATTTATGACTTGATGTCTTTCACTATATACATGGAGTTGTGCATCCATCACCAGAATCAATTTTATGATATTTTTATTATCACAAAATGAAACCCCATACTCCTTAGCTGTTACCCCTCAACCCCCACCCCCAATCAGTCCCAGGTAACCGCTAAACTACCTTCTGTCTCTGTAGACTTGTATATTTTGCACATTTGATATATGTGTAAATGGCATCATGTCATAAATATGTGGTCCTATTTGATTGTTTTCTTCCACCAGGCATATTGCTTCTAAGGCTTATCCACGAGGTAGTATGTATGGCTACTTCCTCTCTTTCCACTGTCAAATAACATTTCATTGTATGGATGTACTACATGTTATTTATCCATTCATCAGTTGATGGAAATTTGGTTTTTTTCTACTTTTTTTGTCTACTATGAACAATGCTTCTATGTACATTTGTGTACATGTTTTTGTGTCTACATATGTGCTCATTTCTCTTGGATAAATATCTAGGAGTGGAGTTGCCAGATCATATAGTAATATTTATGTTTGAGGAACTGACACACTGTTTCCCAAAAGAGCCACAGCATTTTACATTTCCACCAGTAGTGCACAAGGTTTGCAAATTTTCTATAGCCTTGCCAACACTTGTTATTTTCTGTCTTTTTTATTCTAGCCATCCTAGTCAGTGTGAAGTAGTATCTTTATGGTTTTGATTTGCGTATCTTGGTAAATTATGTCAAGCATGTTTTATGTGCTTTTGTTTAAATCTATCATCTTGCTACCCTTGTGGTCTGTATTCATTTTTTCTTCTTTTTCTGCCTATATTCAGATCTATTGAGTAATTTTTTAATTTAATTTTATTTATACTGTTGGCAAAGTAGCAATATTTTTTATGACTGCTCTAATATTTATGAGATTAATATCTTTAAGTTATGGTGTATCTTTAAATAAAACTACATACTATCATGGATAATGTAAGAACCCTACCAATCTATTCTTCCATTTCATTCTTCCTATCCCTTATGCTATTTTTATTTTTATTTTTATTTTATTTTTTGTCCTTTTTTGTGACCGGTAAGGGGATCGCAACCCTTGGCTTGGTGTCGCCCACACCGCACTCAGCCAGCGAGCGCACTGGCCATTCCTATATAGGATCCGAACCCACGGCGGGAGTGCTACTGCGCTCCCAGCGCCGCGCTCTCCCAAGTGAGCCATGGGGTTGGCCCCCCTTATGCTATTTTTAGATACACCTACTTGTACATATATTCTAAACCCATGGTACATTATCTTTGCTTAAATAATTGATTGTCTTTTCTAAAAAATAAAAATGAGGAAACTGTCATTTATTTACTTATCCACATGTTTATCAGTTCTTGTGTTCTTTATTCCTTTGTGTAGATCTAAGTATTTTGTAGTTGATCGATTGTATGAATAGGTTGAGGTGGCTGGTTAGTGTTGTTAAATTTATCCATATTTTTAATAATTATTGGTATACTTATATTATCAAATACCAAAGATGGCTGTTAAAATATACAATGATAATTTTGGATTTCAATATTCTTTACTATAGTTCTGTCAGTCTTTTCCTGATGTATTTTGAAGCTCTGTTATTAGATACACGTATATTTTGGATTATCATATAATTTTGGGGGGGGGTCATATAATCTTGATGAACTGACTCTTATCATTATGAAGTTATCCTCTTTGCCTCTGATAATATTTCTTTTCTTGAAGTCTATCTTGTCTCATATTAATGTAGGTATACTAGTGTAATGGTTAATTGTATGTGTCAAATTGGCTGGACCGTGGGGTGCCCAGCTATTTGATCAAATATTATTTTAGGTGTTTCTGTGAAGGTATTTTGGATGATACTGACATTTAAATTGGTGGACTTTGAAGGAAGCAGATTGTCCTCCAATCAGTTGAAGACTTGACTAGAACAAAAAGACTGACTTTCCCAGAGCAAGGAAGAACTCTCCAGCAGACTGCCTTTGGATTTTATCTGCAACATCAGCTTTTTCTGTTTCTGCTGCATCCTGCCAACTTTTGGACCCAAACTGGAACATAGGCTCTACTGGGTCTCCGGCTTGTTGACCCAACCTTCAGATTTTGGATTTGCCAGCTTCCAAAGTCATGTGAACTAATTTTTTATAATAAACCTCTCTCTCTTTCTCTCTCTGTCTCTCTTTCTATGTATACATACACACATACTCTCTATTATGTTGTTTTTAGAGAACAGTGACTAATATGAGGGGTCTTTAAAAAGTTCAAAATAAGATTCATATTTTTTAAATTCCATTTTTCCATGAACTCTTTGAAGTACCCTCCTACTACTAGCTTTCTAATATTTACTTTTGCCCAGCATTTTTTTTTTTATCATTCTGTTACTTCCTTATACAACCACTCATGATTGCAGTGATACTTTGTAGAGATTTTGGTTTCATCTCTGTTCACCTTCCTCCTTTCCTGTTCTCTGATGCACAATTTTAGGCACTGAACTTTAATCTCTTTACCATCCTCAGCAAGACCACCATACAAAGGTGCATTTAACACAGGATATTCTTAGTCAATACTTATTTACATCATATACAGTCAGAACACATGGACACATGGCTAAGGTGACACTAAATTCTCTCTTGATCCAAAAAAGAGACAAACTAATTTTAGGAGCTGTCATTTTCTTTCATTCATTTAATGTGTATTGAAACTTGCCCTATTATATGCTGATACAAATATGAATAAAACTCAGAATGTAGGGCCATAAATGAGATGGATATTTTTCAATAATAAAGAAAAGTACTAAATTTTATGGAAGAGAGAGCTTCCAACTCAGAGAAAGGTTGATTGAGGACCTGCCATTTAGAATATGGATAGGAATTAACCAAGTGTAATAGATAGTGAAGGGCATATAAGATAGGAGGAACAGTATGTAAAAATTACTAAGGGATAGAAGAACATGGAGTGTTTAGGACAGGAGTTGGCAAACAATTTTTTAAGGTCCAGATAATACGTATTTTAAGTTTTGTGGGACATACGGTTTCTGTTGCAACTACTCATGCATGAAAGCAGCTGTAGGCAATACATAAATGAATAGGCTTAGTTGTCTTCCAATAAAATTTTATTTACTGGTGGCAGGCTGGGTTTGGCCTGTGGACCATAGTTTGATGTTTCCTGATTTAGGTTATTGCAAGTAATCCATATTAGTGAGTTGTATAACATATGTTAAGTAATGCCTGGAGAAGAAACTCTTAACATAGATATGACCAGATCATGTAGTTTTATGTCTACTATGCCAAGAAGTTTGATATTTTTCCTGAAGAAAGTGGACAACTGTTAATACTATTAAGGCAATGTATGATCAGCATTAGGTTTTATTAAATAACTTTGTTCCCAATATCCAAGGGAAGATAATAACTGGAGAGCTACCAGAGGTAAAAATTAGACAAATTTATTAGGATGAACTATTGGTATTTGATGACTAAGGGTGAAGTGGTTGATAACAGTTGCAAGTAAAAGAAAGAGATAAATATGAGATCTATTTGTGTGTGATTGTCAAAGATATGGGAGTGAAATGAGAGCCTCTACAGATATCATTCAAGAGATGAAACAAAAAGTCTCCAGGATAAAACCTGGGGAAAAAACAAAATTATTTCAAGAGACATTGGGATGTGGGGGATGAGCAAAAAGACATCAAAAATGAAAGATGCAAGAAAAAGTTGTATGAATAGATAAGTAAAATAACTGTTTGTAGTGGATTGAATATCCCCCCCCCCAAAAAAAAAACCTTTTTGAAGCTTGAATTGTGTTCAAGTTTTATTATTAGAAACTTGGGCCCCACTGTGACTGTTAAGAGGGTGGGAAATCCTATTATGGTAATTGAAAGGTGTGACCTTGAAGAGGTGATTAGATTGTATGACCATGACATAGTGAATGGATTAATATTGGTGGTCAGGGGCATGATTCTGAGGGCTTTAAAAGGAGAAGGCATGAGGAACAGTCTCTCTCTGCTCTGCCATTTTCTGCCATGTGAGACCCCTGGGTCACTATTGCAACCACCAAGACCCTCACCAGATAGATTCCCTGGACTTTGGACTTCCCAGCCTTTGAAATTGTAAGCAATAAATTTTATTTTCTTTATAAATTACCCAGTTCCAGGTATTTTTTTTACAAGCAACAGAAATGGACTAATATACCGGTGATAAAAAAAAAATACATTTTGAGCAATAATCTATTACTCTATTCATCAGATTTTCAAAAATTAAAAAGTCAGATAATGGCTAGTGATGGTTGTCATTCAGGAAATCAGGTGCTTTTTGTACTGATAGTGAAAATATGGACTTTTGTAGTCACTTTGCAGAGCAATCTCAAAGTTTTTACTCAATTCCAGTATGTGTGTTTATAACTCGGTAATTTCACTTCTGAATTTTTTACCAGAGACATGCTCACATGATACTTATGGAGCAAGTAGGATATAGTCCTCAAATGGTCATCTGTGAAAATGGGGAGTTAGAGACCAAGTGGGTGCTTATACGTGGGGAAATGGACAGTGTGATCAGTACAGAGCACATGTGGTAGATACATTATTGTCAAAATGTTCACTGTACTCCTTATAAGATTTTCCATATTGGGCCCCTTCTGTGAGAGGATTATATTTCCCACCCAATTCATGTCACACTTGGAAATGTGACTTACATTGGCCATTGAAGTCTAGGTGGAAATGACAGGTACCCTTCTGAGCAGAAGCCTTAAGAAGCATAGCATGGTTGCTCTGTGATCTTTTTCTTTTGTCACAGGAATGGGTATATCCTAGACAGGAGCTCTCTCTTAAACCTAAACCCCAGTGTGAAAAGTATGTAGAACAGAGACACCAACAACACGTAATGCAAATAAAAATTGAACTTTTGTTTTTTATAGGTTACTAGAATTTGTGTGATGCTTGTTATTGTAACACTACCTCAGAAAAGGCTAACAAATACGCTGTGGAATCCCATGTAGCAGTTAGAGGAAACCAATTAAATGTATGCAAGGCAATGTGTTTGGATCTTAAATACCTAGTGGGGAGTAAAAAAGGAAGTAAAGTGCAAAGTCTCTAGTGCAATATTAATTAAGTTAAAAACATAAATGAGTCAAACTACATATTTTAGAAGGGTACATACAAGTTCACTGAAACATATCAAATACATTAAAACATTTTCCTGTGGGAGCTAAGGAGAATGAGAATGGGAAACAGGGATAAAATGATACAAAATAATAAATGAATGTAAACCTACCTGAAGTCCTATGCTTCTATAATTGTAGGCATTATGAAAGCATGGTGTTGATTTAGAAGGGAGATTTGGAAGCAGATTGTCAGGGACTGTGTAATTGCATTTTTCCCTCCCTCCTAAGCTTTGCAAAAGAGAAGAGGATTTGACAGCATTACTTGTACATCTAAGCTGGAAAAAAAAAAAAAAAAATCTTTTCACTGCTCTTGTGGTGATTGCACCTTAAAGATGTTGGCCAACTTATAAGATGTTGTGGAAAGTCTCTTTGGCATTCAACAAAAATTGTTAGATCACTTTCAGTCTACTCTTTGAGAGATTATGCTTGTCTCATTCCAGAACACATAATAGTTACCTTTAGATAAGTTTTTATTTCCTTGCTGTGATTTCTGTTCTCTAAGCCCATTGGAATAGTCTTTGTTAGCTCAATACAGGAGTGGGTGCCTAGCAGTTATGGGTTGGTTTCAGTTCCATTGTATTCCCTAGGTGCACTCTGTGTCCTTGGCAGCACACTGGAGGACATAAGTCTTTGCAATGCAATGCGTTTAGCTTTTCTCTCCTTCTGATTTCATATTTGCCTAAAAAAACTGAATTTGTGGCAAAATGAAGTATTGCACTGTAGTTTATCTCCAGATCACCATGATCCAAATTTCTGATGGCTTACGTTATTCTACAGTTTTTATGACCTGAGAGCTTTCTGATATGATGCATAATTTTCTGTACTTCCTGTGCTTATTTTATGGGAAAGATGTTAAGGAGTTTGTAATAAGGAAGAAGAATATTAATTTCTCAAACAAAGCACTTATAGCTCTAAATTTCAAATAGGAAAAAATAAATGAGAGAAAGACTAGATAAGAAAATAATACAGTAGTTAATGGAGATAATTATTTTTAAAATCAGAATTTAAGTTAGAAAAAAAATAAAAAGTTTCAATAATGAAAGTAAATTATTGTATGTGAGTAGGTTGAGAGATACAGTATTTGATTTTTACCCACAATTCACTTCCATCTCTCACAAGATTCTCCCAAGATAGATTATGTTTTATGTAAATTAGTTTGAGTTGGTGATAAAACAAAATTTTCCTAAAGTTGATCCAGAGAACATTAGTCCTAAGAGGTACCCTTTGAAATACGAAGGGGAAATTCTGCTTACTATATTATCTTGGAGACTCCCGATGCACATTAATATATTAGAAGCTGTGAGAAGAACTGACTCACAGAAACTTGTTTAACTTGATTTAATATGATTTTCCAAACTTATTTGAGCACAGAAAGATTTTTTTTCTTTTCTTTTAAATAATGACTATCAATATGCCTTAGAATTAAAACTTTTTGGAGCATGCTATGGTAAATGTGTCAAAGGTATGTACCTGTTAAAATTTAGCGCTTCATTAATATAACTCCTGACAGATAATATTCACTTAATAAATATTTTTAGTATACTTTGAAGTCAGCAAACATACATTATTTCAGTTAATTATGTAAATAGTACCTTGAGATAACAAGGATATGTGTGATAATTCCTTTTGAATACAAGAGGAATCGAAGCTTAGTAGGATAAACAAATTCCCAAGGTCACACATCTAGTTGAGAGTTGGGAATTAAGGGGGATTTTTCTTTCAATTTGTATTTCTTTTTCTCCACTGTTCTCAATAAATTGGCCAAATATCTAGTTTATTTAGTGCTGTAGATTGCCACACTGTGTGATTTATCCCCTCAAAGAATTTCTAAAAGCAATTATGCTGTAACAGTGTACAAAGATCAAACAAAAAGAATAACTATCACATTTTTGCTCAAGTTTCTAGTGCAGCTATCAGAAAGAACTTAAGAGATAAGATAAAGATAGCATTTTAAGAAAGAGGCAAAATAAATTTTAACCATTGTTGCCTTTTTACCTTTTTACCTTAACAGAAGCCAAATACTAGAATTGTGACATTCATTTTGGTATGAGACACAATGAGGCCAAAATATACTATTTTGCACTGAGCAGTGAAAATGGCACTCTGAGTTCTTCTAAATATGAATAAATATTTTAATAGATTCTAAAACTTCCACCAGCATAAAATGACCTATAAATTGACATAAATTCTATAATATTCTGTAGTTTTCCAGGTTTCTACACCCTGCAGTGACCACACTCACTAGAAATGAGCTCTGGCCCGTAAGATTAGCAAATAGGTAGTGAAAAGCAGCTGGGGCCATCTGCTCAGACAGGCATGCACACAGTGACAGTGCTGCAGGAGCCAGTGCCAAGGAAAGGCAGCAAATCCTGCATCCTGCTTGCTTTAGAAATATTTGATTGGTGTAGACCTATTCAACACAATTTAAAACTATATTTATCTGCATTAATATGTCCCGGAAGACTTCAATATTCCAATAAATTTTCACCACCAGTAAGATTTTCAGTTCATTGTGCAGAAGATCAGCATTAGTCTAAAATTATTCATGGGATATATCTGAGTTCATGACTTTTTAATATTCGATTAAAATAAGAGCAAAATAATAGCATTGATTTCTTAATATTAAATCTAGAATTCTTGCCAAGCAAAACAGGATCTACCAACAGTTCATTGCCATATCATTTTATAAACTTCAAAGAATATGGTATAAATCATACACCTAACAGGCATTTAATAACTGCCTTTCCATTGAATGGTAAATGTAGCAGAATGCTAGTTGCTGTCTAATGTTAATTTTTTTTTTTCCCCATTCTAAGGGTTGTATCCACACTGGTAAAGACCACTTTAGAAAAGACTGTATTTTCTAGCCCTTTTGTGCCCTGCTATGGTGCAAGTTTTACCAATTTTACCAATGGGATATGAGCAGTAGCAATGTATGACATTCTTCAGTTTCACCCTTAAGAAAATTGACCATATACTCATTCCCCTAGTCCCTTTCCCCTTCCCATGGCTGAGAGATTAGGAGGAACTGGAACCTGAAGTGATGGCTACATGTTGAGGATGGCAGCTCTGTCTCTTTGACCTTGGACTGTCTACTTCTAAACTGCAACAGGAGAGAGAAACACACTTCTTTAGTCAATGTATTTTGGGGATCTCTTGTTAAAGCAGCTCAGCCTAACTAATACAGTGAGTCCCATGAAAACACATTCACAAAAAAATGTAGGTTTTTCCCCCCAATATAATAATGTAATGCAGGAGCAGGAATAAAGTAATGATTAAATAATGCTTCATACTATTTTATTTTATGGTTTAAGAAGCGTTTAAGTAGTTTAGTGTCAAGAAACAACAGCTTATTTTTTCTACTTACCACCTGTCTAACTCTGAACACCATTTACATTCTCTGTGCCTAAGTTTCTACATCTGTTAAATGGGTACAATAACCTTTGCACAATATTGATTTGAAGATTAAATGTATATCTGAAGTTTGTATTAGGTAGGCTTTAATTGCTCTATTTTACATAGAAGAGAAATGGAGTTTGGAGGTACTCTGGGATACCTCAAGAATAATCAATATTGACTGAGCTAGAATCCTAGCCCTCTGTAATATATTGTACTGCCCCTGTACACTGAAGTGCTTTACATTCTCTCAACCAGGGGTACCTAAGACCCTGTGGGTCTGTGGACTTATTCTCGGAAATACTTATATTTTTAAAAGGTTTCAATTTTTACTCAAGTTTAAAAAGACATTTTATTAAGTAAGCTTACTGATTGAAGAAATTATATTTTATTTATTTTTGCACCCACCATTTTATTAAATAAATGTCATGACTATAGTTAAATGAACATCTACAATTACATATTGCATTAAATGTATCATCTTTAGAATCTATGACAATCAGTTAGTACATTGAATTATTTTACCCTGTAGATATTTTATAATGTTTTTGAGAAGAGGTTTAATTGTCACTTAAAAACATGATGTTAGTGTCACTGTTTCATAGGCAAATAGTCTAGATTACCTAGAGTTTGATGAATAGATAGTCTGGATAAATTAGATTTCTTAGCTCCATCTTCACTAGATTTTGTTTTCATTTTGGTTTTGTTATTTTATTCTGACATGGATAAGTCACTCAGTGACTCACTTAAAGTTTCTTTAGGTAAATGTTCTATCTGATGCATATGGAGTTCAGTTTTAAGCTATGGGGCAGAGGATAAAAAGAGTACTGTTTAAAAATTTATTGTGATTATATTGAATTTTAATAGATCATTTAATTCACTATAATTTGTTTCTTAGATTAATAGATAATGGTTTTGAGGATGAGGAAACATTTTATTCTCTTTTGTATCCCATCATTTGCATAATGCCTGGTAGGTAGAAGAATGAGTAAATGAATGAATGGATCAAAGAATGATATGCCATTAGAATACTCCTGCTTTGTGATATTATGTGCTGTTTCAAAAGCTGGGTGTGTAATAGGCACATACTTCCTTATTTTCCTCATCCCACACTTTTCTAGGAATTATTGAGATGGGGAGCCTGCTGTGTTTCTTAGGAAAAATTCTTAAGTTTACCATGGCTGTGCAATGTTCCACAGTCAGAGACCTACCTTCTCTCTGCTGAGAGGGAAAAAACCCTCCCTCCCATGCATTTATATGTGCACTGGGCCCCCTTTCCTTACTATAATAATTGGATATTGATATGCACTTTGTGCACTGAAAATTGTTTATGGAGCCAGTTGTCTGTACTAGGAGCAGGGAATCTTACCATCGTGCTTTACTTTTCTTACGTACAAAGAAAGGCCAAAGGAAAACCTACAAGAATATGACTGTTTCCCAAAGAAAGTATTTTAAACAGTTTAAAATAACTTTGAGAATAAAGAAATGCTTTTATGCACCAGCCTCCTCTTCTTGCACTGTTATTCCTTGCTCTTAACTTCAGAGTTGTGAGGGAATTCTCATTTTTCCTAAAATTTCTAAAACATGCTCTGTTTAAATATATTTTAATCAAAAGTTAAGAAGACTGTTTTAACCCCTGAAGCTGAATAAAAGTTATTTCAGGACTATTTGAGGTAGGGAATCAACTAAAAAATACATTTTTTCCTTAGTGATTAGAACCCTAAGCAATTTCTCCTGCTGTAAAGGATATACCAGATAAGCAAAACAGGTTGTGAATCTTCAGAACACTAACCAGTATCTCATTTTGGATAAAATATCAGTGAGATTCAAAGGCTAGATTAAAATACCTACATTTAAAGACCCTTTGAAGTTACCACTTAAGGTCTTTTGGCCAAAGCTATTCTACATCACTATAGTGCCAAAGTTTATCTGAAAGTTTGTATGTTTTGGTTAAGTTTCAAGAAGCATGTTCTACTTAGAACTTAGAGAGTAAAACGGTTGGAAAAATTTTTTAAACTCATTGGCATATAGTCAGAATTGTGTGCATTTGTTCTTAGGTGTCCATTGCTTGCATTTTTAAAATGTTGGTCTTAATTGTAAAGGTTCATAGAGCTATTAAATCACTTAATGGCCCTAATCAATGCTTATTTGACAATAAAACTATTTACATGAAAAAGACCACACTTGTTTAGCTTGGGCAATATGTTTGTAATGACTGTACTTAGAGCAATTTTTTAAATGAGTATTTTTAAAATACACTCTGACTTACGGTTCAAAAGCATGGCTAGTGTGATTAATATTATTTTTCACTTTTAATTATCTCACTGAAGGAAACCTAGCAGGATGATCTAGACTGACAATATCAGGCTTCACTCTTCCTTTCAAGTGGAAAATGTATAAATTGCAAACATTCTTCCCAGGAAGAATTAAGAAGTTTTCCATGAAGGGTTGACCTTGTAAATTGAAAGCCAAGACAACCAGCAAATGTCACAAGTATTAAAAAAAAAAAAAAAAAGTCCCCTGAATATCTGTATTTTCCCACTTATGATTTAATTTGTCATTGAAAATATGGCCATCAATATTATTATTACAAAGTGCGATAATGATTCAGAGTAGCAGAGCAAATGTTTATCAGATGAGTACTAGATAAAAGTATTATCGGCATGGTCTTCAATTACATTGGTAAATGACCCAAGGTAATTGGGTCCCAGGGCATGTCTGCAATACTGAGCGTGTAGAGAGGACTCTGGAGTTATACAAAGATTAAACCTTCTATTTCCTCTGTCAGTTTTGATTCTGTTTATGTGTTTATGTTCCACTCCTCTTGGTATACATATGAGAAAATAAACTCCCAAATGCATTTTTTATGTGTTTTTAAAGATAAATTGTTTTGATGAACTCTACTCTATCCGGTTGCTGTGGTCTTGGTTACCGCACATGCTTTACAGATTGCCTCGACATGCAGCCAGATTAATATGACTACGTTGGGTCAATTGATGTGGTTGCTACAGAAAGTTTTACAGGATAGGAAGGCACTTCATATGCTTCAATAAAAATTACAAGAAAAGCTTGCAACCTAAGGAAAAAAGCTTTTATTTAGGGGAAAAAAAGTGCCCACCTTCCCTTATCAGCCACCAACCATGCACTATAATTTTAAACAGCTTTTTAGCAGAGTATTTCTTTTCTGCTCAATGACTGGTTTAAAATGTTGCTCAGTCTGTGGACCAACGACTCTTGATTAGCTGTGTCAGATGAGTCCTCTTAGAAACTCCACACAGTCACACTTCAGTGCTTTTATTTTGACATATTCTGTTAAGGGTTACACAAAGTCATCCAAAGAGGTTAATAATGAAAGAGGGTAAGGAGGGGGAGAGGAAAAAGGTTTTTCAAGAAGATGGAGAATTTAACAAAGAAACAGTAGCTTAATCTGGCAGGTCTGATCTTTTGAATGGGGGCAACGGTGATGGAATTGGATAGCATTTTCATCACTTTGGTTGTTATTTTTTATGTACTCAAATGTGAATTTTGGCTATTGAAGTGACTGAGTAGTAGGTTCTGCTTATGCATGTGAGTAACAGGTGAAAAATATATTACTCTTATATTAAACACACATCAAGGGGTTTTCCTTATTAAAAGAGAAATGAAATTGGAAAATTAATTGTTCTGAAGAACAACTGCTCTGAAAGGATCTTTTAGTATCCTGAACGTTGCACTAAAAGACAACACTATGGCAATTTTGCAAGCAAATATTCATTTTTACTCCAGCTATGATAAAGAAGATTTAATTCTACAATTCCTATTTTTTTCATTTGATTTTCATTACCTTTGAAAGCATTTTTGGATTTTATTTTATTTTGTTCTACCCTTGCTTCTAACACTTCCTCCCTATATCTCTCTTTACTTCTTTCCTGTCTCTTCTCCCTCTCTTTCCTATTCCCTTTTTTCTTTTCTTTCTTCCTTTTTATAAAATTAAATAAATCAAATAAAGAAGGTGATTCTTTCTAGGGACATAGCATGGTTCATATGATTATATAACAGATAATTAGATTATTTGAATAACTCTACTTAGGAATTTCTAACTAAATATGCACAAAAACAAGACAATATACTCTAGTTTCATTTGAATTATAGACATATTTCTTTATTATCAGGAGAAAAAAATATATATATATACACACACGTTTAATGCTTAAGCAGTTCATGGCTTTTTCATGGCCTTGCTGTGGCCTTACTAAAAGTCTTGAAAGATTTTTCAGAGCCTAAGGATAAGTACTACCTTATTGGGTGGGCATTCAAAACCTTTAATGTTTTGCAGCCTGCCTATGTATTTACAATGTTTGCAATGCTTCCCACATACACCTTGACCTAGAATCACAGTACTGAATTTGCAGGTCATAAAAAAGACAAGTTTTTTCTGGGATACCATGCCACTCTTCACACTGGCATTCTCTCCTACTCACCTTTCTTTCTAGAAAAGATCTATTGATTTTTAAGACTTAGTTAAAAGCAAAACCTTTCTTCTCCACTCAGGAAGAATAATTGCTCTCTTTCAGCACTGGCAGCCCCGGATATTTGCATGTATTCTAGCCATTATCATCACCACACAGCTTATGTGTCTTGCTCCTCTTTGTATTCTTAGGGTTTGAGTATTACACGGCCTTGAATGTGGAAAGAAGTTAATGAATTGAATGTTTGTTAAGTGACTAAAAGGATAAATAATAACAATTAGTATAATGATAAAAATTTATATAGTGCTTACTGTATGCCAGAAACTGCTCAATGTACTTTAGATCATTTAATTGAATAAATTGAATCCTCACAACAGTCATATGTGATATTTTTCTTATTTTAAATATGAGAAAACTGATGTATGGAGATGTTAAATAATTGCCCTAGAGTCATACTGAGAATGGGACAGATTCAAGCATTTGAACCCAGGCAATTTCCAGAATCCAGATTTGTAACCCTCACCAACTTCCTGACTTAAGAACCATTAGGATCTCCCTATCTCCTACAGGATAAATTTCACTCATATTAGCAGAGCAAAAAAGGCTCCTTCATTTTATGGTCCCTGTATAGATTTTCAGATACTTAATCTTCCAGATCCCCAAAGCTGCTCTCATATTGAAATATTTGTTGTTCTGCCAGCACACACTGTTTTATTAATGCCACTATGTGTATATTTTTTCTCTGCTTGGAAAGCTATCCACCCCAATCTCTACATTTATCTGCCTGAGAAAAGCATTACCATCTTGTGAAAATGCTCGACCATAGTATTTCTTTGAAGACCTCCCAGATGGTTCTTCCCTGAGATTTATACTCCTCAGTGCCAACGTATATGAAGAAATATTGGATACACAGAAGCAAATTTTAAGAAACACTGTTCTTCATTGTTATATGAATAGATGAACATATTTGAACCAAAATCTGAAGAGACAAAGCAGGCACTATAATGCAATAAACAAAAAGAACAAAATAAAGACTTGCTTTGTGCAAAACTGCAAGTTCCAGTTGATTCTCTTTGTTGCCTTTCAGCTTAATTTATTGGCAATACAAATTTTTATAACAGGTATGGTGGAGTAGCAATAAAGATCAAGTTGTCAACATATGGTTTCCTATCAAGATTGTTTGTGAGATTAATGCACCTGCCTATGGTTTATGCATTGCTAACTCCAGCTCCACAGAAATGAAATGTCATGAGCAGTAACGTGTGCTTTATTACTTAATTTGTGACCTATCTTTGGGTGGGGCAGAGAATCAATGTCCTTCTATTAGTCCATATTTTGTTTTATGAGTCCCATTCCTGAATAGTCTGATCACTGATGAATACTTTATGTTAAATAGCCAGTAATCTGATGGGGAGAACTGGGCACAAGGATTAGAAAACTAACACCAGCATGAGGGTAATTAAAGGTTATATACAGATATTCTGCATCCCACATAGACAGTAAAGCAAGACTGTACTTTCATTTTCAATGGCAGAGAGGAAACCCAATAAAAAAAAATAAATACAGAGTAAAACAGAAAAATCAACTTGCTTTAAGGAAAAGACATGATTTAAGGCTTTATTCTGGAAAACTAGCTATATTCAGCATGCACACCTCTTTATCTTCAGCTTTTCTTTTTTCCTGCAATTCTCTTAGGACTGGAAATTGTTATCTTGTAATTATAGCATTCCTGACTAACTGGAACATATCACTATATTAGGGGAAGAATTATTCTGGTGATGAATGCATAGGGACCATTTCTGATGCCATTTAAGGGTCATGGCATAAGCTATTCAAGTTTACTCTTAGTCTCTATGGGATCCAAGGTGAAATGCCTCTTGGCAAGAGAAAATAATGCCATAGTAGTGCCACTCATCACACACCACTCTCAGGTGTAGAGTGCACTTAATTGTGTAGAGGTACTACAACGTAAGCCAAAAAAGTCTGGAGTTAGACCTGGGCTTAGAATTCTGAAACAGTCACTACCTAGTTTTATGAATTTCAGCAAGTTACATAATCTCTTTGAATGACCGCTTTCTTACTTATAAAATATGAATTAAAAGATATTAATTTGAAAATTAAATAAAATAACATAAGGGCAAAACCTGGCTTATAATATACACATAAGTCTATAAATACAAATGCAAATTAAAGAGCAGAGTCGTTAACTATTTTCTTTATAAACCAGGGAGAGTCACTGAAACTTTCTTGCATCATGAACTCAGCAACCTAAACTATAAAATAAAAAAAAAAGAACAACCACCACCAAAAAAACCCACTAAAATTGCTCATAATGCTAATTAAAAAAAAAAAAAGCAGGAAGAACAAGTCCTTAAGAAAAGAAAAATGACAAGACAAACGATATTCTAGATGAAATTATTATTCTAGAAAGAGATTGTAAATAGTCAAAGACCTACAGAATTTAAGAATTGTGCATCACTAATGTAAAAAAAAACAACACTTTAAGTACTAATGCTACTCTCCATTTTATGTTATTAACTAATTCTAAAAATTTTGCTTTTGGCTTTAAATTCTTAGCTTGGTGCTCTCTCTCTCCCATCCCTAACTTTAAGATAAGCTAATTTCTCATTCTTTTGATATTTGAGTTTCAACATTTATTGATTTAATGGGGCTATAGAATACTGTCCTTTTAATTTATAACATAAGGCAGGGATAGGGACAGTCGAGGAGGATTTTGTAAGTGGCTATTGTTAGTTGCGCAAAGATAAATATTGTAAGGGATGAGGCTGAGAGGCTGGATTATTAAGACAAAAGTAGGTGTTCTGATGCCGATATGGTTGAAGTAAACTAGAAAACAGAGCTCCACCTATGTTGCTCAAAATAAATATCACAAAGCTGGCAGTGGTACTCGCTTCTTTGCAAAGGTGAACTCAGGATTTTTAAGGCCAGTGTTGATTCTGGACAAATATAATTCTATGCGACTTCCATTTAATATTCACAGCAATGGTGATAAAAATGCAATTCAAACTCATCCTGCTAGTTGCTTGATCATTAACTAAGTTTTCTCCAGGGTCTTTTAAATGTAATGATTTTGGAGTAACACCAAAACTGGTTTCTAATTCCATTTGGACTTTCCTGTGCTCACCGTAAAGATCTTCCTATAAAACCAAATAAAAATATTTTTATTCTATGTATGTGCCCCATTTCAAATAAATAAAAAGTAAATGTATATTTATCTGGAATAACATTATACTAAATGAGGAGCAAGAAATGAGTCTCTTTAATTTAAAGCACGAGAGAGAAAAAATTAACCAAGTGCTAGTTGTATTATCATCCTACGGTAAAAAATAATGATCAATGTATACAATTGCTAATTTAAAAAAGACATGAACTAATTGTGTATCAATACATGTACTCACATGGTACAATTATTAAAAATATTTTTATGAGTTATTCAGACATAAATGAATAGCTATGGAAAAAGAAAAAGAGAAAATAAAACCCTTTGAAGTAAAATGACAGATTTATTTTTGAAGTAAAGCCTTTGCATTTTTTTATAATAGCAAAACAACAACAACAAGAACAAGAAAACAATGACTTTAAGTGTTCTTCTGGAGTAGCATTAGTTCAGAGAAACAAGGTTTCTTTATTGCAATAGAGTGTCAGAAAAAGTCTGGGCATGTTTAATTCACAGTCAAATTGCATAAGAGGGAAAAAAGGGGAAAAAAAAAAAACAATTGGAAGAGCCTCATTGATTTTTGACAACTTGATAGATATAAAATAAAATCTCGTTGTACTTTTAATATGTAATTACCTGGTTACTCCTTCAACTGAGAATTTTAATGGGTTTATTGGCAATTGGATTCATTTTTCTGTGAATTACTTTTTCCTCCTTTCCTATTAAGTAGTTAGACTTTTTTTTTTTTTTTTTTTTTTTTTTTGCTTATCGATGCAAACGTTTATTCTGGATACTAATTTCCTGCATGTTATATGAGCCTGTATGGTAAACAGGTATTTACATGTGAAGATGAGCAGAAAATATGCAAGAAATTGAGACCTGCAATTTAATATGATGTGAGCCTTGGAGGGAAAGAAAGGCAGTGGATTGTGAGAGGATGTAGTATTAACTTTTAAACATTTTCTTTATTAAATTTTTTGAAGTAAATATGGTAAAATGATAACCTTGCCTGAAAAAGTCTCTGGAGAAAGGACAGAGGCTTTGATCTCTCAGAGATAAAAGTCTTGGTGGCCCACCAGGTAAACTCAGATTGACATAGGTTCTAGACAAAGGTGAGAGGAATCTGGAATAGGATGTAGAAGGGGGAGAAAATGAGTACCACCTCCAAACATGGGAGCAGCAGCAGCAGGTCATCCTACCACTCTTACTCTTTTTAAGTTTTCCCACGACAAAAAAACCAATCAAAATCCTGGAGGAGCTGCTCCCGGGTGAGGTGAACTTACCGTGAAGCACATGGATCCAAGCATCCCAAGAGGTGGATTGTAGTTGATGTGGTTTATCATCCAAATCTCCTGCCAGGACTGAGGTACCCATCCCCTGACGTCTGGGAAGGTTAGCTGCTGGAAGCTCCCAGATGCATGCCATTGAGGGAAGTGTTCTCCATCAAAGGAAACTTCCTCTCCTAAGCTTGCACCCCTTCCCCAGGGCAGCTGTCAGCCAGTGAATGGACAATGTAGGAGTGCAAAAGCCTGAGTCTTTTGCCTTGACTTGAGATTCAAGGTCCACCCCAGGTTCAGAACCTGCTGTGGGAAAGGCTGAAGCCATTACTGCCACTGTGACACACTTAACCTCAGCTAATGCTCACCCTTGCTTCCTTTGTCCCCTCAAGATTATTGTGAGTGAGCGTCCTCCTTAATCAACTAAATCTCAGAGCCTCAGACTCTGTTCATAGGGAACCCTGTCTATGACAAAGTTCGGCACTTTATAAGACAAAGATAGAGAGAAAAGGTAAATTATGTTTGGTTTACGTTTAAGTTGTCAACTTAATTTGATAGGTAGGAAAAGAAGTAAGAATTCAGGGTAGAATCTTTTAATGCATAGTCAGTGCTGTGGAATGCAATATGCTTGTACTTAATTTCTGAGAAATCTGGGCAAAATAGGACAAAGGAAGGTTCAGAAGCCTTGGGATTGATCTCTGTTCATGAAATTTGTGGAGGATCGGTCCATTTTCATGTATTCTATGCATGTATCTATGCAATCGTTTTTCTATGATAGTTACAGGGCTACGCACAGAAAATTTAAATAAGATGCAGTTTCCAAATGCAAGGAACTTATAAGCTAGTTAGAATACAAACAATAAATCAAACATGGCAAACAGTGTAATAAGTACTGTAATAGCCATGCACATAGGATCCTATATGAATAGATGGGGGGAAAATAGATGTGCTATGGTGGAAGACAGCTGAAGTCTTCCTGGAACAAGTGAACGCTGAATTGACTTTTGAAGGACAATAAGAAATTATTCAAGGATAGGGGATGGGGGATTTGAAAACATTTTATGTAGGAATGACATGTTCTGAGACACTTGAGGGAGTGAATTAGAATAACTAATAAAAAAAATAGTGCAGAGTAAGTCTATAGAGCTAGTTAGTGGGCAGGTTATGTTGTGGCTGGTTATAAAGGAAATGGGTTTGAATCTAATCCTCCCAGAATTGGGATAGGCACTTTGAAGGAATTAAAATAGAGGAATTATTTGACTTAAATCATTCATTGATTTTAAAAAATTCAAATTGAAGAAAGCTATCATGCATTCATTAATACTTTTCAATATATTTGAGTTTTACTAATCACAACAATTTATAAGCATTTGAAAAATACTCTTCCCCATGGGTCATATTACAGTTTCAGGCTGAAGGCAAAATATTGTAGCATATAGATTTGCAAAACACTTGCATGGTTACAATTTACAGATTGACAACCATGGATTAGGTGTTTTATTCAGAGATACAAAATCAATAGCCTGGGCAGGAATTAATCGAATTCTGCCAATTCTAAGTCCAGACATAAAAATCCTGCAACCTCCTCATTTAAATGTGAATTTGTGAGCAAATTAAATACAAGGGGTCTTCAAAAATTTGTGATGGGTTTTCAAAAAGTGGAAGGGTTCATATTATCTTTTAATTCCATTTATCCACAAACTTTTTGAAGTACTGTCATACTGCTATGTGTCTTCTGTGAGAAAGTTTTAGATATGGGAAATTTTGGTTTAGCAGCTTACTTTTGTATAAGCTGGATCATATAATATTACTGACATGGCATTATCAATTACTCGTAAGAAATCTATGCTTGTTTAAACAAAAAAGAAATAATTTAATGGGAAGATTCTTGACATAGTAATCTGTTCTACCTGCTTCCAATAAGGAATCCAGGTTCCTTGTTCATCCTGGCTCAAATGATTTTTGTTGTTAGGGTAAAATACAAGTTGCTCTCAGACAACCTGTTTTCTAAGCATTATTTTCTAGATATCAGATGCCTGATTCCTGAATGGAATAATGCTCAAGGAAATTGGGATTTAGAGTGTGGTAAATGGCAGTAGAAGGAGATAGGACTTGGAGGTCATACTCCTGAGTGAACACCCGAGGTGAAGGTAAGGTCTACTAGAGGGTTGGTTGCTAGACCCAAAGCATAGACATTCCCAGAAAGAAGACCCCTGTCACCCATAGTGGTGTAGGAGCTAAGGGAGAGCTTCCCCTCCAACTCCCTGAAGGTTCACTGAAATCAACTAACAAACACAGATTAATTTGAAAAAGAGGCATACTAAATTTTGTTTTAACATTCTGGGAAGGGGCAATGCACAAGGGAATCACAGGAGAGTGATTGCCAATATCCCAATGGGATGCAGAAACTTATAGGGGAGGGAGGACATGGGGAATGCAGACAGTTCTTTTGAGGGACAGTAAATGATTATTAGGGAGAATGAATGGAATTTCTATGAGGTTTAGAAGCAGATAATACCTTTTGAAAAAGTCTGTCCAGGTGTGGTGTCCTTCCAGTTTCTCTGGTCCCTCTAGAGATTGTTCTTTCCCAGTTATTTGATGAGATTCCTAGAGAGGGGATTTTAAGACCATTGCATTTCTTTTGGAAAGAAGCTTTCTTAGTCAGATAAGAAAATTCTAGAGAAAAGTCCCTTCCTGAGCTTGGGATAAAGAGAACACAACAAGGTCAGAGGGGCCTTGATTCTGAAGCTTATTTCAGAGGCCTTTTAATTTTTGAAGCACTCAGCATGACAAAGCTTTTGGGGAATAGTTTTCTGTGCCCCAACAGTGGCTTGCTTTTAATGGATAATGTCCCTGAAGATCTGGTGATTAGAAACTTTTCCCCTAGTTCTCCCATATGTAGACAAGTTTGCTCAATTCTTTCATAACCCTATGTATTTAATTTGCATTTCCCTGATGACTAGTGATATTGAGCATTTTTTCATGTATCTGTTGGCCATTTGTATGTCTTCCTTTAAAAAATGTCTATTCAACTCCTTTGCCCATTTTTAATGAGGTCATTTGTTTTCTTTACTGTATAATTGCTTGAGTTCTATGTATATTCTGGATATTAATCCCTTGTTGGATGCATAGTTAGTAAAAATTTTCTCCTATTCTGTAGGTTGTCTTTTCACTCTGTTGATTGTTTGCTGTGCAGAAACTTTTTAGTTTGATATACTCTCATTTGTTTATTTTTTCTTTGCTGCTTGTGCTTTTGGGCTCATGTTCATAAAGCCTGGGCCATGACCTAATTGCTGAGGTGTTTCACCTATATTTTCCTTTAGTAATTTTACAGTTTCAGGTCTTATACTTAAGTCTTTAATATATATTGAGTTGATTTTAGTATATGGTCAGATATGCATATCTAGTTTCATTCTTCTGCATATGTATATCCAGTTTCCCAGCAACACTTTTTGAAGAGGCAGTCTTTTCCCCAATGTAGATTTGTGTTGTCTTTGTCCAATATCAGATAGCGATAAGCCTGAGGAGTAATTTCTGGGTTCTCAATCCTACTCCACTGGTCTGAATGTCTATTTTTATACCAGGACCATGCTGTTTTGGTTACAATAGCTTTGTAGTATAATTTGAAGTCAGGTTGTGTTATGCCTCCAGATTTTTTTTTTTTTTTTTGCTAAGGATTGCTTTGGCTATTGGGTTTTTTTTTTGTTTGTTTGTTTTTCCATATGAAAGGTAAGATTGTTTTTTCCATTTCTGTGAAGAATGTCATTGGTATTTTGATGGGGATTGCATTGAAGCTGTAGATCGCTTTCGGAAGTATAGACATTTTTACAATGTTAATTCTTCCAATCCAAGAGCATAGAATATCTTTCCATCTTTTTGCATCTTCTTTAATTCCTTTCAGAAGTGGTTTGTAGTTCTCATTGTAGACGTCTTTCACCTCCTTGGTTAAATTGATCCCTAGGTATCTTATTTTTTTCTTGACAATTGTAAATGGGCTTACTTTCTTTGTTTCTCTTTCTGTTAATTCATTACTTGAGTATACAAATGCTACTGATTGGAGGCATTTATTTCATAACTTGCAACATTACTGAAGGTATTAACCAGCTCTAGGAGTTTTTTGATACAGTCTTTAGTTTTTCCTATATATAGTATCATGTCATCTGCAAATAGAGAAAGTTTGACTTCATCCTTTCCAATCTAAATTCCCTTAATTTCTTTCTTCTGCCTGATTACTCTGTCTAGTACCTCTAGTACTATGTTAAATAGAATTGGTGAGAGTGGGCATCTGTGCCTTGCTCCTGTTCTTAAGGGAAAGACCTTCAATTTCTCCCCATTCAGAATGGTGCTGGCAGTGGGCTCATCATAAATGGCTTTTATTGTGTTGAGATGTTTTCCTTCTATACCTAATTTATTCACTGGCTATAATAAAAAAGACAGTGAATAACAAATGCTGGCGAGGGTGTAGAGAGAAGGGAACACTACTGCACTGTTGGTGGGACTGTAAATTAGTAGAACCACTGTGGAAAACAATATGGAGATTTCTCAAACAACTACAGATAGATCTTCCATACGATCCAGCAATCCCTCTTCTGGGTATATACCCAGAGGAATGGAAATCATCATGTTGAAGAGATGCCTGCACTCCCATGTTCATCGCAGCTCTGTTTACAATAGCCAAGATATGGAACTAACCTAAATGTCCATCGATGGATGATTGGATAAGGAAACTGTGGTATCTATACTCTACGGAATACTACTCTGCCATAAAAAAGAATGAAATACTCCCATTTGCAACAAAATGAATGAACTTGGAGAAATTTATGTTGTGCGAAACAAGCAAAGCACAGAGGGATAAATACCACATGACCTCACTCATATGTGGGGGGTAAGAGAGAAAGGAAGGAAGAAAGAAAGACCACAGTAGTGTGGTGGTCTTACAGAAGGAGGGAACATTCCTAAGTCTACAAAGGGGATTGGAGGGGAGAGAGGGAGGGAGGTTGGGAGATAATTGGGTGGGGACATGACACGGGGTACAAAAGTAATTTCTGGTAATAGGTATGCTCACATTATGAATCTGGCCCTCAGATCATGGGCATGAGGGGTGACAATTAGCTTTGTATCTCATGAATATTCTTAACAAATAATAATTTTTTTTAAAATGCCCTATAGAAAAGAAAGTAGTGACCATAACAATGCAGATTGAATTTCCTTGCCATTTAGAGAGAATCTCAAAGTCATATTTAAGTAAATTTAAAAAACTCACAGTTTTTGCTTTCCCAATATGGTGATTTCCAATTCATACATACCAAGATAATATAAAGTGCCAAAATGGATACTAAACAAACTTTTTGTTAGTGATGATATGGACATAAAGTCATTAATGTTGGATAGGTCTTGGACCCTATTCCAGGATTTGCCATTTCTCCCAGAAAATTGCAGGAAGAGAGCCTGAATCCTGAATCGCACATTAATAGACCTGAACTTTAATCCTTTAGAATATTTTATGTGTGCACACACAGCTAATGAAGCATTCTTGATTTTTTGGCACTATGTAATGATAACTATAAGAATTATTAAAGAACATTTCAGAAATGGCTCAGCAAAGAGCTGAGTTAGAAGATGTGGTTGTGGGCTGGTGGTAGAATGAAAAGGTAATATAGAATATAAACATCTGTCTGAAGCACCACTGGCCATGAAAGGCATCATTCATAAGCCTTTTAAATGAAGTAAGAACATTGTGCTTCTCCCCACATTGGAATTTCTCCTAACAAATGGCATGCCCTTGTTTGAAACTTGCATTTTACTCAAGGAAATGGCAATAACCGAAGAGTTAATACTTCTAGGGAAAAAAACAGAAAACAAAAAACAAACAAGATGAGTTTTCTTATAGAAATTATTTGCAAAAATAAGTTCTTTTGTAAAATAAGATTAATGTATTAATCAGAGCTTTGTGAATTCTCACATTAAGAGGCTTTGTTATGCTAATTCACTTGTAAATGAAGAATGAAGTGATTCTCCCATTATTGAATATCATTCGTAAGGGCCTTATTTAGAAAAATAAAGATGTCCTTTATGCTTGCAAATGATTCTAAATTGTGGATCACACTCTATTTTAGAGAAAAAGTCACCTTATTTTTTCAAGTTGCTACATGGATAAGCTTTATATTTAGTTTTATCCAGTCCGTGAAATCTACCAAAGAAATATCTGCTCAAGAAGGAAATAACACAAGCCAACTTGGAAATTTATTTCCTCCAAGTCTCCTATTAAAAAGCCAATGTATGATAACATAGACGAATCTCAGCGTTTCTATATCAGAGGTCAAAGTTGCTGACCTGGAGTTCACATAGTCAAAAGTATTGTTTATTCTGTAGTGTTTTGCTTTTGTTTTTAAAAAACTTGAATGATTGTAAATATTTAAAAATTGGAAAATTACATACCAAAATTCTGATTTCTGGATTTTTGTGGAAAATTAGAAAATGTGCCAATAGTAAGGCATTGTTCATAATTGGCAATAGCCACCTGGAGCTGAATAGCAGCTATTGCTACTAAATTGACATTTTCTCCAGTTCATGCCAAATGCGAGTGCGATGTACCACCATAGCTTGTGCTAGTTTTCTTCTTTCAATAAATTACAAGCAAAATGATATATTCTTGTAATCTGTCTCTATCAAAAGTGTTAAAATAAAAGATAAACTGAGAGAGCTGCCATTTTTAAGAAAAATACTGGAGAACACATTTTTATATAAAATAATAACATTATTTTTCTATATTAAATATGATTCTAATTGAAAAATACCACAAAGACACATAACAAAATCTACCACATAGATGAGTGACAACCCACATAAGAAAAGAGAATTGACTGGGGAAAACTCAATTAATTGGTAAAGAACTGAATTTCATCAGGGCTTAGTTTTATATTTTGTTGCTTTTTAAAGGCCCGTTTATAAGTTAAATGCTGTTATAACTTTATTTATCACATAAAAATAGTGTCAAAACCTTTTACCGATTTTAAATGTATAACTGAGGGTCTATTGAATGCAGCACAAAGTATGCGTAGCAGGCATCTGCCGATACAAATCTATTTCAAAATACTGTAGCTCAAATTATTGAAGATATGTCAGAAGATTTACAGAACAAAGCGTGGAAAAAATAAAATCATTCTATTGCAGTTCATTGGAAATGAGATGCTAAAAATACCACCTAGTTATCCATATTTCTTCTGTTGTTGTGAACATTAGTGAACATTTGGGGCATGGAGTTTTGAGAAGCACAGTATCAAGCAATGGCATATTTTTTGTCCATTGAGAATTCTTCAGTCATCAATTGGTTAAAATGACTTAAGCAAAAATACAAATCCTCCTCTCATACTCAGTAATAACAAATTTGATATGAAAATTAATACCAATGTGGCAATGTTTTTTTAAGACAATGGTGCTTAAATTAGTTTATTGCCTTTGGAAATTATCTTAAGATAAAACATTAAAATGGAATATATGGGTTGGCTGGTTAGCTCAGTTGGTTAAAGCATGGTGCTGATAACACCAAGGTGCAGGGGTTGATCTCTAAACACACCAGCTTTTTTAAAAAAAAAAAAAAAAGGACAAAAATAGAATATATCAGGCCTTGACAATTAATAATATAAACTGAACATTAAACAAACCATCTTTGCTGGATTAGTCAGTGTATAATAGAATAGTTTTTGATGCTACTTGGAGTTTAGGTAACTTGGTCTTGACTCAAAGAAATTGACTATTTCATGTCTCATCTCCACCTTTTCCTCAAACATTGACTCAGAGACTGACTTTTTGGTTAATACAACCAATCATCTTTTTAATAAATCTTAGCCATTTTATTAACAATCATTTACACAACTATATGATTAGAGTCAATGATTCCTGGTTAAGTTACAGCTTTAAGAAATTTATTTGGCAAAAACTAATGGAAATCATTGTGTACTGCTGAAATCAATTTCCAGAAAAAAGAGTGATAGGCCAACTACATACCAATATTGTGGACCTCAATACTGAAATCCGTTGAAGGTTTTCTCATTTCTGACATTGTGAAAATTAATGTACATTGTTTAGTTAGCTTTTCATGATTAATGTCGATAGTATAAATAGACAACTAGAAATTGAAGTTATTAATATGCAATGCATTGGGGTCCTGAAACTAAGTATGACAGCATTAAAATAATAGATTTTTTAAAATGTCTCTGAAGTAGTTACCCTAAAAATTTACACATGCATGCACACATACACGCACACTGACATGTTTTGATAACACTTATATTTGAAAACAGCTGTTTCCGATTACAAAACCATTATTCCAGATGAAAAATTCAAGGATGAATTCTTACACCTTGCCATGGAAATAAATGGGAAATAATAATGACATCTTGGTACAAAAGAAGGGATTTTGGTCTCTACTTTCAATTGAAAAATAAATTATAAAAGAAAATAATTAATTAATTAGCTATTAATTAACTACTTTTTAATTAATTAATTGACTATTAATTACTTTGAATTTAAGATGCAAAATTTCAAAGCATACATATTTTGTCATATTTTTAATTAATTAATACATTTTGATTGACACATATGGATTGTACATATTTATGGAGTACAGAGTTATATTTCAGTAACGCACACAATGTGTGATGATCAAATCAGGAATTAGCATATTTGTCATGGTGCAAATTTACCATTTTTTTGTGATGAGAGATTTAAGCTCCTCATTTCAGAGAAAGTAAAGATGTTATTTCTAGCATCTGTTGTTTAGCTGACTTCTAACACCAAAAACACTTTGGTTATTTTCATTACCTCCCTAGCCTTGTAGGCATTTGAGTTTGTTGCTCTAATCCACACAAAAGAACCTGTTTGTAGCTATTCTGTTATCATGCTATTCAGTTCAATTTAATTCAATTGAATATAATTAAATTTTATTCAATTTAGTTAATTTAGTCATTAATTCAATTGCTATTTAATAATATTTCCCCCCCAAACTACCAACTTGTGTTGGCTTCTGATGCCTAATAAGCCACCCTAAAACTTGGTGTCAGACAAAAATAACATTTATTTTTCAAATGACTTTAGGCCTCAGGTTATTTAGTCTGGATTTGTCTTACCTTGACTGGGCTTGCTTGTACTCATGCGTTTGTGGGATGGATCTGCTTGTGTGATTTTCACTCTTCTTCTGGGACCGGGCGGGTGGACTGGGTATGCTACTTTCACAGTAACAGAGGAACAGGAGAGCAAGTACAAATGTACAAACCACTTTCCACCCTCTGCTTGTATCATGTTGTTAACATTCCATTGGCCAAAGCAGGTCACATGGCTGAGTACAGAATCAAGAGGCAGTGCAATTCAGTCTGTGTAAATGGGAGAGCACTGCAAAATCATGCAGCAATGGGTGTGGATTCAGGGAAGGGTGATGAATTGGGCCCATCTTGAAATCTATTACATGTGTTTTAGTTGTCCATAAAAAATAAGAAGTAAACAAAGTGTGAGGGGACAAAATAGGAACACAAACAAGTTTCAGGAGGAGAGTCACAGACAACGCTGTTATGAGGTCTTTATTGGTATGGTTAGATAAAGGACCAAAAATTATCTATTAGGTATGACAAAATGGAGGGCTTTGATAATTATTGCAAGTGTGGCCCAGTATTGGGAATAGAAGCATGAAGTGTGCAAAAGGGTAAATTAGAACTTTTATTTCTGGAAGTGAGTTAGAATAGGAGCCTAAAATAGTCTTGCTGCAAAGCTGCAAGAAATGAAGCATACGCTATATTCAAAATTATCTCAAATGGATAATTAAATTTGCAAAAATATAAAATAAATCATCAGGAACCAAATATAAAAAAAGAAGTTGAAAAACAGAGTGATAAGTATGCACTGATTTTTTTTGGCTCCCCTTAGATATTTGCTAGACCTGTTTTGTCACTCTAGGGGACTAAAAAATGGCCTTGGGCTCAGTCAAGGTATAAACTTGGAACTAAAGACCCTGTGTGATACCTGGACCCTCAAAGATCTCCAGGATCTATAGCCGAGTACAAAAGGACCGTGACTTTTAGCAGAAGCTACCTCAAAATTTCACTGGAGGTATTCATCCTTACTTTTCAAAAGAATTTCACAAATAAAGCTGCCTAAACACAGATGCACAAGATAAAAATCAGAAAACTTGATAAAATAAGCACCATAAACTATAATAAGCAGTATTGTAAATATCAAAATATTACCTTCCAGTAATTAAACTCTCAGTAATATTAATAGAATTCTTACGTGTAGACTCATAAAACTCCTATGAAAGAATAATCATGATAGAGTAGGAAACTATGAAAGAATATCAAGTTGACTTTTAAAATGATGAAATAAGAATTCTAAAAGTAAACTATATATAATTATAAAATTTTTTTTAAAACTATGTGAACAGGTTAAATATGTTGAATTTTGAATTAATGAACTGCAATAGAACTTTGAAGGGTCACTGCAAAGCCCTAGATTTCTGGCCTTTTCCTTATTGTAAAAACTGAAATAGAAGGCAATGATCTATTTGAGCCACATTCTTATAGAGTATTAAAAGTTTATTAAACGTGTGTCGCCTGCATCTCTATCTCTTATAAAAGTTTTAGTAAAAGATTTCTTTTAAATTCTATTCAAATCCCTCTCCCAGTAGTTCTTAGAGAAGATTACCTCCAAACAGGTCATAGACATAAGAAATTGATACACATCACATGATGCTCAGAGTTTCTTTGCCCATTCAATATCGAAAACTTCTTTATTGCATCTCACTTATTCCACCCCTGTGTTTGAACTTTTTGTCAACAGGCATGTTAATCCCAATAAAAACATACATCTTATTGCCCCAACCCCCACATATGCCTCAATCTCAGTGCGAAACAGAGCTCAACTTCATATTTCTTTTGACCAACAATAACTGGTAAAGTAAACCTATCTGTATTCCTAATGATTAAACATTTATGATAGCTTTATTTACTTGAGCAGATTTTAAAAATGTTGGAATTTAAAGTTTAGAGCAGAGCAAATATTTAACTATGGGATTTTAACTCAACACAAGTCATTATCTTTTTAAAAGTTGTGTCGCCCAAAATCTTATTAACTGTGGCTTTACATAGACTAAAAACAAACAAACAAACAAACAAAAAAAAAACCATCAGTCATTAGACAAGACGTTACTCTTCAGTCTGTTTATCACAGAAATGATTTCTTGCCTTTGCCTCTTTGTAAAATCTCTCTGAGGTGTGTCCTTATTTGTGATTTTAATGGGGAAGTGGTTTAGAGCACAGACTCTGCCGCCAGAATGCTTAAATAGTAAATGCTGAAAAATAATAGTTATGATTAATATGAAATTTTCAGTCTTATTTTTGCTACTTTCCGTCTTAAACATACACAACTAAATTCATAATAATTTTGTATTTTTGGTCATAACCTTAGTGACTTGCAGCTATAACCTGCATACATGACATCAAGTTACTATAGTCTAAGCAATAATTCCTACATCCAGCCATCCAGCCATTTACCCATCTGTCCATTCATTCATCCCACCATTATTTCATGTATTTTTACCTTTAGTAACCAAATATTTATTAAATTGCCCTTTTTTTTCAGGTTCTTTTCTGTGTTGAAATGAAGCATATATTCTAGGGAAGAATAAAGCCATACAAAGGAATAATTACATCTTATTTTCAGTTAAGACTATAGTGAGAGTATTTAAATTTGCCAGAGGAAGTTAGGAAAAGAATTAGAAAATAGCTAACTTTTGAGCTGAAACACGAAGTATGAGTAAAATATATTAGGCTGCTAATTGACTATGGGAGGACATGCATGAAAAGCAGAAGGAAGCCTGGCAAAGCAGCCTTCATCCTAAACAGAAGGCATCCTAGAGCAATTTGAAGCCTGTGGTGCACAACATCAAATCCAACATCAAATCCGACTCCATTCCTGACTAGGTTAACTTAACCTCACATATTAATGTCTAGCAGAAGGAAGGGATATTTCCAAGCATAAAAATTATTTACCTGAATCATAACTGATCAACAAAATTTGTCTGCCTTTCAACAAAAACTTACCAGGCATACAAGAAGAAAAGAAAGACAAATTAACACAATGCTAAGAAACAAACCAATCAATAACATGAGACTCAAATATGATGTAGAGGTTGTAACTATCTAACAAGAAACTTAAAAATAACTATGATTAAATATGTGTTAAAGGGTCTAATGGAAATGGTGGACAGCATGCAAGATCAGATGAGTAATTTCAGTAGAGAAATGGAACCTATAAGAATCAAAAGAAATGCTAAAAATAAACACACACATGCACACATACACAGTAACAGAGAGAAAGAATGCCTCCAAAAGGCTTATCTGCAGACTTAACAGAGCCAGGAAAAGGATCAGTGAACTTGATAGACAAATCCAAAATTATAATTTAAAACTTGAACCATTTCAGCAATTGTTAAAAAAAAGCAGACATAAAATCAATAAGGACTTAAAAGACTTGAACAAAACTACAAACTAATTTTTACCTAATTGACATGTGGAGAATTCTCCACACAAAAAATGCAGAATGTTTGTTGTTTTCAAGTGTACATGGAACATTCTCCAAGATGAACTACATTCTCAGCGATAAAGCAAACCTTAACAAATTTAAAACACTAGCAATCACACGAAGGATATTCTTGGGCAATAACAGAATTAAACAGGAAAACAGTAACAGAAAGGTGTCTGGAAATACCCAAATATTTGGAACTTAAACATACATTTCTGGATAACTCATGAGTCAGAGAGAAGTCACAAAAGAAATTATAAATATTTAAACTGAATGAAAATGAAAATACAGCATATCAAAATTTTTGGTATGTAGCTAATACAGTGATTACAGGGGAATTAATAACAGTAAATACTGGAATTATAACACAAGAAAGATTTCAAATCATAATTCTGAATTTTTATCTTTGAGGACAAATTGAACTTAAACCAATCAATAATGTGAAAAATCAGTGTAACCAAAAGCTGGTTTTTTTAAAAAATAAATTAAATAGAAAAATCTTTAGTCAGACTAAACTATGAGAGAAGATGCAAATTATCAATAGAAGTAAAAACAAGAACATCACTACAACCCCATAGACATTAGAAGGATAATACAAGAATATTATGAATAATTCAGTGCCCATAAATTGGACAAGTTAGATGTAAGAGGCCTATTCCTTTAAAAACATTATCTATTACAACTCAGGAAGAAAATAATAAATTGAACCACTCTACTTTTATAGAAGAAATTGAAATAAGATTTAAAAATATTTCAATAAAAAATTCCAGGCCCATGATATTATTGGTGAATTATAGCATTTTTGAAAAAAATATTAATCCTTCAAATTTTGTCAACATCAGGGAAAGCTGTGTAAAGTGTATCCAGCATCTATGTTACAGAATAGTAGTCAAAAATAGGCTACTTTTCTATAATTCCAAAATTATTTCAAAACAGTGTTTAAAAAAAGAAGAAAGAAATAAGGCAGGATTTTAAACAGGACACACTGAATTTTGTGAGAAGGAGCAAATTGACGATCCAAGCTATTAAAGTTTCAATGAAATCTTTAAAGTTTCAATGAGTTTTTCAACTCTGATTTTCTTCTTCAGGATTTTCTTCCAAGGATAGTCTTGGCTATTTGAAATTTATTATGAATGGATAAAAATTAAGAGAGGTCCTACCATTGAGATAGACAAGTAGATCAATAGAACAGATGGTCTGGGAATAGAACTACACAACTGATTTTTTACAAAGCTAACAATATAATTCATTGGGGGAAAGGCAGACTTTTTCATAAATAGTGCTGTAACAACAGGTATCTGAATGGGAAAAAAAGTTAACCTTGATTCTTACCTCATACATACACAAGCATTAAATCAATATGTGTCATAGACCTCAAGTGAAAACTACATAAATATGGTTTTAGAAGACAATGGAATGCTTTCGGTGCTTTTGGGTATGTAAAGATTTCTTAAATAGGAAATAGAGTGTTCTATTTATTATAAAATTAATAAAACTGTATTTTCATCAAAGTAAAAATCACATAGGTGCTGGAAAATGTAACATTTAAAAAATGATAAAGCATGGATGAAGGAAGTTGAAAAAGACACAAGTGAATGGAAAGATATCCTATGTTCATGGATTAAAAGAATTAATATTGTTAAAATGTCTATACAACTCAAAATGATATGTGGATTCAACACAAAACTCATCAAAATTCCAATGGCATTTTTCACAGAAATAGAAAAAAAAAATTCTAAAATTTTTATGAAACCACAAAAGGCCCTGACAATCCAAAATAATATTGAAAAACAAAACAAATTTGGAGGCATCACACTCCCTGATTTCAAATTCTACAAACTATAGTAATCAAAGCAATGTAGTACTGGTATAAAAACAGACAACACATACCAATGGAACAGAATAAAGGTCCTAGAAAAAAATTTAAGCATATACAGTCAACTAATTTTTGACAAGCCCACCAAGAAGACACAATGGGGAAAAGATTCTTAAATAAATAGTTTCTTATTTTATTTTCAATAATAATCAATAAATGGCTGTGAAAACTGGACATCCACATGCAAAAGAATTAACTTGGACCCTTATCATATATCATATACAAAAATCAATACAAAATAAGTTAAAGACCTTAATGTAAGGCCAGAAATTGTAAAATTCCTAGAATAAAACATAGGGGAAAATGTCCTTGGTACTGGCCTTGGCAATGAATTTTGGATATTACACCAAAAACTCAGTCAACAAAAGCAACAATAAACAAGTGGGACTATATCAAACTAAAAAGCTTCTGCGAAGTAAATAAAACAATCAACAAAATGAAAAGGCAGCCTATGGATTGGGAGAACATATTTGTAATGTATTTGATAAGGAACTCACAATAACTCAATCGCAAAAATTCAAATACCCCAATGAAAAATGTGCAAAGAACTTGAATAGGTGTTTTCCCAAAGAAACCATAAAGTTGGGCAACATGTATATGAAAAGCTGCTCAATATCACTAATCATCATGGAAATGCAAATCAAAACCACAGTGAGATCACCTCACACCTGTTAGGATGGCTATTATAGAAAAGAGATAACAGGTATTGGCAAGGGTGAGGAGAAAAGGGAACCCTTGCACACTGTTGGTGACAATGGAGATCAGTATGGAGATTCCTCAAAAAACTAAAAATAGAACTACTATATGACCCCGCAATTCCACTTCAGGATATATATCCAGAGGAAATGAAATCAACACCTTGTACAGATATCTGCACTCCCATATTTATTGCAGCACTGTTCACCATAACCAAGATATGGAGACAACCTAAGTGCCCATTGACAGATTAATGCATAGGGAAATTGTGGTATATAAGATGGAATATTATCCAGCTTTAAAAAAGGAGAGACTATCAATTATGACAACATGAATGAACTTGGAGAACATTGTCCTGAGTGAAATAAGCCAGAAACAGAAAAAATACTGCATGATTTCACTTTTATGTGGAATATAAAAGAGCCAAATGCATAGAAACAGTGAGTAGATGATCAGGGGTGGGAGATGGGGAAATTGGAGAGACACAGGTCAGAGGGTACAAAATTGCAGTTATATGTTCTATAGGATAAATAAGTCTAGAGATTGAATGTACAGCATGAGGACTACAGTTAATAATATGGTATTGTATACCGAAAGTTTGATAAGAGCATAGATTTTAGGTGCTCTTACCACACACAACAAAGAAGAGGTAAATACTGAAGTCGATGAATAAGTTAAATTGCTTAACTGTAGTAATCATTTCACTGTGTGTTTGTATGTAAAAACAGAATGTTGTACACTTTAAATATATGCAACAGAAAAAGTTAAAAGGCAAGCCACAGACTGAGAAAAATATTTACTATAAATAGATCCATCATAATTGTGTCCAGAATATATAAAGAAGAATGCTAGAATGTAAGTGGAGTATGACAAAAAATTTGATTAAAACATTGGCAAAGACTTCAAGAGAAGTTTCACATAAGAAAATATATAAGATATTCAAAACATTTTTACAGCAGGAGTCATCAAGAGAAATGGTCACTAAAACTACAATGAGATACTACATGCTTCTTAGAAAAGTAAAACTGAAAAAGAGTAGAAGATGGTGGGTATGTGAAGCATCTCTCATATTTTGTTGTGGAAGTATGAAATGGTAGAACCACTTTGGAAAATCTCTGGCAATTTTTATTAAAGTATTATATACACCTCCCCTATAACCCAGAAATTCCACTCCTTTCAATCCTAAAATTCCTGGGATGAATGAAAAAAAAAATACAAGTCTATAAAAAGACTTGAAAAAGACTTGTAGCAGTATTTTCATAGGATCTGACAGCAACCCAATATCTAGCAACAAGAGAATGAATGGTTAAACAAATTTGGCATATTGTACAAGAAAATATTACACGTAAATGTTGAAGACTACAACCATATTCATTGTATTGAGAAATAAATGAAAGGTGATACATGAAATGACTGGGTAAACTGTGCCTTCTATAAAATTCATTCTCTGTGGGACACTGTTGCTCTCTAGGTGGTACTTTGAATGTATATGTATGCATGAGTGATTTCACAATAATTGGAAGGTACTTTTGATATTTAGTAGAGAGGTAAGTTAGGGAACCTAGATATTTAGCAAGTCACAGGACAGTGCCACATAGCAAAGATTCTTTCTATATCCTGACCAGCTTCTGAAATACTTATATTTGTTGGATAGTGACAGTTAAAAAACCAAAAGCAAACAAACAAACAAAAATCATTAAGAATTTTCTTTTCCTAACACCCCACTCCATTTAACATATAAATAAAAATGGTTTTGCATAGTTTTAATATACCTGCTGTATTTTCCAGGAAAGCAACCATCATATAAATCAAGTGAAGATTTTACTTTGTTTGTCAAGAGGTGTTCATGATTTCAGAAAATCACAATACTAAGTGCAATGTTAATGTTTGAGACTCCGGTGCAACACATTTGTATGTGTCTGCATTTGTACCTGTTGCATTAATAAATATTCTACATACAGGTGCAAGCAGCTAATTATTTCATTGTGACATTACATGCAATCATGTAAAGTATTTTCAAACCAAAATGTACATTATTTTATTATAAGGTATTTTTTATCACTTTTTATTTATATTACATTTAGGACTTTGTGTTGATTTAAAAATACACATATACGTTATTATCTACGCATTTCATTTTTGGATAGAAATTTGGGTGTTAAAAAATATTTGCAATTAAAGGAAGGTGTCAAGTCTGCTAGGATCTAGAATCACAGTTTTAGAAACTTGTGAAAAGAAAAAGAGTGTGACGATAACTAAAGATACATTTTTAAATTATTTTAATTTAATGTAAAAATTGGAAAGTTGAGAAGGTCTTAAGTATCTTTATAGACAAAGGAAGAGGCAGCAGTGGAGAATTTAGATAAATAGGAGAATATAAGTAGTCCTAACTCAAAGTGATTGAATAAGATGATTAGAAATATAGTCTGTTCTGGCATACCTGATAAACGATACACCTGTCAATGCCTACATCAGTTGTCATCTGTATCAAGAGATTCTTAGTGCATATTCCTGAGGAATGAGTTGCTGTTTCACACGTTACCATCGTCTCCCTGATTTGAATCTAAGCTCCCTAAGTGAAGGGAGCATGTACTTCAACCATGTACACTGCCAAGAACATTAAATCGACATGTGTAAAATGCATTTATAGCTAATTGCCTGAGTAGTAGACTGCCATAGGTGCTGGAGGCAGAATGGTGGCAGGACAGAGAAGGGCTTGGGGGAGAGAAAAAGCACAGTCAACTTTGTTACTAAAAATGCAGCTCTTCTCTCCTCTATCTACTTGTTCCTATCTCTGACTTTAAAATTTCAGAAAATGAATGAGAGTGGGATCCCAGCAGAACATAACAGATGACTTGACTTTGACCTTTGAAAAAGTCAGGCTTTCAGTTGCAGCTGTGACTTGTGGGATAAATTGCTTTGGCAACAGAAAGCAAGTACCCTGTGTGCTGGATCAGGTTGAAGTTACTGTGTCTTGTGATACTGTCGTACTATGGCTTGATTCTTCTCTGTACCAAGGCTTTAAAGCTATTCACATTTTGAGCCTAATGGTAACAGCATGAGAGTATTCTTATCTCTGTTTTTCAGATGAGAAAACTCAAGCAGGAGGTTATGTGACTTGGGTAAGATCAGTCAAAGAATCAGTAGGTTGAAAACAAACATGGGATCTCTGAGGTCAACACTTGTATTCCAAAAAGACATGTTACCAAATCATGCAGAAATGTAATAACTGAAAGGAAAGAACTCTGAGTCTGTTCTTGATTTTGATCACTTGAAGTCAGGTTAAATGAAACAGAAGACACTGTAGAAACTTATATACCTTGAAAAAAATGTACTTTATAATATGAAATAACATGTGCGGTACTCAGAAAGTATCTCCTCAGTTATGTGCAAGTTGTGCTTGACATACTTACTAAAATTTTTAAAAATGTAAATTCTATTTGTGGATTTAATACTAAGTCATTTGATGTTGCTTCTAATAATTTTAATTATTTAGATCTCAAATATTCCATACAATAAGTATATGTGTGTGTGTGTGTATATATATATATATATATGCATATACATATATATCTTCTTTTAAAGCCAGTGCTTTTTAAAACATGTTTTTTAGAGTGTATTTCACAGGAACCACCCAGGAGTAATTATGAGTTACCTATTATTCACCATGTTTTTAAAGAGATCAAAAGAGAGGCAGAAAAGCAAGCTTAGGAAAATAGGCTGCAACTTTTTATGATGAGACTATATTCAATATTTTTCAGAGTCTATTAGATATTCATTTACACTGTAAGACTTTATCAGATTATGGAACACATTAACATCATCTTTGTCCTTGTCATCAGCATCGGCATTGTTGTCCTCTGGTACTCTGTTGTTCCTTTTCAGATTTCTTTTTACCTATAGCACTTGTCACAGTCTGATCTTCATTTTCTAGAATTGCAAGCTATAGAAAAGAGGAGATTTTTGCCTTTATTTTCATTTTTTTATGTTTTCTGCACTTATAAAACTGATCTGCAATGGTATATACTTAATAAATATTGATTGTATAAGATGAAAATAAAAAAAATTGAGGTAGATTATTTAATCAAGGCTTTTCTGGGTTCAGATACTTAAAAGTCCATGTAATTCATCTATGTGTACAGCTACTTATTAAATGTGTATGCTGTGCTTAGATGCTACGCTTGTCAAATTGGTCATTACAAAACATGTGATGTAGTATTTTCTCTGCCTTCAAGAAGCTGTAATTTTATACGTGAAACAAGTAAACAACTGAACCAAAATATGATTGGCAAAACTTTTCAAGCGGACAATAATAATGAATTCTTGTTGAGCAATAAATGGGTATTTTATCATATTAAGAGTTTATTTTCATGGAAGAGAAGACATAGAAGAAAATAGAGAAAGAAATCTGACACATATAGTTTTGGAGCTACCATATTTAGACCTTTATCCATATTTATTATTTCCACACAACTAGCTCAGAGACAAATACATTAGTATTTGGACATAGTCTATCCAGTAAAGAAAGCAGCATTTAAAAATTATTCCAGCAAGTGTTGAACTGATATAACCATATATTCTTTTTAATAAAGTCTATTATGCCATTTTTTGTGTGAAATTCCAGATAACATTGTCAGTCCTAGAATTTAATTCAAATACTCTCTCATTTTTAGGGCCATATCCTAGGAAGAAGCACATCATATGATTACTAAGTGTACAATAAATCCTTCCTATGTAAATGAAATAGAACAAGCCAATGAAAAGGAAAGCTAGAGATTTTCCCCAATATTATACAAGAATAAGTATATATTTTAAGTAAGCATGTTACTATATTTTATTTTTACTGCTAATGCGTCTCTATTATCTCAATCCATATGATTATTATAATTATAACTTACATCAATTACACTGAACATGTTACACTGGAAGACATAAACTCTGCATCTACTCAGCCAATATATTCTGAGTAACTGTGGACATATGGCATTACCTCTGCATTCAAAGAGCCTTTAGTGGAGAAAATACATTTGAAAATAAACAATTCCAATGTACATGGATAAATAAAAAGTAAGGGAAATAAGGATGCTATGGGTACTCAATCCTTTCTCTGGGAGTCAAGGTATTAGTGAATATAAACTAGAGTTAAGCTACATTTAAAATAACCTTCAACTCTCAAGGCTAACCATATAACATTACATTGGTCTCTCATGCAAGGTCTTCTGTAGGTTTTTAGGGGAATATTTTTCCCCATGGTTATTCAGAGATCTAGCATAAGAAATACTGAGCCATCTGCTGATCTCTTAAGCATGAGAAGACAGAGACTGGAAAATCATGCAGGATATTTTTATTGCCTCAGCCTGGATGTGCTATACATCATACACCTTACATTCTACTAAATAGAATTGTACACAGGCTACAAAATATAGTTTCCCATGTACCCATGAAAGAAAAGAGAACTGGATAACTTCCAACACAGCAGCTCTCCTGATTGAGACATTAAAGGTAAGAGCTGAAAATCGGGTATTATCTCAATTAATTATGGCTGATGAATTACAGATAGTTAGCTCTGCTCCTTTCCTAAGACTTCAGACAGATTTCAGTATAGAATGAAAAAGGCATTGGATGCAGAAGACTAAACTAGAAGTCTATCTCTTACCATATATAAAAATCAATTCAAAATGGACTAAGGAGTTAAATGTAAGACACGCAACTATGTAACAACTAGGAGAAACATAGGGAAAATGCTTCAGGACATTGATCTGGACAAAGATTTTATGAATAAGATCTCAAAAGCACAGGCAATAAAAGCAAAAATAGACACAAGGGATTATATCAAAATAAAATCCTTCTGAATTGCAAAGAAGACAATCAACTGAGTGAGTAAGGAGACAACCTGCATAATAGAAGATATTTGCAAACTATTCATTTGACAAGGGATTAATATAGGCATACCTCAGATATTGCAGGTTCCATTCCAGACCACCGCAATAGAGCAAATATTACAATAAAGGGAGCCACACAAATTTTTTGGTTTCCCAGTGCATAATATACGTTATTTTTACATGATACTGTAGTCGGTTAGGTGTGTGATAGCATTATGTCTAAGAAAAATACACACCTTAATTAAAAAATTCTTTATTGCTAAAAAGTGCTAACGATCATCTGAGCCTTCAGAGAGTCCTGATCTTTTTTCTGATAGAGGGTCTTGCCTCAATGTTGATGGCTGGTGATGATGAGTGTGGTGGTTGCTGAAGGTCCTGAGGCTGTGGCAATTTCTTAGAATAAAACAATGAAGTTTTCAGCATCAACTGGCTGTTCCTATCGTGAAAGATTTCTCTGTAGCATGTAATGCTGTTTGATAGAATTTTACTCACAGTAGAACTTCTATCAAAATTGGAGTCAGTCCTCTCAAACCATGCCACTGCTTTATCAACTAAGTTTATGTAATGTTCTAGATCCTTTGTTGTCATTTAAACAACGTCCACAGCATCTTCACCAGGAGTAGATTTTATCTCAAGAAAGCACTTTCTTTGCTCATCCATAAGAAGCAGCTTTTATCATGAGTCTGCAGAAATGCATGCACATTTTCAAGTTTCACATCTATTTCTAGTTCTCTTGCTATTTCTATCACATCTGCATTTATTTCTTCCACTGAACCCCTCAAACATCCTTGAGGATTGGATCAACTTTTTCTAAACTCCAATCATAAATGTCCTTAATGACATCTAGAATGGTGAATCCTTTCCACAAGTTTTTCAATTTATTTGCCCAGATCCATCAAAGGAATCCCTATCTATGGCAGCTGTAGCCTTAAAAAAATGTGTTTCTTAAATAATAAGACCAGAAAGTCAAAATTATTCCTTGATCCATGGGCTGCAGAATGTATGTTGTGTTACCAGGCATGAAAACAAAATTAATATCCTTATACATCTCCATCAGAGTTGTTGGGCGACCAGATGCATTGTCAATAATATTGGCAGTAATATTTTGAAAGAAATCTTTTTTTTTTTCCTGAGCAGTAGGTCTCAACAGTGGGCTTAAAATATTCCGTAACCATTTTGTAAACATATGTGCTGTCATCCAGGCTTTGTTGTTCCATCTATAGAGAACAGGCAGAGTAGATGTAGCAATAATTCTTAATCGTCCTACAATTTTCAGAATAGTAAATGAGCTTTGGCTACAAATTCAAGTCGTCATCTGCATTGGCCCTAACAAGAGAGTCAGCCTGTCTCTTGAAACTTTGAAGCCAAGCATTTACTTCTTTCTAGCTATGAAAGTTCTACATGGAATCTTCTTCAAATATAAAGATGTTTTGTCTATATTGAAAACCTGTTGTTAGCATAGCCACCTTCATTAACTAAGCTAAATCTTCCAGGTAACTTGCTGCAGCTTCCACACAGCACTTGCTGCTTCACCTTGAACTTTTATGCTCTAAAGAAGGCTTCTTTCCTTAAAACTCATGAGCCAACCTATGTAGCTTCCAACTTTTTTTCTGCAGCTTCCTCACCTCCCTCAGATTTAATAGACCTCAGATTTAATAGAAAAGACTTAGGACTTTGCTCTGGATTAGACTTTGGTTTAAGGAATGTTGTGGCTGGTTTGATCTTCAGACCACTAAAACTTTGTCCATGTCAACAATAAGGCTGTTCATTTTCTCATCATTCATGTGTTCATTGGAGCAGTAGCACTTTTAATTTCCTTTAAGAACTTTTCCTTTGTGTTCACAACTTGGCTCACTGTTTAGCACAAGAAGTCTAGCTTTTGGTGCATCTCAGTTTTTGACATGCCTTTCTCACTAAGCTTAATCATTACTAGCTTTTGATTTAAAGTGAGAAACATGTGGCTCCTCCTTTCACTTGAACACTTAGAGGCCACTGTAGGGTTATCAACTGGCCTAATTTCAATACCGTTGTGTCTCAGAGAATTGGGAAGCCTGAGGAGAGGAAAAGAGACTGGGGAATGGCCAGTTGGTGGAGCAGTCAGAACGTACATAGCATCTATCAATTAAGTTTGCCATCAATATAGGCGCAAAATAACATCAAAAATCACTAATCACAGTCCACAATGAAAACGTTTAAAATATTTCAAAAATTACCAAAATGTGACACAGACACACAAAGTGAGTAAATGGGGCTGATAGACTTGCTCAACACAGGGTTGTCATGAACTTGCAATTTGTGAAAAATGTAATATCTATGAAGTTCAATAAAGTGAAACACAGCAAAACAAAGTATACCAGTATCCAGAAAATACAAGAAACTCAAGAAACTCAACAGCAAAAATACAAATACTCTGATTAAAAAAATGGGCAAATGATCTGAATAGACATTTCTCAAAAGAAAACATACAAATGGTCAACAAGTATATGAAAAAATGCCCAATATCACTAATCATCAGGGAATTGCAAGTGAAAACCACTGTGAGATATCATTACCCCAGTTAGAATAGCTATTAACAAAAAGTCAAAAAATAACAAATACTAGTGAGGAGACAGAGAAAGGTTTATACACTGTTGGTGGAAATGTAAGTTAGTACAACCATTCTGCAAAACAGTATGAAGTTTCCTCAGATAACTAGAAATATATCTACTATATGATTCAGCAATTCCACTACTGGGTATAGATTAAAAGGAAAGAGATTAGTATGTCAAAGAAATAGCTGTACTCCCAAGTTTTTTGTAGAACCATTTCTAATATATATACACAGTATTTTGTTTATCCTTTTGTCTCTGATAGAAACTTAGGTTGTTTCCATATATATATATATATATATATATATATATATACACGTATATATATACGTATATATACGTATATATATGCACACATTCCACACACACATACACACAGACACACACACACACACACACTGAAATACTATTGAGCCACAAAAATAAATGAAATCTTGTCATTCGTGGCAACATGGATGAGCCTGGAAAACACTAAGGCTAATATTTATATTATGTGGAATAAACCAGACACAGAAAAATAAATATTGCACGTGTGAAAGCTAAAAAAGGTGATCTCATAGAAGTAGAGTGTAGAATAGTGGTTACTAGAGGCTGAGAAGGGTAGTGTGGAGGAGAGAATAGAAAGAAGTTGGTGAACAGATATAAAATTGCAGCTAGTAGGAGGAATATGTTCTAGTGTTCTATAACACTGTAGTGTGACTATGGTTAACAATAATTTATTTTATATTTTCAAATACCTAGACTACAGGATTTTGAATGTTCTCTACACAAAGGAATGATAAATGTCTCAGGTGATGGATATGCTAAATTGATCATTACACACTGTATAAAAGTATCAACAAAGCACTCTGTACCCCATAAATATGTATAACATGTCAATTCAAATAATAATTTTGAAAAGGCTTTGATATGGCCTGAATGGGTTTTTCTTCCCCAAATTCATGTGTTGAAACCTTATTCCCAATGTGATGGTATTAGGATGGTATTAGGTAATAATCCCTCACGAATGGGATTAGTGCCCTTACAAAAGAGGCCCCAGAAAGTTGCCTTGCTCCTTTCACCACGAGGATGCAGCAATAAGGCATAATTTATAAGCTAGAGAATGAGCCTTCACCAGATGTCAAATCAACAGGCACATTGAATTTGACTTCACAGTCTCTAAAACTGAGATGTAAATTTCTGTTGTTTGTTAGCTACCTAGTTTATGTTTTTTTTTTTTTTTTTTTTTTTTTGCTTTAGCTACCCAAATAGACTAAAACAGGCATTCATGCTTGGAGGGAAAAAAAAGCTGACAACAGAGTTGCCTGGATACCTTGGCCATACATTCAAAGTAAATTGATGAGTACTAGCTGACTACACTTACCAAAGAAAGCAAGGCTAAGCCAGTAGGACAAGATGCCATCAAGAAGCAAACTGGTTTGCATAACAGAATGTCAAAAAGGCTCAAGAATTTTAAGTTTTGAAGCCATATTCTGATAAAAATCAAGAATTAGGAGTTTGGAGGATTTCTGAATTCAAGGTGTTCAATAGGTCTGGAAACAAGAGGGTTGGTTGAAAGTCTTTATAATAAATGTTTAGAAAGGCACACATCCCTTTCCACATCCACTTAGCCAAAAAACTATCCCACACAGACAGCAGCAAAGTCCTGAAAATTTATTTTCAAGAGTAGTTGAACACTAGGTCACCAAAGTCAGGTACTGTACTGGAAACAGGAAGACTAAGTGTGAATTCACACAGTGAGCTCCCCTTCCTTTCATAGGCTCCTTTCCTTAGGTTTTTTTTTTAGAATCCTGGGAGTCAGTGTTCAATCTTAGCCAGGAGACTGGAGAACTTTCTTTGGGAAAGAAAAAAAAAAAAAGTCCTATTCAAAACATTTTGAGCTTTCTTGATGAATCTTACAGCAGAATTGTGTGTATGCAAAATATTTGAATGGGCTGATAAATAGTATAATCCAACATCTAAGAGCCACTAGAAATTTTAGGAAAATCTACAAATGAAAGAAAAATACCAAAAGAAATAAAGACAAATAAAAGAGACCTGGAAGAAACAGAAACAAGATAGGAAACAGAAGGAGATTTATTCTCAGAGAGATAAGACATTGATTACATTAAAAAAGGAGAGAGAGAGAGAGAGAGAGAATATAATATGGAACCAAATTAATTAAATACATTCTTTGGAATTAAAAGCATGAGAGTTGATATGTGAGACTTCTGATTCTGGTGAACATAGAGAAATAAGGAACAGATTTACCCTTCTACTTCAAACCACCAAAAAATGAACAAATTATGTGAAATAATAAATGACAAGACAATGGATATCAGGTAACAAAGAACACTGATCCCAAAACTGAGAAACAGATGAGGTGAACTCTATAATTAGTCCAGCTATTGTCTTGAGGGAGTTCCCAGGATGTGGCACAAGGAGAAGCTCAGGTAGAACCTGTCAGACTCCCTGAAGGGAAAGAAAGAACTGAGAATCTGGGAGAACAATCCGGATAGATTTCAAGGGCAGAGTATTGATGAGGAGAAAGAAGCTCAGAGAGTGAACCTTGCGAATCTTCAGAAGGTCTCCCATAAATGCTCACCTGGGTACTGATTTACACATATGTGAAAGGAAGCACTCTTAAATGTTGGATTATTCCACTTATCACGCCATTCAAATATTTTGCATAGACACAATTCTACTGTAGGATTCATTAAGAAAGCTCAAAATGTTATCAATAGGACTTTTTTTCTTTCCCCAAAAGAGTTTTACAGTCTCCTGGCTAAGATTGAACACTGACTCCCGGAATTCTAAGAAACCTAAGGAAAGGAGCCTATGAAAGGAAGGGGAGCTCACTATGTGAAAGGGTTAGGTGTAACAGTGCCCAATGCTCACAAAAGACTGGGAAAAATGTCTGTTCTTATCCTCCAGGCTGATAAACCTCAAGATTTATGGTGAACTGAGTAGAGTACACGGAAGTGTCTTGTCTTAATAGTGAGGAGTAATTAGGCCTAGGATGAGCTCTGCTCCAGTCCCACTTAACAAACCTTATAAACAAGAACCGAAAGGATTAAAGTATTTCTAAGTAACTAAACCATATCCCATGACAAAGACTAAGAATATATACAGTATTTCAAACATATCCAGCATTCAACAGGATAAAATTCACACTGTGATGCATCCAATAAAAAATTAACAAACATGAAAAAAATAGGGAAAAAAGACCCACAATGTGGGGAAAATCAGTCAAACTGACCCAGCACTGACTCGGATATTAGAATTAGCAGACAAGAACATTTACGAGTAAAACAGCTATTGTAGCTGTATTCCACATGTTCAAAAAGCAATGCAGATACAGGGAAGACATTAAAAAAAAAAAAACCTCCTAAAAAATGAAAACAAAAATATTATGAATGAAAAATACACTAAATGAGGTTAACAACAGATTATACATTTCAGAAGAAAAGATCAATAAACCCGAAGATATAGCAATAGGAACTATCCACAATAAAGCACAGAGAAAAAAGAAACTTAAAAAAAATGAAAAGAGTGTTACTGAGGTATAGAACAACTTCAAATGGCCTAAGATACATATAATTGGAATTTCTGAAAGGAGTAGAGGTGAACATAAAATAATTGAAGAAATAATGGCTGAAAACTTTCTGTTTGGAGAACAGTAAAAATACTCCACAGGTTCACAAATCTGAATAAATCCTAAAGCCTAGAAACACACACACACACACACACACACACACACACACACACAACTAGATCAAATCACTTCATAAAATTTTTTCAAAATCCATGATACAGAAAAATTTTAAAAACAGAACAAATGATGGTAGCAGATTCATTGTCAAAAGCCATGCAAGCAAGAAGACAGTAGAGTGACCTCTCTAAAAGACTGAAAGACAAAAAAAAAAAAAAAAAAAAAAAAAAAAAAATCCCCTGTCATCCTAAAAGTCTTCAGAGAGAAAAAGAATCACACATCAACAACTGGTATTAAGAAGACATCATCTTTTTAACTGTGACATCTGAAGATAGAAGGCAATAAAACATTGTTCTCAATGTTCAGGTAGAAAGTGATGTCTAACATTGAATTCTTTACCCAAAGTACCATCAATTTGGAAGGTAGAAAAAAGATATTTTCAACCACACAAGGTCTCAGAACATTTACCTCCCATGTTCCCATTTTTAGAAACTCATTTGTGTATTGAGTGTACTATAATCCAGAAAGGAGGGAAAAAAGTGGGAGCCAGGAAAGAGAGGATTCAACATAGGAGAAAGTAGAGAGTTCTAGAATAATATTAGTAAAAAGTTACAGAGTTTGTCTACGACAAGTCTAGATAGGAGCAAATCTAGGCTCCAATTAAATAAAAAATAAAAAAAAATACTGATAATTACCTTCCAAGTTAAGAAGAAATTTTATTGAAGATTCTGGAGTTAAATTAAGAGGAAATGAAGCAAATAAGTAAGGCAGTTATTAACTCCAGTGAAAACAGACAATTATGCAAGAAATTATTATGTAATTATAATTGACTACCTTCCTCAGCTGTAAGATTTAGTCATTAAATAAACTCTAGTTATTAATTTAATAAATATGATTATGTATGTGCATTTATGTATGTGCATTTAATACTGTCATTACATAATATAAAGAGAAATAGCAAAATTCATGCAAGAATTTTAATTTTTAATTTTTCTTTCATAAAATTACATTAAGTAACAAATAAAAATAAAACACCAGAACAAACTGAAAGAGAGATCACAGAAGAAAGAAAAATGCTTTATATTTTAGTACCCTTAATAGCACTTTTCTCCTGGTTTTAGAAAAAGGGGCCCATATTTTCATTGTGCACTGGGTCCAACCAATTATGTTCCTGGCTCTGCTCTGAGTATCAAGATTTGAGGGGGTGTGGGCGATGGGAAAAGGAGAAACTTCTGTTTTCCATAATCTCATGAGCTTTTTCAAATAAGAAAGATGTATTGTTTTGCTGGAAACAAAAATTTAAGTTAAAATAATAATAATAAAAGGTACAATTAGCCAGTGGAAGGAAGAGCTTGTTTGACAAAAGAAAATTGTGTGAAGTATGGATATGGTGAATTTTGAGAAACAAAATAGCTTATATAGCCCATAACATAAAGTAGAGATACAGTTAGTGTATAGACTGGGGAACAGTATAGGACAGATGGTAAAGAGTCATGATCCATGTTAAGTAGTTTGGACGTGATTACTCAAGTGATGGGGAGATGCTTAAGAGTCATTAAACAGGTCAGATTTTCCTTACAGCAGATTCCATTACACAGGAGTGACAGAGACCCTACAGGAGACAGTTACACTTTTTGGTGCTGGGCTCTGTCTAGTAATTTTAACACATGATAATGATTAGAAAATATGTTTGAAAGTACCATAGAAACAAATTGCAAATCAGTGTATGAGGATTTATTTTAAAGATATGTGGAGGAGTTTATCAAAGTGATTATATTTTACCACGATGCTTTTAGAATCAAAATAGAAAGAACACTCTAGTTTTTCTTTAAAAGAAATGAAGAAATTTAATTTTTGTAAGTGATTACTTTTACTTTCCCTACATAGCACTTTATTTTATTCTAGTTACTTTATAGATAAGTGACCAGAAAAAGTTTTCAGAACTTTCTCCCATATCGCACTACTATTTTAAGTTCACCAACAGAAAAGGGATTTTATTTCAATTCTATAAATAATTTAGGCTCTTCTTAAGCAAACTGATGCCCCCAGAAATTCAACGGCATCTTTGCCTTTGCAAAGGCAAGGCCATATTTTCTTTAGGGGATTGGGGGGTGGTGGTGAAAATCATCAATGAGATGCTAAAGAACAGAAAAATGCAAATATCCCTAATGCTCCCTCAATGATGTGCCAAAAATATATTTAAAATGTTAAACTATTGTTACCATTTGAAAGCATGAAAATTGTATGAGCTGCAAACAGAAAATGGAAGAGATAACATAGAATCACAAATTTGTGAATTTTTTCCTCTTTTAATAACTGACAAAAACTCTTTGATCAAGTGGATTCTGTTGACAGAGTCTTTTTTTTTGCAGCAGATGGAAGCTCTTATCTGGAAGCTATGAAACTGTTCTTAAAGATTGTTTTGAATGTCAGTTTCCCTGTTTTATGCAAGTTTAGGGATTTGAAACACAAAAAATGCATGAGATAAAAGATACAATGCAACATATACTCTGTCCCATGGTAATTTATTGGCATTATCATCATTAAATAGCACATTCTTGTAGCAAACATTGCTCCTCATTCAGAAGTTATGCCAACTGGTGCTATACTATTTTTTCTATTAAAAAATTATTTTGTACAGTATGGGTTTCTCTTAAAACAACACATGTAACCAGTTTAACCTGGGAGTTTTCCCTGTTAATTCCGTCACAGTTCTTGAAAACCACGTATATTTGATTCAATACCAGTCGAATGGCTGAGAAGAAGAGAGAAGAAAATAAATGTTTTAAGGTTAAAAAAAAAAAAAAGAAGACCTGAGGTGAAACTGTCAGTGGCTTGTTAAAATTCATGCATCTTGAGGAAATGTTAATTACATCAGATTTTCACCACGTTTTAGATGGGGAAGGTTTCTTTTTGCATTCATTAACTTAATTGGCACAGGAGAAGTTTTAAGTAGCCTTTGCATATGGGGTTGCAGTTTTAAAAAAAGTCTTTCAGAAACAGTAATATAATTTAATAGAAGTTCAAGATTCTAAAGATTCTTTAGAAAGAAAATATAGATCTTTTGCATAAGAGGAGTCTTTACAGTTTAGTGAAGCTTTTGGAACCAAGTTATAAATGTTTTACAATAAAGTGCTTTCTGGCAAAGACTCTGATTAGTGGTCTGTGGCCAGGATCATTTTGAGAGGTGAATCCTATATTGGGATTATTTTCTTTTTCCCTGCCATGTGTAGCACTGGTCTTAATAATACCCGGCTGGGAAAGCAGAGTGTAGGGATGATACGAATTGAGACCCAAATTAAGTGCTTGTCCAGAAAAATTATTATTAAAATGAACAGTAACACACCATATAAGATATATAGACATAATTATTAGACTTTTATGGATTATTTATAAAAAGCTTTGTAGCTCTTCAGTCCTCCTCTCCCCCCGCCCCTCCTTTTTTTAGCCCAATATAGAAAATCCTTGGAGAAGTAAATGGGAATATTCAAAGAAATTGTAAGCCCATGAAGGTTTCATGGCTCTTCCAGAGCAAAGGGAGCAGTGGGTTGTGAGAATGTGACATGCTTAGGTAAGGATGCATTTGGCTTTTTATGTGGCTGGTGCTGGAATGATGGTGGAAAATTATGGAATCTCTTATCTCTTTATTTCCCATCCATGAATCTTTCCTTCTTTCATGCATAAGGATTTAGTGATGTGGCCAATTGATATTTTTAAACCAAAGCTAGTCTTCACCCACCATGGTTATACCAGCTTCCAAGGAACCACTATTATAGAAAGAAATTAACTCCACACATGATTTGAATTAAACTAGTTGAAGATGGTCAGTAGCAAATAGTGATTAGTCCCTGGGCCACTAGGTCTTTGTGGGGAAAATCTGGGGTGGCAAAAACAGGCAGGACACACTTCTGAACATTCCATCCTCCTCTTCAGGTATGGCTTCATTTCTTTAAATCTTGTCTTTAAAGCTTCCAATTCTCTTTAGCTTATGATTAAATCTCTCTCTGAGAGCCATTTATTTTACTTTAGATGATAGATTGCTTGTGGAAAGAAAGTGGACTGCATTAATATATCTACTGTTCAATGTATTGGGAGGATCTTGTAATCTGCAATAAAATGTCAGAAATATCAAAGAAACATTATAATATCTGCTGTGAAAACATTTCCAAAGTTTACTATAAAGAAAAGATGTTAAAATACCAATATTTCATTTTATTGACAAGCTCACAATAATGTGAAAACATGAGTTAATATATGTCCCATGATATGCATCTAGAGGCATTTCTTTATTTAGGGAAGTATGGTCTTTTTTCCTGGTCATAGTCACAGTTTGGTGGGGTAGAGGAGCCTCTTGCTGAGAATATGTTGATCACTTAACCAATTATGTATAGATTTTTATGCTCTAATATGAAATCTTGAGAAAAAGAAATATTTGCCTTTGCTCTCCACACTGTTACTGTTAACTATTAGGGTTATTACTTGTTTGTTTTAAAAAATGACTCGAAATTATTCTGGGAAAGCAGCAGCTTTTGTAATAATCCAAATCTGTCATTTGTAACCTGGTGCCTTTAAGAGTTGCAGACTCCTAGGATGTGCTATTGCCATTATAAGAACCAATTTGAATTGAATGATTTCTACTCTCCAGGAGCTTTCACTATACAAGCTCATTTCATCCTCACAACATTCTAGAAACAATATTGTTATCCCCATCATAGAGATGAAAAACTGAGGCAAAAAAAAAAAAAAAAAAAAAAAGGCTAAAAAAATTGCTAAATGTCCCAAGGTGGGAGCTTAGATTAAACTAGACAATCTGAATCTATAACCACTTTGCTACATACACTTTGCTCTCTCACCTGTAATTGGAATTACTTCACGTAATGGCTCACCCATTCCCCATCCCTGTGTTAATGGGAAGATGTTATTTTATTTGCATTGTTTTGTTTACTCTTTATTTCATCAGGTTCTTTTGAGCCTGTATATCTTGTTTTTCTGTCAGTACTACTTGGTACTCTAGTGGTGGGGATTTATGACAACTGGAGGTGTAGTCATGTGAGGGTTCTCAAATCAACTCTCACACAAACAAATAAACACAAGCATATAAACAATAATGTTTTAAAATACTTTTCTTGGGAAATTTATGTGAGAATTTGAGGAAATTTTTTGAAAGACATGTTTAAGAGGATAAAGTGATCTTAACTTATATATAGATTTTCAAAACTTTGAAATAAGAATTTTGCAACAATAATATCTTGATCAAATAACAGATGCCAAATGTTTGCTCAAGCAGAACCTTACAGTGTTGCAGCGACTTGCTGGAATCACTACAATCCAAGATTGTCACTGTTCATGTACAAAAATTCAACTGTGTCAGTGTGGTCAAGAAGCATTCTTTCACAGAATCTAAGCATTCCAGATACTATTGTATGAATTAAGATGCTAGGAGAATAATTTATAATAAGAATTGTAGATCCCAATGGCCTGGATCTTTCACGTTTCATGGTCAGAGCATTTTTTCCCTGTCCACCAATTTATGTTTGAAGACCAATTATAAACTAAAGGCTGCTCACTAAACAAAAAAGAGACCAAGGGTGTCACTGAGACCCCAAAGGTCCATTTACTCACTGCTCAATAGCCAATAATTGAGAGACAAGTGTTGGTGTAAGGAATCATAGCCTTTAATTAGGAAGCCGGCAGCCTGGGGCAATGGTGGATTTATGTCTCAAAGAACATCTCCGCCTTTCTCAGGTTTGTCAAAAGATTTTTATAGGGGTTTGTGTTGGAAAGCTGACTCATGGTGACCAAGCGGGGACATGCAGACATGCTTGAGTGTTTCGGATAATCATCAAGGAGATTCCCAGGAGGGAGTTGACCAGTGTCATACTTCATTCTCCATGAATTCAGTTCCTGTACTTCTCAAATAAGATCAGGATAGTAAGCAAGTAAAGAATGTCCATCTGGGTTAATAATTTTCTGTAATTGTTTGTGTACAATGTGAAAACAAGAGTCACTGTATTCTGGGAATTAGCTGCAGCCTATGTGGTTGGGGTTACATGAGGGAACGAGTTTTTAAATTCAAAGGGCAAACAAAATGGTGTCACTTCTGTTCAGACTGTTTCAAGGGAGTTAGAAAGGACTCCCAAAACTAATATGACTTTGTTGTCAAATTTGGAGACTACTCAGGTGCTCATTCCTGACCGAGTCAGGTTGTAAGGAACAAATTTTCTTGCTATCCCTGCCCTCATAACATGGAATATTTTCTCATTGAGTGGTTATTAATATTTGAATCCATCCTATTAATGAAAAAAATTTAAGTTTTTAAACCCAGTAATCTATCTTTCATCAATTTTATAAATATCTGAGAAGTTATGAGTATACATACATAGGTATGATTCAGAAACTATTATTCATGTTAGCTCTACTAAATTTAAGTCCTTTCAAGGTGACATCATGGAAAAACTCTCCAATAGATCTGTGGGAAAACTCTTCTGTGAATGGGAAATGTTTTATTACCTTCTAGTGCAGAGCTAGACAATAAAAATGATGTGGATCAGAAATAATGGCCAGGACTCCTTTTTATTTTCCTATCACTATCATTTTTGTCTTTCTACCATTTCAATTTTGTTAAAATTGTCATTCAATAACCATTTGAAAGTTATTAGAGGCTTCAAAGCTTTATTGGATTTGCAGCTAATGCAATGCCAAAAAACGTAACTGACAATTGCTCTGAGTATTCATTTCTCTCCCAATTCATAGACAATCAAATTCGTTCCCACCTTGTGAGACCCAGCCATCATCAGTCACCTCGGTCTATCAAAACAGTCAATCTACATAATGGGAAAATGTAAAAATACTGGGGTCAGGAAAGAGCTCTTGCTATTTGAAAGCTACAGAATATTTTATTAACAAGTCACAGTGACTTCAGCTGTGCATTCAGAATAGGTTAGAGAAATATTTATTGTGCTCAACCCTTCTTCCCAAATGAGGTGGAAAATAGAGTTTTTGAGGTTAAGCTGTCTTTTTATATAAACTCTCTTTTAGCAAAATTCGATTTTCTACCATCTCACTTTTTAATCTAGAAATCAGTGTATTTTTAAATCTATTTCTAAAAGAGGATAGAATAAAGTGATATAACCTGGCCCTACATGTAAGTATCTATCCTATTTCATTCTCCAAATCAGTATAGAAAAAAAAAAAAAGTCATTTAATATTCAGCAAGTAGCTAATAAGACTCTTCTAATTTATCCATGCTTGCCAACTGTTACCAAAGCATAAAATTAGTTGATCTTGCAGGAATTCCTTTACGTGTTTGTTTTTATAGCAATTCCTAATATATATTCTAAGTTTCAAAGTGAACACATTGTTTGAGGATCTGAAGAGGGAAAAGATCTTAAAGTAATTGTTTCAGATTTTAAGAAAGAAAATCATAAATCAGCAAAAGCAAAGCCATCTAATTAGAAAAAAAAGAGATGTTAGCACACTTAACACAGCAGGGCCCCTAAGTGTTCTGAAAGAAGTTGTATATATTGACTCATGGATAATAGTTTTTCATATTACTGTCAGTGTTTCATGTCAAAATCAGTCTCATGTTTTGAAGCTAATTTGGAGTCATTTACAATTTTTATAAAATAGCTTATCAGGGTCTTTTGATATAAAAAAGACAAACTCAATGAGGTAAGTCAACAGAGCCAAACCAAGTTGAAACATAATAAAAACCATGTAAAAAAGAGAGTTTCAGTTTGGGAATCATAGACATGGAGAACTTTTAATAAAATTACTACCAAGGGCCCAAAAGAAAACTGTAGCACGGATCTCTTCATGAGGAAGGTGTTTTAAACTCACTTAAGTAAAGATTTGTCTTTTGAAAGCCTAAAGAAAAAAAAAATTAGTACAAAAACTTCATGATGTTGTGGTTCTCAGGAAGAATAGAGAAGAAAGAGTTGACATAAAACTGAAAATGAACCTGAAGCTCTAAAAGGAGTTCAGCCTCTGTCCAGTGTTTTCGAAGAGCTTTGTAACTATGTAATGTTACTTTCTAAAAATAATTTAAAGCAACACCTGCCTTGAAAGTGGAAAAAATGTGCTAAGCGACTCATCAAATATAAAGAGCACAGGTATGCCGTGCCAAGCAATACAGAGCTCAGGGCTGTGTTCTTGTCTTTCTGCCAACCCTTCCACTTCTCAGAAGTCCTGGGTCTCAGAGATTGCTTTCTTCTTCACCAAATAGTACTCCATTTCATATTTTAAGTTTCTTCTCTTATTTCCCTTTTCTTAAATTTAACCATCTTTAATTTTGTGTGGTTCATTCATTCAAATATGTATTGTAGCCTAACTGTGTGCTAGTCACTGATGTTAAAACATGTAGAAGACATGGTCCCAGTCATTGAAGAACTCAAGCACTGGACAAACTGCAAATAGAACAAATGAAACAAACCCTAAGCCCCAATCGCAGATCCATATTATGACGACTTCTAATTTTGGGCACTTTTTCATATGTTCATTAGCTATTTATAGCTTGTATTGTGAAATGACTGTTCAAGACTTTTCTCACTTTGTACTGAGTTCTTTGTCATTTTATTATTGAATGGCCCACTGTAAAATCTGCATATTAGACAATGGCTGCAGTGATAAGTTTTCCAGACATTTATGGGATATATAAAACATTATTATACAAACTTGTTCAGAGAATTAAAAAAAAGAGGAAACACTATCCACCTTATTTTATAAAGTTTCCCCAATTTTAATATCAAATAAAAATTTTAGGCAAATTACTCTCAGGAACACAGAGGTAAATCCTCGGTAAATTAGTAATTTGAATTGTTAGGAAATAAGACTCAGCAATATACAAAAAGATCATATATCAAACTGAATTGAGATCACATCAAGAATGCAAAATTTTTAAGAATTGAAAAAATTAATCAATGTAATTCATCACATATATATCCATAAATGTCAAAAAATATTTGATTTCAACTAAACACCCATTTATAATTTAAAACTACCTGACACTAGCAGGTGGCTTCTTAATTTAATAAAGCACATTAAAAGGTAATAAATAATAATAAATATATAATATGATAAATAATAAATTAAAAAGTATGTCAAAATAATAAATTATAAACAATAGCATTAAGTAATACATAAAAATAATAAAGTATATCCCCCCAAAACAAGCATGATACTTACTGTTGAAAGCCTTCTACATGAGACTTTGAACAACACAAAGTATCCACTAGTCTACTCTCACCATTTCTATTTGCTTGAGGTTGTAGATGGTAAATAAGGCCAAAAAAAAAAAAAAAGAAAAAAGAATACAAACTAAAAAGGTAGAAATAAAACTTCATTTTGTGTGCAGAACTACTTCTTCCCAAAGAGTGCTGTATGGAAAGAGGGGGGGGAAATAAAGGGTAACTTTACCTTGTGAAAACATAGAAAGCACTACCTCAGCCAAGTAATTGAAGTGAATATCAACAGTCATGAATCATGTAGATAGTAAGTATCAAGTATCCTTTAGGATGTGCCTCTGCGTCCTTCCTCTGCAAAACCTAACCTCTTTTAATCATGAGGAGACGATAAGATGAATTTCAATATAGAAGCATTCTATAAAATACCTTATTCCTTAAAATTGTTAAGGCCTTTTAAAACAAGGAAAGTCGGAGGAAACTTTTGCAGCCTAGAGGAGTCTGAGGAGTCACAATTGCTAAATGTAATGTGGTACCTGAAATGGAACACTGGAGCAGGTGAAGAATAGCAGGCAAAATTAAGGAAATCCAAATAAACTTACATTAATAATAATGTGTCAATATTAGCTCATTAATTGTGACAAATGTATTATAGTAAAGTAAGATATTAATAACTGGAGAAACACTTGAGGTACATAAGAATCCTCTGTACTATCTTAATATTTTTTCTTTAAATCTAAAACAGTTCTAAAAGAAAAAGTCTTCATAAATATATATATAATCATATAAATATATATATATTTTTTTTACTTACAGAAAAAAAAAAAGATGTGTGTTGAAAAGTTTCTTTCTATAGGTTAAAGGACATTTCTTCCAGAGTAAGTGTTATAAATCCAGCTGATCCAATTGTAAGTATATAGTGTAAATACAGCTGAGGACTCATGAAATTGTTCATACCACAATCCCCAAAGGCATAAGTTACCCTTGGTCAATATCCATGACACATTATGAAAAAGTTCTGTTTTTCAGGAAAAAGTAAAATTAATTTTCCATTCCAATTTGGACTGTTGTAAAGAGAGTGAAATCTCCAATTGGTAACAAAACCATTTGCTCATAAGAGTTGTCTTTCAAAAATGGGTTGCAGTAACAGATTTCATTGTTCATCCTTTGGGAGTCTATTTATAACATTATTTATATGTCAACTTGATGGTGTTCTTTCATCATAAAGCCTACTTAATTTAAAGTTAATTGGGTCATAAAACAAAAAACAGACCAAAGGGAAAAGCCTGTTATATTTAGGGGTGAAGTTATTTCAAGCATGCGTTGGTAGAGAAAATTGTTGGCTACAGAAAGTTCAAGCACAAATTGAAATAAGACCTTTTTTGTGGCATTTATAAAACATGGTACCATAGATTGCACTGAAAATTTAACAAAGACATGTAGCATTGTTTCAAAGATTAACAAACTTACATTACTTTGAATAATAAGAAAATATTACCTATGATCCTTAGCTGAAGTAGTACATGTTACTATATATTTAATTTATTTTTTATTTTTTATTCTTTTTAACTTTAGATCTAAAGACTAAACATGCATACTGTTATCTATCATTGATATATAACTGCTACAAAACCATTTATTTTTTGCTATATAAAAATGTAGGACATCACATTGATTAACATCTTAAGACAAAATATAATTAGTTATTGGATGTGTTAGAAAAGGAAAACTAATCACCCCTAATAATGTTTCTGAAGTTGCCATTCTCCTCTTTACAAGTGGAAAATTTCTGGGATGATATTTCTGAGCTCTTAATTTTCCTCACATGAGAAATTGTTGGAAAAATTCAAAATTAATTCTTTCAGTAGCTTGTTTTGCCTTTAAAACAGAACCTGCTTATTGTATCAGCTTTACTGATAATTAACTGCTCTGCACTCCTGCTTCTGTAAACTGTACTTGTTTATCTCAATAGCTACATGAATGCTGAGAAAGGAAACATATATACTGTACTAGCTACATGAATGCTGAGAAAGTGAAACCTAAAACCCAGAAGAGTTTGCCTGTACAAACCCTGTAAGACCTAAACTTGGGCTCAGACTTTGGCATGCTAGCTTGTCTGGGCCTGCCGGTGTAATGAAATAACTGACTCTCCAACTCTCTGAGTGCCCACTGCTTCTTTGTCTAGTCCATTCTGTAACAAAGTGAGCCACCACGAACCCAGTTTATTATCTGCAGTGCACATTGTGATTTACATCCTGGCACCCAGTTCCATTTCTTATGTTAAAAAGAACCTGAATTTTCCAGTCTCGATGATTTAGATAGGAGTGATAACCCAGTTCCCAGGGTGGATCAGTTTTGGCTTAAATCAATCAGCATATTTTCACACTCTTTTTTAATTTTTCACTCAAGGTTGGACATGGTAATCAGATCTTAACAATGGCTTCCTCCTAACAATAGTGATAGGTATGAAACTTTGTTCTGCAAGAGCAAAATGACTGTGTAAAATATGTGCAGTTACATGACCTCTCTATCTGTATCTTGATCTTTCTCTGCCGTCTCTTTTATTCTCTCTGAATATGGATGAGAAATCAAGTAACTCTTGATTCCTCATCATTTTTGAGTTATGTTAGCCATGTTGCAACTACAAAAGAATACAGCTATGGAATAACTGAACCCACAAAAAACTAAGTGGAAGTAGGGAAATAAGCTACTTTCTTAGTGACATCATAGACATATGGAAGTATACCAACTCTAAGGATCACCTCACTGGTTGCATGAACTACTAAGTAAAGCTCCTTACTATTTAAGCCAGGATGAGGTGGTTGATGTCATACATAGCATTGAGAGATCTAAATTTCTAAGAGGTATATTAGTGTCTGAGTCACAGTGAAGTATCACTCATGTATATCATTCAGTATTTCTCACTTAACCTGTTTGTGCTCAAGCAGAGTAGGCTCTTTGCTCTGTCTCTTCTTCCACGTGGGAAGACTACATGGGCAGGTCTTCATAGGTGAGAAGAAAGATTCACAGCTTCTCTCCCTCTCTCTATACGTTCTAGCAAATTGATATGTGGTTCAATGAGCTTGGTAAATCAAGGTCTGTCTTGTACAGTCAACTCTCCACACAGGTAGGAACACAAATGCCAGTTTTTAAATAAATTGCCTATTTTTAATTGACTAAAAAACCCTATATTTATTTATGGGGTACATGTGATGTTTTGATATATGTCTACATTGTGGAATAATTAAATCAAGCTAATTAACATAGCTGTCACCTTATATACTTTTTCCCCCCCCCTGTGGTGAGAATATTTAAAGTCTACTCTCTTAGTCATTTTCCAGTATACAAAGCACTGTTGTTAACTATGGCCACCATGCTGTACAAGAGATCTCCAGAACTTCTTTCCCTTAACTGAAACTTTATATTCTTTGATCAACACCTATCCATCTTCTTTCCTCACCACCCTCAGCCCCTGGTAAAAACCATTCTGTTTTTTCTTCTGTGATGTCAACTTTTTTAGATTCCACATATAAGTAAAATCACTTATTTGTCTTTCTGTGCCTGGCTTATTTCACTTATATCCTCCAGGTTCTTTCATGTGTTGTTGCAAATGACAGGATCTCCTTTTTTAAGGTCAAATAGTATTCCATTATGTACATAGACCACCTTTTCTTTATGCATTCAATCATTGATGGATGCTTAGGTTGATTCCATAAGCTGGCTATTGTAAATAATGCTACAATGAATGTGGAAAGTCCAAATACCTCCTTGACATACTGGTTTTATTTCCTTTGGATATATTCCCAGTAGTGGGATTGGATCATATGGTAGTTTCTTATTTTTTAATTTTTTTGAGAAACTTCCATTCTATTTTCCATAATAGCTGTAGTAATTAACATTCTCACCAACAGTGTACAAGATTTCCCTTTCTCCATATCCTCACCAACATTTATCTTATCTTTTGTTCTTTTGCTAACAACCATCCTAACAGGTGTGAGGTGATGTCTCAAGAACAAATGTCAATTTAGGCAGGGATAAGGAGACTCCCATTTTAGCCTCAGTTCTAACCCACATTCTCAGATCCAGCTTTATCAAACCCACCTCAACTTCGAGATTTATGCTCACATTCCTGTCCCATCAGTAATGTGTTCCATGGTTCTCATTTGGTCATCAGTTCACTTTGAATAATTTTCCATAGTTTAAAACCTAAAGAGAAAAGAAGGTCAGTTTCACTTTCCCATTTCTACATAATAAATGTATTTACTTTTGTAGATTATCTACAATGCAAGTTCAAATAATTAATAACTAGAAAAATGCATAATGTATCATCTACAGTTTTTGGAGCTAGTTGTCATGGGATAAACATGAGTGGCCAACTAGATTTGTGGTTACATAGCTCTAATGCATCTCCTCCTTCAGGCTGGTTAATGGAGAATGAATAAACAACGAAGCAGAGATTTCATAATGTAATATTTTACTTTAATGAGTGTCACCTATAAGGCAGATGCAATGCTCCTAATTATGAATTTTTTCCTGGCCTCACAATTACTCTAGATATGTTCAAAGAGGGTGCAGAACTTAGTCAGCAGCAGTGGGGTTTGGCAGAACTTGCTTTTCAGGACATGACTGGATTTCTACTGAACTGCAGTATAGGGACAGCAACAATAGAGACATGAGACGTTTTTAGTGCCTGCGGACTCTTCCTCATCTCCCAAGCATCATCAATGAAACTCCTGAAAAGTCTTGAAATCTTTCACATCCTTCAATTTCCCACACCAGCTACTCTGGTTATAATTCTTCTCTCTCTACTGAATTGCTGTTAGAGCCTCCTTAAGGTTTTCATAGCTCTATATGTCCCAGCTTGTGTGACTTGGAGTAAATTATAAAACTCTTATGAGTGTTATTTCCACTGATGTAAATCATATCATACTTCTAATATAGAATTCAGGCCAGGATTAAATGTGTTAGAATAAATGGAAGTGCAAATGTTATTTTGATTTCTTTTCTTTTGTTAGGCAAAAATTCTACTGTTATCTGTTCAAGTCTCATCTTATTCAGAATACTTTGGTAAATCCGCACAACTTACAAAATAAAGCCCAAACACTTTAGAATGACATTCATGATGCTTCACCATCTTACCCCTTTACAATTTTATTTTCCACCACAACCCCTCCATATGGTTCCTAGATCATACCATGCATAGACATAACTCATACATTCAGAGATGCTCTTAAATCTGCCTGTCATTTTGTTGCCTTCTTCCTATTAAAATAAGAAAAAGTTTACCTTTGAAAATTTTATTGTAAACTCAGTAAAAAATATTGGCAGTCTTTTTGGTAGAAAATGACAACCTGATTCTAAAATTCCATAAAATTTAGAGTCACTTAAAGAACTTTTGAAATGAAGAAAAGAAATAGAATGGTGTGTTATTAGAAGAAGAGTAGTCATATAGATCAATGAAACACAGTAGAGAGTTCAGCAATAGATCCACACATACATTATCAATTGATTTTCAAAAAAGATGCCAAGACAACTCAACAGGAAAAAGAAAATCTTAAAAACAGAATGTCCATAAGGGAAAAAATGAATTTCAAATTTTACCTCTTACCATATAGGAAAATTAACTCAGAATAGACTATAGACCTAAATAGAAAACCTAAAAAATATGAACTCCTCAAGGAAAATATAGAAAAAAAAATTCAGTTATATTGGAGTAGACAAAAATGTCTTAGTACAATAAAAGTATAAAATATAAGAGAAAAAATAATAAATTCAGTTTTTCAAAATTAAAATATTTCTGTTCAAGACATCCTTAAAATAGAAATGGAAGAAAATTTGATAGAGAAAGTGTTTCTCATATATATGACAAACAGCTTATAACTGGAATATTTAAGGAATTCTGACAACTCAATAATGAAAAGAAAAAATGCCTCATCAAAATATATAGGCAGATGATTTGAACCAGTTTCTCACAAATATATGTAAATGGCCAGTAAGCACAGAGGAAATGTTCAGCATCATTAGCCTTTGGGAAAATGCAAAATAAAACCAAATGAGATACCAGTATCTACCGGCTAGAATGGCTCAAATGAAAATGACTTACAATAGCAAGTAAGGCCAAGATGTGAAGTGACTGAGCCTCATATACTGCTGATGGCACTATAAAATGATATAACCGCTTTGGGAAACTGACTGTTTTTTAAAAAGTTGAGCATTTACTTGCCATATGACTCAGCCATTCCATTCCTAAGTTTTACCAAAAAGAAATGAGAATATATATACTTTTACAGTAATTTTATGTAATATAGTCAAAAACTGAATATACCTCAAATGCCCATCAACAAATGAATGGATGAACAAAATGTGCTGTGGCTACACAAAGAAATATTTCTCCACCATACGTTTAAAAGAATAAACGTGCTGCTATGTGAATCTCAGAATTATTACTCTAAATGAAAGAACCCAGACAAAAGAATATATGCTAGTTGATTTTATTTGTATAAGTTGCACACTAATTCATAGTGACCATAAGCAGGTAAGTGATTGAGTCCAGACACAGATGGAGCTCTGCACTTAAAAGGGACATGAAGAATCTTTGTGGGTGATGGAAATGTTCTGGATCTTGTTTATGATTATGATTGTGTTTTTATGGCTGTGTACAACTCACAAGACTTATCAAATTGTATTTTGTAAATAGATGCAACTTGTTTTATATACATTATTCCTAATAAAATTAATAAGGAAAATGCTTAGGATAAATAGAATTCCTTTTAATGAATTTATGATTTCACAGGAAGAAGGTATCAATCATTGATTCAGGTGTGGATGGAAAGGAGTGTAAGTTAAAAACAGACATCACAGAAAGAATGTAGAAATACTGAACTCCTGTTTTGTTTTATCTTTTTTTCCCGAGGATAATAATCCTACCAAACGATTAACAAAATAAGTACCTTCAAGAGAAAATTTAATATTTAGGTAAGTGCGATCATAAAAAAATATTGAAGTTTAAAATAATTTCATTTCTTCTGACTCGGATACTGTAGTTCAAAATATACTGAAAGAATTTGAAGATGTAATGAAAAATCAATATTCTTAGTCCTAGAAACTATTTGGGAAAAGGAAAGAAGAGATAAAAAAATATAAACCGGTTTCTAAAAACTGACAATGTAAAACTGTTAACTAGTCCTAAAAGAATAAACAAAGATTATGGAACTAGGGAAATGTGAACTATGAAAAAGTTTTGCCAATTTGAGAATAAATTGTTAAAGTGAATATTTGTGAGTACTTTTAGAAAAGAATGTACAGATTTCTTGGAGTCAGTATGGAATAACTAAGAAAGAATTATGATTAATATAAATTTTACTTTTTAATATGAATAGTCAACACACAATTAAGGCAAGCACCTTAGGATACACATTTCAATAACACAATTCTTAAGGGCATAAAATAAATATAAATTATAATTGTTATATTAGAAATAATAATGATAATAATACTTTAGGCCAAGTGAGGTAATTCAGCTTTCCATTCTACTTTGATGTCTTTTGGTTGATCACTAAAGTGAGGTCAAACTGAAAGAAAGTTTCTATGACATAAAATAGAACAAGGTTAAATATCAAATATCAGTCATGGTTTCTGAGGTTTTATCTACATGACTTCTAATGTATTTAAAAGCATCTTGCTTATACTAATTTCCATTTAATTTTATACCTCCTTGCTAATTTATACCAAGATAATGATATTAGAATTTATAATAAGTGAATAAATAAATTTGATATGAATTGTGTTTACACAAAACGGATTAACGTGAATCCCGAAGTATTCAATTCCTTTATTAGCATAATAACATTTTGATACTATTTGGAATTACCCTATTTTTTCCTTATAATATTATTTGGAAGCTCAAAATCCAGAATATCATCTTTGGGTTTCTCTGATATAGTAAGATGATACGAAGAATATTAAAATAACATAAATATACAATATTACATGTGGATTTTTTAATGGTAACTTTTTAATACAGAGTATTATTATATCCCACAAGTTAAAATGTGCTTGAAAAAAGTAAGTTAACTTTAGAAGAGGAAATAATTTCTATTATGAATAAAAATATAAATTTTATTACATATTTTGTTAAAAATAAAAATACAGAGTACGAACAAATCTTATAAGGACCTATTTGTTTATATTAGTACCGTTTTGGTCAGTTAACTCACATATTTGAAAATATCTATTGAAAACAAAAAGCAAAATCTGGATCTCAATCTTTTATGCAGAATTCACTTTTAATATAGTTAAATCAATTCACATTTCGTTATAGAAGCTCAATATAGATGTCTTCAAGTTTTGCTGTAATTTCTGAGAGACAATGGTATAGAAAGCAAATAAAATAACCAAATGACAAATGATGAAAACTGTCACAAACATCTGCGTTGTTCTTTACAGAATATAAGTATTCTTGTTAGCACTTTCTATGCTGACAATGATATAGATCTGCTGACGGTACACAGTTTCTGCTTTGTTCTTTAATTATAGCTATAATGTCATTTCTCATACACATCCTTCTTTGATTCTAAGAAAGGAGATATATGAGGAGCAATTTATCTATATCATGAATCTGATAACATTTTTGTCTGTTGCCACAGAAACCCATATCGTGGTTATACGTTTCTATGAAAATGGGAAATACACGAATATTATTAAGACTTTCAGCTCCATTTTTTAATTCTTGTTTTATGTTGACACAAAATCAGATCTTTACTTGATTCAACTACATTTACTTATATCACTTACATCTGATAGTCCACCTTTATTCATGTTTTGCTCTGCAAAAAGAATGCCTGGGCGAGGTGCACATCAGCAAATGGAGTCGAGCACAGCAAATGAGATCAACAAATGTGTTCAATTTTTTCTAAAATATATATACAGGACAGATTCTTGTAATTCTAATGGCCATATCATTATATTGTAAAAATTATGCTGACTCTATCTCTGATATATTTACTCTGTATTCAAAGTTATCAGCTTAGCAGTTTAAAAAAAACAAAAAAAACAAAAAACAACTCTTCATTGACTATACCTTCAAATAGATTAAACTCATTTTTATTCCCCATGGCAATAGTGTGTTATGTAGGTCACAATAACTGAATAACCTTTTCTGATTCATTTTATTGTGCTTCACATAATATCAATAAAAAAGTGAAAATGAGGTGGATATTCTGTTTGCTTCAAATTTTAGAAAAGTTTTTTATTCATTGGCAAGTCTTTTTATTATCTATTGTTTGAAGGGTAAAACATAAATATTTCAGCAGAAATAAAAATTCTTCACATAAATCCCCCGTTTGCTTTGTTTCCAGTTATAGAAAAGCCCGAGAAATTAGCAATTGAGAGAGGTTACATAACAATGAGTATATGCCATACTATAATTTTTTTTGATCACTCTAAAACTTTTTGTTCATCTTACATTTTGACTTAGGAAATGGTGTGAACTAAAACTAAAATAAAACAAAATCATACTAAATTTCTTTGTATCAGAAGTTTTTGGTAAGAAAAAAATAGAATTTATATGTATTTTTAGTTTCTTATTTAATGTTTAATTATTTAGCTAATTTGATATGAACTACTCAGGTCACCTTTTAAAATGAATACATATTTTAAACGTTATCATAAAGTTATATACAGTAAAATGCACACATATGAAGTGTACAGTTTGATGGGTTTTGACAAATGCATAGTCATTTAACCAATATCCAACCAAAATATTGAACTCTGCTACCACACTAAAAAGTTCCCTTCTGCCCCTTTCCAGCTATTTCTCATCTTCTCTGCCTGCCTCCGATTCAACCACTATTCTGATTTCTTGCACCATAGATTATTTTGCCTGTTCTATAACTTCAAGTGGAATCAGACAATACGTATTGTTTTGTGTCCTGCTTTCTTTGCTCAACACATTGCTTTTGAGATTATCACATACATGACGTGGCATCTTCCTTGTTGTATAGTGTGACTTCGTATAAATATACCACATTGTGTTTATCCAGTCTTCTGTCACTGTATCTTTGTGATGTTCCCATTTCTCTCTCTCTCTCTCTCTCTTTTTAAATGAATAAAGCAATAATGAGTATCCTTGTAAAAAGTTTTCATGATGAATATAAGTTTTAATTCTTTTTGGAAACTATTACTTTGTAAATTAAATAGCTGGGGATTTACATTTATATCACTGGGGAAATTAAATAGCTGGGAATTGATTTATAGCCTATCAGTTACAAATTCACAGACTTGGCCTGCTCTGTGAGAATGGATCTGGGCTGTTCTATTTCCTTCGCCAGTTGGCCCGATGTTAAACAGTGTCAATAGAGGGCGCCAGAGACACATTGCGAGAGAAAAGCGGGTTGCTTGAGGGTTCCAGAGTGCCTTTCTGTAGGTTTCTGCAGTGTGGACGACTTCTCCAGCCTTCGGCTTCCCCACCACATGCAGCTTCTTCACCACCTGACTCCTGCTGTGCATGGCAGGCAGCAGCACCCAATAACCAACATCTCTTCCTGGCAGCCCACCACCTGCAGAGTTCTCAGGAGAGCGCCTCCTATGAGACACGTCTCTACTGACAGCTTTCCCCAGCACCCTTGAAGACAGACAAGCTCCAAGGAGTTGATTTCCAGCCATTTCTGCAGGCACAGCACCGCAACACTTCTCTGCCATCTAGGGGACTTCGGCTGCGCCTTCTACTGAGGGGTGGGCGCCTCTTCCTTGTGTCTGTCTCAGTCCTAAGTGCTACTCTTGTGTTTTTTAGAGTTCGCTTTACTTCTCTAATCTCTCTACTCCTTTGTTATACTTAACTGTTTTTATATCAACTTTCCCTGTTCATATTGTTTCATGGTTTCTCTCTTCTGATTGAACGCAAACTGGTGACTGAGTAGAATTGCTAAATCCTGGGATCAGTGCATATTTAACTTTATTGGAAACTGCCTAGCAGCTTACCAAATTGGTTGTATCATTTCACACTCCCACCAAAAATACAGGCATTTTTGCTAGAAAACAAAATAGAGGATATAAGGTATTTTTTTCTAGCATTAGATATCATTAGATATTATGTAGATTTTTTTTTTTTAGCCATTTTAATGTTTGTGTAATAGTTGCTATGGCTTTAATTTGCAATTCTTTGAAGACTAATTATGTTAATTAAACACATTTTCATGTTCTTGTTGGCCATTTATATGATATATTTTGTGAAATGCCTTTCCAAATCAGTTGCCCATTTCTTTTTTATGCTTTGGTTTGGTGGCTGGCCGGTATAGATTCAAATCCTTGACCTTGGTGTTATAACACCATGCTTTAACCAGAGCTAACCCTCCAGCCTGTTGCCCTTTAAGAAAATAGGCTATCTTTTTATTACTTGTTTATGGGTAACTTTATATATTTAGGATACAGGTCCGTTGTCGGATAAATGTATTGCAGATATTTTCTCCTACTATGTCTTACTTTTTATTTCTTAACTTTGTCTTTTGAGGAGCAGAAAGTTTTAATAATGATAAAATCATTTATAATTTTTTAAAAATTTTAGTGCTACCCTGAATTAATCAACTTAATTAATTAATCTACCTCAAATTAATTCATATTTTTGTACAGTATAAGTAATGGTCCAGGTTCGTTTTTTCCCCCACATTGCTGTTTAATTGATCTAATTGTATAATGAAAAGATTTTTCTTTCTCCATTGAATTAAATTGGAACCTTTTTATTCCTTTTCTCACCTTATTGCCATTTGATATAGCCAATAGCTCAATGTGGAACAGAAGTCACGAGATAGAATATCCTGCTCTTGCTCCAATCTTAGGGTAATAACTTTCCATATTTTACCAATTAGTGGTTTCTTTTTATAGCTTTAATGAGGTATAAATGGCATACAGTCAACTACACATAATAAAGTGTACAATCTGATAAATCTTGACGTATGTGTACAGCTGTGAAGTCCTCACTACAACCAGGATGGTAAACATATCCATCACCTTCAAAAATGTCCTCATGTAATCTATCTTTCCTACTGCTCCCCACTTTTATCCCCAAGCAACTGTCATTGCTAATTAGTGTGTGTTTTCTATAATTTTATATAAATGGATTAATACATGTGTTTTTTTATGTCCGGCTTCTATTGCTAAACACAGTTATTTATAAATCCGTTCACATTGCTGCATGTATCAATAGTTTATTCTGTTTCATTGCTGTGCGATATTCTATTGTATGGATATATCATCATTTTTTTTCATCCATTTAGCTGTTGATGGATATGTGGATTGTCTCCAGTTTTTGCCCTTTATAAATAAAGCCACTATGAACATTTGTGCTTAAGTTTTTGTGTGGACACGTGCTTTCATTTTTCTTAGGTAAGTGCCTAGTAGTTAATTGGCTAAGTCATAGGGTAGGTGTATACTAAATTTGTTAAGAAACTCCCCAAAGGTTTTCCAAAGTCGTTACACATTTTATATCCCCACCAGCAACGTGTAGGAATTCTGTTTGCTCCACATCCTTGCCAACATTTTATGATCACTCTTAAATCTTAGCTGTTCTCATAGGTAGCTCACAGTAGTATTAATCTGCCTTTCCTTAATGACCAGTGATATTGAGAATCTTTTTATGTGCTAATTTGTCATCCACATCTTTGGTGAATTATCTGCCTAATCTTTTGTTTGTTTTTTGAAAATAGTTTATTTTCCTATTATTGCTTTTTGAGGTCATACATGTCCTTTTTTACATGTGCGATTTGCAAGGATGTTCTCCAGTTCGTGGCTTGTAGGTTAATTCTTTCAACAGTCTCTTTAGAAAAGCAAAAGTATAATTCATCATTTTTTTCCTTTGTATACTGTGGTTGTGGTGTTGTATATAAGATGTTTGTACAACTCCGGAAATGTATAATTCTAGATGTTATATTTGGGAATAAGACTCATTTTTAGTTAATTTTTCTCTGGTAGTGTGAGGTATACACTGAAGTTCATTTTGGGGCATATGGATATGCAATTTTTCTAGTATCATTTGTTGAGAAGACTACTCTTGTTTCATTGAAATCTCTTTGCTTCTTTATAAAAAAAATATATTTATATGGACGTCTATTTCTGGGTTCTTAGTCCTCTCAGGAGATGCAGAAAACATCACATTTGGTAAAAATTAACATCTGGTTTTGATTTTAAAAATCAGCAAATATGAACGGAAGGAATTTTACTTATTTTGATAAAGAATATCCACAAATACCTATAACGCACATTATATGTAATGGTAAAATCTTTTTTAATCCACCATATATTCATGAAAAAGGCAAGGAAGATTGCTATCTAATTAGTATAATAAGAAAAAAAAAATAAAGTTACATGAATTATATGGGGAAACATTCTTATTGTTCAGAGATTATATAATTATTACATTTAAAACCCACAGTGACTTACAGATAAATCATTAAAATTTATGAATTTAGCCAAACTGTGGATGCACAATTAATTTAAAAATCATGTTTTTGCTATGTCAGGAAAGAAAATCAGAATGTGTCACTAAAAAAATTGTATTACTTATATTAATCAACTAGGATCTCACAAAGAATACAATACCCAAATGAAGAAAATTAGTAAAGATTTAAATAAATGGAAATATGTACTATGTTTACAGAGAGAAAAAGACAGTATCATCAAATTGTAAATGCTTCACTTTAATTCTAATACAAATTTCAAAATGTTTTAATAGAAGTGGAAATGAGATTTAATAATTCTAAAATTTATATGTAAGAGCAAATGATGCAGAACAACCAAGATGCTTTTGACCAAGAAAAGAAGGTCAGTGACTTACCATACAGATATCCAGACTTACTACAAAGTTACATTGACTAAGAGGTTGTGCATTGGGGCAAAGCAAGACAAACTGACCAGTGGAGAAAATAGAGGACAAAGAAATACATCTAGACAAATATAGACAGTTTGCATTTGACAAAGGTAGCAATGAAGATTAGTTGTAGAAATGATGGACCATTAAATGAATGGTGCTGGTAAAACTTTTTATTTTTCTGACAAATTATATTGGATCCCTATACCATCCTTCTTCTATTACCTGTTTCCAAAAGGACTAATGATTCAAATGTGAAATGTATAATTATAATTGTTTTATAAACAACACAGAGGACTATGTAATCTTGGAATGGGGAAATGATTTCTTCAAATAAGATACAAAAGCATAAAACATAACTAAAAAGTTCGAGCATTTCACTTGCATTGAAACTAATAACATATATTAATCAGTAGACCAAAAGGTGATAACAAAGTGGGAGAAGATGGAATTTGTGTGTGTACACACACTTACACCACAAATTATTATAGAATAGTTTACAAGAATTCATAAAAATGATTTAAAAAGATAAACAATGGCAAAATAATTAAACAGGCCTTTCCAAGAAAAGGATACATGAATACCCTCCACCCAAAATGTAAAAAAATATTTAACTGGCAAAGTAGAAATTAACCATAATAAAATTAAATTTCATCATCAAATTGGTAAAAATAAAGTAAGTCAAAAATATAAAGTGTTGGTGAGGATGTACAGTAACAAAACCTCTACTGATAGGAATTTAAATTGGTAAAATCACTTTGAAAGACAAGTTAACATCATTTAGGAAGGTTGAAGATGTGCATATACTGCGATCCAGCCATCCCTCCTAAGAAAACTTCCACATGTGCACCAGAAGACATGCTCAAAACTCTTCATGGCAGCTTTCATTGTCAAAACAAAACAAAACAAGAAACTGGAAAACAACATGTTATCAACTAGAGAATAGATAAATACATTTTATAGTAATTCTACAATAAATACTACACAGTAATAAAAATAAGTGACATGCATTTATAAGCTTCAAGATGGATAACTTTCAGGAATATGAAGTGGAGTGAAAATGGAAGTCCTTAACATGTACAGCCAATACCATTTTTATAAATTTCAAAAAAGTAGAAAACTAAATACATTATTGAATATAGGTATATGTGGTAAACTCCACAAAGTTAAAAAAAAATGCAAAAGTCAAGATTGTGTATCTCTTAAATGGGAATGGATCAAGCTTTAATCACATCTAAATTTGCATTATTTATTATTATTATTATTTTTATTTTTATTTTTTTTCGGTGGCTGCTTGTTATGGGGATCTGAACTCTTGCAGTTGGTGTTATAACACCATGCTCTAATCAGTTAAGTTAACCAGCCAGCCCATAAATTTCTATTCTTTAGACTGTAGTGAATACATTAATGTTCACTCCATCTTTATTCCCTTTACTGTACACATGCACTTTAAATCTCCTGTATATATTTCATATGTAGTATGTATATAATTCATAATCTGTATTGAATATATTAGTTAAAATGAAAAAAATAGGGTAATATTTTCAAAGATTCAAGGAAAATTTAAACATAGATTATTATGTACTTAAATTACCATTTAAGTATGAGGGTGAAATAAATATTCTCTGAGTGAAAAGGCTTTAAAAGTTTTGTTACAAACATCTGTTTTTCAGAGTAGTAATTTTAAAGAAAATGGTTTAGCAAGAAAATGAAATGGTCTACATTGGGAATACTGAGCAGTGGCAATTAAGTGTAAATTAAATGTTGCAAATTCATGAAGTAGAATTGTGTATGTAAAAGTGAATAAATCAGAAGATTTTAACACTGAGTAAAATAAACAGAATTTAGAGATATAACAAATAACTTGTAAAACATTTGCAAATTACATACCACTAAAAGCACTGTGTGCTTTTCAAGTGTTAACATATATTGTAGTAACAATATGTAAGATAGGATTTATAATTAATTTATAATTTATTATTATAGTTTATTTATTATGTATTTATTAGGGTGAATATTTGTTGGCATGAGAAGAATCAGAGGAGAGATAAATTGTTGGGAAAATAGAATAGTTTAATAAGGCCCTCTTGCTTCATGTCCAGTTGGGCGTGGTGCAGCACATTCTTTGGAAACAAATTGTGTGTGGGTGGGTGGAGTTAGTGCACATGCACGCCAATGTATCTTTTTAGTTTTGTTGCTATTCTGGTGTGTTCTAGAGAGTTCTGTGGAGTAGCAGCCCTGAACTGCTGGCAGGCAGAGAGCTCGTGTCTAAAAATAGAGCATGTTTACTTTGCTGGCAGCTGCTCAGTTTTTCTTTGGACTTTGCCCGTAGCAGTTGAGTTTTGAGTTTCTCTTTGGACTGCCTAACTCTGATATGTGTGTGTGCTGAATAAAGACTACTCTTTCTTCAACCAAGGTTCCAAGGACCTTTTGTCTAGTTACCTAGCTTGTAGACCTGCATGTGAAGGGTTTGTGACCCAGTCTCGACAATGGGCTTGAAGGGTCTGTGAGCTCCAGACCCAGCTCTAGCTCTACAATTATTATTGTTTATTTATTATTTATTTATTAGTGTGGATTTTTGCTGGCATGAGAAGAATCAGAGGAGAGATGAAACATAAAGCTGGTGACAGAATAACATACATATGTGTAGAAGATAAAGAAAAACCATGAACAATATAATTGGCTCAGTCATGTAGACACTAAGTTTAAAAGAGTCAATGCAATGATGACTTTATGAAGATGGACAGTGAATTGAGCAGTATAATCTCAATTCTGGATTTTTAAATATATTTTTATCTTATAATAAATAACTTAATTATAATTTATAATATATAATATAATTATATATTATATAACTTGTGTATTTCATTTTAATATATTATATTTTTATACATATTTATGTATTTTTATTTTTTATATTTTATTTATTTTATAGATAATATACTATGATATAATATAAATGATATTATATAATACAATATATAATGATATATAGATATAATATATAATTTATATATTTTGAATATTTTAGTTTATTATTTAAAACGTATATATAATATATGTATTTATATATAATTATATATTATGTGATTTATGTTTTATAATTTATTTTATAATTTTTAGCAGAGCCTTGGAAAATTTTGTGACAATAAATCTGAATACTTTTCCTGAAATATACTTTTTATTATGTATTACTAAGACAGCTTTATTTGCCCTGTAGGAGAAAGATAATCTGTATTTCATATGCATTGTTTTAGAAAATAAAATAAGAGGGTAAACTATCCAAATAGCTTAATGAAACTCATCAAGACACAGTACCAACACTGGACAAAAAGAAACTGATACAGACATAAAGGCAAAAAATACTTAATAAATGCATAATTGCTTGCAAAAAATATTGGCAAGCAATCCAGTGAATGCACAATAGTAATATTTTATCCAAGGGTACAACCAAGAGATGTGAAGGTGATTCAAATTTAGAAAATCTATTATTATAATTCACCATATTGCCATGTTAAAGGGGGAGAATATGATTATCTCAATTGCTGACCCCTTCCCAAATTTAAGAAAACACAACATTCATCCATAATAAAATCTCTAAGCAAAATAGATTCAGGAGAAACTTTTTTTAACCTAATAAACAGCACCTATCAAAAAAAAAAACAACAACAAAAAACACAAAACCGACAAAAAAAAATCATATTAAGGTTAAAACTTTAGAGGTGTTAGAATTAAAATCATGAACAAGTCTTAGGATGCCTATAATGCCTTTTTGCTGGCCACAGCATCTTACCAATTAAACATGTTATGGTTAATCTTAACCAAATTAGTGAAGGAAGAATAATAAACAACTAAACTAGAAATAAACTAAAAGGTTCTGCACAGTAAAAGAAACAGTTAACAAAATGAAAAGAAAATAACACATGAAATGGGAGAAAATATTTACAAACTATATATCTAAGATGTTGATATCAAAATTTATAGGAAGTTGTACAACTCAATAGCAACAAAACAAAACAAAAAACACCAAAAAACCATAACCCAATTAAAAATGTGCAAATGACTTAAATAGACATTTTTTTCAAAGACATACAAACGGCCAACAGGTATATGAAAAAGTGCTCAACATCACTAATCATCAAGGAAATGCAAATCAAAATCACAATGAGATATCACCTCACACCTGTTACAATGGCTATCATCAAAAAGTCAAAAGGTAAGTGTTGGTGAGTGTGTGGAGAAAAGAGACACCTTATACTTTGTTAGTGGGAATGTAAATTGATACAGCCATTAAGGAGACAGTATGGAGGTTCTCAAAAAATTCAAAATAGAACTACCATATGAACTACCATATACTCACTTCGTGGTACATATGCAAAAGACATAAAATCAGTATTTTGAAGATATCTGCAACCCCATAATCATTGCAACATTATTTGCAATAGCTAAGGTATGGAAATGATCTAAGTGTCTATTGACAGATGCAGTGTGTGTGTGTGTGTGTGTGTGTGTGTGTGTGTGTGTGTGTGTGTGTGTGTACACAAACACAATGAAATATTATTCAGCCACAAAAAATAAGGAAATGCTCTCTTTTGAAACAAAATGAATGGACCTGGAAGATATTATGGAAAGTGAAATAGGGTAGACACAGAAAGACAAATACTGCATGATCTCACAAGTGGTACCTAAAAAAGTAAAACTGACAGACACAGAGAGTAGAATGGTGGTTACCAGGTGTGTGTGGGAGTGGGGGGATCAGGGGGCATAAGGAGATATTCCTGAAAGGGTACAGCTTGCAGTTATGCAGTGAATAAGTTCTAGAGATCTCATGTACAGCACGGATACTGTAGTTAATAATAGTGTGCTGTATACTTGAAATTTACTAAAAGAGTAGCTCTTTTTTTCTATTGAGAAATAATTGATTATACATATATGTGGGGTAGAGTTGAATATCAATACCTGCGAACAATATGTGATGATCTAATAACATGTTCATCATTAAAAAATGTAATCATTCCTTGTGTCCATTAATCAATTTCTCATCAGTCCCCCTCCTCCTTCGTTTTTCCCACCTAGAGAGAGTTGATAGCTCTTAAATGTTCTAACCACACATGCAAAAAGGTAACTAAGTGAGGTGATGGATATGGTTAATTATGATTGTGTGTCTGATTGTTGTGTTAGCATCGCTTCACAACATATATGTATGTCAAAACATCACTTTGTATACCTTGAATATATACAATTGCTATTTGTGAATTATGCATCAGTGAAGCTGAAAAAAATGTCTATGGATATGTAAAGGAGATAAATGAGCATACAGAGGCTTCTAGACTCGAAACTAAACAATAATCTTCATGTCCAGAGCTGGGCAGACACACAGGAATAGAGCAAAGGCTTTCATTCAAATGAGAACCAGACACCACACGCCACCTGCCTGGGGAAGTGCTATCCCTCTTTATTTTCCTCGATGCAGTAAAGTCATACATCATCAGCTTTGGAGAAAAGGGGCAAGGTCAGCACAGTCACAGATGCCTGCATGTTCAACGTTGATCACTGAGCAGTAGTGGCGGTCATCTATTCCCCACAGCTCAGTCCAGGGTGGTCCGTGGAGTGAGCCACACTTCACCAATTCAGGATACTCATACTCAGGGCCTTCTTCAGGGACATGAGAGTGTAAGACTGGCCCGAAAGCACGAATCTTACTTGTTGGGAAGGCTCATCTCTCAAAGACCAGGAGACAGAGATCACTGCAATCAAGCAAGAGGTTTTTTATTTCCAGCATGCTGGGGTTGCTCCGTCTTCAGGACAGAAATGGCCCCGAGCTCTTAACACGAGCACCTTTTGTACAGTTTGGTAGGCAGACTTTGGCAACAGGATGAGTTGTATGCAGCTTATTGGTCACCTGAGGTAACTTTTAAATTAATTGGTGGCTTTCAGTGGGGTGGTATACAGACGAGGAACTGGAGAATTGCCCAATAGCCCACAGGCCCTTCCCGGAACTGGGTGAACTTTGAGTGGTTTGGGAAAGTCCCACCCGCAGGGGCTTATAAAACCTTGTGCAAGCTAATTACAGAAGCAGAAAAGCTAGTCAGTTAATATTCAAGGGTGGGGGAAGGGGTTCAGGTCCACAAGAGCAGGGCAGTCTCTGGACATCTGCATGCAGAAGGGTCCCATGCTTGTAGTGCCATTTTCACATTTTTAATGATTTTGTCTTTGAACTTCCGTTTTGGAAGTGAGGTCTGGTAAAACAATACAGCAAACTCAGGGGCTCAGAGCCTCTGCTCACCTGCCCTCTCGGAATGATTCTCTGTGACCTCCTCCTCAGCCCCTGGTGCCCACCCAGCCCAGCCTACTCAGCCCTATACCTCTCCTCCCCCAACACAACAATTTGGAAGTGTGGCAGACCATTTTCCATCCTGGAGGGGGTCTTGGCACAGGGAGGGTGAGGAGGGGATGGTGGGCTGCCCTTGGCCTCTTGCAGGTGGGGCGAGAAGGGTCCAGCCCCTCCTGACACTGCTACAGCAGGCTCAGCTCTCACCCAGGCAGATCCAGGATACAATTTCTTTGGGGTGGCCTGTATCTGTGGGTTCTGGTGGCTTCCCATGAGAATTGAGATTAATTTCTCCACCCCTCCTGAAATCCTGAAGTTTTATTTTGCACTGACACTACAAATGATTTGGCTGGCCCTGTCTATAACATCCTTCAAAACAGATATGAGTTTGAGAAGGGGGGAAAATCCTCCAGTCCTATATGGGGAGAAGATAGAATAGCTACAGAGCCCCCCACAGGCTAGCAGGCTGGTGAACCAGAGTCCTATGGCAGTAGCCACCATCTGTAGATCAGAAGCTCTGCCAGTAACTGTTAGGTCCAGAGCACAAAAGTTCTATAAGCGGAGTTCTATCATCCTCATTTTACTGATGGCAAAATAGGAAGGTTAAGTCATTTTTCAAGGTCACTCAGCTAATATGGCAGAGCTTCTTAGTAAAAGTATGGGAAGGAAATCTTTGAGCTGAGCGGTCCTTTGATGGAACTCCTGTGGAGGGCTGAGTGTGATAAAAGGCAAAGAGCATTCCTGGTGCGGCTGTTGTAAGGCCTACAGGTATTTTCACTCAGCAAGTACAATCTGAGCTTAAGTGAATCTTTCAGAAGGGAGAGCTGAGAGATCGGCAAGAGATCAGGTGGAAAATTAGTCAGAACAGGTGACAGAAGCGTTGCTTGCCTTTAGGCAACCTGGATTTAGTAGATGCTTTTGGCTGGGGAAGAAGATGAACAGATTAGCATTTAAATAAAAATCACTCCTTGGTGTGGTGGAGAATGGCTTAGTAAGGAATAAAAGAGGGTGAAGGGAACAGCAAATGTAAAGATTCCTTGGAGGTGGAAGTGGTTTTGTGACATAGGGCTGTGAGCTGCAAAGGACAAGTGGGTGGAGCAGGGAGAGGGTGGGGTCAGCTGGGGCCAGGTGTGTGAGTGCCAGGCAGCGGGGGATCCACAGTGACCCTTGCTTCTGAAACGTAAGAGCTGTTCTATGACCCTTGGATCTTGCCATTAGGAGGTGATGGTGAATTTTCCCCCTGCAGTTTTGCTGGTGTCTTTGATGTGGAGGCCTTATTTTGTTAGGTGGGTGTGAGTGCAATTTGAAGAAGTAACCACAGCAAACAGAGTAAAATATAGTTTTATCTGAAGGCAAGAGGCAGGGAAAGTGACAGGATAGTGAAGCACGTTGAATGTAAATACTTCTTGTTGTTTTTTTTTTAAGGCAGAATTTCCTACCTCATATTCCCAAAGCACATTTTTAAAAAGTCTTCTGTCAAAGCATTTACTGTATTTGCCTTGTTAATGATAAATTTAAGTATTTATCTAGGACTGTAATCTCAACTAGTTGACTGGAGGACAGGAATTATATTTTATTCATCAATTTAATCCCCATAGCATGTAATTTCCAGATGCATAAGGAATGAGAATTTAATATAACCTAATTTGTTAGTATTTCAAATGATTCTCAAATATTTCGTCTTGAACAGAAAATTTTGTCAGCACTAAAATGTAAAGTACCCCAAGCCTGTCTTTCTGATGAGAGGCAGCACAGTATAGAGCAGTTGTTCTCAAACTGTGGTCCCCAAAGCAGCAGCAGCAGCAGCAGCACCTGGGACCTGGTTAGAAATGCACATTCTCAGCCTTCACCCAGGCCTACTGGAGAGAAACCAGGGGCTGGGGTCCAGTGATGTATGTTTTTACAAGTCCTAGAAGGAATTCTGATTTGCCCTCACGTTAAGAACCGTCGATGTAGAGAAACAACAAGACCCTTAGATTTATCCAAATCTGTTTTCATACCTCACTTTTGTCACTCATAAGCCAAGTACAGTCAGTATGTAATTAATAACTCCAGAATGCAGTTTCCTTAAGCAAGAAAGATGGGAGCTACCAGGAGGAATTGTTATGAGAGCTGAATAATGCAATAGGTGAAAGCATTTAGCTGTCTGATACAATATCAGTATTAAATAAACATTAATTTTCCCATTCAATATACAATGTGTTGCTATTACAGAATTATAGTTTTGTAGAGAAGCCTAGAAACAGCAAAGTTGAAAAAGGGGAGTGGAGTGGTTATCAACGTACTCTGAGCACTTACTTTCACTTGGCTATTGCCCTGGGTATTTTCATCTGGCGTCATCCAGAATTGAACCAAGCCTGTCTCGCTTCATTCAAAGTCTTTTATTTTTAGCATCACTTCAATTATTTTTGTACTGAGAATAAGTTCATTAATTGCAAAACAACATAACAAAAGGTCTCTATAAAGAATTCTAGCTATCACTTCATAATATATATGGTGAAATCTTCAATAGCAAAATTCTACAAAAGAAATATTTCTCACATTTGAAGAAAATAGAGGCACTAATGCTTGTTTGCCCTGTAGATGCTTTTTATCATCGGGCAGGAACGGAAAGATAAAAGGATCAATCACAGAGAAAGGCCTGCATTTTTCAGAGCTTTGTCTCTCACTATTGTTCAGCTTTAGCAAGGGCATTCAGACAGTTTCTTATAAACAGCACTTATTCACACTGCTCACACTTCCATGTAGCTTTCTTCCCATCCTCTGTCTTGAAAGGCAAGGTCAGCTCCACACACTTATGAAGAAAACCCTTCTGAAATTACACCTCCACCTTTCTTTCACACCTCAAATATATATCTCTGAGCCCTGTTCTTGAATTGACATACATTTAAAAACAATTCAATCATGGATTGATTACCTGATCCAGTGACACACGGACTATAGCTTGCTCCTGCCATTGTTTCTTTTCGTTGCTAGTGGGCCTTTGTTTGAATCCTGCAGCATCTGCTCTGACTGCAATAGTTGATTGAGGTATGCCACAGGGCACAAAATAACAAAGGAAGAAAAATACGAATAGTTAGAGAAAAGCCCCGGGAAAACATAAATAAATGTAGTTTACCCTAATGTTGCAGCATTGGTGGAATCCTAACCAGGGCAAGAAAAACCAGGTGACTGTATCTTTCTTTTAAATTTTGGGAGGTGAATTCAAGGAGAGACATTGTATTCCAAGAACTATGTTAAGCCTTCCAATGATCATTTCCTAAACTCATGGGACAAACACACCCAAACATAGATAATTCTGAACCTAAATGGCCTTCACACTTTGAGCCTTTTAGATAATATGGTAATAAATATTTTAGCAAAGTCTGCATAGATGATAGTTATCAAGTCAATAAATATAGACAGGCTACAGCTCTGCTAACATTTGCATATAAATTCATTTGAGTGAAACATTCAGAACTTGGTATTTAGCCTTTGCTGGGAATTTAAATAGGACCTAATAAAATCCTTAAACTTTCTGTGAGGTTTGTATATAGTTGAGGAAATTACAGCCTCTTAAAATCTCAGGATTTGAAAGGACCTTAGAGGTCAGATAATCCAGCTACCTTGTAATGAGTTGCTTGGGAAAAAACATTATCACGTTCTGTCTATTGCAAACACAAACGATTGGTAATCTGGGCAGAAGTTCAGCATCTGGGCCCTCTGATGACAATTTATGTAGCAAGTTTCAGACAAAATTATTGAATTAGTGAAAAAAAAACATTATGAGCTGGGTGCCTTTTGCAAGAGAGCACAGCATTTACATTGTATTAAATGGAGAAATTTCCTTAAAATGGCCTTGCTTACACCTAAGCAGGCTGATTTCTTAAGACTTCCTTCTCTTCCCCCCCTCTCTCTGTTCCTCTGTTCCTTTATTTTCCTTCTTCCATCCTTTTGTGAGATAAAAACTAGTTAAAAGCTAATTACAGAAACCACCCCAGGAATTGTTTAGAAACACACCTAATAAAGGTATTAGTCAAGGATACAAGGGGCTGGCCAGTTTGCTCAGTTGGTTAAAGCACCACCTTATAAAACCAAGGTCAAGGGTTCGTATTAGTACGGGACAGCTGCCAGAAAAAGAATACAAGGCTAAGGAGAAAGAGGTTGCAGCTAAATTGCCCTACATAAGAAATTATCAGAGTTTGCGTGTGGATACAATCAGCTGAGAGTTGAAGAGGATCTAAGCTCAAAAATAAGTACCTGTGAAGAATTAACAGATGCTAGAACAAGTTATGTATTTTTATGACCAGTTATATTCAATTTTTAAAAATGTTTGCTGGGAAATGCTGTAATATAATGCCTTTCTGTTTCCTCAAGACGTTAATCAAGTATGCTCACATTAAATCAATTCCTCTTAAGTGGGGTTGAATGAAGATAAAACAAACAAACAAAACACCTGTATTTCCACTCTGTATTGGCACAGCAGAGAGAGGAAAATCACAGATAAAAAGAAATAAGATCAAGATATCAGCAGAAACAGAAATTAGTAAGTAACATTTACTGAGGAAATAGGCCAAATGGTGTGTTATGAGCTTCCACAGGTTTTCTCCTTCACTCTATCCAGAGGAATGATTTTTTTTTTCTCGTATCTTAAAATGAGGAAATAGAGGCACAAAGAAAATGAGTCACTTCCCTAAAGGAACAAAACTAGTAAATAATGGAATGGGTTTCAAAACCAGGGAGTGAGACATCAAGTACAGAAAACAGATAAATAGAAAATAAATAATCTTGGAAAGATAGATAGGTAGATGGAAAATTTGTTAAATAAGTGGGGTTTTTTTTCCAAATAAAATACCTGGGTCATTCTAACTTCTAAAGATTGACATTAATATGTGCTGTAGATACATAATGTGCTTTTAAACACAACTGTTGAACCATTTCCTCGGTAGTATAACTGCTCTTACATGATTCACACACACATGGAGTGGTGGTTTAATGACTGACAGACAATCTTTACAGCTCTGGCATATTGCATTATAAATGCACAGAAAGAAGTGATAATGAATTTAAAGGACCTTTTTGCTTGTTGAGAACCCAAAGGGTATAATAATATGCCGTGCTCCTTCTTCAGTCTCTAGCCATGCATCTCCAAATCATTAAGTCCTAATCATGGGTGTGCCAATCTGCTTTTGTCCTGGAAAAGAATTCCATGCTTCCAATGCCAAAATACTGATTGTACAGGGAATATAGAGGTTACAAAGTTGTTTATTTATTGATCATAGTGACTCTCAGATCTTTCTCACTAAGCCAAAAATATGTCCACTGACTTTTCAATAAGTTTTCTTTTTAATACCTTTTATTTTTCTATTCTCAGGTACTACACACATTGAAAGACTTACTTTTTACAATTTTATGCTTTTTTCTAAAGGAATAGAAGTAGTTTCTTTTAAGGTTGTCTTTTAAAAAGTCAATCAGGGGCCAGCCCTGTGGCTCACTCAGGAGAGTGCAGCGCTGGTAGTGCCAAGGCTGTGGGTTCGGATTCTATATAGGGATGGCCGGTGCCCTCACTGGCTGAGCGTGGTGCTGACAACACTGTGTGGAGGGTTGCGACCCCCTCACTGGTCAAAAAAAAAAGTCAATCAACATGGTTTAATGAGAAATTTTATAAAAGTGTAAAGAGGAATGCAAAATGGAATGTACAATGTAGTCCATTATTTAAAAAATAACTGTATTTAACTTCTGCTTACAGCAGAAATGGAATTACAATGACTAGATTTATTTTCTTTCTTGAAACAACTAAACAATAGAAAAAAATATATATATATATGCATACACACACACACACACACACACACACACACACACACACACACACACACACACACATATAATGACAGTTCTTAAGCCATTGAACATCAAGAAGTTAAGGGTAGTGATTCCAAAGAGATAGTACACAAATAAGGAGACACCTATGATTTCTCCATTTTGATGCTTAGATAAAGCTTCTCTAAGGTTGTGGAGCAGGGCCAGGGTGGGTGGATCCAGGAAGAGATTGTCTGTCACACTGAACTGAAAAGACTTTGCTGAGAGTTTAGGGATAAAAAGGAAGCTAGAGTTCACAGGACAGAGTATGGAGTGGAAAAAGATGAATAGAGAGAGAATTCTATAGATTTGTGGAGGGTTTCCTCAAGTATTTATTTGAATGCTAATTAGTCTTTGCATGTCAGGAAATACTCGAGGCTGGTAAGTACCACTTGGAAGGTCTGAGGGAATGCTGACCAAAGCTCACACAAAACCCAGAAAAGTGTCTATTCCCCATAGCCAGAGTGGAAAGCCTTATAATTCCTATGGTATTCGTTAGAATAGCAGGAAGGGTTTTGTCTTCTAGGAGGGGATAATTAGTCCTAGACTAAATTCTTCTTTGGTCAGGCTTAACAAGATCCAAAAGGATCAAATGATTTTTAAGTTAACTGCATCCCATAACAAAACTCAAAAACATTTTGGGGACTACAAAAGTAACCAGCACCCATCAGGGTAAAATTAACAATGGCTGGCATCCAATTAAAAAATTACCAGGCATGCAAAAAAGGACTTTTAAAAGGGTATTATATGTGTATTCCATATGCCCAAAAATCTAGTAAAGGAGACATGAAAATTTACAAGTGTCCCTAATTAAATTTCTAGAGCTTAACGCTACAATGTCTGTGATAAAAAAAAAAAAAAATCCAGTGGGTGAGATTAATAAATCCAGTGGGTGAGATTAATGGCAGATTATTAATTGCAGAAGAAAAATTAGTAACTTGAAGACAGCAACAGAAACAATCCATAATGAAACACACATGTGTGAAAAGAATTTTAAAAAGAGCATCAGTAAACTGTGAAACAGACAAACGTATGTGAAATTAAAGTTGGGAAGAAAGAAGGATAGGGAGAAAAAATATTTGAAGAAATAATAGTTCATAATTTTCCAACTTTGAAAAAACTAAATCTACAGATCCATAAACTTCAATGAAACATGAGCAAAAGAAAAATGAGTAAAAGTATAAAAGGCATATCATGATCAAATTGCTTAAAACCAGTGATGAGAGTAAAGAGTAAATCTTTAAAACAGGAGAAAAACAAAAAGGAGACATCACATAAATATGAACAGAGATAAGAATAAAAGAAGATTTCTTTTTGGGTACAATATAAGTAAGATGTGGAGCATAATCTTTAAAGTACTGAATGGAAATAAAAAAGAATCCACTTAGAATACTTTACCCATCAAACATATCTTTCAAACATGAAAGTGAAATAAAGACCTTTTCAGAAGTGAAAAAGCTAAAAGAATTCATCACAATCAGATTTGCAAGAAATGTTAAAGTAGGTTCTTTAAACAGAAGGAAAATGACAGTGAATGGAAACCAAGATTTACACAACGAAAGAAAGACCAGTAGATATGGTAACTTCATTAGTAAATATGGAGACATCTTTTCTTCTTATTAAAATTTCTTGAAAAGATAATTGAATGTTTTAAATAAAAATAACAGAAATGTGTTGAGGGGATTATAATGTGGAAGTAAAATGATAGCAACAAAGCACAAAGGCTGGGAGAAAAAAAAACTGGAAGTATATTGCTGTAAAGTTATTATGTGTATATGAAATGACATAATATCACTTCAGTACACATTGAGATAAGTTACAGATGTATGCAATGAATACTACAGAAACAAGGAAGCATGAAGAATTAAAGTAAATGGACCAATAATAGTGATAAAACTGAATCATAAAAAATACACAATCCAAAAGAAGGAAGGAAAAGGAAAAACAGATGGGGCAAAAAAACAAATAGAAAAGTTTCAATTATACAGGATGAATAATTTCTAGAGATGTGGCATACAACATAGCACCTATACTTAATATTACCATATTGTATACTTAAAAAATTGTCAACAGGATACATCTCATGTAAAGTGTTCTTACCACGAAAAAGGGGAGGGGCACAAGAGAACTTTCAAAATGAAGGATGTGTCTGTTACATTGATAGCAGTGATGGTTTCATGAGTATATGCACATGTCGAACTCATCAAATAGTATATGTTAAATATGTACAATTTTTTTTTTTGTCTTTTTGTGACCGGTAAGGGGATCACAACCCTTGGCTTGGTGTCGCCTGCACCGCTCTCAGCCAGTGAGCGCACTGGCCATTCCTACATAGGATCCAAACCCGTGGCGGGAGCACCGCTGTACTCCCAAGCGCTGCACTCTCCCGAGTGCGCCACGGGGCCGGCCCAAATCTGTACAATTTTTGTATATCAATTATACCTCAATAAAGCTTTACCGTAAGTGGGTAAATATAATCTCCAAGATTTAAACAAGATTTGGAGGTAGGACATGTCATATAACAACATGCAGATGAAAGGGTATATATCCCCCATTTTAAGATGCAGACTTATGAGGAGGAAAATAAAGAGCAGTTGTGTGGAAATTCATAAATTGAGGTAGAATTATACCGGGGAGCAGGTGGAAAGGGAAACAAGTAGAAGGAATCAATATATGAGCACACCACAAACTGTCTGGCCAGAGACAAAACAAATGATCTCCTCCAGAAGCAGATCAGTAAATTGGCTCAGCCTCAGATAGAACAGAGATGGAGCACTTCATCTCCTTCCCTGCCACTATGATCTCCTCAACTACAGGATCTTTCAATAGTCATATTCAGGTGTTCAGAAAGTGGACATCTTTTAATTTCAGGTAATTTTCACTGAAATTTGAAGAAATGACCATTTTAGTTTAGAAGAGATGGACTCATACTCATGCTGAAAAGGAGAATAACACAAAGAAAAGGGAAAACAATTTAGTCTCATGAGTAGGAGGACAAGTTTGTCATCTGAAACAAGATCATCATTCTATATCTGAATTTTCTTTTTGTTAATGAGTGGGTAATACCTTCATGAGCTTACCATGGGGATTAAATAATACACAAGTGAAATAGTATAATGTTTGACATACAAAAAATTCTTCATAATTGGTGAATGTTATTTTTAGACTTCAGAAATGAGACTTCTTCAAACAAGAATACATTTGTTTTGCTCTGGGTTCTAAAAATTTGGTAACGAAGTCTGATTATGATAGCTGATATAAAAACCTTGACTGATTAGTTAATCAAACTGGAGAAGTCTACCATGATAACGTAATTTTTTTTTCTTAGTCCTTATGAAAAAGTAAACTCAGGGATAGCAGCATGAATATTCTTTTATAAATCACAAAAATATTGGAATGTAAAACAACCAGTCTGGCCAACAATGTCTTTTTATTCTGTACTTAAAGATTGTCCATATAGATCAAGCTGTTCTTCAGATCAATACAAATTTCAGTGAAAAACATTGGCTTATTTTTTTCTGATATTTCTAAAATAAGTTTGTACTGTGTGCAATAAAAACTGATTTAGAAGTTGATATAAGAAAAAATAGGCTTAAAATAAAACAATAGAAAGATGACAAATTTAAGTCCATTATATAAATAATTGCATTAAATGTTAATGCTCCAAACTTGTTAATTAAAATGCAGAGACTGCTGGAATGTATAAAAATGCAAGACCCAACTCTATATACATCCTACAATAAGCCTACTTTAAATACAGAAACAGCAAAAAACAAATAATTCAATTAAAAAATGGGCAAAGGAGCTGAATAGATATTTCTCTAAGGAAGGCATACAAATGGCCAACAGGCATATGAAAAAACGCTCAACACCGCTAGTCATCAGGAAATGCAAATAAAAACCACTATGAGGTATCACTTCACACCAATCAGACTGGCTATTATAAAAAAGACAGAGAATAACAAATGCTGGCAAGGATGCGGAGAGAGAGGAACCCTCCTGCACTGTTGGTGGGACTGTAGGTTAATGCAGCCATTATGGAGAAGAGTATGGAGGTTCCTTAAACAACTACAGATAGAACTTCCATATGCTCCAGCAATCCCTCTCCTGGGGATATATCCAGAGGATTGGAAAATATCAGGTCGAAGGGATACTTGCACTCCCATGTTTATTGCAGCTCTATTTACAGTAGCTAGGTGATGCAACCAACCTAAATGTCCATTGATGGATTACGGGATAGGGAAATTGTGGTATATATACACAATGGAATACTACTCAGCCATAAAAAAGGAATGAAATTCTACCATTTGCAACAACATGGATGAGCCTGGGGAAAATTATCCTATGTGAAACAACCCAGGTACAGAAAGAGAAATACTGCATGTTATCACTCATAACTGAGAACTGAATCCATAAATAAATGAACAATCAAGAGAGATAGAGAAAAAGAAAGAAAGAAACAACAATCACAGTAATATATTGAACTATTAGAAAACTAGAGATGGAAAAGGGAAGGGGGTGGGAGGGGGCTAATAAGGAATTGTTCAATGGACACAAAGAATGATTGCATACTGTAATGATGAACAAGCTAACTATACTGACCTAACCACCACACAATGTACTTACACAGTTATTGAAAAATCAATGTTGTACCCCATATTTATGTATAATAAAAAATAAATAAATAAAAAACCCAAGTGGGGAAAAAGTAAAAGGAATAAAAAATATATACTATGCTAACACTAATCAAAAGAATGATGGAGTGCCTATATTGATATCAGACAAAGAACATTTCAGAATAAAGAATATTTCTGAGTTTGAAAAGTAATTTCATAAGGCTTTTCAAGATGGCGGCGGCTGCGGTGGTTGGCGCAGAGTAGCTGAGGTGGAAAAGGTGGCCACAGGGCCTCAGGCAGCCGGGAAACTTGTGGACCTTCTTCTCGCCATCTCTTAAGGGAGGACTGCTGCTGCTGACCGGTCGTGGAGGGTGACTGCCACTTAACCCCCGGCAAGAGAGGCTGCCTCATTTACAGGCAACAGATTTGAAGTGTGGAGCAGGAAAAGAACTGTTTCTTAGCTGCAAAAGCGAGTCTCGAAACAGGGAACACAGCGCCAGGGCTGCTGTGGATGCAGCCAGGATCCCGGAGGCCGGGGCCGCGCTGAAGGCGGCCAGCTGCCCTATTCAGGATTCGAGGTTTCAGGCCGGCATTAAAGAAGATTCCTGGGAGCGCCCGAGCCGCGCCGCGACTGAACAGCCCGAGGCGGCAGCGGCCGAGAACTGGGAAAGGCGGCAAACCAGAGACAGAGAGCGAGCACCCGACCTGGCACAGCACTGTGAGTGATCCCTGGCACAGCTCTGTTCGGGGGATGGATGCCCACGTGGCTCCCGCCTGCACCACCAGGCCAATCACCACCCGGTGCTGCCTCCATTTTCCCAGGTGCGGGCAGCTCCGCCCTGCTCGGCCATCACTGAGCCCTCCCACTTGCTTGGCCTGGCGCCGGGCTTTCCGGAGCCTGCGGACCGGCCTCCGCTCCCACTCCCTCCGCGGTTCTCTGGTGGGGCTGGTGGCGGGGGGTGTCCCGGGCCAGTGTCGGGAGGGCAAGGAAGTACGGGCGGGCCGACTGTCACTCCAACATACCCTGGACTCCGGCCCCAGGTAAACTCCCTGTTACTGGGAGGCAGATACCATCTCTGCGGCCACCAGTTTGGAAAAAAGCCTAACGAATTTCTGGTTGGGAATAGTGTGGTAGGAGAGTTCCCAGGTCCGCTTGAACCTGCCGGAGACCAGGCTGCAGGTGGGTGCTAGACTCGGTTTATACTGGGGGGGATACAAAGGTGAACAAGACCCGAGAAAGATCTACATAGTGCTACAAAGGCACCCAGAGAGACCGGTCGTCTGTGCCCAGCAGAAACCTGGTAGACTTCCTGGGTGAGGCGGTGCCGAGCAGGGTCTTGAATGCCCAGCTGATAGACGAGGGGTGCAGAAGACACGCCCCAGCCCAGCACAGTGCGCACAGAGTGGGGAGACGTGCGGCCAGGGAGGCGGAGACTCAACAGAAACCACACACCCGGTGGGGTCACCACTGCACGATCTAACAGCCTGGGCCAGAGCACACGGAACAGGGAGAAGTCCTGCACAGGAAGTGAAAGCTCAACAGAGATCACACACCCTGTGGTATGTGATCCAACAGCCCAGCAGAGTCCAAGCTGACCAGAAAGGTGGCTCCCCGGAGAAGCCCAAGACCCGAGGCAACCACACACACAAGGCACTAGAGGCCAACTGAGCAGTCACGGAGGGAGCCATACGAAATTGGCAACCACAGCCACATCCTAGTTAGTCATTAGTCTCAAACCGGTGAACTGTGAAACCCCCGGCCACAATGAATAAACACCAAAAAAAAGATACCAGAAATACAAAAAATCAAGAAAGTACACCACCAAAAGTTAATAAATCTCAAACTCTAGATCCTATAGAACAAGAAGCCCTTGAAATGACTGACAAGGAATTTCGAGTGATAATTCTAAGGAAACTGAATGAGATACAAGAAAACTCAGATAGACATCATGATGAAATGAGGAAAAGTATACAGGATCTGAAAGAGGAAATGTACAAGGAAATCAATGTCCTGAAAAAAAATGTAGCAGAACTTGCTGAACTGAAGAAGTTATTCAACGAAATAAAAAACACAACGGAGAGCTTAACCAGCAGGCTTGTCGAAGTTGAGGAGAGAACCTCTGAACTTGAAGATGAGCTGTTTGAAATAACACAAGCAGACAAAAAAAAAGAAAAAAGAATCAAGGACATTGATGAAAATCTGAGAGAGATATCAGACAACCATAAGCGATCAAATATCCGAGTCATGGGTATTCCAGAAGGGGAGGAAAATCGAGATTCCATTGAAAACATATTCAACAAAATAGTGGCAGAAAACTTCCCAGGTATAGGAAAAATCACAGATCTTCAGATCCAGGAAGCTCAACGATCTCCAAATGTATTCAACCCAAAAAGAACTTGTCCAAGACATGTCATAGTCAAATTGGCAAAACTCAGAGACAAAGAGAGAATCTTAAAAGCTGCAAGAGAGAAGCGTCAAATCACATACAAGGGAGCCCCAATCAGGTTAACATCAGACTTTTCATCACAAACCCTAAAAGCTAGAAAGGAATGGGATGATATTTTCAAAATACTAAAAGACAAAGATTGCCAGCCAAGAATACTCTACCCTGCAAGGCTATCCTTCCGAAATGAGGGGCAAATAGTATATTTCTCAGACAAACAAAAACTGCGGGAGTTCACTACCACAAGACCACCCTTACAAGAAATCCTCAAGGGAGTACTGGGTTTGGTTCCTGAAAAATAACTACCACTGCCATAAAAACCCAAGAAAAATCTAAACCCGCTAGTATAATAAAAATGGCATTCATGAAAAGAAAACAAGCTAACAAAAACACTATCTACAACCTAAGGAACCAACAAACACTGAAATCAAACAGTAAATCAGAAAGCAAGGAACAAAAGGCACCTAAGACAACCAAACAACCAATAAAATGCTAGGAATAAATCAGCACCTTTCAATAACAACTCTTAATGTAAAAGGCTTAAATTCCCCCAATTAAAAGACACAGACTGGCTGACTGGATCAAAAAGCAGGACCCAACTATATGCTGCCTACAAGAGACCCACCTCACCCATAAAGATTCACACAGACTAAGAGTGAAAGGATGGAAAAAGATTTACCATGCAAACAGAAAAGAAAAACGAGCTGGAGTAGCTATTCTTATATCTGACAAAATAGACTTTAAACTAAAAACCATAAAAAGAGACAATGAGGGACACTACTTAATGATAAAAGGTCTGATCAATCAAGAAGACATAACAATCATAAATATGTATGCACCCAATGTTGGAGTAGCCAGATTTATAAAACAAACTCTATTAGACCTAAAGAAGGAAATAGACACTAATACCATAATAGCAGGGGACCTGAACACCCCACTGTCAATATTAGACAGATCATCTAGGCAAAGAATCAGTAGAGAAACACAAGATCTAAACAAGACTCTAGACCTATTGGAATTGGCAGATATCTACAGAACATTCCACCCAACAACCTCAGAATATTCATTCTTCTCAGCAGCACATGGATCATTCTCCAGGATAGATCACATATTAGGTCACAAATCAAGTCTCAATAAATTCAAAAAAATTGCAATTATCCCATGTATCTTCTCAGACCACAATGGATTAAAACTAGAAATTAATAACAAACGAAACTCTGGAAACTATACAAACACATGGAAATTAAACAGCATTCTACTTAATGACATATGGGTCCAAGAAGAAATCAAGCAGGAAATCAAAAAATTTCTTGAAACTAATGAAAACAATGATACATCATACCAAAACCTGTGGGATACTGCAAAAGCAGTATTGAGGGGAAAATTTATTGCATTAAACGCTCACTTCAGAAGAATAGAAAGATGGCAAGTGAACAACCTAACACTTCACCTTAAAGAACTAGAAAAACAAGAACAATCCAAACCTAAAGTTAGCAGATGGAAAGAAATCATTAAGATCAGAGCAGAACTGAATGAAATTGAAAACCAAAAAACAATTCAAAAGATCAACGAATCAAAAAGTTGGTTTTTTGAAAAGGTATATAAAATTGACAAACCATTAGCATGGCTAACAAAAAAAAGAAGAGAGAAGACTCAAATAACAAAAATTAGAAATGAAAAAGGCGATATTACAACTGATTCATCTGAAATACAAGGAATCATTCGAGACTACTATAAACAACTATACGCCAACAAATTTGAAAATCTGGAGGAAATGGATAAATTTCTGGACACACACAAGCTCCCAAAACTGAACCGTGAAGACGTAGAAAATTTGGACAGACCAATAACAATAAAGGAGATTGAAGCTGTTATCAGAAGGCTCCCAACAAAGAAAAGCCCAGGACCAGATGGATTCACAGCAGAATTTTACCAAACTTTCAAACAGGAATTGACACCGATTCTTTACAAACTATTCCAAAAGATTGAAACGGACGCAGATCTCCCAAACTCATTCTATGAAGCAAACATCATCTTGATACCAAAACCAGGTAAAGATATAACCAAAAAAGAAAACTACAGGCCAATATCCTTGATGAATATAGATGCAAAAATCCTCACTAAATTACTAGCAAACAGAATACAGCAACATATACGTAAAATTATTCATCACGATCAAGTGGGATTCATCCCAGGGATGCAAGGTTGGTTCAACATATGCAAATCAATAAATGTGATACACCATATTAATAAACTCAAACACAAGGACCATATGATCATCTCTATAGATGCTGAAAAAGCATTTGATAAAGTTCAGCACTCATTCATGACAAAGACCCTCTATAAGTTAGGTATAGAGGGAAAGTATCTCAACATAATTAAAGCCATATATGCCAAACCCACAGCCAATTTCATCCTGAATGGGGAAAAGCTGAAAGCTTTTCCTTTAAGAACAGGAACTAGACAAGGATGCCCACTCTCACCACTCCTATTCAACATAGTGTTGGAAGTACTAGCCAGAGCAATCAGAGAAGAGAAGGAATTAAAGGTCATCCAGATTGGAAAAGATGAAGTCAAACTGTCCCTGTTTGCAGATGACATGATCCTATATATCAAACAGCCTAAAACCTCTACAAAAAAACTGCTGGAATTGATAAATGATTTCAGCACAGTAGCAGGATACAAAATCAACACACAAAAATCAGTAGCATTTCTTTTCTCCAATAGTGAATATGCAGAAAGAGAAATCAAGAAAGCCTGCCCATTTACAATAGCCACCAAAAAAAATAAAATTCTTAGGAATTGAGTTAACCAAGGAGGTGAAAAATCTCTATAATGAGAACTACAAACCACTGCTGAGAGAAATTAGAGAGGATACAAGAAGATGGAAGGATATCCCATGCTCTTGGATTGGAAGAATCAACATAGTGAAAATGTCCATACTACCCAAAGTGATATACAAATTCAATGCAATCCCCATCAAAATTCCAAAGACATTTTTCTCAGAAATGGAAAAAACTATCCAGACATTTATAAGGAACAATAAAAGACCACGTATAGCCAAAGCAATGCTGAGCAAAAAAAATAAAGCGGGAGGCATAACACTACCTGACTTTAAGCTATACTACAAAGCTATAATAACCAAAACAGTATGGTACTGGCATAAAAACAGACACACTGACCAATGGAATAGAATAGAGAATCCAGAAATCAACCCACACACTTACTGTCAGCTGATCTTTGACAAAGGCACCAAGCCTATTCAGTGGCGAAGGGACTGCCTCTTCAACAAATGGTGCTGGGATAACTGGATATCCATATGCAGGAGAATGAAACTAGATCCATACCTCTCGCCGTATACTAAAATCAACTCAAAATGGATTAAGGATTTAAATATACACCCTGAAACAATAAAACTTCTTAAAGAAAAGATAGGAGAAACACTTCAGGAAATAGGACTGGGCACAGACTTCATGAATATGACCCCAAAAGCACGGGCAACCAAAGGAAAAATAAACAAATGGGATTATATCAAACTAAAAAGCTTCTGCACAGCAAAAGAAACAATTTAAAGAGTTAAAAGACAACCAACAGAGTGGGAGAAAATATTTGCAAAATATATATCTGACAAAGGATTAATATCCAGAATATATAAGGAACTCAAACAACTGTACAAGAAGAAAACAAGCAACCCGATTAAAAAATGGGCAAAAGAGCTAAGTAGGCATTTCTCTAAGGAAGATATCCAAATGGCCAACAGACATATGAAAAAATGCTCAACATCACTCAGCATCCGGGAAATGCAAATCAAAACCACACTGAGATACCATCTAACCCCAGTTAGGATGGCTAAAATCCAAAAGACTCTGAACGATAAATGCTGGCGAGGCTGCGGAGAAAAAGGAACTCTCATCCATTGTTGGTGGGACTGCAAAATGGTGCAGCCTCTATGGAAAATGGTATGGAGGTTCCTCAAACAATTGCAGATAGATCTACCATACGACCCAGCTATCCCACTGTTGGGAATATACCCAGAGGAATGGAAATCATCAAGTCGAAGGTATACCTGTTTCCCAATGTTTATCGCAGCACTCTTTACAATAGCCAAGAGTTGGAACCAGCCCAAATGCCCATCATCGGATGAGTGGATACGGAAAATGTGGTACATCTACACAATGGAATACTACTCAGCTATAAAAACGAATGAAATACTGCCATTTGCAACAACATGGATGGACCTCGAGAGAATTATATTAAGTGAAACAAGTCAGGCACAGAAAGAGAAATACCACATGTTCTCACTTATTGGTGGGAGCTAAAATTAATATATAAATTCACACACACACACTCACACACACACACACACACACACACACAAACCGGGGGGGGGGGGGAAGAAGATATAACAACCACAATTATTTGAATTTGATACGACAAGCAAACAGAAAGGACATTGTTGGGGGGGAGGGGGAGAGGGAGAAGGGAGGGAGGTTTTGGTGATGGGGAGCAATAATCAGCCACAATGTATATCGACAAAATAAAATTAAAAAAAAAAAAAAGTAATTTCATAAGAGTACATAAGAATTGTAATTGTTTATACACCAAATAACAGAGCTTTAAAATGCATTAAGCAAAAATTGATAGAAAGGAGAAATAGACAAATCTGCAAATAAAGTCAGAGCTGTTAATATCCCACCCTGAGTAACTGAAAGGAGAAATAAAAAGATAATGAGCAAGAATATAATTGACTTGAATAATAGCATAATGCAACTTGCCCTGATGAATATTACAGAATGCTTTACCAACAATAGCAGAATACAGATCCTTTTATATCCCCCCCCAAAATTCAAAGGTAGACCATATTTAAAGCATGCAATGAGTTTCAATAGATATTAAAAACCTCAAATCATACTAAATAAGTTCTATGACTTAATAAATTAAATTAGAAGCAAACAACAGAAGATCTCTGGAAAATCCCCAAGTATTTGGACATTCAAAACACTCTTCCTCATAATTCAGGAGTCAAAGAACTCAAATGGAAGTTAAAAATTGTTTTGAACAGTATAAAACTGAAAACACAACATATTAATGTTTGTGTTATAAAGATAACAGTATTAGAGGGAAATTTATAACACTAAATGCCTATTATAAAAGAAGAATGGTCCCCATAAAAGGCCTTAGCTTCTACCTTATAAACAAGCAAAAAAGAAAAAAATAATAACCGATGAAGCTAAAGTATGCAATAGTAGAAAGAAATTGATAAAGGTTAGAGTAAAAATCAATGAAATTGAAAACAAAACATACACAGACACAGACACACACAAATAGAGAAACTTAAGCAAAAACCAGGCTCTTTCAGAAAATCAACAATATTAATAACTGCTTAGCTAGTCTCATCAAAAGACAGAGAGAAAAGACAAATTATCAATATCAAGATTTAGAGAAGTGATGCCACTACATATTTTACAGACTTTAAAAATTATAATACAGGAATATTTTGAAAACTTTTACCCAAATATATATATAAAAAATTTAATAAAATGGACAAGTTTTTGAAAGGTACAAACTGTCACTCAAGAGAAAAAGAAATGACTGAAATAGCTCTATATCGATGAGAGACAATGAATTTATCGTTAAAAACCTTAAAAAACAAACAATCAAACAAAAAGCAAACACAAAGCTTTCTTGGTTAAAATGGCTTCACTGGCAAATTTTACCAAAAAAATTCAAGTTCTATTCAAATTTTTACCAAAAAATTGTAGAGAAAGAAATACAGTGCTATTCATTTTATGAGGCCTGTATAACTCTGATATCAAAATTATAAGGAGATATTTCAAAAGAGAAAACTTATAGACCAATAGTCCTCATAAACATAGATACAAAAAAGTCTTAACAAAATTTTAACTAAGAAAATTCAACAATATATAAAAAAGATAATATGTCAAGACCAAGTGGAGTTGACACCAGGAATGCAAGTTTGGTTTATCATTTAAAAATAAAACAATACAATTTACTGTATTAACAAATTAAAAAGCAAAACCCATATTATAATCTCAACAGAAGCATCAAAAGCATTATATAAAAAAATAAAATAAAATAAAGAAAAATTTCTTTGATTAAAAAAAAACATTAGCAAATTGAGATAAGAAGGAAATTTTCTCAACCTGATACAGGGTGTCTCCAAAAATCTTGCAGCTACCCTGTACTTATTGTGGAAACACTAATTTCTTTCCTCCTTAGACTAGGATTAAAGGAAGTATGTTTACTGTCTTCGATTGTTTTCAGCATTCTGCTAGAGCTTCTAGTCAGTACAATAAAACAATAAAAATAAAGTCATCCATTTTAGAAAGAAGTAAACATCTTTATTTGCAGAGAAAATCATTATTTGTGTAGAAAAATTAATTATATGGAATCTACAAAAGTGCTACTAGAATTAATGTGAGTTTAGCAAGATTGCAAAATACAAGAAAAATATACAAAAAAAACGCCAATTTTATTCACATTAGGTACAAGCAATTGGACATCAAAATAAAACAAAATATCATATATAAGAGCAAATTACTTATCTGATAAAGAACTTACATAGACACTATAAAAATATTTGGTTACAAGTATATAAAAACTCAATAATAAGGGCCGACCCCATGGCTCACTCAGAAGAGTGTGGTGCTGAGAGCACCAAGGCCGCAGGTTCGGATCCTATATATGGATGGCCGGTGCACTCACTGGCTGAGCGTGGTGCGGGCAACACCAAGCCAAGGGTTGCAATCCCCTTACCAGTCACATAAAAAAACAAAACAAAACAAACAAACAAAAAAACCTCAATAATAAGAAATCAAAAATCTCAGTCAAAAACAGAAAGTAAATATTTTGAACTCAAACTTTACTGATACACAAATAGCATTTAAGTGCATGAAGCAAAGCTCAATATCATTTGTCATTTGGGAAATGCAAATTAAAATCTCAATAAGATATTACTATATGCCTATTTAGAACACCAAAATTAAAAAGACTAATGAAATTGTGACTGAAAACAGTCAATAGTTGGCTGTGCATAGTTGGGCAAGGATGAGTGGGAGGGAGAAACTACAAAGAACATAAAGAAAGTTTTGGGGGTGAGGAACATGAGGAAATTTTGGAGGTGATGTTATTATCTTGACTACAGTGATGGTTTCAGGATGTATACATATGTCAAAACTTTTCAAATTGTACTCTCTAAATACATCCAGACTGAATCCACAGATGGCTTCCGCACTTTGATGGAGAGTTATACAACATAAAACCCTGATTTAGCACTAAATTTTTTTTTGTGAAAACTAAAATTTTCACAATGGAAGACTAAGAACACGTTTTATTACCTTGGGAAGTATGATTAATTTTTAATCCAGAAAAATATATTTGAATTTGATGTATGTAGGTGTGTGTGTGTATTTATGTTAGTGACATAATTGTTTTTTTAAATTTTTTAAATAGTTTTAAACATGATATGTATCTCACAAGGTTGTTATGATAATTAAATGAGTTAATGCGTTTAAGGTATTTACAAAATTAGCCAGCCCAAGGTAAATAAGTCCTTAGTGCTAGAATTATGCCTGGTCACTGTTCAATGTTGGAAGAAGTTATCTATAAATAAAACAAGCCTTTATTTACAATATATAACCAATCAGGAAGCAGGTGAATTAACTTCTACAACTGCAAAAGAACACTTGAAAATTTAGTCATGTTGTCATGATGACAGCCTTAGTGTTTGTATAGAATTATGGTCGATGTCTTACCTAAAGAAGTAAACATACCTGTTTTATTTACTTGGCATGTACTTCCTTTCTCTGTCTCCATCTCTCTCTGTCTTTTTCTCTCTATATATGTATTTATGTATACACACACACATACTCATATACTTAGTGTGTACACACATACAAACTGGATATCTATATCTATATATCCATATATAACCATATATAGACACATCAGTGCACATTTTGTATATGTATATAAAATTTTACACACATTTGAATACAAATACAAATTCTGATATATTAGTGTGTATATGTATGCACACATTTGTGCACACATATAGGTACTTATACATGCCATGATTTGTTACTATTTTGTTTACACTAATCTAGTAAAACAGTATTAATTTATTGAGTACAGGCATATAAACAATATGTGAATATTCCTTCACTATGTGGGAAACTACAGAAGTTAGAATTGGTTAGGCAGGATAAAAGAGGTAAATGTGAATTGTTACACGCAGATTTGTTCAATGCAAATTTTGCAAGCCGTACATAAATTTTGTGGAGCTAATAATTTTTGAAAACCATTTCCAGGGCCATTTATGTCTCATGTGGAAATCTAAATGGAATCTTACAGGAACTGGATTAAAGAATTTAGCTCTTGTCAAATACTGCTGGTCTCTGCTTTTTAAATTTTCTTCTTAGACTTTTGCCTTTAATACATGTTTAGACTTAGTAGGCCAAAAGTAGAACTCTCTAGCTAATATATTTTTCTTTCTATTGTGCAAAAGAATTCTTCTTTAATGCTTACATGGTTATTTGAGTCTTGCTGTAGAATGCTGTGCACTGCAGTTTTGCTTTGAAATGAATAATCTTTTTTCACTTGTTTGTTTCAAGGTAAATAATTTTCTGCAGTGTTTTGTTGTGCATTGCTAGGAGTCATTCTATTGCTTAAGTGTGGAAGGAGATTTTTTCAAAAAAATCACTGCTGTGAACGCCTGTTTGCTCACCTGTGCTTCCTTTTTCTTCTTCTTCCTTTTGTATTGGTTTTAGTCCCTAACTGTCCTCTACAGCACATCAGGATATGACTAGCTGGTACACTCACAGTTGAAGCAACTCAGTCTTTGTTAGAAAAGTGCCCTGTTTCTCAGAAGTCACATAAACATCTAGGAAGAATGGTTGATTAAACTGTTTTTGCCAGTGGTTATACTTATCTGACCACATATGAGTACTTTGTTTAGGATTTAAAAAAATTTTCCCCCTTTCAGTTTGCAGGGTATAATCAAGCTCAATTGGTCCTTGTATGTGCATGCTTTGTTCTTGGAGCATTTTCTATAGAAAGAGTGATTGTCAGTTCTGAAATTGTCTTTCAGTATGAAAACCTAGTTATTGCTCAGCATTTTAAGCAGCAGAGATAAAACTCTATTTTTAAACTTCCAATTGGAGCTTTGTCTTCTGGACAGTGAATAAAAAGTTGTATTTCATAAATGACATTTTACTTCATTGTCTGTATAATTTCTTCCTTCAAGGTAGATTCTGTGTACATATTAAAGCCGGGTGAAAGATTTGGTAAGAACTTGGTATAAACCAGCTGAAAAATGATGTGCTCCTCTTTTGATAGCCTAGTTTAATTTACTTCACTTTTCTCAGAACTTGAGACAAAAATGACAATTGATGTTCTTTGGGAGTGGGTTTAAAGACGATTAAGGGGCTTTCAGTGACAATGGGTATTCCCCATATATAAGGCAGGGACGTAACTAGAGGCATACAAAAGATTTTCTTTGCTGGGGCAATGAAGTGTCAAAACAAATAGAAAATTTTTTAAAAAAACCTTTTTATTATTATAAATAAATGAAAATAGGTGTATTTTAGTTTGTCTATGTGAAAGGATAACTGATAAAACAATTATCCTCTGATTAAGTATTAAGCTCTTATGAGGATGTATAGCTATTTTGAGGACAATATTATAGAGCACACAAATTAGATTTTTGCACATGTGTTTAGAGATTGTTCAGCAAAATATAACGGTACTTTAAGATTTTTCAAGATGGCGGCGGCTGCTGCGGCTGGCGCGGAGTAGCTGAGGTGGAAAAGGCGGCCACTGGGACTCAGGCAGCCGGAAAACTTGTGGTCCTTCCTCTCGCCATCTCTTAAGGGAGGACTGCTGCTGCTGACCGGTCGTGGGGGGTGACCGCCACTTTGCCCCCGGCAGGAGAGGCTGCCTCATTTACAGACAACAGCTTTAAAGTGTGGAGCAGGAAAAGAACTGATTCTTAGCTGCAAAAGCGAGTCTTGAAACAGGGAACACGGTGCCAGGGCTGCTGTGGATGCAGCCAGGATCCCGGAGGCTGGGGCCGCACTGAAGGCGGCCAGCTGCCCTATTCAGGATTCGAGGTTTCAGGCCGGCATTAAAGAAGATTCCTGGGAGCGCCCGAGCGGCGCCGCGACTGAATAGCCCGAGGCGGCAGCACCGAGAACACGGAAGGCAACAAACCAGAGACAGAGCGAGCGCCCGACCTGGCACAGCACTGTGAGTGATCCCTGGCACAGCTCTGTTCGGGGGGTGGTTGCCCACCAGGCTCCCGCCTGCACCACCAGCCCACTCACCTCCGGTGCTGCCTCCATTTTCCCAGGTGCGGGCAGCTCCGCCCTGCTCGGCCATCACTGAGCCCACCCACTTGCTGGCCTGGCGCCAGGCTTTCCGGAGCCTGCGGACTGGCCTTGGCTCCCACTCCCTCCGCGGTTCTCTGGCGGGGCTGGTGGCGGAGGGCGTCCTGGGCCAGTTTCGGGAGGGCAAGGAAGTACGGGCGGGCCGACTGTCACTCCACCATACCCTGGACTCCGGCCCCAGGTAAACTCCCTGTTACTGGGAGGGAGATACCATCTGTGCGGCCACCAGTTTGGAAAAAAGCCTAACGAATTTCTGGTTGGGAATAGTGTGGTAGGAGAGTTTCCAGGTCCGCTTGAACCTGCCGGAGACCAGGCTGCAGGTGGGCGCTAGACTCGGTTTATACTGGGGGGATACAAAGGTGAACAAGACCCGAGAAAGATCTACATAGTGCTACAAAGGCACCCAGAGAGACCGGTCGTCTGTGCCCAGCAGAAACCTGGTAGACTTCCTGGGCGAGGCGGTGCCGAGCAGGGTCTTGAATGCCCAGCTGATAGACGAGGGGTGCAGAAGACAAGCCCCAGCCCAGCACAGTGCGCACAGAGTGGGGAGACGTGCGGCCAGGGAGGCGGAGACTCGACAAAAGCCACACACCCAGTGGGGTCGCTACTGCACGATCTAACAGCCTGGGCCAGAGCACACGGAACAGGGAGAAGTCCTGCACAGGAAGTGAAAGCTCAACAGAGATCACACACCCTGTGGTACGTGACCCACCAGCCCAGCAGAGTCCAAGCTGACCAGAAAGGTGGCTCCCCGGAGAAGCCCAAGACCACACACACAAGGCACTAGAGGCCAACTGAGCAGCCACGGAGGTAGCCATACGAAATTGGCAACCACAGCAACATCCTAGTTAGTCATTAGTCTCAAACCGGTGGACGGTGAAACCCCCGGCCACAATGAATAAACACCAAAAAAAAGATACCAGAAATACAAAAAATCAAGAAAGTACACCACCAAAAGTTAATAAATCTCAAACTCTAGATCCTATAGAACAAGAAGCCCTTGAAATGACTGACAAGGAATTTCGAGTGATAATTCTAAAGAAACTGAATGAGATACAAGAAAACTCAGCTAGACATCATGATGAAATGAGGAAAAGTATACAGGATCTGAAAGAGGAAATATACAAGGAAATCAATGTCCTGAAAAAAAATGTAGCAGAACTTGCTGAACTGAAGAAGTTATTCAACGAAATAAAAAACACAACGGAGAGTTTAACCAGCAGGCTTGTCGAAGTTGAAGAGAGAACCTCTGAACTTGAAGATGAGCTGTTTGAAATAACACAAGCAGACAAAAAGAAAGAAAAAAGAATCAAGGACATTGAAGAAAATCTGACAGAGATATCAGACAACCATAAGCGATCAAATATCCGAGTCATGGGTATTCCAGAAGGGGAGGAAAATCGAGATTCCATTGAAAACATATTCAACAAAATAGTGGCAGAAAACTTCCCAGGTATAGGAAAAATCACAGATCTTCAGATCCAGGAAGCTCAACGATCTCCAAACGTATTCAACCCAAAAAGGCCTTCTCCTAGACATGTCATAGTCAAATTGGCAAAACTCAGAGACAAAGAGAGAATCTTAAAAGCTGCAAGAGAGAAGCGTCAAATCATCTATAAGGGAGCCCCAATCAGGTTAACATCAGACTTTTCATCACAAACCCTAAAAGCTAGAAAGGAATGGGATGATATTTTCAAAATACTAAAAGACAAAGATTGCCAGCCAAGAATACTCTACCCTGCAAGGCTATCCTTCCGAAATGAGGGGCAAATAGTATATTTCTCAGACAAACAAAAACTGCGGGAGTTCACTACCACAAGACCACCCTTACAAGAAATCCTCAAGGGAGTACTGGGTTTGGTTCCTGAAAAATAACTACCACTGCCATAAAAACCCAAGAAAAATCTAAACCCACTCGTATAATAAAAATGGCATTCATGAAGAGAAAACAAGCTAACAAAAACACTATCTACAACCTAAGGAACCAACAAACACAGAAAACAAACAGTAAATCAGAAAGCAAGGAACAAAAGACACTTAAGACAACCAAACAACCAATAAAATGCTAGGAATAAATCAACACCTTTCAATAACAACTCTTAATGTAAAAGGCTTAAATTCCCCAATTAAAAGACACAGATTGGCTGACTGGATCAAAAAGCAGGACCCAACTATATGCTGTCTACAAGAGACCCACCTCACCCATAAAGATTCACACAGACTAAGAGTGAAAGGATGGAAAAAGATTTACCATGCAAACAGAAAAGAAAAACGAGCTGGAGTAGCTATTCTTATATCTGACAAAATAGACTTTAAACTAAAAACCATAAAAAGAGACAATGAGGGACACTACTTATTGATAAAAGGACTGATCCATCAAGAAGACATAACAATCATAAATATGTATGCACCCAATGTTGGAGCAGCCAGATTTATAAAACAAACTCTATTAGACCTAAAGAAGGAAATAGACACTAATACCATAATAGCAGGGGACCTGAACACCCCACTGTCAATATTAGACAGATCATCTAGGCAAAGAATCAGTAGAGAAACACAAGATCTAAACAAGACTCTAGACCAATTGGAATTGGCAGATATCTACAGAACATTCCACCCAACAACCTCAGAATATTCATTCTTCTCAGCAGCACATGGATCATTCTCCAGGATAGATCACATATTAGGTCACAAATCAAGTCTCAATAAATTCAAAAAAATTGGAATTATCCCATGTATCTTCTCAGACCACAATGGATTAAAACTAGAAATTAATTACAAACGAACCTCTGGAAACTATACAAACACATGGAAATTAAACAGCATTCTACTTAATGACATATGGGTCCAAGAAGAAATCAAGCAGGAAATCAAAAAATTTATTGAAACTAATGAAAACAATGATACATCATACCAAAACCTGTGGGATACTGCAAAAGCAGTATTGAGGGGAAAATTTATTGCATTAAACGCTCACTTCAGAAGAATAGAAAGATGGCAAGTGAACAACCTAACACTTCACCTTAAAGAACTAGAAAAACAAGAACAATCCAAACCTAAAGTTAGCAGACGGAAAGAAATCATTAAGATCAGAGCAGAACTGAATGAAATTGAAAACCAAAAAACAATTCAAAAGATCAACGAATCAAAAAGTTGGTTTTTTGAAAAGATAAAAAAAATTGACAAACCATTAGCATGGCTAACAAAAAAAAGAAGAGAGAAGACTCAAATAACAAAAATTAGAAATGAAAAAGGCGATATTACAACTGATTCATCTGAAATACAAGGAATCATTCGAGACTACTATAAACAACTATACGCCAACAAATTTGAAAATCTGGAGGAAATGGATAAATTTCTGGACACACACAAGCTCCCAAAACTGAACCGTGAAGACGTAGAAAATTTGAACAGACCAATTACAATAAAGGAGATTGAAGCTGTTATCAGAAGGCTCCCAACAAAGAAAAGCCCAGGACCAGATGGATTCACAGCAGAATTTTACCAAACATTCAAACAGGAATTGACACCGATTCTTTACAAACTATTCCAAAAGATTGAAACGGACGCAAATCTCCCAAACTCATTCTATGAAGCAAACATCATCCTGATACCAAAACCAGGTAAAGATATAACCAAAAAAGAAAACTACAGGCCAATATCCCTGATGAATATAGATGCAAAAATCCTCACTAAATTACTAGCAAACAGAATACAGCAACACATACGAAAAATTATTCATCACGATCAAGTGGGATTCATCCCAGGGATGCAAGGTTGGTTCAACATACGCAAATCAATAAATGTGATACACCATATTAATAAACTCAAACACAAGGACCATATGATCATCTCTATAGATGCTGAAAAAGCATTTGATAAAGTTCAGCACTCATTCATGACAAAGACCCTCTATAAGTTAGGTATAGAGGGAAAGTATCTCAACATAATTAAAGCCATATATGCCAAACCCACAGCCAATATCATCCTGAATGGGGAAAAGCTGAAAGCTTTTCCTTTAAGAACAGGAACTAGACAAGGATGCCCACTCTCACCACTCCTATTCAACATAGTGTTGGAAGTACTAGCCAGAGCAATCAGAGAAGAGAAGGAAATAAAGGGCATCCAGATTGGAAAAGATGAAGTCAAACTGTCCCTGTTTGCAGATGACATGATCCTATATATCGAACAGCCTAAAACCTCTACAAAAAAACTGCTAGAATTGATAAATGATTTCAGCACAGTAGCAGGATACAAAATCAACACTCAAAAATCAGTAGCATTTCTTTTCTCCAATAGTGAACGTGCAGAACGAGAAATCAAGAAAGCCTGCCCATTTACAATAGCCACCAAAAAAATAAAATACTTAGGAATTGAGTTAACCAAGGAGGTGAAAAATCTCTATAATGAGAACTACAAACCACTGCTGAGAGAAATTAGAGAGGATACAAGAAGATGGAAAGATATCCCATGCTCTTGGATTGGAAGAATCAACATAGTGAAAATGTCCATACTACCCAAAGTGATATATAAATTCAATGCAATCCCCATCAAAATTCCAAAGACATTTTTCTCAGAAATGGAAAAAACTATCCAGACATTTATATGGAACAATAAAAGACCACGCATAGCCAAAGCAATGCTGAGCAAAAAAAATAAAGCTGGAGGCATAACACTACCTGATTTTAAGCTATACTACAAAGCTATAATAACCAAAACAGTATGGTACTGGCATAAAAACAGACACACTGACCAATGGAATAGAATAGAGAATCCAGAAATCAACCCACACACTTACTGTCAGCTGATCTTTGACAAAGGCATCAAGCCTATTCAGTGGCGAAGGGACTGCCTCTTCAGCAAATGGTGCTGGGACAACTGGATATCCATATGCAGGAGAATGAAACTTGATCCATACCTCTCGCCGTATACTAAAATCAACTCAAAATGGATTAAGGATTTAAATATACACCCTGAAACAATAAAACTTCTTAAAGAAAACATAGGAGAAACACTTCAGGAAATAGGACTGGGCACAGACTTCATGAATATGACCCCAAAAGCACGGGCAACCAAAGGAAAAATAAACAAATGGGATTATATCAAACTAAAAAGCTTCTGCACAGCAAAAGAAACAATTAAAAGAGTTAAAAGACAACCAACAGAGTGGGAGAAAATATTTGCAAAATATACATCTGACAAAGGATTAATATCCAGAATATATAAGGAACTCAAACAACTGTACAAGAAGAAAACAAGCAACCCAATTAAAAAATGGGCAAAAGAGCTAAGTAGGCATTTCTCTAAGGAAGATATCCAAATGGCCAACAGACATATGAAAAAATGCTCAACATCACTCAGCATCCGGGAAATGCAAATCAAAACCACATTGAGATACCATCTAACCCCAGTTAGGATGGCTAAAATCCAAAAGACTCTGAACGATAAATGCTGGCGAGGCTGCGGAGAAAAAGGAACTCTCATCCATTGTTGGTGGGACTGCAAAATGGTGCAGCCTCTATGGAAAATGGTATGGAGGTTCCTCAAACAATTGCAGATAGATCTACCATACGACCCAGCTATCCCACTGTTGGGAATATACCCAGAAGAATGGAAATCATCAAGTCGAAGGTATACCTGTTTCCCAATGTTCATCGCAGCCCTCTTTACAATAGCCAAGAGTTGGAACCAGCCCAAATGCCCATCATCGGATGAGTGGATACGGAAAATGTGGTACATCTACACAATGGAATACTACTCAGCTATAAAAAAGAATGAAATACTGCCATTTGCAACAACTTGGATGGACCTTGAGAGAATTATATTAAGTGAAACAAGTCAGGCACAGAAAGAGAAATACCACATGTTCTCACTTATTGGTGGGAGCTAAAAATTAATATATAAATTCACAGACACACACACACACACACACACAGACACACACACACACACGCACACAAACCGGGGGGGGGGGGGGAAGAAGATATAACAACCACAATTATTTGAAGTTGATATGACAAGCAAACAGAAAGGACATTTTTGAGGGGGAGGGGGGGAGGGAGAAGGGAGGGAGGTTTTGGTGATGGGGAGCAATAATCAGCCACAATGTATATCGACAAAATAAAATTCAAAAAAAAAATAAATAAATAAAAATAAAAATATGTATATGCAAAGCTTGCCATTTGACAGGAAGCGTTTATTTAAAGGAATATTATAGACGTCTGCACAAGACAAAGCAAATGAAAATGCTTTGGCTGCAACCAGAATTCACTTTATCACCACGAAAAAAATTTGTCTTTGGCAAAAAATTATTGTAGTATCTTTGAATCGAATGTGTATTTAAAGATGACTGTTTTATACATGAAAGTTCTGTAGTTATTTTCTGGTTAAGAATTTTGAACAGAGAACATTAAGCATATTGAGCATTAGAGACAGAATGGAGTAATATTTGCACACATGTTTGGTAACATGTATTCTTATTATAAATGTTTAAACCCTTTTACATAATCAGCTTACAATTGTAAATTGTCAAACATGTTTTCTTCAATGCCCTTTTTCATGGTCTCTATTAAAAAATTATATCATGAAATACTGGGGCTGTGATTATCTCCTCACCAATTAAGTGTAAATAGCAAATAATCATGTACACATTTACACAAATGACACAATGAGTGAATGAATGAATATACAATGAATCATTGAAAGAGTGTGTTGTAAAGAATTTCTCATTATAACCAAATTAGTAAAGTCTATCACTATGGGCTGTGTTTTGAATTTAGCTTACTATGGAGTAAATGAATTCTTGTAATAGTCATTAGATTGAGAATTTTTAGAAAATCTATGAAATCACATTTTCACTAATCCTGAGTTGTATGATAAATATTTTTTAACTAACACTGAGTCTTTATTTTAGAGAAATTTAACTATTTTCATTTATAATACAGATTCTTTAAAAGTCATTCCTTTTGGTTAATTAAACTTTTCAATTTGAGATAATTGTAGATTTGCATCCAATTACAAGAAATAATACATAGAAATTCCATGTATCCTTTACCCACTTACCCCCAATGGTAATATCTTGCAGAACTCTGGTACACTATCACAACAGAATACTGACATTGACACAGTCAAGATAAAGAACATTTCCATCACTACAATGATCTCTCCTGTTGCCTTTGTATAGTCACAACCACCCCCTCACCTTAACCATTGGCAACCACTAATACATTCTATATCGGTTTGTCATTTCAGAGATGTTATACAAATGAAAACCTACAGTGTGGGATACCCTTTGGGATGGCTTTTTTTTCACTTGGCATAATTCGTTGAAGATTGATCAGGCTTTTAAATGAACATAAGTTTTCATTTTACTGGGATAAATTCCCCCAAAAGCAATTTCTGGGTCATATAATAATTGCATGCTTAATTTTTAAGCAACTATCAAATTATTTTTCAGAGTGACTGTACCATTTTGCATCTCCACTAGAAATGTGTAAGTGGTAGAATTTATCTGCACTCCCCACCAGCATTTGGTGTTGTCACTATTGTTTATTTTAGCCATTTTGATATGTGTGAAGTCATATCTTATTTGTATTTTTTTTTCAATTTGCACTTTGTGACAGGTAATGTTGTTACATCATTTTATGTGCTTGTTTGTAATCTGTATATACTTTATGGTGAAGTGTCTCTTCATATCTTTTGTCCATTTTATAATTGGATTGCTTTTTTATTGTCACTGTTGAGTTTTGAGAGTTCTCTACACTAGTCCTCTGTTGAATATGTAGTTTGCAAATATTTTCTCTCTCTGTAGCTTGACCTTCCATCCTCTTTACATGATCTTTTGTGTAGCAGAAGGTTTTAATTTTGACAAAGTCCAGCTTATCAAATTTTTCTTTTATGAATTATGCTTTTGTTGTCAAGTCAAGTAACTCTGTATAATCCTAGTTCTCAACAAATTTTCCATAGTTCTCTAAAAGTTTTATAGTTATAAGTATTACATTTAAGGCTATAATCAGTTTGGAGTTCATTAGTGTGAGGTTTTGATGTTTACATCTGGGTTCTTTATTTTTGCCTAAAGAAGTTTAAATGTCCCAACACTATTTGTTGGAAAATTTATCCTTCCTTCATGGAATTGATTTTGGACTTCTGTCAAAAATCAATTGGCATGTTACTGTTAGTATCATTTCTGGATTCTCTATTCTTTTCCATTGATCTCTTTGTCTATTTCCCATCAATAAAACAGTCTTGAGTACTGCAGCTATATAAAAAGTTTTGAAATTGGATAAATTTATTTCTTTATTATTTTTCAAAATTATTTGATCTATTTTACTTCTTTTGCCTTTCCATATACATTTTAGAATACTATTGTCTATATCAACAAAATATCTTGCTGGGATTTTAACAAGAATTTTGTGAAGCATGTATGTCAATTTCTGGAGAAATGGCATCTTTATTATGCTGAGTTTCCAATCCTTGAACACAGTATATCTCTCAATTTATTTAGGTCTCCTTTGATTTATTTCATCAATATTTTGTAGTTTTACCATACAAATCCTGGACATTTTTTTCGGAATTATTCTTTGATTCCAAGAGATTATAAATAGTATTGTACTTTTAATTTTGGTGTTCATTGCTATTATATAGATACATAATTGATTTTGGTATATTAATCTTGTATCCTACCACATTGCTGAGCTCAGTTATTAGTTCTAGACATTTCTTTCTTTTCTTTTTTTTTCTTTTTAGAGATAAGATATCGAATGTTTATTGAAATCAAATGTATCAGCCCACCAAAATTTTTCACAGTCAAACTCATGAGATGTAAACAGGAACATTAGACGTTTCATGGTTGTACAAGTTAACTTCTACGAGTCATGATGCCTGGAGAAGGAGGAAGCTCCTTTTTCTTTTCTTTTTTTTTTTTTTCTGGCCAGTAAAGGGATCACAACCCTTGGCTTGGTGTGGTCTGCACCGCACTCAGCCAGTGAGCGCATCGGCCATCCCTATATAGGATCCGAACCCGCGGCCTTGACACTTACCAGTGCCACACTATCCTGAGTGAGCCACGGGGCCGACCTGAAGCTCCTTTTTCATGGGAATTATAGGTAAGGGCTCCCTATAAAGACAGCAAAATTAAAACCTCCTTGTTTTGCAGCCCAATTTTTTCTAGGTATTTGATTTGATTTTTCTTATTTCATTCCCATAATATGTAGAATAATTTACCATAGCACTAAAGAAATAAATATACCTTATTCCAGAGTTAGTTATTCAGACAGAAGCTTGAAAAATATGCAAATATTTCTTAATATTATATATAACCACAATATTTGAGAAATAATTTATTGATTTATAAAGGAGCAATAGTGATAACATCAATAACATTAGCTAACATCTATTGTGAATTTATTATGTACCAAGCTTTTCGTGATATTTTATTTACTGTCACAATGAATCATGGTATAACTTACTACTACTGTCCTCAATTTGTAGAAAAAATAAACTAAGGCCAGGAATTGTCCAGAATTTACCTCTGAGTTTTGGATCATGATGACAATCATGTCATCTGTAAATAGGGAAAATTTTCTTTCTCACTCATGTGGCTTTTCTTTTCTTTTCTTGCCTACTACATAAATTTTCAGTACTAAATCAAATAAGGTTAGTGACAGTGGACATTCCTGCTATATTCCTATTCTTAAAGGAAAAACATTCAGCTTTTCTTCCTTAAACACTTAGTAGTATCATCCACTAAACCACGTGGGCCTGGAGATTTTTTTCCTGGAGATTTTAAATTATGAATTAATTTTCTTTAATAGTTACAGATGTATTCAAAATTTCTATTTCATACTGGGTGGGTTTGGTTGTTTCTGCTTCCAAGGAATTAATCAATTTCATCAAGGTATCCAATTTATGTATGTAGAGTAATTCACAATATTGCCTTATTTTCTTTTTGATATCTGCAAAGACAACAGTAATAAGCAGCTTCCTGATATTAGTAACTGTTTGAGATTTTCCTTTGAGATCTTTTTGGTTCTTGGTTTGACAAGTTATTTTTTAATCAAAATCTGGACATGTGGGACATTATGTAATTAGTATTGGTCTTATTTAGATCTTTTATATATTTTTGGCTTTCTCTGGCTCCACTATTACAGGGGAAGAGTGGGAGATGCTGTCTCATTACATTCAGATTGGGGTAGAAATGCAGATTCCATAACTGGCCTTTGCTGACACAAGAGATAGGGAAGTTCCCCCTACTAGTGCTGGAAGGGGGTAGAATGCCTGGTTTTCCACTGGGTCAGTTAATACCAGCAGTGACTGAGAAGAGTTGGAGTGCCCTGTTATTGCTCCCCAAGTTTCCTCCACGGACGTCACTGAGGGCATGGCCTCATTACCACTAGGAAATGGTAAATGTTCTCCATTGATTATTAGAGAAAATCACATGTATGATAAAGGGAAAACAATAACCTATCAGAAAAGAGTGCATTGAGATGACAACACAATTTCTTTTCTTTTTTAAAAAATTATTTTTAATTGAAAGGTATTGATTTACATATTTATAAGGTACAGAATTATATTTCAATACATGTATACAATGTGCAGTGATCAAATCAGTGTAGTTAGCAAATTCATCCTTGCAAGAAATTGTTTCTTTGTGGTGAAAACATTTAAGCTCCTCTCTTTTAGCCATTTGAGAACATATAATAAATTCTTGCTAATTATAGATGCCTAGCACTACTGTATACCACTAGAACTTATTTTTCCTGTCTAGCTGTAATTTTGTGTCCATTAACCAACCTCTTTTTATTCCCCTCCCACACCTCGCTGCCTCTAGTAACCACAGTTCTACTCTCTACTGCTAAAAGTTCAGCTTTTTTTTTTTAGCTTCCAAATATGAGTGAAAACATGTGGTATTTATCTTTCTGTACCTGACTTGTTTCACTTAACATAATGCCTTCCAGTTTCATCCATGTAATGACACAATTTTCTAAATAAAATCTTAATGGAGAATTCAAGTGCGCACTACAGAAAAAATCAATGGATTAGAAGATAAACTAAAGAAAATTTAGAACAATAAGGAAAAAGGATAAAAATTTAATAATAAAAAAGAAACCACAACAGATAACCTTAGAGAAAGATGATGGAATATGTAGGCTCTCTTTTCCCCTCCCCCAAACACCCTGGACAAACTGATTCAATAGCAGTACAGATCAATTTATTTTGTGAGAAATTAAAAAATGAGTTGAGAGTCTCCTGCATTCAGGTGAGTGCAAAACCAGCCACATCAATATCAGTAGGAAAACTGGAAACACCTTCTCACTGTAATCCTTAAAACCACACCTTTCCCAGACAAACAAAAGCTGAGGGAGTTTGTTACCACTAGACATGCCTTATAATAAGCAGATATTTTTTACAGAAATAGAAATAACAATTCTAAAATTCATATGGAACTACAAAGGATTATGAATAACTAAAACAATGTTGAGACAGAACAAAGCTGGAGGCTTTCAAAATATTTTACCGAGCTACAGTAATAAAAACAATGTGATACTGGCATAAAGACAGGCATGTATACCAATGGAACAGAATAAAGAGCAGAAATATACCTACACATATATGGTCTACTGATCTACAACTCGGGTGCCAAGAATACACAATTGGGAAAGGGTGGTCTGCAACAAATGGTGTTGGAAAAACTGTGTATGTGCATAGAAAGAATAAAATTGAACATTTATCTTACACTGTGCACAGAAATTAACTCAAAAATAATTAAAGACTTAAACATTAAACCTGCAACTGTAAAATTCCTGGAAAAAAAACACAGGGTAAAATTTTTATGACATTGGTCTTGGCAATGATTTCTTGAATATGACCCCAAAGGCAGAGGCCACAAAGGCAAAAATAGACAAGTGGAACTATAACAAACTACAAAGCATCTGCACAGCAAAGGAAATAACATAGTGAAAAGGCAACCTATGGAATAGGAGAAAGTATTTGCAAACCATATATCTGATAAGGTGTAAATATCCAAAATATATAAAGAAATTTTACAACTCAATGGCAAAAAGCTAATAAGAATTAAAAATGGTATAAGGACTTGAATAGATACTTCTCCAAAGAAACACAAATCACCAATCACTGTATTAAAAGATGTCCCAGGTCACTAAACGTTAGGAAACTACAAATCAAACCACAATGAGATAACACCTCATACCTGTTAGGTTGGCTATTATATATATAAAAAAGAAGGCAACAATTGTTGAGGATATGGAGAAATTGGGACCACTGTATACTATTAGAATGGAGATGCACAATGGGGCAGCTACTATTGAAAAGAGTATGGTGTTTCTCAAAAAAAAAAAAAAAAAAATAGAACTACGATATGAAACAGTAATTCTACTTCTGAGTATATATCCAAAGGAATCTAAATTGGTCCCACAGAGATATTAACACTGCTATGTTCGTTGCAGCACTATTTTTTTTGACAGTTTTTTTTTTATTAAAACATAATTGATTTTATGTATTTGTGGGATACTATTGCTGCATTATTTGCAATAGCCAAGATGCAGAAACCACTTTAATGTTCATCAGTGGGTGAACTGATAAAGAAAATGTAGTATATACATTCAGTGGAATATCATTCAGCCTTAAAAATTAAGAAAATCTTGCAATACATGACAAGACAGATAAACCTTGAGAATATTATGCTAAGTAAGAAAATCTAGTCAAAGAAGAACAAATACTACATAATTACACTTATGTGAAGTATCTAAAATAGTCTAACTATATAAGCAAAGTATAGAAGAGTGATTGCCAGGGGCTGGGGCAAGTGAAAAATGGAAAATTGCTAATTAACAGGTATATAGTTTCAGTTACGCAAGACAAATAAGTTCTAGAGATCTGCTGTATATCACTAACACTGCTGGATTGGATTTGCCTGTAGTTTATAATACTACATTTTACACTTAAAAATCTGTTAAGGTTGGCCAGTCCCTCACCCCCGGAAAAAAAAAAAAAATCTGTTAAGAGGGTATATCTTACTTTAAGTGTTCTTACCACAATAAAAAAAATAAATAATTAAATAAATAATAATAATAATAATAATAAAAATACCTGAGAGGCAGGCTGAGAGACAATTATTCATTTAATATTATTTCTAAATGTGGGGGGTAGTCAGAACACATGGAAAGGAAGCAACAATCAACAAATAACAATAACAAAATTAAAAAGTTTAAAGATTGGGCCAGCCCGTGGCTCACTCGGGAGAGTGCGGTGCTGATAACACCAAGGCCACGGGTTCGGATCCCATATAGGGATGGCCGGTTGCTCACTGGGTGAGCGTGGTGCTGACAACACCAAGTCAAGGGTTAAGATCCCCTTACCGGTCATCTTTAAAAAAAAAAAAAAAAAAAGTTTAAAGATTTAAGACAAAGTGGAAATTTTAGACAAGACTTTACAAAGAATTAAAGAAAAATAAAAAAGTACATTAGTAAAAGTTCTAAATTTAAAAATTCCCCCAAAATTCATTAAAACAGGAAAAATGTAGGGTATGAAAGTAGAAAAGAGTGAATTTAAATTACTATCAATTATACATAGTATGATATTTACTTAGAAACTCCAAGATAATTAATTTCAAAAATACTTAGATTAATAAGACAATTCAGTTAAATTGCCTGTTTCAAAATACTTAGATTAAATACCATTCTCATAATAATGAAAACAATGGTACAATTTATTTAGCTTGCACTGTGTGTCAGGAGTTTGCGAAGTACTTTACATGGATTATCTCACAGCAATATTATGAGGTTCCTATTATTTTCACTGTACAGATGAGGAAATTGAGGATAAAGTAAGTAATGTGTCCAAGGTCATAGCACTGGTAACTAGCACATAAACAGTACATAAACATTTTTTCTCTCTTAAAAAAAAAACCATCAAAATCCACTAGAATTCTGATTTATATAAACATGAAATTAGGTTTTATTAGAAAATGGTATTAATCACAGATCAAGAAGAAGGACAGGAACAAGGTAGCCAGTAGATGGAGGAACTGGTTCCCTTGAGAAAGTCTTTGGAAACCTCGGGCTCTTGCCCAGTGAGTCTCAATCACAATGTCTGCAGCAAGGGCAGATTGGTCCAGCTTGGGCCAAGTGTCCATTCCCGTGCAGGAGGCTGGGATGGGGAGACGAGGTGGAAGTTGATTGATTAAAAGCATCACTACAAATACATAGAGTTGGGTGAGCAGAGTTCAGCAAGGAAAAGGGTGCAAGGAGACATAAATTACATGTATATTTGAAACCTGAACTCTTTATGGGGAAAGGAGATAAGAATTAGGCAACAGCAGGCAGTGTCAATCCACCACCACAATAATGAATGGATTGATTTTCTGCTGAAATTTGAACATATTATCTGCTCTAAAGATTACTTGAGGGCACATTGAAGACTTGTTGGTATCTTTCTTTCTAGGATTCATTCTAAGTGGCTTTTACTTCTTTTATCTTGAATCAAATCAAAGAGATGACCCTGAATAGAAATATACTATGAGTTTGAGCGATCCAAATATTGTTTTTTACTTGCTCAAAGAAGTGACTTTTGTTTATTTATTTATTTTTGAGACATATTGATTGTACATATCTGTGGGGTACACAGTTAAATATCAATACCTGTGTGCAATACGTGATGCTCAAATCAGGATAACTAACATATCCAACATTATACAATATAATTGTTTTTCATGGCCCTTTACCAGTTCCTCCTTTACCCCCTGACACAGCAGTGACTTTTGAAAGTACACCTCATAATACCATCAGTCAATGCACAGAAGTATAAATTTCATGAACAGAATTGAATGCCTAATTAAATTGTTGCTAATTTAGTGTCATCTGTTTTACTAGTGTTCCAATGCCTTCTATTTGAATCATTTTGATATTTACAGTTCCTTTATAGATATACGGGTATTTCACAAAGTTCATGGAAAGATTTATATTACCTTTTAATTTTATTTTCCACAAACTTCTGAAGTACCCTTGTGTTAAAAATAAAATAAAGATAAACCTCTGAAGTAAATGTTTTGTGCAAACCAGCATTTCTCAACCTCGGCACTACTGACATTTTGAAATGGTAATTCTTTGCTTGGTGTAGGTTGACTGCTCAGTTGGTTGTATTAGTCAGTTTCCTGTTGCTTATAACAGAAAACCTGAAACACGGTAATTTATCAAAACATTAAATTTATTTCTTACAGTTTTGGAGACTTGGAAGCACATGGTCCAGGGGGCACATCTAACGAGGGCCTTCTTCTTGGTGGGGACTCTCTGCAGAGTCCCCTGGGTATCACATGTCAAGGGCCTGAGCAAGAGCACTTTCACATGCTCCCTCCTCTCCTTATAAAGCCCTCAGTCTACTCCCTAAAAACCCATTAAACCATTAGTCCATTAGTCATAAACCATCCAGATCCAGTCACCTCTTAAAGACCCCATCTTTCAAATGCCATATTGGGGATTAAGATCCAACATGAGCTTTGGATGGAACAAACATTCAAACCATAGCAAGGGTGCATGGTATGATACTTACCAGAATCTCTGGCCTTTACTCACTAAATGCCAGCAGCACCTGTAAAGCTGTGGCAATCAAAAATGTCTCAAGATATTAAAAATGTTCCTTGAGGAGCAAAAAGCCCCCAGGTGAGAACCATTATTGCAGATAAAGGAGGAAATTCTTGACAATGGAATAAACAGAACATACCAAACATACACTGCAAAATGTTGCCAGATGAAGTTAAAAGGGCAAAATTCTACTGATCTAAGAATTGCTAACCTCAGCATTCTGTGGGAATTTTGCATGCATGCTCTTTGATTAGAAAATCTTTTCAGGAAGTGATTCTTGACTATGGAGCACCATTAGAATCATCTGTGATATTTTTAAAATACTGATTCATAGGCCACAATATAGATAAATCATATCAGAAAATTTGGTGGTGGACCCAGACATACTTATTTTTGAGAAATTTTCCCAAGAGATTCTAATATATAGCTATTTAACATGTAGTAATCTAACATAGCTGTCCTTGAAAAATCTACTAGAATCAAGCTCAGGAATGTATGTGAATATATCACACCCGGATTCCTGCTTGAATATTCATGTGGCCACATGAATTGTACCAAATACAGAAGTTGCAGGGACAAAGGCCTCAGGGCAGTGCCTCAGGGCACCACTGTAGTGGTTAATAGAACCAGGATTCCATATCCCAACTGGTTGATCATTAAAACAAACTGAATAAAGGAAAGTTACAGATTAAGATTCTCTGATGAATTGGTAATTAAAATATTAAAATAATTCTGTATTTCAATATTGGATATTTCTATATATGGATGCAGATATTGTACCAGTTTACTAGAAAGCTAGATATTATACTTTTAACATTACAAAAGAAATCCTTGGGCTGAGCCCGTGGCGCACTCGGGAGAGTGCAGCGCTAGGAGCGCGGCGGTGCTCCCGCCCTGGGTTCGGATCCTATATAGGAATGGCCAGTGCACTCACTGGCTGAGTGCCAGTCACAAAAAAGGCAAAAAAAAAAAAAAAAAAAAAAATTAAAAAAAAAGAAAAAAAGAAATCCTTGGGCAAATTCCAGCCAATTGTTGGTCTATCTTGCTTACAATTGGTTCTGGACTTAATAGACCTGATTCATTGTCCATCTGCTTCTAGCCTGTAAGTCTAACTCCACCTATGCTTTAAATCAATTCTGACATAAGCGAACTTAAAATAATTAACCAAATACATAAACTTTAGGCCAATATACTTAAAATCAGTAGAAAGTGTTGAGATTGTATATGTACTGGGTCAGAGTTTTCCAGATGATTCTTGTTTCAGTGATTTATTTATTGGAGGCTACTGTCAGGAGACGGCGTGAGCAAAGTAGGATGTGGCAGAAAGAAAAAAAATAAAACAAGAATGTGGTCTCAGCAGGAGATTAGCTTTAGTGTCACCCTATAAGGGACACTATAGAGCCCAAATTATAGGGCAGAGATAGCCCCACCTTGAGGCAAAGGAGACCACCTTTTGGATTCCTTGTCAGTCAGTCATTAGCTAATTTGGGGGGGAGTAGGGGAGGGGGTGGGAAAAGTTGCTTGAGATTCTGTTTAGCTAAATGTAATTCTCTGGATAAAAGGTATCTGATTTGTTCTCAGCCAACATGCACATCAGCTATAGGACCAGTGCACCCACAGGTAAAGAGTATCTCAGCTGACCACCAACTAGAATGACCATTCCACTAGACTCATTTGATATTTTCAGATGCAGTATTCTATTCTAAACATCATTAATTCAGGAAATGTGAACTGGCGACATGACATTAGGATATCTGCATTTTTTCTATACCTCAGTCATCTATAATCAAAGCTTTTCTGTTACTTTCATTTTAGACATTTTAGACATAACCAATCAATGCTGGTGGTACATAGCTCCCTAAGATAGGGTAAGGTCACCTACTTCCCCCCCCAAAAGGCAAGCTTTTATGTAACTAACTCCCCCTTTTTCAACTAAGAAACAAAAATCCAAAAAATAAACAAATACTTTATAGATTTGATGCATTCATGTATTCAAATGTTTATTTGAGTGCCCTCGATATGTGACAATGTTATATGATTTGAGGTGTAAAAGTGCATGAACAGACAATTTCTGGAGACAGTTCTGATGAAGTTTATATTCTAGATGAGGGTGAGAGGAAGAAAACAAATCAAAAGATACTAGTTTAGGTGGTAATACGTGCTATAGGGAAAAATAAAGCAGGGTAGTGGGATGGATGCTGGTGGAAATGGGATTGGATAGATGCTATTGGATATCCGCTGATCAAGGAAGGTGGCTTCATTAGTTTTCTGCTGCCATAACAGACTACCAAAGAGGTAATTTATAATGTACAGAAATTAATCTGGCTCATGGTTCTTAAGGCTGGGAAGTCCAGAAGCATGGCACTGGCATCTGGCGAGGGCCTTTGTGCTGCATCAACCCATGGCAGAAGGCAGAAAAGCAAGCGAATGTGTGAGACTGAGAGAGGATGGAGGCTGAGCTTTTCCTTTTATTGGGAACCTACTCTCACAATAACTAACCTGCTCTTGCAGTAATGACACTAATAGCTCCAGGAGGGCAAAGCCCTCATGATCTACTCACCTCTTTAAGGTCACACCTCTTAACACCATCACTGCAGCAATTAAATTTGAACACGAGTTTTAGAGTGGACGTTGAAACCATCCCAGAAGTCCTCTCTGATAAGGTGACAACTATGCTGAGAGCTGAATAATGTGAAGGAGCAAGCACTGCAGATACAGAATTTCCTAGCCTAAAAGTGTTCTGTTAAAAACATTTAACACAAAATGCTTTAATAAATCTGATGATACATTTCCATCAATAAATTTAAGGCATGGGCAACTCTTAATAAAAATGATGTCATAGCACCAACCATCTGTCACCACCAGGTGCTAAAGACAAGTTCTCTCTGAGCTATACCAAAGGAGTGAGGCATCAACACAGATTTGGTGTATGATTTTGAAAACAAAGATGTGTATGAAACTACTGTATAAAACACCAACAATATATAGGAATATACGTTACAGTATAACTTCTTAGAAATCTAATGCATGCTTAATAAAATAAATCCTCATTATTTTCATGTAAGTTTTAGGTGTAATTTTATTATAACTTAATGTTTATAAAAATTATTATTCTTTTTTTTCTGAAAGAGAGAGGAGCATAAAAGGGACTATTGATTATAACAAGCTTCACTTAGGCGAACAAAACAGGTTTGACCTTAGGAAACAGAAAACAACACAACCACATTTTATGATTATCAAAAGGATGAAGAATCAAGTCAAATGAAACTGCTCACAGTATCTTATAAAATGAATAGCTAGAGATTTTAGATTAAATTGTAAGGAGTGAACTGCATATCAATTTATTAACTATGTAGGAACAAAAATTTTAATAATTTACAGCACTTTCCCACTTATTGCCTTATTGACTGCTAAAGCTCTTAGAGCATCCTGGCGGAAAAAGATTTTGAAACCTATTTATACACATCTTCAATATGAATAGCCTTCAATTGTTTAAAGTAGCTTTAAAAAACTCAGTCACCTCTTAAATAAAACTTGCTTTTGGTGGAAAAATCAGAGTAATTTCTGCTGCCTTAATCGTATTACACCTGCTAAAGTCAGATCTAAAAATATGCTACGTGCAATAGAATAAATTGCATATGGCAATATGAAGAATTGTTAGAAGCACTGGCTGTTTACCAAAGCACGTAATTTGGTTTATTTCAAGAACGAGTTTCTAATACAATTTCCTTTGTCAAAACTTGAGACCGTTTCTTCTTACTATCAGATGTCTCAGCGAAATAATGTCCTTGGAAATGAATGGAAATATTTAATTTCTAATAATATCATCGTTGTGAGTCAATTATTTAGAGTGTTATGAACAGATGGTTTAATCAGAGAATTGAAGCAAGAAGACTCATCCTAGTCCAATATTACTGACAATATATCGCTTCACAGACCTAAAGAGACTCCTTGAATTCTGACTTATGAACCAGAAATTGTATTCTGCTGAAATAGTTACACTATATTTGGAAGAATCCAGATTGTGTGCGCTGCTGATGATATGTGCACCTCTCTTCAGGTTGAACTTCAATCATATCTATGCTAAAATAGGTTAAAGAAAGATCATGCTACCTGAATTATTTTCAGAATCTAAAATAGCCCTCTAGGCTTGAGCAAACCTCACTTACCAAAAAGTGTTATACACCGGTAATTCCAGAAAAGATATCTCCACATGCAATGTTAATTATGCCTGATATAAAAGAAGATTTTTTTTTTAATTATTGGAATAAATTACTTCAGGGCCTTGGTAAGAAACTCCATTTCATGTTTACCTCTTCAAATCAAATATATGCATCTTCAAATAAAAGAAAACCTTCTCTAAGTCAGAGATATGATCAATACAGATTCTATTCTACTTATTAGAAGCATGAATCTGCTTAACAACAGGAACTATTTGACAATTCAAATATCCATTTTTTGACACTATAAAAAAGCAGTTAAAGCATGTACTTATATACCTAAAAATATTTTTGAAAACAATAACAATGGATTCATTGATTGTTAATTCTAGATTTGTATTTTCTTTTTTTTCCTAAGATGTTCACATTCCTTAAATTAAGACATTGGTTATACATGAATTAGAATCCATGATGTCTATGTGATTGGCAAACATGTTAATATAACATTTATAAAGCAATTAATGATATTCTTAAAAGCAGATTGAAGAATATAATATAATGTGCAGAACAACATAAGCACATTGTTTGAGTCTCTAAAAAAAATAGTCGGTTTTATTTTTCTTCCAAATGGTGAAAAAGGGAAGTATGGTGACTAATGTTTAATAGATGTGAGAGTTTTAGAGATTTGTGGGAAAAGTTTATATGGAGTGAAGAATGTATATCTGTATGCTCAAATTATACAGATTCAATCTAAATCTATTCAATATTCGAATGTCTATGTACACAACCCTGTGTCAAGTGATATTATTTTTTTACGGGGAGAAAAATTCAACTTCACATAAGCAGAGACATTTATAAAATTTCCTACTAATACTGGGAACAGACCGCAGGAGAGTTGAGTTTAGCATCTAAATTGAGAGTCAAATATGACTAAGACAACCAGAAAATAAGAGAAGTGTTTCTGGAGGATGGAGAATCAGGTCTCTAATATTCTGACGTTTCCATATTCTTCAATGTTTCTGAAAGAAGATATACAAAACTTGAAGTTTCAGAAACTCTAAATAAACCACATTAAACTCTTGACAAATAAAGTCTTAGATATAGAGGAATGAAATCAGAAGTACGACCAGGAGGTGTGCTGAGTACAGGTTATCACTTGACAACATTTTCAAATAGTCTACTTTTGTAAAAACCTACATGTTACCATAAAATTAGAGAAATCAGTATAAGCAAAACAGGACAGTATAAGGTGAAAGAGTGGAGTCTGTCTTAGTTTTTCCTCACTAATTAAAAAGCAGGATCCCTCCCAAAGCTCTTGTATCCCGATTTTCCAACCTAGATAGGCCCCTGATTGGATGATTTGGCTTGAAAAACATAGGGATGAAGAATAAAAATAGAAAACTTTAAGAGCACGTAGATCCAATAATTTTGTACATTCATCGTTGTTATTACAGCTAAAGACTAACTGAAAGAAACACAATCCAGAAAACATGTCGTCTACTCAATGTTTGTTAAGGGGTTGTCACCTCCTCTTTCATACTCAGAATTGTGCCTCCTTCCTTCTTCCCAAATCCTATGCACTGATATTGACCTTCTAGTTCTTAATACTTCTCAGTCAGTAAATAAGGGGAAAAGGGAAGTTCCTGTAAGTTACTTACCTCTAAGCTGACCAACGATGACCTTCCAGACAAGTACATACTTCATTTTAACTAAGAATTTGGCTTGCAATTCTGATGCGGTGTCTCACAATGGTGAGAAGTCTTGGGCCATATGTTAGCTTCAAAGATATTTGCACTCTGTTCTCCTGCCTAAGCCCCAAACCAAAAGCAAGAAAAGTATCATTTATTACTTTCCCTAGAATAGTACTTTACAAAATGTGGTCCAGAGATCATAGGCATCAAAATCATCTGGAATACATACTAAAAATGCATACATTCCATCTCCTTCATTCCCACCCACACACATATGTGAACCAGAGTCTCTGGAGGTAGTTTCTGGGAATCTGTAGCTTCAACAATCTATTGAGATGATTCAGCACACTAAAGGTTGTTGTGAGCTCTGCCTAAGAACCCCTGATCGGTGGTGCTTCTGGTCTTACACCTTAAGCACAGAGACCCAAAAAATCTTACCAAAAGAAAACAAAAGTATTTGTCCAAATTCATGTGCAGTTACACTCATCTTACTAAGAGTTAAAATCATCTACCTGCAATTTCTATGATGTCTTCATCCTCAAGGTAAATGGAAGAAAAGAATGTTAGGCACAGGCTCACTCATGACATTCAGGGAGGTGCATGTGTCCCATCTCTAAATACTTAGAAGTAATAAATGAAACTAACAAACTGTGAAACAAAATGAGTTTCATCTTTTTCCTTTGATGCATATTCCTTTGCAATGTCCTAGGAAGCCAGGTGCAATCTAGAATTTTTAGATTCCTCAAAGTTTTGTGTTAGTACTTGGTGGGACAGGCAGAGCCAGGTCCAGACACTCAGCCTCCAGCTAATAGCCCACCCCTTCTTATCTCAGTCTGTTCAGGCCTGTATTTTTGGGGGGGCCTCACACACAGGCAAAGATACCACATCCGGCAAGTACAGTTGCCATCTATCCTCAGCTGTACAAACAGCTGCTTGATGGTCACAGCCAGGCCTCAGGCCTCACATTTGCCCCTCAAGAAAAAGCCCTTGTAGCCCCTGGAATTAAGCTAGGGGCATATGGAGTATGAAATTCTACAGCGTACTCTACAGTGTCACAAGCTCCTGTGGTTGGTTCCCTTTGCCTGAGGAATTCTCACACTGTAGTAAGGGACGTGGACGGGGGAAGGCCAGACCAGGACACAATAAAGCATAAGGCCAAAGGCACACACTCATGGGGCTCTCTTATGTGTATGGATTGTTAATATATAAGTATTATTAGTAGTCTAAGTTTCTGGCTGATTTATTTATTCATTCACCAAATATTTATTGAGCTATAGGATAAGTATTAGTTTTGACATTTGGGATACATTGGTGAGCAGAACAGAGTAAGCCCTTGCTTTTGTGCAGCTTATATTCTAATGGATTTTTGAATTCCTCTATAACATACCTGACACCTGCCATCTGTGGTCCTCTTGGACATATCTTTCATTGTTGGCTACAGTTTTTATTTATTTATTTTTTTCGGTTGGATATATGGGCATTTTCTCAAGATAGTGAAAATTCCAGCTATGAAACTTTTTGAAATTAATTTATTGTACGTGAAGGAGAGCACTGTTTCAGTTAGATAACTATTTTTTAAGCCGGGAAAAGTTGAAAAACAAACAAACAAAAGTTATATTATGAACTGCTTCTTGATCATATTTTGACATTTCGATTAATTTGTTATTATAAACATGTTTTTAATAAAAGGACAAACTAGAAGTTTAGAAAAATTTATAAACATAAAGTGTAAAAATTTAAAAGTTTGTAAACTCCTGAAATTTTTGAACAAAAAATACTTAATCACTTTGAAATGTATAAAACTGTGAGTTATTAATGCACAGAATTACCACGATACCCAATTTCATGTGAGAAAAATTGAGGCTCAGATATTTTCAATATGGTAAATGCTAGTCCTAGGATGGCTGACAACTGTCCAAAAATGTCATAAGGGAAACCTGTTGATCCAACAAAGCTAAGTTAATTAGACTTAGAATAGTAGGTGAACACTCCTTTGACAATGTCTTAGTTGTGTCTCTGGAGTGAGAACTCTGGGGAAGATATTTATAGTGTTTGGACCTTGGGTGGATACTCTCAAGGGTTTTAGACCTAGGCTGGATGATTTTAGGGTGGGTCTTCCATGAGGGGATGCTGCTTGGGATTGGCAGGATTGTGACATAATAGCTTTGGATTTGGGGGGCACAGCAAGAAGATGATCTTCAAGTGCATACTGACAAATGAGCTCTGTTAGTAGTTACTGTTATATTTTCCAGAAACAATTATTTCCTGGGGAAAGTAGCTAGGTTAGTTTTACCTTGTCCCTGTGTTGCTTAGATTGTTTAGTGTAAAAAATAGGAGAGTATGTTTGGTTGCGGAATTGGTTAGCATGAGAATAGGAATTGATTAGCACGGTGGTTTTAGTTCTCATCTGAATTCCAATTTTTTCTTTCTTAAAAATTGCTGTTGTTGGGAATTTGGAAGTTATTTAGGTTTATCTCATTTAATAAGAGAGGAAACAATGGCTTATCCTCTTATGGTTTTAATGAAAACATGATGCCTACACAATCAAATAATCTAATTATTTTTCATTTCTACCAGCCATACCAATATTTCATGTCTTTATATATATTTTTTGTTCTTAAAATTTATTTTTTTATTTTTAATTGACAAATAATGAATGATTGTATATATTTATGGGGTATAGTGTGGTATTTCAATACATGTATACAATGTACAATGATCAAATCAGGGCAATTAGCATATATATTGACTTTTAAAGCAATATTTCTCTTTTTTCTTCAATGTCTTGACTTCTAGAAAACATGTGAGTGAAGAAATAACAAATTCAGTGATAAGAAGCATAACCTAGAGAACTCTGGGATTTGTGATTGATTTTGTTGTTCTGCTTTCAATCAGGTATGATCTTGCCAGAAGAATGGCTTCTTGTAAATAAGGAAAATAAGAATTAAATTTTTTTGCCTCAGACTCTCAGCTTTAAAAAATTACCCAGAGGCCACCCTTGAGCTGAAATTGATATGCCAATATCACTCTTGCCCTTCCTTTACTTGGTGGAAGCAAATCAGCACTAGACACACAAAGCCCTTAAGAGAGCTGGATGAACTCTGGCTGCCTTTCAACTCCTGTCAAAGCAACATGACCTCAGATTCAGGCCCTTGTGTTACTCTAGGTGAGCAATTGTCAATATTAGGTTACACTGTTAAAACTTTAAAAACAAGCATTTAAAGCATTTAAGAAATTGAAGCTGATATTAATGCATTAAGAGTGCTAATACCTTGGCTTGATCATATTTTGTCACTATGACTGCAACAACTAGTTGTGTTTTTTTCTTTGTTTCATATTTTCAGTAGTGTTGCTGATTTTTAGGTTTTGCTCGAAGTCCTTTAATCACAAATAGATTTTTGATATTTTATGACTTTCGTGTTCTAGTTTTAGTCTGTTCTAATGGTCATATTAAGAGAATATTGCTATTCATGTCTAAAATGTGACTTTAAGCACGCTATGTGATGTGAACTGTATCGGGAGTCCAGCAATCTGAATTCTAGTCCTGATTCTCAGAGCAACAAACTGTGCAAATTTAGGAAAGCCCTTTGGGCCTGATGTTTTGTATTTGAATGAATGAAGGTGTTAGGTTATTTCATGGATATAATTTTCTCATGTCTATGAAGGTTTAATTTATCTTTAATAATAAAATTTCCATAGTAATCTAATCATAAATTAGATTACATGTGTAAGGGGATGTTAAAAAAAAAGGGTCAAACATCCTATTGGTTATAGGATGTGTAATGAACTTATATATAAAGTATGAAGGAGAAACTAAAGGTAACATTAAAAATAAAATTTAGAAATTAAATTAAAATTTTAACAGAGATTTAAAAAATTGAGGACACACAGAAAAAGCTTTAGTATGTTAAAATGAATTTAATTTTGAGCATATTTGACATAGACAAAGAATATAATGTTCCTAAATAGAAATCTGATTTTTTTTTTTCTTTCTTTCTCCAGGCTTTCTACTGATAATGTTGAACTTTACCTCAGCCTCATGCTCTGGAAAATGGTGGTGGTTAAGAAATCCTCTCAGCCTTTGTTATCTCAGATCTCTTTTTCTGTGTTATGGTGAACAGCCCATTCCACAAGGCCCCCTGTAGGCCCTTTCTTATGTCCCTATCAGATTTGCAGATGTCTCCCTTGTTGAACTGTGACAAGGCCAAACACGGACTTTTCTCCCTTTTTGCCTGAACCCACCAATAAAGCCAGACAAATGCATTCCTTACCTCATGAGTGATTAGCTGAGATTAGAACTGTTTGTCTCCTGTGAAACTAGCTAGACACAGGGATAAATACTTCCATTTTAGCTAAGACTTATTGAAAAAAAAACTCACTGTAAATCTCCCCATATTTAACTTGTCAACCTCTCCCTGCCCAGACACTGATTTTTGGTTTGTCCTGTTGAAATAGCCTGAATAAAATCAATCTCCTTACTTGTTTGGATTTTACGTTTGACCTTACCTTACATTTTTCTTCCTTTTCTCCCTCTTTTTCTCTTTCTCCTTTCTCTTCTTTTTTGTCTTTAATTTTTATTGGCTATCCATAGAGTTTCTCAGATTTCATTCAAGGTGGGGCTTGAATCAGATCAGACACTTTTCTTGCTTTGCTAACCAGTAAGAATGATGAGTAGCAGATGGGCATGTTTCTACTAAAATGAGAAAAGAAAAGATTAATGGCATACTAAAGAAAAAATGTTCTGAGCTGAACAGCATTTTAAAGATCACATCCCACTCAGTTATGATAGAAGAATTTAATTTGTATTTATCTTTGGGAAAGCTTGAATCTGAGGTTCCTAATAATAAGCTCCTTCAGAATAATTGAGATCCAAAGTAGTTATCTTAAATAAAAGTACATACATGAGTGTGTGTATGTGTGTGTGTGTGTGTGTGTTTGATACATATTTGTTTCTGACTGTAAGGTTCTTCAGACTAAAGAGGCCAAAAAAGTGCAACTTAATTAAAATATATATAAATATATAACTTTTACTTAAGTTGACATATAAGCTATATATTTAATTAAGTTATATATATATGTGTGTGCATGTATGTTTATGTGTAGGAATTTTAATTTGTTTCCATTGGATTTGAAATATACAAGTTTGTGGAAAATAAAATTTAAAGATAACATGAATCTTTCCACTAACTTTTTGAAGTACTCACCTATAATTCCTTTCCCTCTCTCTCTTTCTACACACACACACACACACACACACACACAATCATATATAAAATAAATAACACTCTCTCAAAATGAGGGGAAATTTAATATATTAAATTTTTTAAGATGGTTTCCATTTTGATGAAGTTCTCCTAGCTTGAGAATTATTCTATTTTATATTTCTTTAACCTATAAAAGTAATCCACTAGAAAAGAAATACTGATTTCAAACATTTACTGGATTTCATGGCTTCTGTAAATTTAATTCATGCTACAGCTCTACAGCATTTTTACCTCTAAAAAATATACAGATGGACAAATCTCAAAAGATTTCTTTTGGATTGGGAGCAGAAAGATTTAAACATTTCTGTGCTTCTCCCATTAGAAAGGAATCGCCCTCATCTCCTTACCCAGGCCCATTACTCTAAGAGATGAGGTCCATGGCACTACACAGCACGCTTTCTTGGATCAACACCGGCTCTTCAATCCCAACACATCTCAGAGTGTATTTTTGATGAATAAATTACCAAAGTAATGAGATGCACTAAGAGGTTAAGGATTGATCAAGTACTTAATCTTTTTAATGAAGGACACAGTGTGATACACATTCTTCCAAATAGATACAATAAACAATCTTCTAGAACCTAATTAGAATAAAAATACAAAGAAAGGTGAAAAGTCTTAGAATTTGTGTACCAGATAATAACTGGGGATTTTCTGCAGCAATGAAAAAGCTTTGTCTATCATCCTAATTTATATTTGAACCAGGTGAGTCCCAGAAGTTCAACAAGATACAATAATGGTGTTTTAATATGGAATTTTAATATGTCTTTATGTCTTCTGGGTCCATGAAAATTGCTTCCAAATATGGCTTTGGAGCTTTTATAGAACTTGCTAGCCCTTGAGGAGATTTAGGAAATATTTCAGAAATCTTCTGAGTACAAACAATTTTTGACGCATTGTAAAGTGGAATTAGCTTTTTGGATGTTCAATAATTTCTTGTTATAATGTAGGATTTAATCAAGTTTTTAAAAATAGGTTGCATACCTTTAGTAAAGGTTTAGTAAAAGATGCTAGCAGCAGATCAAATTTTTTTTCATGACAAATCTTTATTTAAAATCAGGTGGCATATTGAACCAAACAATCTACCTGGATTAATCAAAATTAACAAGAAATGTTACTTAGGATGGTTGAATCTAAATAAGAGCCTAAAATTTGGGTTGGTGATACACATACTTAATGTTTCTTTTTTCAAGTAGAGTGTACACACTAATTATTAGGTATCATTATTGCTGATTAATTATTAGGTATCATAATAGTGTTATGTAGTATGCACTGGAGTAATATACTCTTTTATTGTCTATTTTTTCACACCATCTGTTTGAGCTGAATATTTAGACTGTCTTGCTAACTGCATCTCCTCCAGATATTGCCATAGTATTTAGCAAATCACAATTACATAATTCAATTTCCCTTCCAAACACTCTGAAATCTGCTGTAAATCTGTTTAACAAAGGGCTATGTCCTACCTGTGGCACTGATGCTGGAGGTAGGATCCAGGGATGCAGAGAGTCAGCCTCAATCCACCCTGTCCTCTTAGCAGGTTCTTGACTCTGCCACAGGAAAGAATTCAAGGGTATAGTCACAGTAGACAGTGAGAACAAGTTCAATGTAACAGATAAGAAATATAGGTCCCACGGCGAGAGTGTGGTGTAGCTCCAGAGACTGCACAGGGCCCACACCAAGTTTAACTCAAAAGAAAGTTCAGTACATACATCAAGTCTAAAAAAGCAAGAAAAACATTCTTAAGGTTTAGTACAGAGTACAGGCTGGCTCAAAAGCATGAGCCGCTGCTTGCGGAAAGTAAGTTTTATACAAAGTAAAGTAGACACACCTCAGCCAGCAAAATGGAAGTGCAGGTTGCCTCCAGGAAAGTGAGAAACAGTAACCCCACCTTCAGCTGGGATTTGGCTTTTATAGTTTCTCCATCTAATGAATATTCAATTAAGTGGGTAGTTTCCAGTTATGTAACATTTAATCTTGCACATGCTCAGTCGTTCTCCTCCTGGAGCATATTCATTGGTCAGATCCTGTCACATGCACCAGGCATATTCAAGAATATACTGTGCTCTGCAAAGCATGCCCAGCCACTGGATTAACATAAACCAGCCCCTTGTGATCTCATCTTCCCCTTGTGGGTGCTGAAAATAAGTCTAACTGGCAAAAGTAACTTTCTCCCAAGGGAGAGCCCAGAGGAAGGGGTGTGAGAACTTTAGGGAGTGGCTGGAAACCCAGAGACCGGTCCTGTAACCCAAACCCGGGAAAACTAAGCACCTCCTATATAAGCATCAGTAAGCAATGTTCTACACCCTGTTGATAAGGAACACATGTGATATACCATCCTGAAGTTTAAAAAAAGAAAAAAAGGAAATTAAACTTAATTGCTCCTCCTTTCCTACTTTGCATTTTGATTGTATACCATCTTCATTTCCTTTGCTTGACTGTCTGTAGGTTCTTTCAGTGGGGAGGTATATGTATAAGATTTGTTCTTGTATCCCTCAACCCCAGAACAACTTTTTAAACCAAGGTAGGTGTTTCTTAAGTGTTTGTGGTCTAAATAAATAAAATGTCAACATTTCCATTTTTTTTCTAAATTATACAATAATAATCAGTCAAAATTTCTATATTTGCATTTAATCTATGAAATGATACATTTAATATTGACTTTTGCCTTGATTACATTACAGTCTATCATTTTCCAAGTTGCAGAAATACTTTATGTTGTGTATCATACAAGTACCTGTGTTGTTCTCCTGAGAGTAAATAAACATTTTAAGAACTGTTCTTGAATTTTCAAACAATAGCTAAAGCTAAAGTGCTTTTCCAAAGCCCATAAATATTTTCTTTGTCTGTGTGGAAAATAATATAATAGAAAGTGGTAATTCTGCTTTTATCTGTAAATTAATACATAATCATAGCATAAAATTATTGAATTCCAATTGATTGATAGCTGCTCCTCTAGAATACTGCAATGGCTGCCAACCCTTCCCTTGGAAACAGTCAGGAAATAGTCTAGTAGGCTAGAAAAATGTTTTAAAAAAACCAAAATCAGATAATCAGCTAAGTAATGACACCTTATGACACAAAATTATGAGATATCTTAAATTCAGTCTTCAGGCATCATATTGGTAACTCTCAGAAAGTCAGTATAACAAAGTAAACATATTTTCTAGTTTTCTGTTTGTTTGTTCATTTAGTGTCTCTCAGTATAAAAAATAATTGGACCAGAAAATAAAAGGAGTTATCTTTCTGCTTCCTCTAGTTATAGGTGGTTTGAAATTTGTCCTTGAGGCAGACATTTCTCATCAGTAGAATTGAATCTAAGTGTCTCAGTGGTTTTTGTCCTCCAAGAAGAATTTTTATTTAAATTCCCAGCCTGTTTTTTCCCTCCATGTGTCATCCTTTTTAAACATATTTAACATCTTCCAAGCATTGGTGGTCCTAGCAACGGATAACATGTGCAGATCTTTCCCTTTCAACCTGAGAAGTTAGTTAAAATCATCCAGAAAATGTGGTAGAGATTAGTCTCCTTCTCTGGTCTTCTTTCTAAATGGCACCCATCCTCGAGCTTTACAGCAATGCAGAGGAGAAGCACAGAAATCAGAGAAGCCAGCAAGCAGATGGCTTAATTGTCAAGTCTGTCCCATCTATCACCGGGCCATGTGCTATTTTGGCAGTTCAGGAAATGTTATGTCCAGGAACAGCAGGAGCTACTTTTAAAGCCAGGAAATACATTTTTGTGGTAGCACCATTGCCCAATAATGTTTAATACCATGAGTAGAGATAACTAATAGTTAATATCAGAGGTAATGTTATTAAGTGTTTAACTTCACATGTGTAATACTATTCAATTTTTAATATCATATGTAGTGATAAAGATACCTTTTCTTATTCCATTCTAAAGATAGGGGCAAGATAATCCATCAATGCCTTTCTAACCACTTTCAAAAGGTAAGAAAAACTTGCAGGGTTGTTAAACATCATTATAACATGTACACACATGCTAAACATGAGTGGTCCTTTTTTTTTTTTTTTAAACTTGAAAGCTTTTAACAATGTCTATTTTTCTTTCCCCAGGATGATGAAAGCTTACAATAGAGTACTGTATTTTTTTCATGATCAAATAACATTAAAAATATTTGTGGTACATACTAGCTCACAGAAAGTGTTGGATGATATTTTAATCAATAATTTGATTAAAAATGAGTAATAGTCAACCAATGTATTAAAAAAGGAATATTATATCACTCAAAGGAATTTATATTTAATAGGTTCCTGGTGGTGCATGAAGAGAGGAGAGAGAGAGGAATGGAGAGGGAGGGAGGCAATATAAGGTACTACTTTTAGAGTTCAGCTTTGCAAAGTATTTAGTATAAACACATTTGTAAAAATACATAAGGTTAACATATATATAATAAACTGCCTACAGATATTCAAACATGATTAATACAAGAAACAGTTAATTTTTGGCAGGAAGGAAAATCAAATGCATTTAGTACGAAATGATATAAAAATTTTTGTGTCTACTTGGCAACCATTTGTAATTGCTTTCTTTGAAATATCAAGAACCTCAAGTCCAGATGTTCAGGTAACACCATACAAAGATGGATCATTGTGATTAAAAATACAAAAAATGTATAGTAAATGCCACAAAAAAATAAACTGGTATTGGATTTTTAATTTTTTTTTGGTAAAATATTGAAAATCATTCTCCCAATTCCCATTTCTGAAATAAGTTATATCTGCAATGTATTTAAATATTGATTTAATTATTTGCATTTGTAAAATTCCTTATTTTTAAAAAAAAGCACTTAAAAAAAGCTTTTGCAGATTTAATCTCCTTTTGTTCTCATAAAATACTAAGTCAATCCAAAACCTATCACCATTTTATACAGAGAAGGGAGAGAACTTTGGAGGGGGCTTGCATGAAAGGAGACATGCTAATCAATGTCCACTGTATGTTAATTATCTTTATATAATTAAACCCAGGAACCCTAAATTCTCCAGGTACTGGGTCTAACTTCCCTTCACTCTGCTAATCACGCTGAGCAGGGTCCAGGTCCTAGATTAGTTCTCCCAGAAGCAGGACCTGAGGCAAGAATTCAGGTGCAAATAATTTGTTAAGGATGTTCCCCAGGAGAAAGCAGGAGAAGCCAGACAGGGAAGAAGCAGCCAAACAATTGTTTGATTTTCATCGAATGTCAGACTCTGTTGGAGTCCTCAGGGAGCTCCTCAGGAAGCCAGGTTTGTCCAGTCTTGCTGCAAAGGGGACGAGCTGTGCTCTCTCAGTTATCAGTCACTTCACTGCTCAGTCATTGTAAGAAGTCATGGCTAGTCCGCCATTCATTTCCCGGCACCTCTGGCTTTCCCTTGGGCCAAGTTCCAGTCCTGTGAGCCTGGCAGGTACAAGCACTTACTTGAGAGGTGGCTGCAAAGAGACTGTACAAGGAGGCCAAGGGGAATGGGAAGACACCACTAGTATCTGCTACAGCCCCATTTTGCATGAGCACAGAAGGTATGATTCCGTCCTGAGGTTTTCTGCAAAATCTGAGCGAGGATCTATCTTTTCCTGGCATTTGCTTGCTACCTGTCCCTTCACTGTGACTCCGCTGAGCCTGTCAGTCAATCCCCCTGACTATCTGATGACTGCTACTTTGATCTGTAACCCCATTCCCTAGTCAGCTTTGCTCGAAGGGTGGGCCCAGACTCTTCAATCACAGTGAGGCACAAAATACAAGGCCATGCCCTGAATAGACCTTATTAAATCTTTAAGATTAAATAATAGAATTACCACATAGAAAAGGAAAACTTAAAGGGTTCCTCAGTGCTATTGGTTCTGCCATTTCTTAGAATGCCCCCCATCCCCAGCTTTCTTCCTGTCCTGCCTCCATGTTCTTGAGATCTAACCCACAATCTTCCCCCAAATAAGATAAGAATCCTCCCCTTATATAGCTCATTTAATAAACCCTATTTAAGGCACTGAAATACGTTTTTAAAAAAGTTATTGTAATTCTCTTTTCAGAGGAAAAGAAAGACCATCATAACATGTTATTTATGAACAGAATTCTTAGAGTCCAGTCTCAACATGGAGTTACTCTCTGTATTCATACTTTCTAAAAGAATAGTGGAGAGGCCCTTATCTTAGATCTGCACAACTAAACATTCACATTGAAAGGCTTACTCAAGACAGATTTCAGCTTATACCCTAGAATACAGAAACTATTGCTTTTTTAAAATCAGCACTACTTTTTTCCTGCCTACGTGTATATCATATTTAGTCCATATGTCATTGAAAATTATCTTAAAGAAGAAGTTAAGCCTTAGAAAGTTTCAGTAACTTTTGAAATCACATAAATACTACCTTCCATAGCTAGAATTCCATCCTGAATCATCTGATTCCAGATATACATCTTTCTTACACTATCCCACAACTATACGCCAACAAATTTGAAAATCTGGAGGAAATGGATAAATTTGTGGACACACACAAGCTCCCAAAACTGAGCCAAGAAGACATAGAAAATCTGAACAGACCAATAACAATAAAGGAGATTGAGGCTGTTATCAGATGGCGTCCAACAAAGAAAAGCCCAGGACCAGATGGATTCACAGCAGAATTTTACCAAACATTCCAAGACAAATTTACACCAATTCTTTACAAACTATTCCAAAAGATTGAAACAGAGGCAATTCTCCCAAACTCATTCTATGAAGCAAGCATCATCTTGATACCAAAACCAGGTAAAGATATAACTAAAAAAGAAAACTACAGGCCAATACCCTTGATGAATATAGATGCAAAAATCCTCAATAAAATACTAGCAAACAGAATACAGCAACACATATGTAAAATTATTCACCACGATCAAGTGGGATTCATCCCAGGGATGCAAGGTTGGTTCAACATACGCAAATCAATAAATGTGATACACCATATTAATAAACTCAAATACAAGGACCATATGATCATGTCTATAGATGCTGAAAAAGCATTTGATAAAGTTCAGCACTCATTCATGACAAAGACCCTCTATAAGTTAGGTATAGAGGGAAAGTATCTCAACATAATTAAAGCCAGATATGATAAACCCACTGCCAATATCATCCTTAATGGGGAAAAGCTGAAAGCTTTTCCTTTAAGAACAGGAACTAGAAAAGGATTCCCACTCTCACCACTCCTATTCAACATAGTGTTGGAAGTACTAGCCAGAGAAATCAGAGAAGAGAAGGAAATAAAGGGCATCTAGATTGGAAAAGATGAAGCCAAACTGTCCCTGTTTGCAGATGACATGATCCTATCCACCTAACAGCCTAAAACTGCTACAAAAAAACTATTAGAGTTGATAAATGATTTCACCAAAGTTGCAGGATACAAAATCAGTACACAAAATTCAGTAGCATTTCTATACTCCAATAGTGAACATGCAGAAAAAGAAATCAAGAAAGCTAGCCCATTTACAATAGCCACCAAAAAATAAAATACTTAGGAATAAAGTTAACCAAGGATGTGAAAAATCTGTATAATGAGAACTACAAACCACTGCTGAGAGAAATTAGAGAGGATACAAGAAGAGGGAAAGATATCCCATGCTCTTGGATTTGAAGAATCAACATTGTGAAAATGTCCATACTACCCAAAGTGATATACAAATTCAATGCAAACCCCATCAAAATTCCAATGACATTTTTCTCAGAAATGGAAAGAACTATCCATATACTTTCCATTTTTCTCAGAAATGGAAAGTATAGGGATATATACTATCCATACATATTGACATTTATATGGAATAACAAAAGACCACACATAGCCAAAGAAATGCTGAGCAAAAATAAATAAATAAATAAAAATAAAGCTGGAGGCATAACACTACCTGACTTTAAACTATACTCCAAAGCTATAATAACCAAAACAGTATGGTACTGGCATAAAAACAGACACACTGATCAATGGAATAGAATAGAGAATCCAGAAATCAACCCACACACCTATAGCCATCTGATCTTTGACAAAGGCACCAAGCCTATACACTGGGGAAGAGACTCCTCTTCAGTAAATGGTGCTGGGAGAACTGGATATCAATATGCAGGAGAATGAAGCTAGACCCATACCTTTCACCATACACTAAAGTCAACTCAAAATGGATTAAAGAATTAAATATACACCCCGAAACAATAAAACTTCTTAAAGAAAACATAGGAGAAACACTTCAGGAAGTAGGACTGGACACAGACTTCATGAATATGACCCCAAAAGCACAGGCAACCAAAGGAAAAATAAACAAATATGATTATATCAAACTAAAAAGCTTCTACACAGCAAAAGAAACAATTAACAGAGTTAAAAGACAACCAACAGAGTGGGAGAAAATATTTGCAAAATATACATCTGACAAAGGATTAATATCCAGAATATACAAGGAACTCAAACAAGTTTACAAGAAAAAACCAAGCAACACAATTAAAAAATGGTCAAAAGAGCTAAATAGGCATTTCGCTAAGGAAGATATACGAATGGCCAACAGACATATGAAAAAATGCTCAACATCATTCAGCATTTGGGAAATGCAAATCAAAACCACACTGAGATACCATCTCACCCCAGTTCGGATGGCTAATATCCAAAAGACTCCGAACTATAAATGCTGGTGAGGTTGCAGAGTAAAAGGAACTCTCATAAATTGTTGGTTTGACTGCAAAATGGTGCAGCCTCTATGGAAAATGGTATGGAGGTTCCTCAAACAATTGCAGATAGATCTACCATATGATCCAGCCATCCCACTGCTGGGAATATATCCAGAAGAATGGAAATCATCAAGTCGAAGGTATACCTGTTCCCCAGTGTTCATCACAGCACTCTTTACAATAGCTAAGAGTTGGAACCAGCCCAAATGTCCATCATCAGATGAGTGGATACGGAAACTGTGTTATATCTACACAATAGAATACTACTCTGCTATAAAAATGAATGAAATACTGCCATTTGCAATGACATGGATGGACCTAGAGAGAATTATATTAAGTGAAATAAGTCAGGCACATACAGAGAAATATCACATGTTCTCTCTTATTTGTGGGAGCTAAAAATAAATAAATAAATACACACAAAAAAAAATGGAGAGGGGGAAGAAGACACAATAATTGCAATTCCTTGAAATTGATACAACAAGCAAACAGAAAGGACATTGTTGGGAGGGAGGGGGGAGCGGGAGGAGGGAGGGAGGTTTCAGTAATTGGCCACAATAATCAACCACATTGTATATTGACAAAATAAAATAAAATAGAATATTTTTTAAAAAAGAAAAAAGTAAAAGAAAAAAGGTATTGTAGTGCCAAAATTTTTCTTATTTTTGTGTAAAATCTTTGGGGGCTTTAGAGACCGTTTGCTACATTGTGTGGCCTTTCTGGATGTTCTGAAAATCCTCCGTGTGGAGAATGTTCCTCACTGTGAATCCCACCTTTCTGAGGCAGGGCCTAGACCTGGCTTTTCCAATCTTCCCAATAACGCATGCACAGGAATACAACTCAGGAACCAGAAGCTCAAATGTAAGCCTTTGCTAAGAAGGAAATAGTGTAAGAAGTAGCAGGTCCCCACAGAACCTATCTTCAAGTGTGAACGATAGTGAAGGCAGCTGGCGTTTGAGGGCAGCATGAGTGAAGATTCTAGCATTCGGTTCCAGGCATCAATTCTGTAAGAAGTAGACTGATTTCGAACTTCTTATATTGGGGATAAAATTTATACTTACCTCTGTGGGTGGTTAAGAAAATTAAATGAGATAATGCTTGTACAGTGCTTAAGTGTGCATGAATGGAATAAGTCCTCAATATAAGTTAGCTTTGGAAGAGGAGGAGAAGGAGTTAAATGAATGTAAAACTCCATGATTCATGCCACAAAGGCCTGCACAAATATGGTTTTGCCCTCTCTCTTTCCAAGCCTTTCCTTTCTCTGTACCAGTAATAGGGAGGTGCATAATTTACATCCATCTACTTCCAGTTTCTAAACGCAGTAGTCCTCCCTTACCTGCAGGGGATATGTTCCAAGAACCCCTGTGGATGCCTGAAGCAGCAGATAGTACCAAACTCGGTGTATTAGTCCATTCTCTGTTGCTTTTAACGAGTACTTGAAACCGGGTAATTTATAAGAAAATAAAACTTATTACTTAGAATTTTGGAGCCTGGGAAGTCCAAGGTCTAGGGGCACATCTGGTGAGGGCCTTGTTCTTTGTGGGGACTCTACAGAATCTAGTGGTGACACAAGGAATCATTTAGTGAGGGTTGAGCAGTAGCACTTTTCCACATGCTTTTCTTCCTCTCCTTATAAAGCCCTCAGTCTACTCCCTGATAACACAGTAAACCACTAACCCATTAATCCATGAATGGATTAGTCCATTCATGAGGGTATAGTCTTCATGATCCAATCGCCTTTTGAAGGCCTCACCTTTTAAATAGCATATAGGGGATTAAGCTCCAACGTGAGCTTGGGGGGCCTTTCAAACCATGGTAATCTCTATATACCATATTTTTTCCCATACATACATACCTGTGATAAGGTTTAATTTATAAATTAGGCATAGTAAGAGGTGAACAACAATAACCAATAATAAAATAGAACAATTATAACAATATACTGTAATAACAGTAAAATAAGTGTTACCTGAATGCAGGTATTGTGGTACTGCAACAGTCGACCTGATAGTGGGCAGGCAGTGTATACAGCATGCATACACTGGACAAAGGGATGATTCACTTCCCAGATGGGACAGAGCTGCATGGTGCAAGATTTTATCACACTACTCAGAATAGTATGCAATTTAAAAGCTATGAATTGTTTATTTCTGGACTTTTTCATTTACGATTTTCAGACTGTGGTTGGCCCTGGTTAACTAAAATTGCAGAAAGTGAAGCTGAGGATAAAGAGGGACAACTGTACATAGTATTTTGAAAGTCTCAGTGCCTTTATACATGCTGTCCTCATAGATTTGCTCTATTCTTGGCTGTAAAAAGTACTTGTTCTTCAAGCAGAATCATCTCTGATAAGCTTTTGATGATACAATTTGAAATGATGCCCCCTTCTCTCTGTTCACAGTGTGATGTGTATTTCTCAGTTCAGCATTTAATACAATATAAAGTCATTTGGACTTAAGGATTTGTCTCCTTACTAGTCTCTTTGAGAATAGTCAATATGTCTTGAGTTGTACCCCCTCCCGCTTAATCTCAGAGAACATCAATAAATCAAAATAATAGAATCAGAGACTATTAGTAAATAGGGAGACACTGAATCAAAGTAGCCCAATTGGTGAGGGCAGCATTCACTTCCTCCCAAAAGCCCTAAAAGAAACAATCTATGATGTATTTTTAAAACATGTAAAAGTCTTTCCATATTAAATGCAATAGCAAAACTGATTCATGAACCTGTCCCCACACAGGCACTGCTCTCTCCATCCCTTACTTTAGTTTTCTGTGCTCACTATGTCTACTTCTTCATCCCACATTACTCTTTACCTCATTCCCATCTGGCTTCAGACCACCTCATCACACCACCAGACATCTTTCACCAAGGTCACTAAAAATCTTCAGTCTGTAAATTGAATGAACCTTTTCTATTTCGTTACTTACTAGACTTTTTACTTACATTAAAAAATGTCGAAACGCTCTTCCCTTTGCCTCTATGCTCCAATATTTTCCTGGTATTCCCCTCACCTATGTGTACTTTTCTTCTTAGCCTCCCGTCCAGGCTCAGCCTCTTCTACTGCCATAATCTTAGAATTATTTACAACATGATCTGAGGTCTGTATCTTTTCTCATTTGATATCCAAAGCAATCTCTTCCAAGACTATGACTTTAATTATGTTCTAGATACTGTCGATACCCATAGCCTAGTCAATCACTCATTGTTCAGTGTATAATTGAATAAATGAGCAAAACATCTGCAAATGATAGCAACATTTTTGTTTTATTTATTTATTTATTTATTTATTTTGTGGTGCAGTGAGCCTTAGGATAAGCAGGACAGAGCCTAATGACAATCTGTCCAATAATGGAGGATCATCGTAGCTAGACTAGACTAGCCCAGACTATGACTACAATCTTGGTATGAGATTAGACTTTGTGTTCTCTAAGAAAATATTTATATATGGGAGAGCTGTATTATTTAATAATTCATCCCATCAGGAAGCTTGGCAGATAGATGGGTTGGAGCCCATGCTCCTTTTAAGACCCTCAAGTTTGCCTATTTTTGCCTACCCAACTAAAATCCTGAGTTCAACTTCAGGCCTAAGGCACAGGCAAGAAACAAGAGGAAAAGCTTCTTCTTGTTTGGAGGAGGTTGCATTTTCTACTGGAAATCAGGAGGGGTTTGCACACTACAAATACTTGTTGGAAGGTCTGGCATTTTGTGGGGGATGGACAATGTGCACATTTGAGAAGGGAGGATCAGAAGTGAAAGGAATAGCCTAAAGACACCTTCTCCAAATGTCTTTAGCTTACTTTAAAACAGACAGTATGGTATCTTCTGTGCTAGATAGCTCACACTTCAACTCTAATGACAGTGAATTGCCCCAAATGAGAATCTACACTTCAGGGTTTGTTGCTGGCAAAACATAAGAAAGGTCACACTCCATAGCATCCTATATGTAAGTAATATATAAATACTGAATATACTATTTATTATACTATATAATGCAAGAAACCAGACACATGAAAGTGGCCAAATCTCCTGACTTCCCTAGAGATAATTAGAATCTACCCTTTGTTGAGGAAACAGAAGTGGATGTAGAAATACCTAGATTATATGTCCCTAACATCTAGAACTTTTCTAAAGCCTAGAACACAGCCTTAAGCCTGATAAGTGCTCAACTAATGCTTCTGGATAAACAGATAAATGCATTTAGCCTTTAGTGTTTAAAGGTCAGTATTATTCCTTTTGTGAATGCCAACAGAGGAGGATTCCTCACCAGTAGTTTGACTCAGTCTTCAGGACCTGGCATCCTGGTAAGTGCTTCAATACGTTTACTGGATGAATGAATGTTTACTGAAAAAAAAAAAATCAATGAATGAATAAATAAAAATAGTAGTTACAAGGTTCTAAATATCAAAGTGCATCATGATGGGACAAGAAGATTATTCTAGATGGATGAAACATGTATTATTTATATTGCGTAAGAAGAACTTTTTTTTCTGTTGCTAGACAGAAAAGATGATAGTAATATAAATTCATGCTTGCATCTCAAAATGCATATGTATTATAGTAAGCTTACTCAAATTAAGATCAGAATAAATTTAAAAGTGTTAGAAAACAAGTCATATATTACTCATGTAAAAGTAAGAGAAAATAAATGGTTTCCTCGTGAGGAGTTTCATTATATTACCAGTGCTGCCTTAGCATGGGGATCCATGTATTTTTTTTTTTTTTTTGATCTTGTACTATTAAAAGTTTTATCAATAAAGCCTTTACCAATTTCTTGTACAATGGAAGAGATAATGCATTCAGAAAGTGAAAAGTTAGTGATGTCATCTAAGATACCAAGTGATCAGCGTAAGTTGCTACTGAGAAGTATATTCCTTGGGCCATCAAATGGACTTGATATTCTAGACAAGAAGTCTGGAAACATGATTATTGCCCAGCTATTGAAAGCTGGTTAATATAATGGAGTTAACATGAACTCATCTCACAGGAGAAACAAGTAGAAAACAATTCCAATTAATAGTTTTACACTGGAGGTTAATCACTTTCAAACCTCTAAATCTTTCCTTCACTCCACAGACTGGCCCAATATCAGAGAACTTGGAAAGCTTGAATTTGCAGCTATGGAGTTACTTGATATGTATGAAATCTGGACAAAGGGAACTAGACCTTTTAGGAATCTTTTTTTTATATCTAGTATGAATTACCCAACATAATAGAGCATATATCTCCAAGGACTAGAAAGTTCTCGTCCACCACATGTGGTAAGAAGAAGTGGAGGGATCATTAATGAATGATGCTAAGTATATATCTTCAGTTTCACAGAGGAGTGAAAAGGGAATGAGCTTAAATTATATGCATTGGTTATATTTCTGTAATTGATTAAATAGTCATATATTAATTGGTTTAAATTCTTACCTAGAAATTTAGAAAATGTATCATACTGAGCAGAGAGTCCATAGAGGTATCTATTATCTTGAAAGAGGAAGCACTATACACTTTCATTCTCATCATTACTGAGGTGAAGACTCATTCTCAGATTTACTCATTCATTGCCCCTTTTGGCTTTGTAATGGTTCTGTGGGATTTGCTTTAATAATACCAATTGCTCTCCTCTGCAGAGATAACTTACCTGGAAACTTGGCTCCTGAATACATCCATTTAATTAATCCATACATATGGTACACTGGTTCCCTACCTTTAACAAATATCAAAATCATCCAGAATATATAGTAAAATTACAGATTTGGGGGAGAAGCCCCACAGTTTCTTATTCTAAATTCTGGCTGAGACTGAGGAATCTGCACTTTTAACAAGCACCTCCAATGATCTATACATAGTCCAGGTACCAGAGTTTGTGGAAAAACCCTCATGTAGTGATTGCATTGTATCAGAGAGTCCTTCAATTCTGCTATCCTTTGATGTTGGTTGGGCTGCTGTCTGTTTCCAACCAGATAATGAACTGGGTTTTCCTGGAACTAATGATCTGAGCTGGACGTCAAACTGCTGCCCACTGGTAGAGTCAATCGTGCGTCTGGCCAGTATACGTTGTGACAGAGAAGGCATCTATTCTGTCCAGTGGCTGTTCTGATGTACTGTGTGTTAAGCACTTAAATATTACCCCTGCTTCAGCAGTTCTTGGTCCCTCTATTTTCTGAAGGAGAACCCCTTCTGAATTGCCTCTAAAATAACCTTTTTTTTTTTCTTTCTGTGGGGAAACATTTCTACGACAATTTTCCGAGAAGCAAGGCAAACTTTTTTCCAAGTCAACAACCAAGATTCAATCTTGTTGTGTTTTCTTTATATCTAGTGTTGACTAATGCACACATCTTTGGCCAAAGTTTAATAACTCAGATAATCCACTTCCCTCCAAACGTACCATGCTTATTTTTAGACCCATTATGCAAACCTCGAAACAAAAATGTCAGTACAATTAACATGGATTACATACAAAAAAAAAATGTTGAATTTACAAATTTTTAAGAATTTTCCTAAATATGAGTTGTCAAAAGCCAGGAGATAGTATCAGGAGAAGCAGCAGAATGGTTTGTTCTCTTCTTTTGTGTATCATAGATTTGGCACGGTTGGAATGTGGCAGCTCAGTGAGGGTCAGGAGTGGTGGGAATGCATGGACTATCAAGATCCCATTCAGCTTAGCGAGTCTGTTTATTTCTTCACTTCCTACATTTCCATGTGGCAGTGATGGATGCTCTTTCCACACGATGCAATGCTTCTAGCATTGCGACCTTGTTTTTGGTGAACTAGATGCAGCCCCTTACTTTTCACATAGCTACTGGTCTATTTAATACAGACATCGAAAAAAACACATTTAGATATTGTGTTTAATCATTTTCGTGTATATGGTTTTCAGAAAACCATACTTGGAGAAGTCTGATTTGTGTCTAAATTATGTGTATTTATGATTTCAACCATCTATAATGTTTTAGTTTACACGTGTCTTAACATATAAAATGCTTCCCTCTTTTCTTGCCCTTTAGACTTTAGCCTTTAATTTAAATTATTACTTTAACTTTTTCCATCTGCTAATTTGAAGTAATTAATTTTATGATATATTTGGAAGTAGTTGAATAGGTAGACACTAATGAGTCTTATATTTATCTCTTCATAGTTTGTTCTTTTAAATTCCACCTAATTACCAAGGGGGCACGATGTTGGGATATATAGACTGAGCACTCTTATATTTGTGTATTTGTTTTCCTGGAGGTGTATAACATTTTGAAGAGAGAGAACTGTTATAAAGGGGTTGGGGGAAAACAACAACAGAAGGAAACCTACAACATTCTTGTGCATTTAAAAAATCAAACAATTAATAGTGCAAAAGAGATAAACATGAGAATAAAGCTTTTTTTTTTTTTTTTTCCAGAAAAGCTTTCTCCAGAAGCTGCTGCTTCTCTTATTTTATCTGCTGTTCTAGCAATTCCTAGGGGCACAGTAGTTTGTCTCTGCTCATTGGTTCGAAGCTGACAGCGATATTTTGAACTCTTCCATCAGTGTGCTGTACACTTTTTCCGTTTTCATATATTCACCATTATAATTTTGAAATCTGGCTATTGCAACTGTTTTAGAGCATAACTGGAAACGTGTTTCAACTTCCCCGAAGACAGTATTGCTTCTGATGTGGTTGATGGTGGGCCTGGACTCACTGATGTCATGGTATCTGTGCTGGCCAGTAAGCAATGACTTTAATCAGGATTCTGAATGTTCTCTGGATTAAGTTGCTTTCCAGAGTTCTCTGATTTTATGCAGTTAGAGTGGGTGCTTCTGTTTCCCTTTTGTGGTTTTATTCGCCCAGACTAGACATTTCTCAAATTTTCAAAGCTGTAAAAGTTACTATGACAAAAATCTTGCTATTTACTTAGCAATCACTTTTTGTGTTTCATTCTGAAGCACATAAATGTTAATAGTTACAATAGAAATAAACAGAAAAAAATGAACCCTAGTTTTCTCTTCTCATTATCATTGTCTTTGAACATATAGGAGTGGTATTGCACGAAAGTTGCCTGTTGTGATAATTTATCTAAACAAGTGGGTTTTGGTTACTTGAACACTGTCACCTTAAAAGACTATGCTGTGATTTCACTGATGCTGCTGTTGCCAAGCATATCTTTTATGTGACATTTAATCATTGTTTTCAGAACCAGAAGCAGATTTATTTTTATGCTTTCTTTTTTTCCCCTTTTTTTCCTCTTCCTACCATCTCTTTCCTCACTTTCCCTTTCTTTCCTAACACTCACAAAAGTGTTGATGCCCCCCTTATACTGGGTACCCCTTGAGTTTTTAATTCTCCAGTTTGCCCATATTGAGTCTCCAGCAATTTGTCAGTTACAATTTAAGTTTTTCTAACCTGCCAATGGTTTCCACGGAGGTTTTTTTTCCCCTTGGTTTCTGCTTGGGTAAGATGTGATTCTCTGCATGTGTCTGTCTTTCTCTCCAATTGAAGGAGCAATGGTTTGCTCTGTGACCTCAGCTCTCTAATGGATCTATGAAGAGTTGTTGATTTTTAGTTTGCTCAGCTTTTTTCTTGTTGTGAAGGCAGAAGTGATGACTCCCAAGCACTTTACACACAGAGCAGAAACTCGAAGACTCTGAAGTATACTTTTAATGCAAAGGAACTTAGAGTTTTGCAGAGAGTCTTATACATATTAAGTGTTTTCTCATTTTTAGCTATCAGTATTTGCTATATTTTAGCACAGCGTATCTTATTGATTCCATAGCTGTGTGTTTTTAGATTTCAACAAGTCTGAAATTGTGATACAATCATCTTACAATTGCTTTGCATTTGTTTCCTGCTGCTCTTGTACCTGATCCACCAAGAGAAGCCCTGCAGCTGGTAGGGAAATATCTAGGCAATTATCCCGTCTACCTTGAACCCACCAGACCTGATCTATGCAGTCCTTCTGTAACAACTCCTCTCTGTAAAGCATAAGGCTTCACATACCTGGACCAAATTTTACACAAGGTAAGCACACTGCAAGGCAAACAATATTTCTTTGGGTAACAACTGAGTTCTGGCATCCATAGGCTCTGATAGTGCACTCATCCAGAACTTTCTCTCTTCTCTCTGTCTCTCTCTCATTCTCTTTCTTTGTGTCTCTCTCTTTCTCTGTCTTTCTGTGTTTCTTTCTGTCTTGCTCTTTCCCAGAAGTTATAGAGGACAGGGAATCCTTCTAGGGCCAGAGGCTTTTCTAAAACAGATTTTCCAATAAGTGACAAATTAAAAATAAATCAAACGATAAGAAAATATTTTGTCATAGTTTCATTGGCATCATTATTTCTTTCTTAGTGGTACCTAAAATGATGTTAGACAATTGAAAGCAACTTACACTGATCAAATAATCCAGTGGTGTGCTGAAGGCAGCTCCTTGAGAAGTAGATTGTGTGCATCTCTTCCCAATTGCATGCCCAGTGATGTCAGTTGGTGGCTTGAAGTTAGCCATGATGTGAGTATTATCTACATGTAAATCAGCAAACATTAAATATCAGCAAACATTAAAAATTGGCACCCTTGCCCTGAGAGCTGCTTGTTAAACGTTTACCAGAACACCGCTGATTAAATCTTTGAGTTGCAAATTTCACTCTGGAAAAGCATTGTCTGTGTGTGATTGGTTGCATAAGATGCAAACATGTGATGTTAAAACATATTTCAGAAATTTATATGCATCAACATTTATTGTCATGAACCAACCACTAATTTTCAGAAGTGATTAGCACAGATTCTTTTTCTTTTAAAATCTTAATTGGGTTGATAATAAAGACACATGTAAAACTCTAATAATTCATTTCTCTTTCCTTGATGAACACAAAGCTTAAAAGTTTTTGAAGAATGCTTTTCAATAGCAAAGTAGAATTGGGTTTATCTATTTGTTTATGGAAGACCTACAATGACGTCTCTAGACCCTCCAAATGTATAACAATTGGAGAATTTTAGACTTTTTAAAAATGTGCTCCAGATTTAGCTGGCAGTTAAAATAATTTTTAAAGAAACTTTGTAATGTTGAAAAACTTTTTACAAAGAGAAGCAATTCCTTTAGCTAATATTTTTCTCTTTGGCTACTATTAAACGTTAGAAAGACCAATTTTTTTTCCCTTTGATATCTCGCAGTGAAGAAGCAGTCCTCTGTTATGATATAAAAGAAACAATGTCCTCTGGAGAACAGTAGGGGAGGAACCATAATTTTCTATAGAATCTCAGTACAAATGAATTATTTAAATGGAAGCTTTTATTATGGTATTCATATCTTTAGCTGAAAGAGAAAGTAGAAATTGAATAATAAAAAAGGTTGATACCTATATAATTCCTTAAGTCTACATATTGCTTTAAAACTTTGGTCTAGGTCAAGTGGATATCCTTAGGAAAGTTATCATCCATTTTATCTTTATGTCTTTAGGTTTTTATTATTCATCTATTTTGATTATTCATTGTTTTCATCTAATATATTCTTAGTGCTTAGGACAATGTCTTGTTCATAGTAAAAGCTCAAAACATATTTGGTAATCATATGAACATGTATGACATATATATGAACAGATATGTGTGTATAAATATAACATAATAAATCAATGATAGAATTCAGATTTAGTCAATGATAGGAGGTGAGTTTCCAGAAATTGTTAAAGGCCTTTCATCTGGATTAAATGAATATATGCTCCTGCTCAAATTCTACTTTCACTTAGCTTTCTTTCACTACAAGTCTTTTCCAATCCTCTTTCTTAAATCTTTTCTCTCTTCCTTTAGCTATTTCATTCTTAAATTACTTTTTTATTCACACCACTTCCTTCCATAGAAATTGTTGAATCATACAGACACATGAAATATTGACCCCGACTTCTTGCCTTCCTTCATATTAAAATGTATTACTGCACTACAGGTCACAAAAATGATTGGCAACTAGAAGCCGTTATGCAGTTACATTTCTATGCATCAAATGATAAATACAGCACATAGTGCCTGAAAGCAGGAAAATATAATCAAGAATCTCATTCACTGCCATTACCATTCAAGTGGAAAATCATTTCTGAAATGTCTAAAGTGCTACTCTGAATCTATCATTGATAAATATATAAATTAATCCTTCCTTTCTACAAATGGTTTATAAATCAATATAAAGTATAAAAAGCATTTTCAAAATTTACATATATGTATTTATTGAATATCTAACAAATATTAACTTTCCCATTTTTTAGGATGTATTTCTTTAATCTATTGATTTAAATGATACTTTTATAGAAAGGTTTTATTCTGTCTTACTTAATTTGTTAATGTAAACTTATTTATTTTTTATATTTTAAATAAGTAAGGTTTAATTATTACCCATGGGGTATATAGTAAGAAAATTAATCTTCAAATGAATAAGATAAAACATTTAGCTCGATTGAAATTACAGTATAATTACAAATATAAACACTAATAAGTTAAAATAATTTGTTAAAAAGAAAAATATGTAATGTTTAAAAAATGCTTTTAAATACAACATATATCAGCTGATAACATATTTTGTTTGTAAGCACTCTGGTCTCTGTAGAAGAAAGTTATGATATAGAAATATTTAATAATTGGGAAAGCAAGTAGGACTAAGATTTAAATGCAATTAATCACTTATTTCTAACAAACATATCAAACTCAAACCTCAAAGTTTATACAGCCTTTCAGTTCAAGATTATGGAAGTAAACATAGTGCAAAGGAGGAAAATATCTTGCTTCTTTTCCTAGAGGGATAATCTGAGTTTGGAGTTTCTTGTCTAATTAGGAAATTTCACATGAGCGGGCACTGTAAGGTTATTTGTAATATGAATCCATTTACTCCCTGCCTTCATTCTGTTTAAATTATATTGATCTAAGAAAGAAAGATGTAATTTGATTAGATTTTGATTATGTTTTAAAATATTTATTCTAAAATTATGTTGCAATTACCTGTGGAAAATATAAAGTGTTTATATCCATTTTAGTACTTCAGAGATTAAGCCTGAATTTATTCTCCAGAGGAGAGTCGTCAAGAGGCTTTGGAGAACATATATAGATATATATGTGTAAATTTCTAACCCTTCACTCTGTATGGGAAGACAGATATCTGAAATAATTTTTAAGACTGAAATAATTATCAGAAGTGGATAGAAATGATCATAATGCAACAACTATTTTTGAGCTTCTGTGATCAAAGTCTTGGTGTAAATTTTGAACATTTGTTTCTTGGGTGGGAGTGCTGCTATTCTGCCCTTAATTTAATAAGTACAAGAAATGAATAGAAAGACAAGTTAGTACAACTCAATGTTTGCTTACTCGTAAATGCAATACACCGATCTATTTGCAAAGTCATTCTAATATAATTAGATGTTGTTACTTATATTTAAATACATAAACTCCTACAGAGCTTTAAAACTAAAATTCTGCTAATCATTTTTTCCTCTTAACAGCCAGTTCTCCCCAAAGAATTTGAGGGGGCAGGTCACGTGATCAATGAGGCTGATTTTATTTTGGTAAGAGGTAAAAACCCATTTCACATTGTTCCTGAGATATAATTTAGGAGTAATGTGGAAGGACCCTTCTTTTTCTTTGAACTACCTGAAATCAGCAGCTGTGTTACAAAAAGTAACACACACTGAGGTGATTTGTTCAGAGTACTGGAAAAGAAAATAATTTATTTTTATCTGGCCAAAATATGAATTCTAAAGATAAAAGTAATCAGAGAAGAGTAACTAGTCCCAAAATTCTGAAGTGACTATGTAATTACTACAAGTAAATTTGTCTCAAGATTTGTGCTTTGCTTACACACAGATGAGGTGAGGAACTTTTCATTGAATTAGACATTTCTATCCCTAGGGAAAACAATCTTCCTATTCTTCAACAGCCTCCATATAATCCTATCACTAAACACAGGTTTCAGATTTCCAAAGTTAATTATGTCTACGTAATTATTTCAGAAATACATGGACTTACACAATTATCAAATATGGCAAGATATTAAGTTAAATCTAGCCCAATTAATGAGAACTCGATTATAATATGTATAACAACTAAAAAACGATTCCTATTGTCTGAGTGAATGGTTGCTAATTTAGTTCAACCTAGGATAGAGAAAAAAATAAATGCACCACAAAACCAGTTACTATAATACATACCAAACAAAAAATCATAAGGTAGTAAGAATAAGTAAAAAGCATGTTCTTTGAAATCAGGAGAATCACATTTTAAGTTCAAGCCTTTCCCCCTGTTAACTATGTGAACTTCTTATTTTTTCAAAAGTTTACTTTTTTCATCTGTGAAAGAGGATAATAATGCCAAATATTCAGTTGGTTGAACCTTACAGAAATGACTGGCTTATAAGAGTTATTCAGTAAAAGCAGCCTTTATAGATTCTAAGAAGTAATATTTCAAAGAATTAAAGTACTATAGTTACAGCTTTACAAAGGTTTTATCTTCTATTTAAATGTATAAGATAGCAAATGACTCGTACTCTTATTTGAGAGATACACATAATAGTTACTTTTGAATAAACCTTCCCTATGAATTTTAGAGTATATACATACATATGTACACAGGTACACATGCATACTTGTTTTATAATGTAATTGTTCTTACAATAACTCTTTGAGAAATGGTATCATAATTTTATAATAGTTTTGATACATTTTAAAATTATTTCTAATGAGAAATTGTGTTTAGATTCAATTAAGTAGATTTTCATGCTCACAATGTATCTGCTTGCTAGATCAAATCAAAAAATGACTTGTAAACATTTTTGGTATTCAGGTTTTTTCCCCATATTTTCTTTGACTTTTTCTTGTGGGAAAAAAATAACAGTATTTTTCATCATTAATTTCATATCACAATCTGACAGATTTTACTGCTCCATCTACATTTTAATAAATCAATTTTTAAAAAGGATCTATGCCTTTACTCTACATGGTATGGTTCCCCACTTGATTTTGCTGCTTAATTTTGCTACAAATGTATTGAATCTGGCTCACAGATGTATTTTGTTTGGTCAGAATAATTGGTATGTGTCTCTGTATTTATGTTTTTATATATGAGCAAAAATGTACACATAAACAATCAAACAAATAAATATCTTTAAATGGTTTTTCGATAGGGCACACATCCTCCAGTTCACCACAGGCCCTGCCCCTCTCTATTGCCTTATTTTGAGCTGTTTCACCATCTGTCTGCCAGGAAGACAGATGAGTTTTTACTCCATGTCTTAAGGTCTCCAGATTGACAGATCCCTGTTATAAATCACTGCCAATGCCTAGTGGAGACACAATAGTTTTAGTGTTCTCCAATACTTTCTCTGCTCGTTTTTCCTGCTGAACTTGTTACTTAAATATATGACAGTTATTTATTTTTAAAGCAATTCAGACTAAATTCATGGACTAATAGAGATCATAGTATTCTATGTAAAAGATGGCTAAATCTATGTGAAATATTCCAAAGGCTTTTATTCTGATAATATTACATTTATCAGATATAGAGAAAAGCAGTTAACTTTTGCTATGAAAAACTTTTAGAGGAGAAGCTATGACATTTCTACATTTTTGTGTCTATCTAATATAAAAATGAAAAACCAAATTTCATTAATTTCCCACTAACCATTTTACGTACATTTGCCCTTTGTGGAAATTTGCCATCATTCTTGTTTCCTTGCAAGGGCACATTCAATCAATTCCAGTATTATAAAAATGACAGGCAGATAGCATTAGTTATTGTCAAGCCTAGTGTGGGCTTGTACTTGGTCCTTTTCCAAGAACAATTCTTCTAAGGGTCAGCAGATTTTAAAAATGTTTATTTTTAAATCTTGACAGTTTCTTAAATGGTAATTTTACTGCATTACATGATATCTTCTAAGTTCAACTTTTGTAAGGAAAGAAGAGCATATGTAAATGTAAATATAATAATATGCATATGTGTATATTTACATATTATGAAAATGCATATAAGTGTATATACATGTAGATATGTATGAATATGTATATGTATATATACATATAAATATGAATGTATATGTATCTTTGGCATTAGATCAGATTTGGGAATTTTATCTAATGATTTATAGTAGAAGCATGGTGATTTGTCTAAAAAGACTGGGAGATTGAGTTGGAGGGGCTGGCATTAGATATGCCAAAAGATTGGGGGAATTAAAACAGATAATGACAATGGCATTTCAAACAAATGGACACATGAACAGAGTCTAATTTGTATGAATTTTAGTCCATACAGAAGAAAATATTAATTATGTCAGTCTGAAATGGAAAGACAGGGATTGCACATAGCGTCAGAAATCTAGGTTGTGTTTTCCATTATTGCCTTCCAGGCAAATAGATCCAAGAACTTTGTACAAGAATGAGAAGGTGACAAGACTAAAGCTTAAGTTTCAAGGTAAAATCTTAGTCTCAGGAAAGGATCTCTGGTAAACAGGCTGAGTTTTAGTATTCCTCAGAGGGTAAGGTAGTAGTATAGGAAACAAATTGGCATTTATTGAGTACTTTGTACTATATGCTATGCTGGGCACAGGTAATAAAAACTGAAATAGGGGTGAAAAATAGGGGTTGAGAGAAAGCTCCAGTGAATGAGAGAGTTGAACTCTTTAGGTCTAGAGAGCCCATAGACAGACCCTGGGAGCATTATGCCAGAGAAACAACATAGAAGCTTCCCTAGAATACCAAACTGCCTAAATAAGACCAGGATATCCTGGGGCGCTTCTTGATTCAGTCAGGAAGAGTTCAGAAACTGCATTCCAACTGGCCTGCAAGTAGGGTGCTGAGTGGAGCATAGTTATTGGAGTGCTGGAAAAACAATCTAATCTTTATGGCTAACATTTAGTATCTAAAACAATCTAGTTTAAACTTGGAATACTTCATATTAATAGGTGTACTTTTTTAAAACTTATGAATATCATTCTTTTGCATAATTGCAGTCATAACTCTTACTTATAAAATAGATGTATGTCTAAAAATGTATATGTAAATAATTATTGTTTTAATAATTCAGTTCTACTTTAAGTGCATAAGGAACTCAATTTAAAAAAAAAAAATCAAATAAGGCTAACAGAGATATGAACTTTGTCCCCCAATGCATGGCCTTATATTTTTATAGAATTTTACAATTTATAATAAACATTTTCACTTCTTTTATACTATTTGAATCTCATAACTCTGTATGTTACACAAAGTGTGTATAATTAGGTAGGCACATTTTGTAAAAGCAGCAGACGTTAATAAAGAAATAGAAATATGTTTGATGCTGCACAGCATCTAAAAATTAGCTCTAGGCCTTAGGACATCCTTATCTTTCTGTGTGTGTGTACCACATTGGCTTTATGTTTTCATTTTTATTTTTGGCAGCTGGTGGGTACAGGGATCCGAACCTGTGAACCCGGTGCTATAACGCTGTTTAACCAAATGAGCTAACCGGCCAGGAACTTCTATGTTTTTTAAAAAATGTACTCTTAACCTTTTTAGGTGTTACAGCCTGTGGTTGGGGTCTAACTAGTGAGAAAATGCATCTTACTCCTCGGTTACACCAGCAGTAGTACAGCGCATCCTCCTAGCAGGTGGTATGGCACCCTGGAGCTTGGAGAATGTAGCTCCCCTTTCTCACACTTGACTCCTCCCTCCACATTCCTCCTTACAGTACTCAGTTGGTACTCTGAGGATCTGATTCTGCACCCTGGAGAACCCTCCTACAAGCTGGGTGTCCCTTCTCTACGGAGTTTTAACAGTAAAGAGTAGCCTGCATAGTTGCCCATGAGTCAGCCTGCTTGGTGGAATTTTCCTCTTTCTTTCCATTCCGATTTTCTTGCTGTCCCTTAGATTCTGTTTTCCTATGTCCTTATAGACAGCCAAGTTTCATTTCCTCCACTGCCTCAGCGGTTGAGAATGGACTGCACCACACCCTGGTTTTAGATAGCCCATAGTTCTTCATTGCTAAGATGCCCTGCTTTGCTCCTTGATGGCTTCCAGGTTCAATAAGCATACCTCGAGTATAGCTATATGGCTTAAAAAATTTTTGTATTTTGCTCTACCAGCAAAATGGACCACCTGTCAATCTTTTCCTTTAATATTAGCTTTTAATAATTACTACTTCATTTGGTTTGATTGATTCACTAAATTTGTGATTGGACAATTTTAATAATTTTTTTTATTGCTATTGGAATTGTACAGTGTTTCACTTATAAAATGAGTAAATGTAAATTGTGGGCTGATTTACAGAAATAAGCTGTCACATACCAGAATGGTTCTTTTGGGAGAAATACATTTCAGATTACAAACAGATGATTCAAACCAGAATTTAAAAAAAAAAAAAAAAACTATTTGCAGCTTTAAGGTTGCTTAAGTTTGGTTGTTTTGAAATAAAGCACACCTGTTTGACTCAAATTGTTAAAACCGTACTTAACATTTCTTCTATTACAGCTGAGTTTACAAATACTACTGTTGAGTGGAAGGCATTTATAATTCTGGGTTTGATAAAGTGAAATTCCTTCACCTTATAAGTTTTCATTGCTCAGTCATGCCTTAGTTGAATTCACATATTATGTGTCAGAAAATAAGTTTTGACCTGTGAAATATCAGAATTCAGAAAATAACCAAGAATCATAACTTACTTTGATGCATTTGAAAAGAAATCCACCAGTCAATCAAAAGAGTTTAACATTTAAATGAAAAAAAAAAAAAAAAAAAAGCAGAGAGGAAAGAAATTAGTTGGATCAAATTAAAAACACAGGATACTTCAGAAAACTATGTATATGGCCAGAATTCTTGAAGAAAAGAAAGACTATATGGGACAAAGAGACCTGTAGTTTTTAGTAGAAAATAACAGAAAGAAGAATGTTAGGAAGACTAAATTAGTATTTAAGAATCCAGACAGTAAAAGCAAGTGGAGAGAACTTGAGTGAGAATGAAACTAATGAATTAGCTACAAACTAGTAAGCCAGAAAAAAGAATATGCATGATGTTTTCCTATCGGAGATAGAAGAGCAGAGATGAGATATGGCATTGATTGAGAATATCCATTATTCAGATATCTGCAGGAGTCTCATTTTTTCTGAAAGCAGACAATTTGGAAAATTTCTGTCTTGTCAATTTTATTTCCAACAAGCAGTGAAAAAAATGTACACACACACATACACACAGTGTTGGTGTTTAGAATGAAGAAAATTCAGGAGTATGATGATGGCTGTCTTTAAGTAAAGGAAGATATGTTATGTGACAAAGAAATTACTTAAGCCTAATACACAATTCCAGAGGCTGTAATTAGGACCAATGCACAGAAATTGAAGAGGAATTGAGTTTAACTCAATAAATGCAGAAGTTGTTATTGATTCATTTTAAGGGGTAGAGATATATAACAATGTAATATGCCTTCTAGTGAGGAAATAAGATGGTAATCATGGGTTTATTTGTGGTTTGGAAGTCCAAATAGGTAAGTTTCTGAGTCCAAAGAACATGAATCTTTGTTAGAAGGGAAGAAAATGCTGCTACTAGTGATAGTAATAGCTAAAGTTTATTGGAAGCTTACTGTAATTCAGATACTATTTTAACTCCTTCACTTACTAACTTATGAGAAGAGTGAATATCATCAAAGAGAAGACAATAATCAAGAGAAAACCTGTATAGGATGAACTTTAAAAGTTTCAGGTATTGAAACTTTAATAGTTTCAATTCTGGCTTCTTGAGCAAGATAAAATAACGTGGCATGAATACATGGAACACTAGTTTAAAAGATGCTGATAACTTAAAGAAAGCACTTTCAATATAATATTGAGAAGGATCTAAACAGAGTTAGAAGCTGGTAAGGACCCCAGCTACAGTAATTATAATTCAGAATTTTAGATGCAATAGTCAATGATGGTAGAGGGTTGTGGGGAAATAATTAGAACATGAGAATTTTTTAAAAACACCTTCTTAGGATTAAAACACACAGGCAAAATAAATGAATTCAATTGACTTCTATCACATTCTATACATGTTTCTTTCTAATAAATATTATTTATTTGTCTAAAATTATTTTATGCAATATGGCTATTTATGTCAGCACCAAGTTTGACCAGATACTATATTATTATTTACTTAAATGATAATAGAAAATGCAATATCTATACATTTTTAGTCTAAATGAGAATCCTGGTTTTGTGGCACCATTAAAATAATATTAACATGACAAATAATTTAAATGAGTGTTGTAGATGGTGTTCTACCAACAGTAATTTCCTTTCCTCATGAGGAATAAAAATCTACTCTACCTCAAATTTGAAAACTGATATGGGATTGTTATAAGGAATCAACAGGCAATATCAAAAATATCTATGGGAATATATCTACTGCACTTAATAATATGCACTTAATAATAGCACACCCAAATATTTTTTAATGAGGAAAATAGAATTTCTACTTCCCATAATACTTTTCCTTTAGGAATCACATATGCTTATGTTATTCTTCCTGGGGACTAAAAGTTTTAATTTGAATTTTTAAAAAACTTTAGTAGGTTACATACAGTCTCTGCAAAATTTTAGATTCTAGACTACACCCAATACTTTGTAAATACTCAAACATAAAATAAAGCCTTAAGTATGTTTTGGTTACTAAGTTTACAGAATGTTAATTTCCAAAGGAGAATATCTGAATTTGTGTGATGTTTCTCTGCTTGCTCCTTATCTTTATTATGATGGTATGTCTTACCTGTCTAAAGATGAGGACTTGAAATGCTAGAGATTAAATGATCTGACTTTGAACATAAATAAATCTCTGTAAAGCTTTGACAGGTCATTTTTTGAAAAAACTCTTCAAGCCACTGTAACATATTTAACAGATATACTCTCTAGATGTATGTTATCTTCATCCTAGGAAACCAATTCAGAGAACAATTTTTAATAGTCTATCAATTAAAGTGGTAACTATAGCAACTACAGTTTATTTTCTGTGGTTCTCCTGAGGCAAAAGCATGATTATTCATGATTCACTGGTCATTTTTATTTTTTGCCTCCTATGTTACTTTGAAGAAATGCTTTCCATGTTACTTTCAAGAAAAACAATTTTAAAGAACACATTGAGAGAACTTGCTCTACCAGGTATCAAGATTTATGATAAAGCTGTAATTATGAAGAGTATAGGATTGGTGCAAAGATATACAAACAAATATAGCAGAATAGAGACATTAAAGACAGACTCATGCACACACATACAAACACACACATATACATACACCACACTCACACAATACACACACACACACCACTCTCATACATACAGACACACACAAACGTATTTTATATAAGTGGATCAGTGGGGAAAAGAGACGTTTTAACCTGTTATACTGGAATGAGTGATTATGTAAAAAAAATGGGGATTACATTTTTTCTTTATATTATACACAAAAATAAATTCCAGTGGATCCAAATCTAAATATGAAAGGAAAGCCTATAAAATTTTAAGAAGACATATAATAAAATAATATTTTCACAACTTCAGTCTAAGGAATGGATTTCTTAACTGGGGAAAAAACCCCAAATAAATGAAAATAACAAAAAGAACTGCTAAATGGAACTTCCATTAAAAAAAAAGAATTCTGTGTATCAAAATAAACAATAAAAGCAGTGTGAAGCCATGCCCCATTTGCAACACATATGAAACATTTTCAGAATATATAAAGTACTTGCATAAGTCTATCTATGAAAAAGTTAAAAATCTAATAGTAATACTGTAAAGAATTTTGTACAGGTACTGTATAGAACAGAACATCAAGTTGGACCACAAATATTTGAAGTACTAATCAGAGAAATGCAAATACAGTTTTTTTAATACATACTTTTTTTTCATGAAGAAAATGTGAATTGTGCATTTTCTGAATCAATATATGCTTGAAATTGCTCAATTTCTTCCCAGATTTAATTTTGTACGTAGTCAGTCTTCAAGTATTTTCTCCTTATGGATAATCTAATTTTTTAGTCTGGATGATTTTATGGTAATTTTTTTCACTTTTACAATTTGGAAATGTTACAAAACTATGATTATTTTTGCCAGATATTTAGTTTTTTTAAATGAAGATTTAAGTTGAAATTTAAAAAAACTATTTTTCTTAGATTATTTCCCCCTCTCCCCCATTCTCTCCAAATAGATTCCTATATATAAGATTTCCATATTAATTCTCCTCATTTCTTCCTTTGTTTTCTTCCTAACTTGAATCTCTTTTTATTTTATCATTCATGGAGTTTGGTAAAATTCCTGAGGTTCTCTTTCATTTCAATCAATGATCTGCTTTTCTGCCCTATTCAATCTATTATTCATTACTTTTTTTAAAAAGAAACCTTACAATCATGATTTGCATTTCCAAGAACTCCAGTATTTTGTTATTACTACATTTCATAAGAGGCAGCTCTAGATTTACTAATGCAAAGTCCTTTCTAATTTTCCCCAAAACAAAATAATTCTCTTCCTGCTCTCAAAAGGAGAAAATGGAACTGAGGACACCAGAGAGGAAGGAGTGAGGGGTAAAGGGTGAGGGAGAAATTGGTAAAGGGCCACAAAAAATGTTTATATTGTGTAATGATAAAAAATTCTAAAAAGCAATAATTCTCTTCTTGTTCTTGTAATGACAATTTTTGCAGAGTATTACTTGCTGTCAGTTTTCATTTTGCCCTATTCTCTTCGATGTTAAGCGTTTTTATATTTCTGGATTTTTTTTTTCCTTTTTTCTTTACACCTATATATAGAGAAATCTATCTATCTATCTATCTATCTATCTATCTATCTATCTATCTATCTATCTATCTATCTATCTATCTATGATCTATCTATCTATCTATCTATCTATCTATCTATCTATCTATCTATCTATCTATCATCTATCTATCTATCAGCAGTGGTAGAGTTGGCTGTTTATCTAATATTGTTATAACTAATCAATTCCTTTAATCTCAGATACAAGTCTAAGTATTTAGATACATTGTAAAATGTCTTTTGTATGTTAAGTATAAAATTTTCTGGGTTTTGGCAGAGAGAAATAAATAGTTTTGGAGCAAAGAGTTTTTCCTCTGTTAGGAACAATCTCTCCTTTATGTGAGCATTGGCAACCCAAACACAGATAAAGTAGCTTCTCCCTCTCTAACTGTCCACATGTGAATTTCCATGTTTTCCCAGTTCCAGCCAACAAACTATCTCCGTAAATCTATTTATTCCCTGATCCCTAGAGATTAGGTACTGATTTGGAAGCTCAAATAGGGTCATGCTGTTCTCGTATGTCTTGTTTTTCAGTCCTTCTAATGGACAGTCTCCACTTTAATAAATAAAATGCTTCTTGTTGTAATTTTACGATGTGGGAATTTAATTTAAAGTGATTCAGCCACTTTGGAGGACACTTTTGCAATTTTTCACAAAACTGAACATACTCTTCCCATATGATCCAGCAATCACACTTGCTGGTGTTTACCCAAAGGAGGTGAAAATGTATATCCACACAAAACCCTGCACGCAGATGTGTATAGCAGCTGTGTTCATAATTGCCAAAACTTGGATGCAACCAAGATATCCTTCAGTAAGTGGATGAATAAACTGTGGTGCGCATAGATAATGAAATATAATTCAGCACTAAGAAGAAATGAGCATCAAGCCATGAAAAGATATGGAGGGATCTTAAATGTATACTGATAAGTGAAAGAAGCCAATCTGAAAAGGCCACATATTGTGTGATTCCAGCCATATGTCATTCTGAAAAGAGCAAAACTAAAGAGAGCACAGAGGATTTTTACTGTAGTGAAGATACCATGTACGCTACTTTAATGGCAGATACATGTCATACATTTGTCTGAACCCATAGAATGTACAACACCAACAGGGAACCCTAATGTAATCTATAGACTTTGGTTGAGAATATGTCAATGTAGGTTCATCAACTGTAAAAAAAAAATATCACTGTAATGGGGGATGTTGTTAATGGGGGAAGCTATGTATGTGTAGGGGCAGGGGTTACATGGGAAATCTCTCTGCCTTCTGCTCAATTTTGTTGTGAACCAAAAACTGTTGTAAAAGAGACCTATTTAAAAGTGCTGCAATATCAATAAAGAATTCCCACAAAAAATAGCACTTAACTCAAAATCATTAAGAACAAACAGACTACAGCAAGTTATTTTAAATATATGTATAAAAAAGTAAACACCAAAATTGAAGAAACTGTTTGGGCACTATGTCACATGGTTAAAAATAAATGTAGCAGAAATTCACATTGAAATTAATGGGATTGCCTGCAATTTTGTAAAATATTATAATGTAATTCTCTTAAATCTTTAAATAATACAAAATCATTTTTAATCTACTTCTAATTAATTATAAAAATTTAAAAGGAAATTCTTAATTCTTGCTTAAGCAGAGCAAGTAGTTCTTTGTTCTTTTGTCACTGTTTAGGTAACCTGAGATTTTATTCCCTACCTCTGTTATTAATTTTTAACATTACTGAACATATCCTTCAATGTTTTTTCACATTATTATAGATGGGTTTCCTATTGCATCTATAAGTTATTCATATTAAACCAATTCTAAACTGCTTTTGAGGTCTACCTCCTGACTTGTTCATTTTGTGCTCTTAAAAGCTCAAATTGTATTTTCATATGTAATGAATTATTTTTTTCTTTTCTACAGATATCTATTTGTAAATATATTTTTAGTGACTTCACACACGAAAGTTTACTTGAGTGGCTATTGAATTCTGGTGTTTTAAAATATTTGCTGTTGCAGAAAAGAAGAATTTTATTTTATAACTTTTCAAAGTCTGTTTTCTGCTTGGATTTTTGAAGTGTTTTTACTTCTTCATTATGTAATCCAAAATAATTGTTAGATATTTTTAGGTGTGAATGTTCTTTTGGGTGACTGATACTCAATGAAGAGGTTTGACAAATACTCTAAAGATCCATTTTTAAGTCAGAAAATACTTTTAACCTGCAATTTTGTCATTTTTTTAAAAAATTTTATTTTGTCGATATACATTGTGGCTGATTATTGCTCCCCATCACCAAAACCTCCCTCCCTTCTCCCTCCCCCCCTCCCCCCCAACAATGTCCTTTCTGTTTGCTTGTCGTATCAACTTCAAATAATTGTGGTTGTTATATCTTCTTCCCCCCCCCCCGGTTTGTGTGTGTGTGTGTGTGTGTGTGTGAGTGTGTGTGTGTGTGAATTTATATATTAATTTTTAGCTCCCACCAATAAGTGAGAACATGTGGTATTTCTCTTTCTGTGCCTGACTTGTTTCACTTAATATAATTCTCTCAAGGTCCATCCATGTTGTTGCAAATGGCAGTATTTCATTCGTTTTTATAGCTGAGTAGTATTCCATTGTGTAGATGTACCACATTTTCCGTATCCACTCATCCGATGATGGGCATTTGGGCTGGTTCCAACTCTTGGCTATTGTAAAGGGTGCTGCGATAAACATTGGGAAACAGGTATACCTTCGACTTGATGATTTCCATTCCTCTGGGTATATACCCAACAGTGGGATAGCTGGGTCGTATGGTAGATCTATCTGCAATTGTTTGAGGAACCTCCATACCATTTTCCATAGAGGCTGCACCATTTTGCAGTCCCACCAACAATGTATGAGAGTTCCTTTTTCTCCGCAGCCTCGCCAGCATTTATCGTTCATAGTCTTTTGGATTTTAGCCATCCTAACTGGGGTTAGATGGTATCTCAATGTGGTTTTGATTTGCATTTCCCGGATGCTGAGTGATGTTGAGCATTTTTTCATATGTCTGTTGGCCATTTGTATATCTTCCTTAGAGAAATGCCTACTTAGCTCTTTTGCCCATTTTTTAATCGGGTTGCTTGTTTTCTTCTTGTAAAGTTGTTTGAGTTCCTTATATATTCTGGATATTAATCCTTTGTCAGATATATATTTTGCAAATATTTTCTCCCACTCTGTTGGTTGTCTTTTAACTCTTTTAATTGTTTCTTTTGCTGTGCAAAAGCTTTTTAGTTTGATATAATCCCATTTGTTTATTTTTCCTTTGGTTGCCCATGCTTTTGGGGTCGTATTCATGAAGTCTGTGCCCAGTCCTATTTCCTGAAGTGTTTCTCCTATGTTTTCGTTAAGAAGTTTTATTGTTTCAGGGTGTATATTTAAATCCTTAATCCATTTTGAGTTGATTTTAGTATACGGCGAGAGGTATGGATCTAGTTTCATTCTCCTGCATATGGATATCCAGTTATCCCAGCACCATTTGCTGAAGAGGCAGTCCCTTCGCCACTGAATACGCTTGGTGCCTTTGTCAAAGATCAGCTGACAGTAAGTGTGTGGGTTGATTTCTGGATTCTCTATTCTATTCCATTGATCAGTGTATCTGTTTTTATGCCAGTACCATATTGTTTTGGTTATTATAGCTTTGTAGTATAGCTTAAGTCAGGTAGTGTTATGCCTCCAGCTTTATTTTTTTTGCTCAGCATTGCTTTGGCTATGCGTGGTCTTTTATTGTTCCATATAAATGTCTGGATAGTTTTTTCCATTTCTGAGAAAAATGTCTTTGGAATTTTGATGGGGATTGCATTGAATTTGTATATCACTTTGGGTAGTATGGACATTTTCACTATGTTGATTCTTCCAATCCAAGAGCATGGGATATCTTTCCATCTTCTTGTATCCTCTCTAATTTCTCTCAGCAGTGGTTTGTAGTTCTCATTATAGAGATTTTTCACCTCCTTGGTTAACTCAATTCCTAAGTATTTTATTTTTTTGGTGGCTATTGTAAATGGGCAGGCTTTCTTGACTTCTCTTTCTGCATGTTCCCTATTGGAGAAAAGAAATGCTACTGATTTTTGGTTGTTGATTTTGTATCCTGCTACTGTGCTGAAATCAGTTATCAATTCCAGCAGTTTTTTTGTAGAGGTTTTAGGCTGTTCGATATATAGGATCATGTCATCTGCAAACAGGGACAGTTTGACTTCATCTTTTCCAATCTGGATGCCCTTTATTTCCTTCTCTTCTCTGATTGCTCTGGCTAGTATTTCCAACACTATGTTGAATAGGACTGGTGAGAGTGGGCATCCTTGTCTAGTTCATGTTCTTAAAGGAAAAGCTTTCAGCTTTTCCCCATTCAGGATGATATTGGCAGTGGGTTTATCATATATGGCTTTAATTATGTTGAGATAATTTCCATGTATACTTAACTTATAGAGGGTCTTTGTCATGAATGAATGTTGAATTTTATCAAATGCTTTTTCTGTATCTATAGAGATGATCATATGGTCCTTGTGTTTGACTTTATTAATATGGTGTATCACATTTATTGACTTCCAGGGCAAGGCGGTGCCGAGCAGGGTCTTGAAGGCCCAGCTGATAGACGAGGGGTGCAGAAGACACGCCCCAGCCCAGCACAGTGTGCACAGAGGGGGGAGACGTGCGGCCAGGGAGGCGGAGACTCAACAGAAACCACACACCCAGTGGGGTCGCCACTGCACGATCTAACAGCCTGGGCCAGAGCACACGGAACAGGGAGAAGTCCTGCACGGGAAGTGAAAGCTCAACAGAGATCACACACCCTGTGGTACGTGATCCACCAGCCCAGCAGAGTCCAAGCTGACCAGAAAGGTGGCTCCCCGGAGAAGCCCAAGACCCGAGGCAACCACACACACAAGGCACTAGAGGCCAACTGAGCAGTCACGGAGGGAGCCATACGAAATTGGCAACCACAGCAACATCCTAGTTAGTCATTAGTCTTAAACCGGTGAGCTGTGAAACCCCCGGCCACAATGAATAAACACCAAAATAAGATACCAGAAATACAAAAAATCAAGAAAGTACACCACCAAAAGTTAATAAATCTCAAACTCTAGATCCTATAGAACAAGAAGCCCTTGAAATGACTGACAAGGAATTTCAAGTGATAATTCTAAGGAAGCTGAATGAGATAAAAGAAAACTCAGCTAGACATCATGATGAAATGAGGAAAAGTATACAGGATCTGAAAGAGGAAATGTACAAGGAAATCAATGTCCTGAAAAAAAATGTAGCAGAAATTGCTGAACTGAAGAAGTTATTCAACGAAATAAAAAAACACAACGGAGAGTTTAACCAGCAGGCTTGTCGAAGTTGAAGAGAGAACCTCTGAACTTGAAGATGGGCTATTTGAAATAACAAAGCACACAAAAAGAAAGAAAAAAGAATCAAGGACATCGAAGAAAATCTGAGAGAGATATCAGACAACCATAAGCGATCAAATATCTGAGTCATGGGTATTCCAGAAGGGGAGGAAAATGGAGATTCCATTGAAAACATATTCAACAAAATAGTGGCAGAAAACTTCCCAGGTATAGGAAAAATCACAGATCTCCAGATCCAGGAAGCTCAACGATCTCCAAATGTATTCAACCCAAAATACCTTCTCCAAGACATGTCATAGTCAAATTGGCAAAACTCAGAGACAAAGAGAGAATCTTAAAAGCTGCAAGAGAGAAGCGTCAAATCACCTATAAGGGAGCCCCAATCAGGTTAACATCAGACTTTTCATCACAAACCCTAAAAGCTAGAAAGGAATGGGATGATATTTTCAAAATACTAAAAGACAAAGATTGCCAGCCAAGAATACTCTACCCTGCAAGGCTATCCTTCCGAAATGAGGGGCAAATAGTATATTTCTCAGACAAACAAAAACTGTGGGAGTTCACTACCACAAGACCACCCTTACAAGAAATCCTCAAGGGAGTACTGGGTTTGGTTCCTGAAAAATAACTACCACTGCCATAAAAACCCAAGAAAAATCTAAACCCGCTAGTATAATAAAAATGGCATTCATGAAGAGAAAACAAGCTAACAAAAACACTATCTACAACCTAAGGAACCAACAAACACAGAAAACAAACAGTAAATCAGAAAGCAAGGAACAAAAGACACCTAAGACAACCAAACAACCAATAAAATGCTAGGAATAAATCAACACCTTTCAATAACAACTCTTAATGTAAAAGGCTTAAATTCCCCAATTAAAAGACACAGACTGGCTGACTGGATCAAAAAGCAGGACCCAACTATATGCTGCCTACAAGAGACCCACCTCACCCATAAAGATTCACACAGACTAAGAGTGAAAGGATGGAAAAAGATTTACCATGCAAACAGAAAAGAAAAACGAGCTGGAGTGGCTATTCTTATATCGGACAAAATAGACTTTAAACTAAAAACCATAAAAAGAGACAATGAGGGACACTACTTAATGATAAAAGGAGTGATCCATCAAGAAGAGATAACAATCATAAATATGTATGCACCCAATGTTGGAGCAGCCGGATTTATAAAACAAACTCTATTAGACCTAAAGAAGGAAATAGACACTAATACCATAATAGCAGGGGACCTGAACACCCCACTGTCAATATTAGACAGATCATCTAGGCAAAGAATCAGTAGAGAAACACAAGATCTAAACAAGACTCTAGACCAATTGGAATTGGCAGATATCTACAGAACATTCCACCCAACAACCTCAGAATATTCATTTTTCTCATCAGCACATGGATCATTCTCCAGGATAGATCACATATTAGGTCACAAATCAAGTCTCAATAAATTCAAAAAAATTGCAATTATCCCATGTATCTTCTCAGACCACAATGGATTAAAACTAGAAATTAATAACAAACGAAACTCTGGAAAATATACAAACACATGGAAATTAAACAGCATTCTACTTAATGACTTATGGGTCCAAGAAGAAATCAAGCAGGAAATCAAAAAATGTCTTGAAACTAATGAAAACAATGATACATCATACCAAAACCTGTGGGATACTGCAAAAGCAGTATTGAGGGGAAAATTTATTGCATTAAACGCTCACTTCAGAAGAATGGAAAGATGGCAAGTGAACAACCTAACACTTCACCTTAAAGAACTAGAAAAACAAGAACAATCCAAACCTAAAGTTAGCAGACGGAAAGAAATCATTAAGATCAGAGCAGAACTGAATGAAATTGAAAACCAAAAAACAATTCAAAAGATCAACGAATCAAAAAGTTGGTTTTTTGAAAAGATAAATAAAATTGACAAACCATTAGCATGGCTAACAAAAAAAAGAAGAGAGAAGACTCAAATAACAAAAATTAGAAATGAAAAAGGCGATATTACAACTCATTCATCTGAAATACAAGGAATCATTCCAGACTACTATAAACAACTATACGCCAACAAATTTGAAAATCTGGAGGAAATGGATAAATTTCTGGACACACACAAGCTCCCAAAACTGAACCGTGAAGACGTAGAAAATTTGAACAGACCAATAACAATAAAGGAGATTGAAGGTATTATCAGTAGGCTCCCAACAAAGAAAAGCCCAGGACCAGATGGATTCACAGCAGAATTTTACCAAACATTCAAACAGGAATTGACACCGATTCTTTACAAACTATTCCAAAAGATTGAAATGGACGCAAATCTCCCAAACTCATTCTATGAAGCAAACATCATCCTGATACCAAAACCAGGTAAAGATATAACCAAAAAAGAAAACTACAGGCCAATATCCTTGATGAATATAGATGCAAAAATCCTTACTAAATTACTAGCAAACAGAATACAGCAACACATACGTAAAATTATTCATCACGATCAAGTGGGATTCATCCCAGGGATGCAAGGTTGGTTCAACAATTTTGTCATTTTTTATGGTATATTTCCTTTGCATACTTTATGAGGATTCGCAATTATCCATATGTTTTATCTTTTTTTCTTTGTTGTTTATGTAAAACATCTTTTTCTTTGCTATTTTTATAGTTTGTACTTCAACATATTCTGCATTCTAGAAAGATCCTCCTCCTCCACCAGAATGGGGAACACTGTATTTTCCACATTCTATTCACTCTTTCTTTTAGGACATACCCAGAAATATATCAATTTAAAAAACCATGCAGTAGTCACTGATTGATTTTTTTTGATAAACTTTATTTATTTTACAATGGTTCTATATTTACAGAAAAAGTGTGAAGATAGTACCAAAGGTTTCCATATACTGCATCTCCAGTATCTTGTATTATTAACATCTTACTTTAGTATAGAATATTTTTCACAATTAATGAATCAATATTGATGCAATTGTTATTAAGTAAGCCCATACTTTAAAAAAAAATCCATTTTTACCTTATGTCCTTTATCTGTTTCAGTTATTATCTGAGATAAACATTGTTAATATAAGATGGTGTACATTTTAGCTCACAGATTTCTTAAGAGGTTGACATGAGATAATGAATGTAACAGCACAACCCTAACAAGGTGCACATTGAAACAAGTGTTGGCTCCTTCACTGTCCTGAGCACTGGTGGACAAAATGGGAAACACAGGAGCTCTATGGAGTATGCAAGAAAATCTAGTATAGACAATGGAGGCTATATTAAATTTTTTTTTTTTGTCGTTTTTTCGTGACCGGCACTCAGCCAGTGAGTGCACCGGTCAGTCCTATATAGGATCCGAACCCGTGGCGGGAGCGTCGCCGCGCTGCCAGCGCAGCACTCTACCAAGTGCGCCACGGGCTCGGCCCTATATTAAAAATTTAATGATTCATATTTTATTATGTTTTTATTTATTTTTATATATCTTATAATTGCCTAATACACAAGTATATCAGTATATAGACTGATAACTAAATACACAGAAAGAGGGCCCTTATAGTGATAAGAATGCATAATTTTTAAAAAATGTGGAGCTCAAAGCCTTAGAAAAAAAATACCTGACATCTGAGACAAAAGATCTAGGTTTCGTATAACTGTTCAAATAATTACTAGGTGTATGTTCTTGAGAAAAAATGTTTTTATGTCTCAGTTCTTAGATATGTAAGTGGGATGCTACTACTACAAGAGATAATTAAAAGAGAAAACATAAAAGATAATTAATAACAATCTCATAATTTCTGTAATTTTTGTTGATGTCCTGAATTGGTAGAAACTAATAAAGGTGATTATTAAGGTTATGTTTCTCCTGAGTCACATCTGACATAGTTATCTCTCTTGAGCTGAAGTCTCAGTTACTTAGATCAATGAATATATCTATGGCCATATAAAATAATTCAATTATGTAATACATATTTGTTGTTCATTGTAGCTAACTTAAAGATAATTGTCCGATTTAGTGACAGCAAATTCACCAGTATATTGCAAAAACATGTTGTTTTTTAATGTCTGGGTGGGTGGACTTCAAGAATTACAGAAGATAGACACACTGATGTTCTTTCATTTTTTTTCCATTGTATACTTAATATCATAATTTGTCTATGAAATTCATCAATTATATGTTGCCTTTTAATATTTTATGACATTACTGTAAATTTTCCAAAATATTCTGCTTTTTAAGATTTTTAGACAATTATGAGAAATCTGTTTGCCTATTATCTTTCCAAACGTGGTTTTGATTCAAAGAAGTCTCTTGATCCTAGCACAATTTAGAGCACCTAAAAGTGGACTATGTTACAAAAAAGATTATTAAACTGAATTTAAATTAATTATTAATGTTGGTATAGATTACTTTTTATATTGTTTCCTTTATAGTCATATATATAGGTATATCTTTCTAAGTTATCAATACTAGAAAATGGGTCTTATTTATTCATTAAAATTTAATATAATTTGTGTTACTGTAGGTATTTATTAAGTAAACACATTAATGTTCTTTGTAAACCGATGTAAATAGAGATTCATGAACATTTATGATGATTAATGAATTCATAAATATTGTTTTTCTCTCTGAGCTCCTATGCTTGCTATGATAATGAATATTAAAGTAGCATTATGTTAGGAACCACTGCTTTATTTCATAGAATATTTAGTTTGGTGTGTTATATGGAATATTAAGCTTATTAGATAAGGAGACTTCTACTTCTGACCATGTTGGAGTAACAGTGACCATATTTTTACCCTACTGCATGAAACAATTAAACAAACAAACAAATGAAATAGAAAAAAAATGGTTCTTAAGATATTGGAAATCAAGTAATGAAAAACAATCACCCCTAAAAAACAGGAAACAAAAGAGGTTAGCTGCACAATTACTCCAGCTCATTGACTAAAGCAACTTTTAAGGCTGCATTACAAGATGGGAACTCAGGACAGATCAGTGATCTCCCTGAGTTGACAAGATGGAGATGGGAGTCTAGCAAGGACAAGACAATTGAGTTCTCAGGGGAGAGTACCAGGGAGAAGAGAGAGAACTAGGATCTGGAAGGTGTCTCCTTAAAGTATTCAGATGAGTACTCAACAACAGATGAATGTGTGGAAACTACCTGAGGCTCAGGAAAGAATCACCCAAAAGTATTACAGGTAAAAATTACCACAACTCAGACAGGGTCATGAATTTTGCCTATTCTCACCAACCAGAGTTGGAAAATTTCATGATTCACGAGTCATTAGATGGAGTTCTCACATGCGTTTTTCTTCAGTAGTTGGGATCATTAACCCTAGACTAAATGTTGCACTAATTCTTCATGACACAGCACAGAAGCAAAGCCGGAGAAGATCAAATTCTTTCTAAGCAGCTTCACTGCCTCCCCAAAGAAAACTCTAATGTATATATAGGAATAAAAAATATCCCCCACACAACAAAGTAAAATCACAATATCTTTCATCTAATTAATAATTTTTTTCAAAGAAGCAAGAAAACATTGGCCCTAATCAGAATATTTGGCAAAGAAGCAAGAAAACACTGACCATAATGAGAAAAAATTAAACAGTTAGACCTAAGCCAGAATTGACATAATGAGAAAATTAATCAATAAAGACATTAAAATAATTATGACTGTATTTTATATATTCAACAAACTATAAAAATTTTGAACATGTTAAGGACAGACATGAAAGCTACCAAAATGCCCTTAATCCAACTGAAATTTGGATTTTGTACATATTAAAAATACACAGGATAGGATTAATGACATATTGATATTGCATAAGAAAAATCCAGTAAACTTGAAAACACATCAATAGAAACTATTCAAAAGAAAACACACAAAGAAAGACAGAAAAAAACTTCAAACAGAACTTTAGTGAGTTGTGAATATATGCGAATTTGGAGTGCCTGAAGAAGAGTGAGGGAGTTCAGAAAATATTTGAAGAAATAATAAATGAATAAATTTAAAATTTGTTTAAAAGCACATACCTGAAGATCCAAAAGCACAGTAAAACCACATCACAAGAATCATAAAGAAAATTACCCCAAACAAGTAATAATCACGTTGCTTAATACCAGTAATATGGAGAAAAATCTTAGAAGTAGCCAGAAGAAAAACATACTATGTTCAGAGGAATACAAAAGAGAATGAAAACAGATTTCTTACTGAAAAATGCAAACAAAAAGTCAGTGAAGCAACATTTTAAGGTACTGAATGAAAAAGCTGTTAATGCAGAATCCACTCCCCAGCAAAAATACCTTATGAAAGCACAGACAAAATATTTTTCACAAATACAAAGGCTGTATGTGTTCATCACCAGCTGACTAGCTCTACAAGACATGTGGAAGGAAGTCCTTTAAACAGGAGGAATATGATGGAAAATGAAAAACTAAATCTAAACAAACAAAGATCACTGGAAAAAGTAATTACATGATTAATTAAAAAAAAAAATAGGGTTGGCCACTTAGCTCAGTTTGTTGGAGCATGGTGCTGATAACACCAGGATCTAGGGTTCGATCCCTCTACTGGCCAGCTGGAAAAAAAAAAATTATACATACACACATACTCATAGAATATCATAATACAAGAAAACATTTTGTTATTATTTAACATGTTTTAAAGCCTACGTAACCAAAAAACCAAAAATAGTAACAATGTAATGTGAGGTTTATTATGGAATATCTACAATTAAAATGTATGTATGACAACAGTAGCATAAAGTGTATAGTGTTGTAAGGTTATTAAACTACATGTGAACAGGTATATTACTTGATGACAACTGTGATAATTTAAAGATATATATCACACACTTAAAGCAATCACAATAAAAACAAAAAAGTTATAGCTAAAAAGTGAACATAGAAATATAGATGATAAAATGGTATCATTAAATAAAATGCTCAAGTCATTCAAAAAAACAAGAAAAGAAAAAAAAAGGGAAGAAAGAACAAATAAAACAACTATTAATTGAATAGCAAGATGATAGATGTAAAGCCAGGCATATCAGTGATCACCTTAAGCTTAAATAGTCTATATATCCTAATTAAAAACAGACATTGTCAGACTGAAGAAAGAAGAAAGACCAAACCATATTCTGTGTGCAGGAAACCTACCTTAAACATAAAGACACAAATAAGTTGAAATAAAAAGATGGAAAAATACATACAATGCAAGTACTTTTCAAAAGAAATCTGAATTAGCTACATTTGTATCGAAGTAGATTTCAGAACAAAGCACATTATCTGTGACAGAGTCACTTTCTAATGGCACAGAAATTAATTTACCCAGAGGAAATAACAATCCTAAATGTTTATGTACCTAATAATACAGCTTTAAACACATGAAGGAAAACTCTTGGAACTTCAAAGAAAGATAGAAATATTCATAATTACAGTAAAATTTCAACTTCTCTAGCTCAATAATAATAAAACAATAGTCAAGAAACATTATGAATACAGAATTCTTAGCCATCATTATTAACCAAATTGACTTAATTGACATTTAAAGAACACCTCACCCAACCACAGTAGCATGCACATTCTGATAAAAGATTCAGTAAACTAGAAGTAGAAGGGAGAATTCCTCAACCTCATAAGGTCTGGTATTAAAAAAAAATATGTAGTTAACATCAACTGAATGGTACAATACTGAATACATTTCCCATACATTCAGGAACAAAACAAGGATGTTTGCTGTCACCACTTGTATTTGCATTGTAATGGGAGTTCTAGCCAATGCAATAAGGCAAGAAAAGCAGCTGAATGAAATCCAGATTAGATAGGATAAAGTAAAACTATCTTTCTTGGGTGACATGCCCATTTATGTAGAAATCTCATTGACACTACCAAAAAGCTACAAGAATGAATAGTGAATTTAGCAAGATTACAGAACATAAGATCAATATACAAAAATGAATTATATTTTTATAGAATAGCAATTAATGATCAGAAGTTGAAATTTAAAAAAAAAAATAGTGCTCAGTTAGACAGCACACATACTAAAATTGGAATGATCCTGAGTAGACTAGCCTGGTCCCTTCACAAGGATAACATGCAAATTTGTGAAGGATTCCATATATGTAAGGAAAAACACTGTATAATTAATTCCACTTGTTTGAGGTATCCGGCATAGACAAATTCATAGAGATACAGCGTAGAATGGCAGTTTCCAGGGGCTCAGTGGGGAGGAAATAGGGAGTTATTTTTTGTTGGGACGATGAAAAATATTCTGGAGATGAGTGGTGGTGATGGTTTCACAACAGTGTGAATGTGCCTATTGCTACTGAACTGTAAAAAAATTCACTGAACTTAAAAAAGGCTAAATTGGAAAATTTTATGTTATATATATTTTACCATAATAAAAAACAAAAATAAATAAAATACATCACATTCAGGTACATTAGCATTAAGAAATAGGAAAGACTTCAGTAAACGTATCCAAATCAACTTTAAAAAGGGGAACTTAACTGCTAAATTTAAGACTTACTGTAGACTTACTGTAAAGCTTTAGTAATCAAGATATTGTGTCAAGATAGAGAAATAGATCAAAGGGACAGAATAGAGTCCAGGAAACAAGCAAACAAAACACCATATGTACGGTCAATTGATTTTCAACAAAGGTGAATATATAATTCGGTAGAGAAAATAGAATCCATTTATTAATACTGTTGAAAAAATTTGATATCTATGTGCAAAAATATGAACTTCAATCCTTACCTCTCAAGATAAACAAAACGATTCAAAATGGATTACAGACATAAATGTAAAAACTGAAAGTATAAAACTTTTAGAAGAAAACAATGGATAAAATCTTTATAACTTGGAGTTAGGCCAAGGTTTCTTAATCTTTTTATTATTGTGTTGGATACATCTCTGTTGTGGGGGCTGTCTTGTGCATCACAGGATGGTTAGTGGCATCCTAGGCCTCTACCCACCACATGCCTGTAAGTGTCTCTTCAGCCCTCAGTTGCAGCAATCAAAAATTGTCTCTAGACACTGACAAGTATCCTGTGGGGGAAAGAATTTCTTTTGGTTGAGAAGTACTTGTTTAGAGAAAAGTTTTTTAGCTGTAACAGCAAAAGCACAGTCAATGAAGGAACAAATTGATGAACAGGATTTATTATAATTAATTAATAATTTCTGCTCTTCAAAAGACACAGTTAAGAGAACAAAAAGGCAAGCAACAGGAATCCAGAATATGTAAAGAACTCTTAAAATGCACTAAGAAAACAAATAATACAATATAAACAGAAAAGTTTTGAAAAGATTCTTCATTAAATAAGACGTATGGCTCAATTTAGCCATTCCACAATGTACATATATTTCAAAACATTATATCATACATGATAAATATATACAATTTTATTTGTCAATTAAAAACATTAAAAATGATATATAGATTGCAAATGAGCACAGAGAAAGGTGCTGGATATCATTTGTCATTAGGTAAACGCCAATTAAAACCACAGTGAGATGCTACTATTCACCTATTTATAACATCTAAAATTGAACAGACTGACCATACTAAGTGTTGGCAAGGATTTTGGAACAAGTAGAACTTTCACACTCTGTGATATAAAATGTGAAAATTACTTTGGAAAGTAGTTTGGAAGTTTCTTAAAATATTAAATATGTGCCTACCATATACTCACCTATTTTACTCCATTCATGAAAAATAAAAGTATATATATGTATAAAAGCATAAACAAATTTTCAAATCTGCTTTTTTTAATAACCTAAAACTGGAAAGTGCCCGAATGAACCATCAACATGTAAATAAACATCTGTGGAAGTTCCATATAGTATTATATAGCAATAAAAAGGAACTAATGATATATATACAAACATGGGAGAGTCTCCAAATAGTTATGCTGAGTAAAAGAAGCCAGACATAAGACACTACATACCAAACAATTCCATTTACACAATATTCTAGAAAATGAAAATTAATCTAAAGTGTGAGAAAGCAGATCAATGTCTGCCCAGGAATGCAGGAGTTGGAGGGCTGGTATAAAGGGATTACAAAGAAGTACAAGGAAATTTTGGAGGTATGAATAGGTTCATTAAACTGATTGTGGCAATAGTTTTATGGGTATGTACATATGTTACTTTATTGCTTGCCAATTACACTTCAATAAAGCTCGAAAAAGATAAAGAAAGGATTTGATTATTGAATTGGATACATAAGTAAGGCTTAATCCATTCATTTATTGCAGATTTAAAATATGCATTATTATATGACATGTTTGAAATACCTTGTAGCAAAATAGCCTGTTTTACTTAAACTGGCATTTTTCAAATGCATTTTATAATGAGATTTTTTACCCGACATTTTTTTCTCTTCACATGACACTTATAGTTACCCTCAAGTACCAACATTCCACATATCTTAATTTAGAAAACTCTGGTCTTGTGTTGTAAGCAGTGGAGCAATGTTTGATTGGGGACTGTGGTTATGGAGAATGCAGCCAAGATTATCAGATGCAGGGCTAGGAAAAATTAAACTCTACTCCCATAGTAGGGAGTAGATTCTGTGGGAGTCTTTAGTTGGATATTTGGGCCATGGGAATAAGTATCCAAGCAGGCATTAGCAACAAAGTTAATTGGAGGATGATAGTTAAACTCCAGAAGGTCAGCATTCAAGAAAGGCACAGGAATTAGAAAGAAATGTTAAAGTGAACAGAAAAACATAGGTGGGCAATAGGTCTAAAGTATTTTCCCCACTTTTAGCACTGTTTCTGCTCCAATCCAAGTTTCATTTCTGCTGACAGGTCCCTCTTCTTCAGGCATAACTCTAAGCATACTTCACTTGTTTCCCAAATAACCACTCTTACTAAATTGAGACCAAACATATTAACGTGGTTCTAAGGGCCTTTGAATATGGCTCCAACATATATTTTCAGTTTTATCCTTCAATACACCCTTCTAATCCTCTCAAGATCATCTGCTCACATCCATTCATATAGTTAATGAATTTTATTCATTTATTCATTCGTTCATTCATTCATTTATTTATTTTTATTGAAGCATAATTGATTGTACTTATCTGTGGGATACGGCATTGAATATCAACACCTGTGTGCAATATGTGATACTTTTGCCTGTTACCTTACTATCTTATCATTCCATATCTGCCTCAAAGGCCCAGAACCAAAGTCATCTCTTGATGGATAGAAGTGGCCACTCTAGCACAAGTCTTTCTTTTTTTTTTTTTTTTTTTTTTTAATTTTATTTTGTCGATATACATTGTAGCTGATTAATGCTCCCCATCACCAAAACCTCCCTCCCTTCTCCCTCCCCCCCTCCCCCCCAACCATGTCCTTTCTGTTTGTTTGTTGTATCAACTTCAAATAATTGTGGTTGTTATATCTTCTTCCCCCCCCCCCGGTTTGTGTGTGTATGTGTGTATGTGTGTGTGTGAATTTATATATTAATTTTTAGCTCCCACCAATAAGTGAGAACATGTGGTATTTCTCTTTCTGTGCCTGACTTGTTTCACTTAATATAATTCTCTCGAGGTCCATCCATGTTGTTGCAAATGGCAGTATTTCATTCGTTTTTATAGCTGAGTAGTATTCCATTGTGTAGATGTACCACATTTTCCGTATCCACTCATCTGATGCTGGGCATTTGGGCTGGTTCCAACTCTTGGCTATTGTAAAGAGTGCTGCGATGAACATTGGGGAACAGGTATACCTTCGACTTGATGATTTCTAGCACAAGTCTTTCCAATAAACTTCTGAGGAGTTTGGATTCAATCAGTTACATGTACTTTCATGGTCTCATTTTGTAGTTATTTAGGCTCACATTTATTTCCCCGATATTTCATGTAAACTTGTTCTCATTAAATTGTAAGCCCATTTATAATACAAATGTGTATAACTCACAGCTTGAATTTGTCTTTTTATATAGTCATTCTCAGCAAATAACTATTATAAGAATAAAATAATGGTTAGATTAGAAAGCCTGTAAAGGGCTTCTAGCATTAGTCTAACCGGCTAATAATTCATTTCTGTCTTACAAATAAGCTGTCTATCATCTACAGCTACACCCACTCCATACATAATCCCCATGAGCCACCCCCGAAAACACTCCATATAAACATATACTCTAAGTAAATTCATTCCACTTACCGAGAACGTATTATTTGAGGGGAAAAATTTATTAGCCCCTCTCCTTTCTCTTTCAAGCCTACTGCTACCTTGAATACTATGTTAAGACTATGGTTTACTATAGTTCTGCCCTAATGCTCTACTTTTATCTCTATAAGAAACCTGAAGACTTTCACTGTTCAACATTGTTACCTTGAACAGTCTGTGTCAGGTTTTTAATTTTTTTTTTCCTACCCTATCTTGCAGCCTGAAATTTATCCTGTGGTTCATACTGTATATAGAGTCCCTCAGAATAAATGGGTGACAAGAAAGTGACCCAGCTGGAAGAGGCTGGAGCTTGCTGGATACTGAATAGTGAAAAGAACATCTATTTGTTTGTGTAAGCTGAAGTTTATTGATCTTTCCTCATAACAGTAAGGAATTTTGGAAAGCATGTTGGCTAAGGCTTCTGTCAGGGTTGTAAGGGTCTTCAAAGTTTATTTTATATTTAATTAAATACATAGTTTCTGCACCAGCTCTATGATTTATTACCTTTGTGAACTTGCAGAGGTCAATGAACTTTTCTGAGTCTCAGTTTCCTTATCCAGTATTCAGGCTAATGACACCTGGCTTTTGTATTGTCAACACTTGAGCATTTGTGCACATAAACTCAGTATTTCACTTTAGAATAATTTGGGAATGTAAGAACTTAAGTGAAGTGTTGATGCATTAGCATCCTTATGTAGCATACCAGTAGATTTTTTTATTACCATTTTTGGGACTCTGTTTAAAACCCATTTTAGAATAAACTATAAACTTCACATTTCTTTGTCAAAAAATGTTGTAATATACTGTAAAAAAGTATTTAATGCCAATTTTAGGAATATGCACACATTATACTGCTTTGATTTCAAGATAAATAAGGCATTAAAATTTGGCAGATTAATGTGCATTAATCTTATATTATTAGCTATTTCAATTTTTAGTTCCCATACTGAGAATAGCTTTAATAGAATATAGAATTCAAGTATTCTTAGCTTTTTTTCAACTTCAGAAATAGCTATGGCAAAAAGTAAAAAAAAAAAAAAAATGTGTTTTAAAAAGGTGCAAACATTAATTAAATCTAGATTATAGCATGTAGTTTTCGTACAGGCAGAAGTCTTCCTGTTTTATTTATTTATTTTTTTTTAAAGAGAGATTCCTCTTGGAAGTAGAAATATAAAGTTGAGACTATTGTTTCAGTTGAACTAAATAAATTACATAATTACTAAAAATATAGTAATGGAACAAATAGTATACTTTCAACTATGCATTATTATATATAAATCTCTGCTACTAGTTCTGAGCATATGCCATATGTTTGATGCAGCTTGTTCTGGAGGGTCACCTAAATTCTTCGTCTGATTTATAGACCCCTCCACTGATGGCCCTAGCACTCTGCAATACTTCTGTCACAGCCCACTTCACATTATCTCTTTCAGCTTTATGTCCCCAATAATGAAGCATTAGTGGCAAGGAGTACGTGCCCAATAGATAATTAATAAATAAATTAATTTCATGATTTATGAATAAAATGAATGTGTCATGAAGAAAAAGTACAAGTGACTTTTGCCTGTCAGTTTTCCCATGATTAGAAATGTGATAAAAAGAACTACTGGAAGCACTTTCTGTGGAAACTCACAGTGCTGTGTCATCTCAGGGTACAGAAGTGCATAGGAAACGGCCTCTGCTCTCCAGTTTTTAACCCAATAGGACAATTGAGACATGATCTATGTACAACGATGGTGCAAGGCATTACATATTATGTGCGTGTGGGTGTTGGTCCTTCCTCCCTCCGTCCCTCCCTCCCTCTTTCTTTCTCTCTCTCTCTCTTTTTTTCTTTTTAAGAGAAATAATCAATGGAGGACAAATTTAAAGAAGGGAAAGATCACACTATTCATTGAGGTAATCAGACAGTGTCATTTAAACATAAAGGTTGCTAAATAAAGGCAAGAGTGGAAAAGGAGTAAGGGTTGGCATGAACAGAGCATTGCAGATGGAACAGGGAGCTCACTCTTCTGGTACAGTGAACGGCCCAGCTGATTAGAGGCAGCAGGGGTGAGAGGTTTGTGGCCAGAGATGCAACTGGGTAACAGGGATACAAGGAGTGCTATTTTACCTTTAGGAGGGAAGAATGCCTGGGTGACATACAGCAGTGCCATGTGGTAGGGATGAGCAGGTGAAGGGAGAGGCTCACAGAGGGGTTGGGTAATGTTAACAGCCAAGCCTGTGCTTATTACAATGACACACAACAACAGAATATCCTTTATGTGTTATTTTGATTAGGGGACTATTACAATGCTTTAATGATTAGTGATAAAAAAGAAGAGTACAGTTATGCTGCATTATTTAACCTTTTTATGTAGAAAAAATGAACTTTTAAAATGATGCCTATGGGAAAATTCATGTTTAGGAAAATTAAAAAAAAGGAATATGGGTGAGGTAAACTTAAAAACCAGCTAAGGTTAGTGCTATGGTATGAATGCTTGTGTTCCCCCCACCTCATTTATTTGTTGAAACCTAATTCCCAATGTGATAGCATTAGAAGGTGGAGATTTTGAGAGGTAATTAGACCATGAGGGCAGAATCTCCCAAAACTCTAGAGAGCTAGCTTGTCTCTTCCGCTATGTGAGGATGCATTGACAAGTCACCATCTATGAACCAGAAAGCATGCCGTCACCACAAACCAAATCTGCTAGCGCCTTGATCTTGGACTTTCCAGAATCCAGAACTGTGAGAATAAATTTCTGTTGTTTATAAGTTACCCAGTCTAAGGTAGTAGCAGCTCGAACAGACTAAGACAGTTGGTTTACTTCTTGTAATTATAGTTGTTTAAATTCAGTATTTGATCAAGGGAAGGTTCTAGTAGTTTTTCACTTATTTTTTTGAAAATAAGGATGCCTTTTGAAAAGATCTATTCTCTTTATATCACATTTAAAAATTTTAATTTTACATGGACACTTCATATAACAGTAGCAAGAAATAATTAAATATATTCATATTTTACTAAGGAATCCCTTTGTAAATAATATAGATTTAGGATATTAAATATAAGGAAAATCATAGTCTTATAGATAATTTGAAATAAACCCATTTGACAATATTTGCCTGAACTGTTTTTTGTTCATTAATCCGTTTTTTTGCAAGGCATTAGTCACATGAATTTCCTTGGCCCTTCACAATAAAAGATAGAAATGCTTTCATTATGCTAGGATGACTTTTAGATACAACAGAAAGATATGACAAAGCCTTTTAAAAGTAGATAAAACCATCATCTATATAGTGAAATTCATGATCTGCCTAGATTACTGTGCTTCTAGCATAGACCCCACATTCCCCTCATATTGCCCCATGTCCTACAATAGTTTGTGTTTATTAATTCCCTGTGGCCTCCTCTCCTGTGTTCTTTGTTAAGGCGTCTGCTATGGTTTGGATGTGTTCCTCAGAAATCACATGTTCCAAACTTAATCCCCAAATTTATATGTTGATTGGAAGTGGGGCATTTGGGAAGTAATTGAGATTAGTTAGAGTTATCAGAATGAGGCCCCCATGATGAACCTGGTGGCTTTGTCAGTAGAGGAAGAGAGACCTGAGCTGGCATGCAGGCTCTTGCCCTCTCGCCATGTGATGTCCTCTGCCATTCCCTCACACGATGCCAAAACATGCTGTTGGACTTCCCAGCCTCTGCAGCCATAAGCTAAATTAACTTCTCTTTATAAATCGCCTCATAGCAACAGAAAATTAAGATTAAGAGAGCATCCTAATTCTACCTTTTTAGATTCATATTTTCAATTCATTTAACATTACCACCACCATCGGGTCCCATAATTTAAAGTAGCCTTTTTCTTTGCAAGATGACAACTTATATGACAAAATGCCTTCTCATGCAACAATTATTAGTTTTTCTTATTCCCTCTTTCATTTTTTCTGTTCCTGCAGCTATCTAATAAATGTTGATATTTGCTAGGCTTTCTATTCACAGGCCTCTTCTCATGCCAGAGTTTTTCTGGATAATCATTTTATTCCCGCACTTAAGGTCCTACCTCACTTTCTATGGCCCCTAAACCTCAGTTTTACAGAGAGCTATAGTTTCCTGCTTAGCTCCAAAACACATTGCAAACTCCCTGCTAAGCAACTTTTTTAGGTCTCCCTCAGGCCTTTCAAATTCAACGTGCCGTGCCCGTGCCTGTGCCTGACATTGAATCAAGTGTCTTCATTTGCAACTCCTTCCTTCCCTCTTCCTCTCTTCCACTGGCCATTCCTTCCCTTTTCTTTCCATTTACTCCCACAAGTATTAAATGCCAGGGAATACAATAATAAATAAACCAAACACAGTTTATGCCTCGTGGGGGTAACAGTCAAATGCAACAAAACAATAATTCTCAACAAATCGATATGGTGGTCAGATAATGAAGGAAATGGACATAAAATGAATGTGCAAAGATAAGCTTCTGTAATTCCAACTTTGATGATATTGTCTAAGAACTTGCAGCAGCTTGTGGTTACTGACAACACTTTGTTTGAATGGCTTCATGATCAAATCTCCTTTTCAGCAGAACACTGATAGTGCCTCTTCTCTCTCACCCCAAACTCCTTATCTCCAAGTGTTAGACAAAGGTGTAAACAAAAAGTTTGATTTGATGCTCTCCCTCTACACTTCTGCCAAATTATAAAGGATTTATAGCTGGTTCAAAAGGCTCATTAAACTAAAAAAAAAGATCAACTAAAAGTGCAAGTTTGGAGTAAGCAGGACAATCCATCTATTGTAAACATTTCCCCCAAAGCTCCAAATTAATGCTCATTAAATGAACAGTCCTGGGTTGTTTATGTGCCTAACTGAGACCTTTGGCATTTGAGCCTTTGCAGAGCAAAGGTAGGCAGAACTGTACTGCCACATTAAAAAATTTCTTTTGGTAATTGGGACAAATTTTGAAACACTAAAACTTTGAAAGTAGTCTGTTAATTCTCCTAAACCATTAGCCCTAGGCTTTTTTTTAAAGATGCAGTGCAAATAGCTTTATACCTCTAAGGGTAGGTCAGGCCAATTTCCTCCTCGTTTGTCAAGGGACACTTAAGCTGATTAGAATCTGTGGACTGTGCTGAGCTGAGAATGGCTTAACAGCAAAGACTTTTTGCAGCAAGTTGGTTGCTGAGAACTAGAGACCAAGTCTTTCCTCCTCTTTCTTTCCTCTTCTTTCACCAGGATGCTGAAGCCAAACACTAAATGAAAACACATTCACTATTCATTAAATGTGCTTTAAATTATTTTTGATTAGATTTACAATCAAAGCACTTCTAAGGATTTCAATGTTAATGTGCTTTCAAAGTAAGTGAGATTGTCACTGATAGACTAAATTTGTTATCAGTTTGATACTCTGAGAAAGTGGATGTAATAATGTAAATCCTGAAGCATTTCATTAACTACTGCTAGAGTCTCCGTCATTGGTTATTCCCAGGAAAGGCAAGGGTTAAAGAAATCTAGTTTTTTTTTTTAACTTTAGTTTCCTGATAAGGCAAGATTTTCTGAGCATGAAGGGCTTGTAAGACAGCTTAATGTTACCTTTCCAAATGTGAGATGTAAGAATTTCAGCAAGAATTTTGTGGTTCGTTAGTCCTCCCCAATATACTTTACTCTCTGCAGGCAAAGCAACCACTCTGAGGCTGTTGTGTAGTCTTCCCTTCTCTTCCCCATCTATGTATGTATCCATGAACACTAACTATACAGTATGTTATGTGTTTTGAAGATATAGAGATATCATAATGAACATACTTTTCTTGAACATTGTAATTGAGATATACTCATATTAGCATTTAGAAATAATGTGTCCATTTACTTTTTTTCCCCGAAAAATGTAGTTTCAGTGTTAAAAATATACCACCGCTTATTTATCCATTTTCATATTTGTGAAAACTTAGGCTGTTTTCCATCCTGCAGAAACCAGAAACATTGTTAGCACGAACAATTCCATGCATGACTCCTCGTGCACCTGTGTAGTATTTTCTGTAAGGTGTGCACATTTCCACATTCCCGTTTTTCCCTATTTGTTTTGGTGAGTTATGTTTTTCATGCCTTCAGGCTCAGAAATGTTATCTTCTTAGTGCTTGGATTATATACCAAACATGTTTTTTTCTTTGTTCTTTCATTTCTAATAATGACCAATATTGTTTTTATATTCCTATTCCAGTTTTTATTTTTTTTTGTTTGGGAAGGGAGACTAGTATATGTCTAACATCATTTTCCATCCCTTTGCTTTCAACATTTTTGTGTCATTATATTTGAATGTGATATTTATAACTTTGTGGATTTTTAAAAATTCAACTGGGAATTTGTGCCTTTTATTTTATTTCATTTACTCTTTTTAAAAATTGGTTATGAATTTTCATGGAGTAAAAAGCTAATTGTCACTATTCATCGCCCAGATGTGATGGCCAGATCCATACCGGCAGCATGCCCCTTACCACAAATTGGAATTATACCCCCTGTCTCCCACCCAATTATCCCCAACTTCCCTCTCCATCCCCCTTTTCCCCCCAATCCACTTTGTATCCCTAGGTAGGTTCTCTCCCTCTGCAAGTCCAATGCACCACTGTGGTTTTTCTCTCTCTCCTTCTTTCTCTCTTAGCTCACACTTATGAGTGAGAACAGGTGGTATTTATTCCTCTGTGCTTTGCTTGTTTCACTCAAAATAAGTTTCTCCAGGTTCATCTATGTTGTTGCAAATGGTACTATTTCATTTTTTTTTATGGCAGAGTAGTATTCCATGGTGTATATAAACCACATTTTCCTTATCCAAACATCCATTGATGAACATTTAGGTTGGTTCCATATCGTGGCTGCAAAGAAAATGGGAGTGCAGGTATCCCTTTGAGATGATGATTTCCATTCCTTTGTTTATATACTCAGAAGTGGGCTTGCTAAATCATATGGAAGATCTATCTGCCGTTGTTTGAGAAACCTCCATACTGTTTTCTATAGTGATTGTAATAATTTACAGTCCTACCAACAATGTAGGAGTGTTCCCTTCTCTCCACATTCTTGTCAGCATTTGTTATTCTTCATCTTTTGATTGTAGCCAGTCTAACTGGGGTCAGGTGGTATCTCAATGGGGTTTTAAATTACATTTCCCTGATAACTAGTGATGTTGAGCATTTTTTTCATGTGCCTTTTTGCCATTCATATGTATTCTTTTGAAAAATGTTTATTCAGTTACTTTGCCCATTTTTAAATTGGGTTATTTGTTTTTTTTGTTGTTGTTCTGTTTTTTTATTTTTTAACTGTGTAATTGCTCGAGTTCCTTGTATATCTTGGATATTAATCCCTTGTCAGATGCATAGTTAGCAAAATTTTCTCCTACTCTGTAGGTTGTTGTTTCACTCTGTAGATTGTTTCCTTTGTTGTGAAGAAGCTTTTTAGTTTGATATATTCCCATTTGTTTATTTTTTCTTTTGGTGCTTGTGCTTTCAGGCTCATGTTCATAAAGTCTGTTCCCACACCTAGTTCCTGAAGTGATTTGCCCATATTTTGCCGTAATAATTTTACAGTTTCAGGTCTTATACTTAAGTCTTTAATCCATTTTGAGTTGATTTTAGTATATGGTGAGAGGTGCATATCTAGTTTCATTCTTCTGCATTTAGATATCCAATTTTCTCAGCACCACTTATTGAAGAGGCATTCTTTTCCCCAATGCATGTTTTTTGTTGCCTTTCTCAAATATCAGATGGCTGTAAGCTTGAGGGGTGATTTCTGAGTTCCAGACCTGGCCTTTTCTTTGTTGGAATATTGCTGATTACTGCTTCAATCTGATTGCTTTGGTTGGTTCAGGTTTTCTGTCTCTTCTTGGTTTGGTCTGGGTAGTTTATATGTGCCCAGAAACTTATCCATAACTTCCAGGTTTTCATATTTGTTGTCATACAGTTGTTTATAATAGTCTCTAATGATTCTTCATATTTCTATGGTATGTGTTGTAATGTGTCCCTTTTCATTTGTGATTTTGGTTATTTGGGTCCTCTCTTCTTTTTTTTTGTTAACCTAGCTAATGGCATGTCTATTTTATTCATCTTCTTGAAAAAACAACTTTTTGTTTCATTGATCTTTTCTATCACTTTTTGGGGTCTCTATTTCATTTAGTTCTGCTCTGATCTTAACTATTTCTTTCCATCTACTACCTTTAGGATTGGATTGTTGTTGTTTTCTAGTTCTTTGAGGTGTAGCATTAGGTCATTTGTTTGAAGTCTTTCCATTCCTTTGATGTAAGCATTGATTGTGATAAATTTGCCTCTTAGTACTGGTTTTGCAGTATTCCACAGGATTTGGTATGATGTGTCTTTATTTTCTTTAGTTTCAAGAAATTTTCTGATTTCCTGTTTAATTTCTTTTTGGACCCATAAGTAATTCAGGTGCCTATTGTTTAGTTTCCATGTATTTGTATAGTTTTCAGAGTTTTGCTTTTTTTTAATTTCCATTTTTAGTCCATTGTTGTCTGAAAAGATACTTGGAATGATTTCAGTTTTTAACAATTTTCTGAGAATAGATTTGTGACCTAATATGTGGTGTATCCTGGATAATGTTCCATGTGCTGATGAGAAGAAAGTATATTCTTTAGTTGCTGGGTGAAATGTTCTGTATATATATCTATCAGGTCCAGTTGGTCTAAGGTGTAGTTTAAATCCTGTGTCTCTGTTGATTTGTTGCCTGGAAGATCTGTCCCATACTGAGAGAGGGTTGTTTAAGTCACCCACTATTAACATACCAGGGCCTATTTCTTCCTATAAGTCTAAGAGTGTTTACTTTATGTATCTGGTTGCTCCAGTACTGGGCATATACATGTTTATGATTTTTATGTCCTCTAGCTGGATAGATCCTTTTATCATTATATAGTGTCCTTATTTGTCTCTTTTTATGTTTTCTGGTTTAAAGTCTATTTTATCCGATATAAGAATAGCTACTCCTGCTTGGTTTTGGTTTCCATTTTCTTGGTATATCTTTTTCCATCCCTTCACTTTCAGTCTGTGTGTGTCTCTATAGGTGAGATGCATCTCTTAAAGATAGCATATACTTGGGTCTAGCTTCTTAATCCAATCAGTTGATCTGGGTCTTTTGAATAGGGAGTTTAATCCATTCACATTTAGGGTGTTTATTGACATATATTGTTTAATTCCTATCATTGAATTGCTTTTTGTTTAGATGTTTTAAATATCTTTTGATCATTACTTCCCCTTTTATTTCTCTTCTTCAATTTAGTTGGAAATTTAAGGTAGTATGGTTTAGCTTCTTTCTCTTTCTCACTGACATTTTTGTTTTAATGGCAGGTTTTGCTGTTTCTTGTGTGTCCATGATAGTGATCATCATTATTCAGATTCCAGATGAAGGTCTCCCTTGAGAATTTCTTGCAGGGCTGGTTGTGTGGTGGTGAACTCCCACAATTTTTGTTTGTCTGGGAACTACACTATTTCTCTTTCACTTCTGAAGGAGATCTTTGCTGGGTAAAGAATTCTTGATTGGCAATTTTTTTTTTCTTTTAGTGTTTTGAATGTAACATATCATTTCCCTTTCTTCTGGCCTGTAGGGTTTCAGTTGAGAAATCTGCTATTAGTCTGATGGGGATTCCCTTACAGGTGACTTGGCACTTTCTCTAGCTGCTTTTACAATTCTCTCTTTGTCTTTGAACTTTGCAAATTTGAATATAATGTGTCTTGCCGAGAATCTTTTTGGATTGAATCTGTTTGTGAATCTTTGATCTTCCTGGATTTCAAGGCCACCATCCCTCCCTATACCTGGGAAATTTTCTGTTATCATTTCCTTGAATAGGTTTTCAATACCTTTTCCTTTCTCCTCCCCTTCTGTAATACCTACAATTTGGATGATAGAGTGCTTCAGGTTGTCTGCTATTTCTCTTAGATTTTCCTCATTATTTTTTATTCTTTTTTCCTTTTTTTTTTTGTCTGCCTGAGTTATTTCAAAAAGGCCATCTTTAAGATCTGAAATTCTTTCTTCTGCTTGCTCTAGCTTGCTGCTCAAGTTCTCTGTTGTTTTTTATTTCACTGAGTGAATCTTTCATTTCTAGGATTTCTGCAACACTCCCTTTTAAGGCATTAATTTCTTTGTAAATTTCCTCCTTCATATTCTGGGTATTTTTTCTCATTTCCTTGTATTATCTTACTGAGTCTTCTTTTCTCTTTGAGTTTTCTTAAGATTATTGCTCAGAATCCCTTTGCAGACATTTCAAGGATTCCCTGTTCTATGGGGTCTGACATTTGAGCATTAGTGTATTCCTTTGGTGGTGTCATATCTTCTTGTTTGTTTGTAGTTCTAGTATTTTTTGGTTGATGTTAGGTCATCTGGTAGAGGTCTTGCTACTTCTATTATTTTGGGGTTGTCTATTCTGAGGTTGAAGATTTCCTCCTCTATTTGCAGGCTCCACTAGTGACTCTTTCTTATATCAATGGAGTCAAGTGAGTGGCAGGTTCCCTGTAGAGTGGCCCTGGCTGATACTGTAGTGATGAATTGTCCTTTTGGTGACAGAAGGTGTGGCAGTGTCTATATTATACCACCTTGACTCCTGTTCCAACTTTTTGTGGCTGGAGACTGAGGCTCCGTGCTGTGCAGGTCTCAGCTCACCTCAGTGGCTGCTGGGCCTGTGGTGCTTCCCTCCCCCTAGCGCCTTAGACTGGACCCCAGTACTTCATGTGTATTGGCTCACCTTAGCCTCCTGCCTTTTAAGTGGCAAATTTAATTCACTTAAATTGTCATGATTACTGATGTATCTGGAATCAATTCTTCCATTTTATTTTCTGTCTTCAATTTATGATAAGTTTCTTTGCTGCTTCCTAGCCTTTCCTTCTTTCTATTTATCAATTTGCATTATTTTCTTTTTCACTTTCTGCTTTTTGGAAGGTTATAATGTCTATTTCTATCCCATAGTGAGTATAATTGCCTAACTTATATAATTAAGTTAAATCTAAAGTTTTACAACATTTCTACACTTCTCGTGAAGAATACATATACCTTAGAATAGAACATTTTAACTTACTATAAACACTCTCATCTTCCACAATATTCTCATATGGTACTTAGATTCATGCTTTTAATGCCCCCCAGTTAGTTGCAAATTTCATTATCCACAATTGTCATAATTGCCTCACCTTCACTTGTGTCATTTTGTGTTTAATTTTCTTTTTGTAGAAATTTATGCTTAGTTGGTGTATAGTCAGTTTTTTGTTGCTTATGATGGAAAATCTGAAACTGGGTAATTTATAATAGTAATAATTGCTATCTGAACAATAAGATCTTATAATAATAATATCTGAAAATCAGTAATTTGTAATAAATACAATTTATTTGTTACAGTTTTGGATGATCGGAAGCCCAAGGTAGACAGGTGCCCCTGGCAAGGGCCTTTTACTTGGTGGGGACTCTACAGAGTCCGGTAGTAACACAGGGTATTTATTACATGTTATTAAATGGCGAGGAGGGGGAAGAGTGTGTTTCCACATGTTTTCTTTCTCTCCTTATAAAGCCCCCAGGCTACTTCCTGATAGCCCATTATATCATTAACCTATTAATCCATTAATGGATTAAGCCACTCATGAGGGCACAGTGCTCACCATTCAACCACTTCTTAAAGGCTCCACCTTTCAAATGCAATACTGAGGATTAAGTTCCAACATGAGCTTTGGAGGTAACAAACATTCATACTGTAACAGTTGGTATGTAACGGAATTTGTATGAGTAGTAAAATGCATGGCCCTTTTTGATTTTTGGTCTGAAAATGCACTTTGCCTTTAGTTTTTATAATAATTTATAGGGTATTGGATTCTACACTGACAGTCGAAGCACACTGAAGATAGTATTCCATTGGCTTCATTTACTGCTTTTGGAAAGACTTCCTTCAATATAATTATTGCTCCTTCAGAGGGAATCTGTATTTTTATTTTGTTGCTCTTTAGATTTTCTTATTTTCTATACTATTTTGTAGTTTCACTACAACATGTTTAGGTCTTACTTTAGATTTATTTATTTTGCTGGAACTTGTAGTTTTTCTAATATTTATGACTTTTAGCATTCTGGAAAATTCTCAGCAATTTTGTCATTATATAATTTTTCTTTCTATTTCTTTCTTTTTCTTCTCCCCGGACCATATATTTAATCCATGTAGTAACTTCTCATTCTAATTCCATGTCTTAACTGATCTTTCATATTTTTTTATTTTTGTTTCTCTGTGTTGCATTATGAGTAATTTTCTTAGCTCCATCTTTCATCCAGTGAGTGTTTAGTTGCAATGGTATTTTCCATTTCTGCGTGTTTATTCTGATTTTTTTCTAATCCTGTCCCCCCCCCAACCTTTTAAAAAGATTTCTTTGCAGTTTCTAATCCTTTTTTCATCTCTTCAGTCACTTATGTACATATTTTATACTCTTTTTGAAAAATATACATATTTTATAGTCTTTTTCAGAATTGCTCTTATATAAAATTTCTGGGAATCTAAACTTACAGGTTATTATTTCATGCTGTCTCTAACTTATTTGGATACTTTTACTGTGTGCTTTTAACTTAAAAATATTTTTGGCCTAATTTTTAATTATTAGATTACTTTTTCAGTTATAAAGTGAATTTGCTTTTAAATTTTTTTCTTTTCTTATGGATAATTCAGAGTTTTTACTGGCCTGGGACCTGTTTAGAAAATAAATTCACATTTTAGGATTTTAGTTTTCATGCTCTTGTGTAAATTTGCTACTATTAGTTTAGTTGCTGTTGTTAATTTCCTTTTCCTACCTGGAGTCTGGGGCACAGACAAGTTACCAGAGATAGTAAAATGATTTTTTTTTTCTTAAGTACAGGATGTCTTTCCTGGATTCAGCTTTAAGTTGCTGTACCATACTCAGACCAAAGTTTGTATGCTATTCTCCCAGTTGAGCATGACAGCCCTAACACTATATTCTTAAAACCTATATCCAAATCTGAAATGATCTCTATAAAACATGGTGGCCATGTTAGCACATGTTTTTAAACCTGTGTTTTAAAAGTTTTAACAACTTTGTGTTGCTCCTTAGATAGAGCTAAAATTTTTCCACTTTGCTTACAATTTATTTTCAGATCTTACTTACTTATCCATTCATTCTACCAATATCTTTCTATTTTCACCTTCACACTCTATAGTCTAGCTATGTTTGACTTCTTTTAATTTCTTGATTGTCACATTCTCTCTTGCTTTTGGGTCTTTAAACAGCTCTTTCTACTTCATAGATTGTTTTTCTCCTTCCCCTCTTAACATAATTCTTATGCCTTCCAATCTCCAGCATTATGCAAGTTTCTGTAGCATGGAGTTTTCATAACCCATGTGATTCTTACCTTAAACTTACCACCTGTCATTGCAATAACCTATTTAATCATTTGTCTTCCTTGCTAAACTATAAACTCCATGAGAGTAGGAAGAATAACTATCATGTTTATTACCGTATATCCAGTGCCAAGCACTTTCTATACATAGCAAAAATTCAATCACTATTTGTTTTATGAAACAAATAAATGCACACATTGAATAAATGAATTAATAATGAGTTTAATTTTGTTTTTGTTTTGTCTTCGGTAGTCACATCATGCATAATGTTGAATCTAATCTCACTTGCAACTAACTAAAACCCCAATCCAATTTCATATGAAGTTGCTTGCCTCATTTTGTATACGAAATATGTTAAAGAAGTTTATGTGACTGCCATTTGCAGTAGCATGGATGAGCTTGGAGAAAATTATGTTCAGTGAAATAAGACAGGCACAGAAAGAGAATTACCACATATTCTCACTCACGTAGGAACCGGAGTAAAAAAAAAAAAAAAAACTAAATAAAAGTTCTATTGGTGTACAACTGAGCCAGGAATATATAATTAACAAATAATTTCCTTCATGTTATCAAAAGACTAGAAGAGAGGAGATCAAATGTTCACATCACAAATAAATTAAGTTCTGCAAAGATGAATATGCTAATTACCCTGATTTGGTCATTATCAAGCATCATATATATGTATTGAAATATAACTCTGTACCCCATAAATATGTACAATCCATATGTCTCAATAAAAATTTTAAAAAACTAAAACCAAGAAATTTATGTGAATTTTTATGTCTAGTTCCTATATATGTAGGAATATGTTACCTATAGCTCTCTGAAATTAATCCTTGTCTCAGCAATTTGACTTAAATGATTGGTTCTGGTGGTCAGAATTTGATGTCATTTAGATTCTCAAGGATCTTTTGAACCATGCAATCTCCCTTGTTCTTTTGCCCAGCTTTGGACTAATCCTATATCCAAACCTTGACAACAAACATTATTTTGATCATAACAATGAAGAAGTTGAAACCATGTTAATATTTCATTGTATTGGGTTTAGTTTTTAAAAGTAATCTATGAGTATGGGAAAGAAAAGTAAGCCCCCTTACTGGGAAAAATTAAAATAAATTCTCCCTGAAGATAATTAAAGCCATCTAGGTAGAAGATGTGGGGAGTCAGATATTGTATACATGATCCCCAGCTTGTAGTGGCATGTCACTGCAGGGAGAAATTCTGAGATGAATAACTGAGGAAGTCTTCGTGCTGTCTTACCAGTGGGCATCTGTGGATGAGCTGTCAAGAACGCTTGATCCGACACTCTCGGAGGAAAAAAAGCAAATAAACATCAGTGTACATCTGTTTACATGTGTTAGAAGGTGAGATAATGGTACTCTTTTTCTCAATTATTCTACACCATATATTAAGATGTAAAACATACATGCTGTAAATAGAATATGTGTGTGTGTGTGTGTGTGTGTGTGTGTATATATTTGATCTAGGCTTTCAATAACAGATTGGGAACAGACTGGGATTCTTTTATATGCAGAGATGTTCTTGTTAATATTTTTTAGAACCCTGTTGTTTATGTCCTTATTGAAAAAAGTAATACCCTAGTGCATTCATTTTCTCGATGTTCTTTGCCCAGTTACCTAAGAAGACAAAAACAAAATAAAACAAAACAAACGTGTGGCTGAATCTTGCCTTATAAGAACTGGGACACACACAGCAGCAAGTTTCAAAATTTTCTATTCCTTGAACTTGTTCAGAATAAATATGTTCTTCACTTTAGATTTTTAAATTCCACTCAGCTACAACCTTGTGTTAATAAACAAGAGACAGAAACGTGATCGCAGCTTAGTAGTGTTCTTTCATCCCCATACGTTACCAGCAAGCTGTATTTAAAACATCACATTTTACTTTTTGTAATGGACTCATGTCCAGTGCTTGAATTTTTATGAAATTTGGAGTAGTATTAAAGCAAAAAGCTAGACTTCTGAATACAGGGATATGTACAGTTAGGAAACTGACCCACTACTATTCTAATACCCCTAATAACTTAATCAGGATGGCAAAGACGATTTGTTCTGTGGAAATTCTCTGACCACAAAATCCAGCCTGCTGCCTCATGGGAGGTGTGATTTGTTTTTACATAGGGTAATATACATTTTATGCTGGGTTCTTCATTTTGTAGAGAGTGGCAGAATAAATTTGAAGTGCTTTCTGTATGATATGACTCCATCTGTTTTCTAAACATTGCCTCTATAAAAACTGGTTTTCATTTAGTAAACAAGTGCAATTACATTGTAAGCTTCAAAGCGAAAGGGGCAGTAATATAATAGTAAATCAATATTAGATTAATTTGAGAAATTGAACTTGTGCAGCATTGCCAAGTCAACCTTAGAATTTAGATTTAATTTGTGTGTGTGTGTGTGTATGTGTATGTAAGATTGCCAAGGCTGCTTAAAATAGACCAAATTGGTTTTCTCTTTTTTTGTTAGTTAATTTCCACTGGGATTAATTTTGGGAAATATAAGAGACTTGGATGAAAAATATTTGAATATTTCTAGAATTAGCTAAGTTGATGACAGTGTTTGTCCTCGATACAATGCTTTGCTTGAAAAAACATGCTCATCAGTTTCATTGCCTCTTGAGCAATGTCAAGGAGCTTACAAAGCTAACATGGTGTGATTACGGTGACAGCATCATTTTTGAAAGTGATATCAGATGCATTAGATGAGGATCTGACCATAGGTAATGTTCCAATATCCTTGAGCTCAGACACAGATGTCTTCTAGTTCACTGGGGAACAAAAATGGCTTCCTTCCTACTTTCTGAGTATTCCATAGAGTTTACAAGCACATGCTTTGGGTTTCTATTTTAGCTTTGCATCTTTGTCCCATTGCTTAACTCTGTTCTATTTCAATTACGTCTTTTGTTGAATGAGGGTGTTAAGAATATATACCTTGTGAAGATACACACACACACACACACACACACACACACACACACACACACACACACACACACACACACACTGCCCTTAGCACATGGTCTGGTAATAGAAATGTTGACTCTTAAGTAGTTATTGTTAGTTTTTGTTATTATTTAACCAAAGTATTATAATGACAGGCTCCTCTCAGAAATCAGTATTCCCCACACTACGTTTTACTTGGATTTTATGTTATAACTATTTTGCAGTGGTTAAAATACTTGAAATTTATGAGTGTAAAATAACAGTACAATATTTTTATTTTTGTGTAAATGCTACCTTTCAGACCTTTTTCATTTTGGAGCCGTATGATTATTAAAACATCAAGATTATTTTACTTATCATTAATACCTATCTTTATTTCCCTATCAAAACATCAGATTGAAATGTTGAGCTCCTAGGCACTGAAAACATCTAGATTACTTCTTAACTATCAGTTGGATACTATTTTTGTTGTACAACCTTCTAGAAAAGTCTGACATATACTTTTCTTCGTTGGACTTAAAGGTAACATTTGCACAGGAAAAAAGTAAATAAAATTCTCTGATTCTTTATCAGGAAGTTTGAAATTCTATATTGATTTTGCCACAAGTGACTTTCACAGCCTGTGATAATAAATTGATCCGTAGGCTATTTATGTTGCAACATCTTTGCACATATCCAGTTTAACTGACAACAATGCTGCTCTGGAGACCCCAACAACTACAGTCTCTGACTTGGGGATTTTCATCCCCTCTCATCTCAAATGCCATTTCAGAAACATTCATCATAAGTCTATCACTGGCCTCTGTGATAGTCACTCTACACACAGTTTCACTGCTTGGGTGACAGGTGCTGCTGTTGACTACTTGAGATTATGGAGAAGTTCAGACCTGTCAAATAATGAGTGGGAAAGAAATGAGATGGCAGCTGAAATGGCACTGTGCATGCCCTCTGAGGCTGCTGGTTAACTGAAGGTATGACATCAGAACAAGAGAACTCCTAGGACTGTGATGCCATTTTTAGAAATAACCAACAAAACGTGGCCCTCTTTCCAGAGAGAAGCTGTTAGGAAAAGGCTTTCAAAGAGCAGGTACTATGAATTTGGTTCTTTAGAATCACATGTGCACTAAGACAAAAATTCTATGAAATGATGAAGGGCTTTTCTTCTGTTATGCCTCTGGTCTTGAATGGAAGAGATTCAGGATTTCACATCATCGTAAATGATTGTCTTCTATTGAGCAAAGCTGGGATGCTTTTTCACTCTTTAAAATGTTTTTGCTGCATATGTTAAGTGGCTTATATTATTGGAGCTGTATAACTTGAACTGTTAGTATTAGGACCCTCTTGACTGGGTATTTATGGATACATTTTAAGGCTTATCAGGCAAACTATATTCACCACATCGTCTTACATTGTAAAAAAAAAAAGAAGTGGGGAGAAGTAGAAGCTCCCCCAAATCATGATGTCTTTCAGGGCCCCATAAGCCTATTATCTCCCTTCTCTTATGATGCAACAGAGCTATCCCCAGTCCATTTCTATCACAGAGCTTCCAGCCTATCTCATTACATTTATTTTCACTTTATGTAAATCTCTCAATTAATATTTGGGATACATGTATTGCCCAGGGGAATAAGGTTCTGAGAATAGAAATTAATGCATTTTTTTGTTGTTGTTAACTTCATACAATATTATGTGCCATCCTTTCCTGTCTGAGCCACATGAAATTAATGTAGGGACAGTTTTCAGCTGCTGTTACCATGGCTCCTCCTTTGCCCATCTTCTCCTCAGTTAGGACATTTACTTTGAAACTAGAGTCTCTTCCATCAGTATTAACTACCCTCCTATTTTCCTCTTTGTACCCAACAAAATATGAATTAATATAATCTCAATATTTGACCAGAGACTTACCTAAGAATTGAGTGTTAGAGCTAGAACTCTTTTTATAATACAGACCTTTTTTGGAGTGGGGGAGTGAAAGTATTTTTTTGTTTTTAACTAACATACTTTCCTTCCTTTAGCAAAAAGACATTAAAGCACATTTCGGGAGGTCATGTGTTAATTCTAAGTTCAGGTCCTAAAAAATATACATCCCCACCTCAAAAATTTAATCAAACTTGGATTGCTGCTTGTGAGTGGTTGCCAAGACAACATTACTGAAAAGACAGGATTTTCTCTGATTAAGTTGTCTAGAAACTAAAGTACTCTCTTCATTGAGTGACCTCGTTCCAGATTAAATGCCTATTGATTTGTCATTAAAGAAGGTAGTGTTTGGCCTTGGGTCATCCAACAATAAGTAAGGAAAAGCAGACTTTTTAAAAAAAAATTGGTAGGAAATTCATAAATGTGTTTACAGAAAGAACCTGGGTTTTCTCATCATGGTCTTGTAGACCATCTGCCACTTCACTTATAAAGCACATTCAACTTTTATGGAGAAAGCTTTCTCTGTTAATGTTAAATGAGGAGTTTGAGGCTTGTGAAAAATAGAGTCTACCTGGTTTATACATCTTCAGCATTCATTTGAGAATTCAGGAGGTTAGCCAAGCTATGATGTTTAGGTCCAGTAATCCTTGCAGACAGTTCATTTAATAGTCTGTCTTTAAATTTTACCATTTTTAAACTGTCTTCAACTTCCCACTTTATCAAGAAATACAATTATTTGTGCATTATTGTACTGGAAGCTCCTCGAGGGCAGTTTTTTTTTTTTTTTGAGAATAGTATTTTTCATACTTAACCTTTGACACTGTATTTAACTTATATTTCTTGGTTTGAAGTAGATTGAAGGTAGGATTTATGTTAAAAGATCAAGATTTCATAATGAATTGCACAAGTGGAAAAGAGAGAACTTACCTTTATCAAACATTTTGTTTTTGTGGTTCGCATTAAATGAAGATGTATCTTACTAATTTGGGTTATTTTCCTCTTTCTTGCTCTTACTGCACATATGTTTGTAAAGCTAGGGCTTACAGACCCCTCAAGTCTGTTGCACAGACTGGGTCACAAACCCTCTACACGCAGGCCTGTGAGCTAGGTAATAGAAAAAAAGAGGTCCTGGGAACTGTGGGTATAAAAAAAATGAATGGATTTTATTCAGATCTAGGAGCAACTGTCCTAGTGGCTTCTCTGAGAGTTCTGAGAAGCCCTGTGGATCAGAGCTGTTAGTCTTTTATACTTAAGTCCATAACCCTGGACACCTGGGTGCCCATACACAATTACATTTAGTAACATGGAACACCTGAGGATATTTACAGCAAATGCTTGGCAAGATTCTGAACATCTGAAGGGCCCTGACCATTTTCCTATTTTTTCCCTAGCAATCCACCCCTTCAGGGTCCCTTGCCATATGATCTATGTGCTCAGAATCTTCCCTGATGTTCCCTTAGTGAGGAGAAATGATGCTTACATTTATATAACTTATTGTCTCTCCAAGATGCCTTAAGGCTTGTCCTTAAGGTTTGTCCTGTAGTTTTGTTCTTTCAGCTATTAGCCGCACATGTCCAGTTAGTAGTCATCATTGGTGTGAAGTTTGGTGTATATTCAATAAATATATTCAGTAAGTCAACACATTGGTCACATGAACGTATGTCTGTATCCAGTTGACCCTGGTGCCCGCAGCCAGAACACTATAGGCGAAAAGACAGAAGTGTTATTGGTACCAATAGGGGTAGTTCTCGCCCCTCTGGTAAGATTCATTCTAGTTTGCCATCCTGGCAAAGGATGGTTGAAGGAATAGGTATCTTACCTGGTTTAGGATACTATACATTATCTGCTAGTACTGTTGGATCTGTAGGTTCCACATGTAACAGTATAGGGGAACTCATAATTGGCCATAATGATAATACAAATGTGCTCTTTGGAACAGAAAGCTTATCTGTTCCAGGCCATGTCACCTTTACTAGAGGAGACCAGGTACTTGACACCCAAGGTGAAATTTGCAAGTCTTCTTCTAATCCTTTTCCCCAAGGCCCTATTAGGCCTACCCAGTGTATATGAGGGGCTTCTTCCAAGGCCATTCCCGTTGTACTGTCTGTCCCTGTTGTAAACAGGTTGGGGCTGGTAAGAGAATATTTCCATTCTTGCCATAGCCTTCAAAAGCTCATCTCTAATAGTTACTTGCAGTTGTATAGGTCCTGCAGCCCTATGCCACAGAGCTTCCACTGAAGAGGGCCCGCCTTTGTGGGGGTCTCTCATTTAGAATCCTGACTATCAGTCATAACTGCCATGTCCACCCTTCCAGGGATGGGAGTTGGGCAGACAGCCTTAGACCCTTTTTTAAAAGACCACTGTATTACTCAATCATCCCTGCTGCCTGGGGATGATACAGTATATGTAATTTCCACTGAATAAGATAACTGGGAAGCCCACTTCTGAACCTCATGTCCAGTAAAGTGGGTTCCATTGTCACTCTATGACTATAGGCCGGCCATGCATGGCCATAAGGCTATTCAGTGCCTTCAGTGTTTACCTGGTCTGGGGCCTTACAAGGCCACACAAACAGAAGACCAGTAGCTGTATCAACAGCACTGAAGATGTATCTGAAATTCTATGACCTTGGGAGTGGTCTGACAAAGTCCACCTGCCATCAAGTCAGGGGCATCCTTCGAGTTATTTGCTGGTCTATATGGGGTACCTGCCGGGGGTGTGGACTCTCGAGCACATACTGGACAAGCATGACAGGCATTCACTACATCTTCCCATTATATAGGGAAGTCCCATCTTTGACCTATCATCCACATGGTTTTACTGCCAGCATGCTGCATTCGTCAATGTAACCATTGGGCTACATCAGTAGGTGGAGCTCCAATCTTACCTTAGCCAAGGCATCGGCTTCATCATTTCTTGGACTGGCTAGGGGGAAATGTCCTGTGACATGAAAAAGAGTTACTTCTTTCTCATGCCCCAGTTCCCATAACTCTCTCCACATGGCTTGCCCCCACAGGGGTTGGTGGCCTACCCTCCACCATTGATACTTCCAAGTAGAGATCCAAAGGGTTAAACCTTTGTACACAGCCCAGCTGTGAGTACAGATAGTTAATGGCCCAGGCTCATTTTTTATTACCATCCAAAAAGCTCTCAATTTTGCTCTTTGACTGCTTTGCCCTGTGCCATTTTCATACCATAGTATCTGTTAAAGGCTGGACAGCAACAGTTGTCCATGATGCTGAGGGTGCCATGCTAGAGCCATCTGTATACCAAGCTTGTTCTGTGATAGGTCCCTGTCCCTCGTGAAAAGGTGTAGCCTCCACCTCCATGGGTAATGATTGTGTCAAAGTTTCCTCCACAACCTCTACTGGGCCTAGCACAGCTTGCAACTCTTCGGACAGAGGACTTGTTGACACAGTGCTTCTTTGTTCTATATATGCTCCCCATTTAGACAGAGTGGGAGTCTGAGCTATGCCTGTTTTAGGGTTGGTTGCCCACGTGCACAGCCAACCTAGTATGGGCTATGTTGTCCTTACTAGGACTATGGCAGTTCTTGTGATAGCTTCAGTGGCCATCAAGGCAGAATACACAGCTCCTAGTTGTTTTTCTATTAGAGAATAGTGTACTTCAGCACCCTTCCAGAGCTGAGACCAGAATCCTACAGGTGTTTGGAACTGGTCTTGTCTCTGCCACAGACCCCATCCTAACCCCTCTTTGGTGATATTTATGTCTAATTCAAAAGGCTTAGTGGGATCAGCCACTTGTAAAGCATGTACTTGCTGTATTGCCCTTTTTACAGCTTGGCAAGCCTGTTCCATTTCCTCAGTCCAATCCCTGGGGGTTCCTTTGTCAATGCATACAGTGGGAATGCCATTTGGGCCATATGGGGTACAAAAGCTCTCCAATACCCCAGAAGTCCCAAATATATCTGTAGCTGAGCTACAGTTGTGGATTGAGGGTATGCCTGTATCTTGTGTACAATAGCTTCTGGGATGACCCTCATCTTACCCGACCAGACCACTCCTAAGAATTTGACTGACAGCCCAGGTTCATGTATTTTGGCTGTGTTCATGGCCCGCCCACATTGTTGTAAATGGCTTAGAAGCATTGGAGCTGTCTGGGTTAAATCTGTAAGAGAATCAGAGGTTAACAGCACATCATCAATGTAGTGAAACATTGTAACCGTGCTGGGCTTTGTCCACTTGGCTAGGTCCCCAGCCACTAAACCATGACAGATGGTTGGGCTATGCAGATAACCTGGGGGCAATACTTGAAAGGTCCACTGCCTCCCTTCCCAGGTGAAGGCAAACTGATCTTGGCTATCAGCCTAGATTGAAGTAGAGAAGAAAGTATTTGCAAGGTCCAATACATAATGATAAGTTCCCAGCTGAGTCATCAGCTGATCCATCAAGTCATGAACTGAAGGCAATAGCTGCATGCAAAGGATGTGCTGCTTTGTTTAGTTCTCAATAGTCTACAGTCTTTCTCCAGGTACCATCAGGTTTCTTCACTGGCCATACTGGGGCATTAAATGGGCTATGAGCTGGATGAATAATGCCAACTTTCTCTAACTTCAATATAGTGGCACCTATCTCTGCATATCCTCCCAGTAGGTTATATTGCTTTACATTAAGTGTATGTCTTGGCTGAGGTAACACCAGTGGTTCATGTTTAGCATATCCCCATAATACAGGTTTTATTGTCTGTATTCGTAGCTGAAACTCTACAAATGTTCACAGGTGTAAGCCATAAAGTACGTCCACACCCAAAATGTATTCAGCTACTGGGGATATATATAAAGTATATGCATGAGGGGGCTATTGTCCTATGCTTAATGGCAGTGACACAGCTTTGACTTCAACAGTATGTCCTCCATATCCATCTATGTGAACTGTGGCCCCTGGAAACTTATCTGGATTACCATATACCAGGCCACATTCTGGGCCTGTATCTACCAACACCAAAACACACTGCACATTAGTCCTTGATCAATGTATTACCAATTCAACATAAGGCCTCTGGTCCTTGCCTGCCCTCAAAAGATGAGTACTTTGGCCTGCTCCGTAATCAAACTGGAACATTTCATCCGCCTCCTCGGGAGCAGTCAAAAAGTCCTTTAAATCCACCGAGTGCACTTTGCCACCTATTTCTGGACACTTAGTGAAATGCTGTTCAGGTCACAATTGCTGCCACAAGGCAAACAGGACTGCATGTGTCCGCTGGTCAATTTTCTTGCTATCAACCCCTGCTGCAAGCAAGTCAAGCCACATCTGCTTATGGCTCATCTTGCTTGGTCCCCTCAGGATAAAATCCTGATCATTTCTTGGGGGTTTGGTCTTAGCCACCTTCCGGACCTCTTTTGCTTGTCTTTTCTCCTCTACTTCACCCAGGCTAGCTATCAGGGTTGTTACTTCATGTACAGGACAACCAATGTATGGGGCCAGTATGGCCATCAGTGACCCAAAGGATGTTGACAGGGCATTTTGCAGCACTATGTCTCTCATGCTGCCTGTAAAACTTTCATTGTCTGTGCCACAAGTTTTAACATTAAAAATGGACTGCCGCATCTCCAGCTCCCAAATTATTTGAAACAAGTTGGTATATGTTTGCCATTTGCTCACAGTCTTGGGCAGTTCCCCAGCATTTGCCCACACAGTTTGGGCAGCTGCACTCACCCATTCCATTAAAGAATGATTACCTGGCCCTTGTGCATACTTCTGGCTATTCTGCAGCCGCTGCCTCAGAGATGGGTGCATGGTAAGAGGCCAATTTTTCCATCTCCTCATCAGAGCACATCACACCATCCACCCCTAGACCCCATAACCACAGCAGCCAAGCAGCCAGGGGCTCCCCCTGTTTCTGCCAGAACTGTCTCCCTAAATCAACTAATTCAGCCTGGGTATATGGGACATAGGTAGTGAATTCATTTACCTGTGGGTCATCCGCTGTTTGTCCACCTGGTCCTATAGGCTGCTCGTGTTTCGGTATCTGGTGCACAACAGGTCATGTCTGGAGACACATAGTCTCCTCCAACTCACCATTGGGTTTGTTGTTCTTCCAGGTGTGAGAGGCAGGGATGCCCAGTCACAGCACTTCATCCTCCAGACAAATTATCCGTGCTTCCAACAGCTCTGCTTTCTTCTTTAAATCCCAATCAGTTTGCAGCATAGTGAGCAGTAGTCAGGTTCCAGTCAGCAGAAAAGTGGCCACCAGGCACCACATACATACTCAAGGACAGCCACATTTCCTTCACCTCCCAAGGGGCTCTCTGAGGCCGCACTGCTTCATGGAGTGCCTGGTCTATGCTGACTTGCAGTGTAGTAAGCAGCAACCAGATCCTGGTCAACAGGAAAGTGGCCAGAGGGCACAACATATTCTGGAGTAGCCACATTTCCTCCCACTCCAAGGGGCTTTGACTCCTGTACCTGTTCAAAACCCCTGCTGACTATGCCAATTGTAAAGCTAGGGCTTACAGACCCCTCAAGTCTGTTACACAGACTGGGTCACAAATCCTCTACACGCAGGTCTGTGAGCTAGGTAATAGGAAAAAAAGTTCCAGGGAGCCGTGGGTATAGAAAAATGAATGGGTTTTATTCAGATCTAAGAGCAACTGCCCTAGTGGCTTCTCGGAGAGTTCTGAGAAGCACTGTGGATCAGAGTTGTTAGTCTTTTATACTTAAGTCCATAACCCTGGACACCTGGGTGCCCATACCCAATTACATTAGTAGTAACAAGGAACACCTGAGGATACTTATAGCCAATGCTTGGCAAGATTCTGAACATCTGAGGGGCCCTGACCATTTTCCTATTTTTTCCCAACAATGTGTTACTAAAGTAAATCAACTCACAGCTAAGGTAGATACTATTAGGAGCACACTCAAAACTCTGGGGAAGTTTAAGCTTATTCTATCTCCAAGGAAAAGGACACCTGATTACACTGAAGAGCATGATTTCTATTCTGGGCACGAACATTTATAGCACACTGCTAGGGGAAGCTGTTAGAGAAATAGGAGCAAAGTGGAGCTGATATGGGTAAATGTCTTTTGGGTCACTTCCACATGACCTTTGATTAACCTGTCTCTTTGTAGCCAGGTGGGAAAACCTTCCACTGGGGAGAGATGGCCACTGCCCATCGAAGGCCAGAAACAAATCAGGATGGGGCTCAGGAAAAGGGGCATTGGGTAAAGCCACTTAAGCCTAAATCTAGACTAGACAGGAGAAACTCTAAGGTGTCATAGTAGAATCAACCTTCACATAATAACAAAAAATGCACTAGCCTACAATATCCCGTTTTCTTATACTTTAGTCCCAGCAGAAACCCATGAGTCTAAAAAACTTTAGCTTGAGCCTTTTCACTGAGTCAGAGTAATGAGAAATATTTACCTCTACTCACCTGACCCCTTTCAGGAACTGAGGTGCAGCTCCACAGTAATGATGATCTCAGGACAGAGGCAAGGCAATGAAATAGACAAGGAAGCTTTTATCTAGTTTTACACATTTTTTTCTTATATATTTCAAATTTCTTTCTTCCTTCACTCTCCCTTTGTTAGTGTTCTCAAACTTTGGTCTTTTTCTTAAAAAATTGTTCTATACTAAGTTAATATGCGGTTAAGATTTTGCTTCGAGTGATTATTGCCAAGTATACAGAACTCAGAGGTTGTTTATCATACATTCTTGTGCCTTAAAATTGAGTATATAAAATATACTTACTGATGTAGTGTGCAAACTTTATGTTAGAAATATATACCTATATAATAATATGAATATATGCACACATACAGTACACACATTATATATATCAGTAAACCAAAAATTAACTTTGAAATTTCTCATAATTAGTTACTTTTGGTGCCCGAAAAATTGCTTAAAAAAAAAAAAAAAAAATCAGTCTATCCAGAGCCCTAAAGATTTAAGCAGCTAAGCTAGTCACTGTGAAGCCACAGCTGATTTTAGCAAAGTTCTTACCTTTCCAAGTACTAGATTTTACCTTTCTAAGTAGTAGCACCTCTGCTACCTGTCAAATGGCTCATTGCTTCTTTGCTTCTTTCTTCTTGATTAAGGCAGGAACCTGGAAGTAATTGCCTAATTAAGGCAGCGATGGAGAGATGAAGTGAGCAGACTGAAGCCAAATTAGCTAATGGTTCTCAATCTTGGCTGTATATTGGGAATCACCAGGGGAGTTTTCAAAATAGGTCCGACCCCTAGAAATTCTGATGTAATTAATAGGGGGTGTGGCCTGAGCCTTGGGATTTTAAAAGCTCTGGTGGTAACTTTGATATGCAGTCAAGGCTACAAACCACTGAATTAGGGGTTGAGTGGTATCACACTTCATTAATTAACCTTTACATGGCAGTAATATATTTCCACTAGACGGTATGTACAAAATCCAAATAATACAGACCGTGTATGGAAATATTCTTTTAAAAATGACATATAACTTTGATAGAGCTTGAAAAATGGAGCAATTCTCCAGAGAGGAAGAAACACTAGAGTTCTTTGGGTTTCTGAATGTCCCCATTATTTATCTTATTTTTTAATATAAATTGTGTAATGTGATTTGGAACAAGGCGTGCTCCCCTTCTGCTTTGCAAAGTTACCATTATAAATGGTTTTAAAGATGAAAGTGAAAGATTAGTACAAGTTAAAGTGAATTCCAAAGTAAACATAAGCTCCTTAGACATTCTTTCACCAGAAATCACCCTTAAAGCCTTACCTGACAAAATTATTGAAGTACACACCAGATTGGTAATTTATGATTAGATTTTAAGTGTTAAACATCATCTGGGTGCATGCTTGGAGATCTGGATACTGTAGATTAGTACTTGTAGCTCTTAAGTTTATCTTCCTGCTTCAACTTGTAAAAGTAATAAACAGGGAGAAAGAGGACAAGCAAAGGTATACAGCAGGCATTCATGTATACGACAGGCATTTAATTCATTTATATATACATATATATGTGAATCCCCCCAAATCAATAGCTGTTAAATATGAGAAAGTAGCACTTTTTTGGAAATGCTTTTCAGAGAAATGAGAAGATTCTTCGTTTTTTATCTTTTATGCTAGTTGGAAAAAAAAAAAAGTAAGGGATGTGTAACAACATGATCTATCCTTTCCAGAAATTTGTTCTGAAATTTGATAGTATCAGTAACTATTTGGATAGAAGAGACATTGGGTATTGAGTATCTAAAAATTTTGTAATAACCTGACACTCATAAATAAATATATTTATACAAACACACATATATATGTTTAAATATATACATTTTACATATCTATATATTTAAAAGCGGAGATACATTTCTTAACAAGATTCATTTAATCTTAAATCATTGTTTTAAAATGATTTCAGCAGCTACTTAAAAGAGGATACTCTACTTGTCACATTGAAATAGAAAGGTACTAACCTGATTTTGTGAAAAGAGGTTTTTCAGGGCAAGATGAAACATATCAGATTATTTGGCTTTCTTCTCAGATTTTTCATTGACTCATTTGTTACTCACAAACAACTGTTCTTTGGGGACAGTTAATTTATCTTATCTTTATACACAGTGCTTAGCACAGAGTCACACCAAACAGCATAGAAGGGATGGGATAAACAAATACTTGTGCCTCAGTGTGGAGAGCTTGACTCTAGCACAAAGAGAGTAGAGAATCTACTATTTTATTTTTATTTCTATTTTATCTTACCTCTTTAATTTAATTTTATTTTTCTCAGCCTATTCCTCATCAGGACTCTGTGTATGAGGTAACACCCTCAGACTTCAACAGACAAAACTAGGTCTCAGACACTTTATTCAAGTTTCAAAATCATGCAGTTATCAATTGCTGAAGTCAGGAATGACATCTAAGTCTGCGTGAATCCAAAACCTATTCTTTTTCTGTTTGAGTATTTTACCGTAAAGGACTACTGAGAGAGCTATAGAACATTCATAGAACACATTTTGATTTTCATTCTTGCCTCAGAAAGCATTAAAAAATATGACCTAAGTTTAAGTATTGAAATGTAGTCATAATGAACTTCTGATCTTAGGTCAGATCAGGCTGCTGTAACAGAACACTGTGGGCTAGGTGGCTTAAACGATACACATATTTCTCACAGTTCTGGAGGCTGGAAGTCCAAGACGCGGGTGCCAGTGTGGTCGGTTTCCTGGTGAGGGCCCTCCTCCTGGCTGACAGAGTTGGTTGTCTTCTTGCTGTATCCTCATATGGAGGTCCCTTATCTCCATATAAGGGAACTGTGAAGGCTAATTCTAGGTGTCTACTTGATTAGATTATATAATGCTGAGAAACCTGGTAAAGCTATCTTTTTAGGTGTATCCATTAGAGTGTTTCCAGAAGAGATTAGTATATGCGCCTGAGTGGACTGGCTGGGAAAGACCCACCATCACTAAGGGCGGGAAACATGCAATCTGCTTGGGGTCCCAAGAAAGCAAAAAATGGAGAAAAAAGGTGAATTGCTGTATCTGCTGGAGCTGGGATACACTCTTCTTTCCTGTCCATGGACATCAGAACTCAAGACTCTTCAGCTTTTGGGTTCCAGGACTTATCCCAAGGAAGTCATCGGCTTCCCTGGTTTTGATGCCTTCGGACTTCAACTGAGTGACGCTACCGGCATCCAGTTTGCAGACAGCCTATTGTGGGACTTTTCTTCGCAATCGTGTGAACTAATTCCCCTAAATAAATCCCTCTCATATATTTATAACATATCCTATAGATTCTGACTCTCTAGAGAACCCTGACTAATACAGGCAGTAATCCCACCCACGACCTCATCTATATCTACTTACCTCCAAAAAGCCCCACCTCCAAAAACCATCGCACTGGAGATTAGAGCTTTATGGTATGAACTTTGAGGGGATACAGATATTCAGTCCGTAGCATGATCTTAAGCCTACTCAAATGCCTTCTTTTCAAATACCATTACCCTGAACCTGAAGAGATGTGAAGTGCTGAGCAGATGGAAAAAGAGCCAAGGACCATGTAGGCAATGAATAGGGCAAGGCTATTGGCCACAGTGGATGCTGACCTCACACATAACCAGTTCCATTCTTGCTGGATTTAATTATATGCAGGGTCATCCTGGGCATATTTTGCGTAGCACCTGCATTTTATTTTTGTTACTCTCCCTTTCCATTTTTGCATATTCTTCTGCAATACCCTCCTTCCTGTGCCTTAGACTATTGCCAGTCGTTAGAACAAGTCGCTTTAGTGTCCTGCTTTTAATTTCTAGAACTATTTATTCAGGGATTATTTTGTTCTCTACTAACTAAAAAGTTCTTTATTAACACAATCTCTACTGAAATGTTCAAGTATGGGAATTTCTTGCAATGACCAAGACTTTGATGTTATATGTGTTGCATAGAATTATTTTGCACTCTTATATTTAAGCTTTGAGGATGGCTACCTATTTTATATCTTGTATGGGTCCTTGTAGCATAGTTTCTACAATATTTTAAAAAATGTAAAACCATCTATATTTATATTTTAATCTTTAAATATTACAAAAAAATAACAAAACAAAATTCAAAACAATTTCCAGTGTTTTTTCCAGGATAAAAAACAAAAACAAAAACAAAAAACAAATTTGATGTCTTAGGGCCCAACTACTATACCTGCCTCATTATGTACATGAGAGAATAAAGACCTAATGAGCCAAAGAAATTTGACAAAGATCACAAAACTAATTAGCAGCAGAATTAAAATGTGAATTCAAGGCTGTTGATTCCCTTATCAATGCTCATTTCAATAAGTAGTATTGACTTTTTAAAAACTCAAGTCATGGAACTTAAAGGAGACATGCAGTGACACTTCAAGTATGTCTTAAGAAAGTGGTTGTCTTTGCCAGAAATATCATCAACATTTATTTTATGGTAACTGCACAATTTTTTCTCATCTCACCGATGATGGACTCCTGTTAGGTTTTGCTAAACAATCTCTAGATTGTTTTACCATTTATTTTATACACCTTCCTCTGTTTAAGTTTGGCAAGTAGTCCTCAAAACTTTCCCTCATGAAACACATCCAGTCTATTGATAAATACTGCTGATTCTACATTCTCAGTGAACTTGTATCTCTATTCCTTTCCCACTGCCTCTGCCAGAGTGATTTTTCTAAAGCACACCTCAACTGTCTCCTGCCCTCATCGTCCCAAGAAGATGGAAGGCTGGGGAACCTAGAGTGCAAAGGTTGGGTTGGAGCCTCTAGGCTCCTTTCCATTTACTGGTTATTATAGTGTAACAGGGAAAAAAAATCAGTCATTTCTGTTCTTGTTTCCTCAGCTAGAAAATGTGAATAATAAGAACAATAATGTTGTGAGCCTCAAGTAAAATAGCGTACGTAAAATGAGTACAGCATAGCAGCACGATAGAGCTAACAGAACTAATACTTGGAAGTCAAAGTACCTGGCATGTATTCCTGTCCCTGCCTATTCTTTAAGTAACTTAGGAGAGTTACTTATTTTATTTTATTCTTTATTTTATTGTATTCTGTAAGTTAAGTATAAAGTACTAATTATTTTATACGATCATGGGAAAAATTAACTTAATTTTACAAATTTAGAGTACTAAATAAGAACTGGTTATTATCAGATGGCTTGTAAACCTTAAAACATTAGAAAACAATGTTCTTTTAACATTGGGGCCCAGATACAAAGTATAAACTTTACATTTTGGTTAAATATATTATTTCATATATTATGCTATTTCTGACTCATTACTAGTGAGCATTTAATTTAATAAAAGAGGAATTGATGGCTTGATTAATTTTAACAACATAAATAATAATTATTCATGAGAATGATTTTGTAAAATCCAAGAAATAAGCAAATTTTGAGTGAAATTAATTAGGCAAAAAACAGTGCAGTAATTTGTAAAGGTTTTAATTTGATTATCAAATACTTTTTTTTGTTTAAGCAAATTTAAAAATCATTATCTTAAAATATTTTAAATAGAAATATTTAAATGTCATGGTTTTATTTTGATAAAAAATGGTTCATGAAAAATTACCCTTGTTTGGAGGTGTAAAAGATTAAGAACAACAGTAATAAAGTCAATCAATTAAATGAAATTTAAGCGCTCATCATGTGCCTTTCATGATAGAAATGAAAAAATGAACTACCCACAGTTCTTGATATAATATTTAACTATTGTGTACTGTGCCTACACTGATCAGTTTAAATGACTCATCATTAATAAGCTCCTCAGTTTTCTCCCTTAAGCAACTCAATAAAACATAAATAGTTTCATTCTTTCTTGAATTAAGTGTGTCTTTGAGAAAAGATGTTGAATAAACATTCTTTTGAATGGCTAACATATCCTGTTCGTTCCCCATCTACTTTAAAAGCAAACTGGCTGTGCCATTTTATTTATGTCAAGTAACTTGTACTTCCCACTTCCATTTGCTTCCGCTGTTAATTCTATCTCCCAGCAGTGCTGTCCGGGGGCCCAGGGGAGCCAAGTGTCAGTGTTTCCGGATGGCAAGCTGCCAGTCTGCAGCACATGGTTGAGTGCCCCTGGCAGACTTCATTTCACTGCAGAACTAAAGAACATCATTTCATGCACACCTCTTGTACATGATCAGCTCCCAGCATCTGTAAAGTAGCCCTGAAGAAGAAACAGATTGAGAAAGAGAGACAGAGAAAGAGAGAGAAATACAGAGAGAGACAGAAAGACACTTTTAGTGAATTTAGACATTTTCTAGGCTATTATAAAATGACATTTCATTTTGTTAACAGAAAGTTTTTAAACATTATTGCCAATTTATAGAAATTTCTCTCTTAATAGCTGAAACAAAATTCTCAATTTGTTCTAATTAAAATACTAGTTTTGGAGAATGAGTTTTTCCCCTTCATATTTAAAGTGAACATTAAAAAATGTTAAATCACTTTAAATGGTCTTTAAATTGCATTCTCTCTATCAGAAGCGTTAACTCTTTTTGCCTGGGGAGAAAAACCTCAATGTATGAATATTATCATCAGAATGGACTAGAAAGTGGCTTTTCTATAATAAATATTTTGGCTATTACAGAGTTTGTATTTAAATGGGAAGTATTATGAGTTCTACCAATGGGGAATGCTGAATGAGAAATATGTTGCTTTTTAATAGCCATGTAAATGGAAACCTGAAGCATGGGAAACTGTATGATCTGAAATATCATTTCAGGAGTTGAACAGGTATATCTACAGTTAGAAACTTTAAATGCAAAGTGCTGTAAATCAAGGGATGCGGCAAAACGTAGCATATAGATGATCACAGCTGAAGCCGAGAGATGGTTCCAGTTCTAAGCCCACTAGTTATCAGAGAAATTGGGCAGCCTCTCTGTACTCAATCTGTAAAAATAAGAAGTTTGGTTTGGTTCTTTAAGTTTCTTCCTTCCCTCAGGTGATAAAATTTGGGTATAACTTAAAGTCAAATACTCCTCTGAGCAAGGATTAGTTTGGGATCGTTTTGTTATTATAACACATCTTCATTTTATAATACAGAACAATGACTTTTTTAATGGAAGAGAAATTCAGAAGGGTAATATTTTTCTGATGGCTCTATTTCTTAATATAAATACTGATAATTCCTAGAGGTCATATATACTGAATAACCACATTGGGATGCCAGCATCTGAGAGCTCATACTATGATTACTGTTGTCCTTAATTTTTTTTGCCTCACCTTCAGATGTCTTTACTCAAATAATTAATGAATTTTATTCATGCAAGGTTTAAAGGAATAAATTATTATTATACTGAAGTTATTTTAATTCATAATTTAAAGTGAAATTGTATTGGTTGTATGACAAGATCCTAGATTATTTTCTAGACAATTTTTTAGATAGCCTAAATCTTGAATATATTTTTAATATATTCTAAGATATATTCTAAAAATAATATATTTTTTATTTATTGTGTATAGTGCCTTCTATCAAGATAAAATTTAAATCACAATTATGAATCTTCTTTAAGTTACTATAACATCTTAAACTTTACTATGAGATAGGAGCTTCATGGCAGGATAGATTAAAGCACCGCAAAAAATGTTTTGAATCTTAAAAACCTTCCTTGATAGTCTCTATTTTGCCAATTTTCCCATTCTTTTATCAAAGACTCTGAAAAACGTATGGTGCTAGTTCAGGTGCTATGAAATTCACACACCAAAAACAATCATTTACTCTGCTTTTCAGAAGTATAAAGACTCAAAAATGACCATGTACTTTTTGGTGTCCACAAATGCTACCATCATCATACAGGGCCAGATATATATGTGAGAAAAATTATGACTAAAATAAAATTAGTTTTATATTCTAAGTATTGAATTTTTAGATGTGTAATCTCCAGTCAGTAATCAGGGTAACAGTTTTTAAGGAAAAATCAACTATTTTCCCAGTAAGAGAAGCAGAGGGGATCAACACTTGTTATGAATTTGAAAGGTGTACGTGGATTGCTTTATATTCTATATGAAGAATCTATATATATTCCACATGAGGAATATGTAAAACAGCTTTCCCAACATTCCAGTGTGATGATAGCAAGGACTGGCATCAACAGCTGGGAATCCTGGATCTGCTGGCAGACTCACTCCACTATTTCCTAGTGAGGGCAGACTTCATGCAATCGGGAGAATTTGAAATAGTTCAGTTCTTCATTGCTTTTTTCTTCAGTATTGTGGATACAGTGACTGGTGCATACTAGGAAGGTGATTGTTTAACAAGTGTTTGAGCTGTTGAAGAGAGGAGCCAATGAAGAAACTCTAAGACAAGAATTTATATAAGAGAGTATTATAAAATAGGGGAAGAAATGTGAAAATGGGATGATGGGTTTGGCAAGGAGTTCTGTGACACAGATGGAAAGGTCCCACAGCCCAGAACCTTCTTTCTCATTGTCTTCCAGCTGATTGTCCAGATTTCCTCACTAATGCTTCATGCAAGTGTAAAAGATAGAGTGATATCTAGAAAAGGCCAGGCTTCTACAAAAATTTTATGCATTTTTCAATGAATAGTAAATGCCTCATGTGTTATTATTAAAAAAAACCCAACACTCACTATAACAGGAACTGAGCTTATCATCCCTACTTTTTATTTTATTTCATTCTCATAACAACTCTGGGGAAGATCTTACTTTTACCCTTTGAAAGCAAAGGAACAAAGGCTTGAGACTGAAACTTTCCCAGGTCAAACTGCTCATAAATGGTGGCTGCGGGATTTGACTGATGGAGAGTATTTGCTCCTAACAACTGTAGGAGTATTCTGCATAAAATGTGTGCTCTGCATAAGTCAGTTTCAGAGGTTATAAGTAGACAGACAAAAGGAAAAATTGTTTCAAGTTTGAAAAATGTTGGATCCGAGACACCTATCTAACTTCAAGATTTCTCAGGAATTTTTATTTGCTATATGCATTAAATTTCCAAAGGGATGATAGTACAGTGTATGCTGCATTCCTTGAAATTATTTGATCACGTGCCACCTGTTTAAACTTTTTTAAAACAATCGAATTCATTTGTTTCTTTTTCTAGGTTACTTTCTATTTTTTTCCATGTGTCCTCCAAATGTCTGAACCTTGCATTGTATCTAGCCTCAGATCACTCCTTGTTATGGTAAAACATATATAAGGTAACTGAGAGCTATTTCTTCAAAAATAGATCATTATAGCACTCTGATATTTTGATTGATATTGCCTTTCCTCTGAAAAGTGAAGTCTAAAATCCACTATTTTTTCCGGATACTTCCTAATAAAATTTTCCTCATCTAATAGCTGAAGCTATGTGTCGCTTTGAACTTAAAAAAAAAAAAAGAAAAGAAAAGAAAAGAAAAAGAAAAGAAAAAAGAAAAAACAAAGAAATCTTTTTCAGTTAAAGTGAATTTTATTGACAGCAGGAATGATATTTTACTCATCTTGATGTTTCTCTGTGCCAATGGTAGACCCTCAGTAAATGCTTGCTGAACATTCCTTCTTTTCATTCCCTCCCTGATTCAATGTCCCTGTGAGCAGTTATGCATAAGCTATGTTTATTTCTATTCCTTCCATAATTAAGAGTATTTATCACAGGTTTTAGTTACCAAAGATCTTCTCAAGTTAGACTTGCTAATGGTTCCAGCTTTCATATCTATTTTTAGTTGGTAAAGAAAAGGACTTGAAATTTATTTTCCCTTACCAACATATATTTCTTAAACTATATATTTTTTCTGATTGTAACAGATAACAATTTGAGATATCACAGCATCTGCTCACACTAGGAAGTCTAGGGGAGAGGAGATTACAGTTATTCAGTTCTGGATATGACAGGTCCTGATGCTGGGAATGGAAAGGGAGTATCAGCTTCAAGCAGTGGTGTAAATAGGGTGGTGTGGTCATACTGGTTACAGATGCAGAAGGAGAGAACGAAGCCAAAAGTATCTGCTCTGAGTGCCTTCAGATAATTTCTCCCATCCATTCTGGGATGACTCTTGTTGGTTTCCATTGCAAAGAGTGGCCTCACTTCACGTTGACTTTTCTTTCATCTGAAGCCTTCTGACTATCACATTTTATCCTGACTAACCTTGTATCGATACATGTCTAATCTGTTGCCTATACAAGGTCATCTTTCCTTGAGTCCCTTAGAATTTATTTCTACTTTCTGCTTCTAACCCCAATCCAAACTCAGTTTTTTCTTCAGACCCCTAATCAGTCAAGGATTTAATAGATCTCATCATATAGATTCTAAGAATCATCAGTTATGGCTTTCTGTATTTATTGGCTGTACTAAACTGAATAAGTTTTCATTTACTCTAGTTTATTACTTCAGTTCTATTCTTGATTTTCTCATTTGTATAGTGTCTGAATAAATTCTAACCACTTCTCTATCTCCTGGTGGCACCAGCTATGAGGGTTAAGTGGTAAATAGATGTCCATGCACTAAAAACTACACGATTGTATGTCCAAAATCTGCATCTTTTGAGAACAGTTTTGCCATTATTGTTATTATTTTTTAATAGCCAAATATTCTTTATCTGTCAAGGTGGTAGAGCAATGTTGAGAATCAAGCATAGCGATATTCTTTAATGAAAATAAATGAACTGTGACAGCAGAGCAAAGAAACAGATTTTCTTATATGGTTGATAACAAAGGATATGTTTGTTTTATTTATTTTATATAGCTCATAAACTAGTTCTGAAAGTAATTTCAGAAGAGTTTTCAAAGTTAGCATCATCAGAATAAACAGGAACCAGATTTCAGAGTCATTACTTATGAATAATAATATGTTTATTTGAATATATAAATCCTGTCTGAGAATATATAAGTTACTTATAAAGAAACCTGGTAAAAACAGTAAATTAAAAGAGATCTAACCATAAAAGTAGCATCTACTTACTCATGTGTGATAGGGTCTTTTCACCAGACTCTGGCCAGAAGCTAAAGTCCTAGCCAAGCTAACACCTTGGCTTAGTTATGTTTGCCTGAACAAGCAGTGAAGTGAAAGAATGCCAGAAGTAGAAACCTCAGCTCAGAGACAGGAATATTTTCTTGATTCTCAGGTCTGCTGTCATTGTTACTGCTAATTCCAACTTGGCTCCTGCTGATCCCTGGCAAAGACGTCTGATACTGTTTAACTCTTAATTTAGGAAAATATTTTAGAATTTGCCCTGGGGCAGAAAGCGCAAGTTATAATTGGTCTCGTGCCAGCAAAAGGAGAAGTTGTCCATACATGTTTGTTGAATTGAATTTATATGAATTGAGTGCTACTGGATGCCATTAGTATTATGACAGGGAAAAGGAGGTTTGTGACAATTACACAGTATTTGTGGATTGCCTACTATATACTATATTGTATGAAAGAAAGAGCAAAGTTAACATACCTAACCTCCAAAACTTCCAGTTCTGAAATGGCTGATAGTGAGATGTACCGTACTTCTTTCCAAAACATATAGCTATAATGAGTGAGAACTGAGCAAATGATTACCATGGCCCAGGCAACACTACAGAGAAGTTTCAAACCAGGTTTCAAGCCCAGGCTGCAAATACATGTCCTTGGCAAATTATACCAATTATACCTCCCTGGTAGGCTTGCCATTCATATAAATATTTACTTATTGCTTAGCATAGTGCTTGCCGTCTAGTAAAAACTAGCTCAACAATGGACAATCTTGCAGAATCAAGGTGGGGGCTTCCTGGTCATTGGCTTCCTTCCAAGCACGAATTTGGAAAACAACCTAGGGAACCATGGTAGAGCAAGGCTATTATCTCAGGAAATTCATGTAAGTTATAACTTACAAGACAGTGGAACTAGGCATTGGGTATTTTCTTGGTCTTTATAGCTTACATTTTCTCCTGCATTCTCTCATGCGGGTTACTTTGTAATAGTTCAGTAAGAGAATTCAGAAAATGCCCCGCTAAAGTCCTAAATGAGATGGAAAATGTAATGAGACAGAATCTTTGGTATAAAAGAAGAAGGCAGTATTTGCTCTACTGAACTGGTCCCTGAACATTTTCCTTTAACCTGAACACCTACTATTGTATAGTATGAAACTGACTTGAATGATTGAGTATCAAACATTTTGAAATTGGGACAGATGAATCCCTCTACCAGATGAGGCCAGACAGAATAGCTATTCTGTACTGTTACATTCTACACCTGGACCAGATTATCTATAATCACCTTTACATGCTCAGCATCCACTCATAAGTTTTCATATACTCAATTTCCAACTATCTGATGTCAATTATCCTGTAGGAGAAAAACATTATAGATATTTACTAAACTGACTTCTTCTTCCCTTACTCCATCAAAACCTTCTCTGTTACCCATCTCCCCTTCAGCCAGGAAACTTATTCACAAATTTAATCAGATTTGCATGGTCACAAAATAACCTTAAGACCTTACATATATATATATATATATTTTAATGTAGGACCATCCCAAGATGGCCAACTAGAGAGGTCTGGTATTAGTCCCTTCCCCATAAAAAGAGACCAAAATAACTGACAAATAAATATATTTTGACTTGGACCTAGGAAATTTGGTGCAGAGCACCAGGAGAATGAGGAGATTCTTGTGAAGAGTGGATGAAGAGAATGGCACCATACAGAGCAGAACAGGGCATCCAGCCCTGCCACAGGGAACAGCCTGGAACCAACCGGAGGGAAGGTAAGCAGGAAAAGGCCACAACTATTCCCACCACCACCACAAATGCCTCAAGGGAGTCCCTCAATCTTTTAGAGACCCAGGCCCAGCTGGAGAGTAGCTGGGAATTAGTGTAGCTGCAGTCCCATAGTTAAAGCCTGAGAAATGAAAACCCCTCCTACCCTGAGCACCATCTGGGAGCTAAAACCGTGGCAGGAATGTGCCCTGCTCTGGAGCCAGTGAGCCCGAGTCTCTTAGGGACCAAGGCACAGGCTGCTTAAAGACTAGGGCAGAAAGGAAGACTGAAACCTGTGTCTGAACTCACGCAGCGCCCCCTTCCCGAGGTAGGCCACTACAGTGCTGCTGGGCTCAGCTGCACCCTTGCAGGCTTTAATTGGGCTCAAAAGCTCATTGGGTAGCAGATTTTTCTTCCTACAGTATGCCTCCAGAGAGCAAAAGGGTCCTGAATCATTCATGCAGGCTTGCTCCAGGCACACCACCTGGGCCAGTGCCCCTCTGCAGAGCTCCTAGGACTCATTGTCTCAGTGTATATCTGCTCCCAGACAGACAGCAAACCAAGTAAGGGCTCTGATGCTCCAAAGTAGACCTCTGCAGAGCTGCTGGCCTTGGCTGCATGCTTACATCAAGTTCAGCAGCTCATCAGGTAGCCACCTTCAGAGCTGTCAGTCCCTGTGACAGCTGTGTACACCTACTCCAAACCCAATAGCTGATGAGGTAGCAGCTATTTCTTCATATAGCATGCCTACAGACAGCCTCTGTGTACTGCAGCATTCACACAGGCTTGCTCTAGGCTCAACTGCTGAGCCAGTGACCCTCTACAGAAATACCAGGACCAGGGGCCGGCCTGTGGCTCACTCGGGAGAGTGTGGTACTGATAACACCAAGGCCACGGGTTCGGATCCCATATAGGGATGGCCGGTTTGCTCACTGGGAGAGCGTGGTGCTGACAACACCAAGTCAAGGGTTAAGATCCCCTTACTGGTCATCTTTAAAAAAAAAAAGAAAAGAAAGAAATACCAGGACCTGCTGCAAAGGTATACTTCTGCTCATTGGCAGAATCACTCACCCCAACAAGAAAAGTACTGCGACAAAAAACTGCCAAGAACCCTACCACCTAGGCCATAAAGGAACCCACAGACAACTCTAAGATTTAATACAGTTGAAGAAATCACATAAAGACTACACAACTGCACTCACCCAGATCCAAACTTAAAATGCCCAACCCAAGTGTCAATATAGAATATTTCTACAGGAAAGATATCCCCCTTCAAAAGCCATTCTTATAATTAAAAGAAGTGTCTACATCACCCAGATGCCAAGATGTCAACACAGAGATATAAGAAGCATGGAGAAACAGGGAAGCTTGACTCCCCCAAAAGAAGATTACAATTCTCCAATATCAGACCCCAAACAACAGGAAACTGATGAATTACCCGATGGGAAATTGCAAAGGGAAATATAGGAAACTCAAAATGATGGATGAAACAATAGATAGAAATCACACCAATGTCAAAAAGAAACTTGAGGACATGTATGAGAAATTCAACACAAAGATACAAATAATAGAAAAAATCAAGCAGAAATTCTGGAACTGAAGACTTCATTCAGAAAAATTAAAAAATACAACTGAGAGCATAAGCAGCAGGCTAGAACAAGCATAAGAAAGAATCCACAAACTAGAAGACAGGCTTTTGAGTTAACACAGTTAAAAAAAAATAATTTAAAAAAATGGAGAAAACCTGAAATCTTTCTGACAACCTTAAGTGTACAGACATCCATATTATGATGTACAGAAGGGGAAGGGAAAGGAAAAGCACTTAAGAGCCTATTTAATGAAATAATAGCTGAAAACTTCCCAAATATTGGGAGAGAGATGGTCTTACATATCCAAGAAGCTCGAAGAACCCCAAATAGACTCAACCCAAAAGGGACCTCCCCAAGATACATTATACGCAAATTATCAAAAGTCAGAGGCAAAGAAAGAATTCTAAAAGCAGTAAGAGAAAAGCCTCAAATTACTTATAAAGGAATAAAGGTAACAGCAGACTTTTTGACAGAAACCCTACAGGCCAGGAGAGAGTAGGATGACACTTTCAAACTGCTAAAAAAAAAAAAAAAAAAAAAAAAATTGCCAACCAAGAATACTACATCCAGCAAAGCTTTCCTGCAGAAGTGAAGGAGAAATAGAATTTTTCCCAGACAAACAAAAACTGGGAATTAATTACCACAAGAATAGCCCTTTGACAAATCCTCAAGGGGGTCCTACATCTTGGATCAAAAGAGAGATATATGTCACCATAAATACACACAAAAAGAATAAAAACCACTAGTAGAACAGATATGCAAATAAGAAAGAAAAAGCAAATGCATTTTATCACTACAAAAAAATACCCAATAGCAAAGATAAGCAATAGAAGAAAAGATCACAAGAAATATAAAACAACCATAGATAAATTAATAAAATGGCAGGAATAAGGCAATACCTTTCAATAGCAACCCTGAATATAAATGGACTGAATTCCTCTCTTAAAAGATACTGACTGGCTGAATGGATTAAAAAAATAGACCCAACTATATGCAGCTTGTAAGAAACTCACTTCGCCAATACAGACACAGATAGATTAATAGTGACATGAAGGAAAAGATAATTTGCACAAATTGAAATCAAAAAAGAGCAGGAGTTTCCATACTTACATCAGATAAATTGGACCTCAAACCAAGAAATATACAAAGAGACAAAGAAGGACACTATATAATGATAAAAGGATCAATACAGCAAGAAGATATAGCAATCATAAATATATATGCACCCAACATTGGGTACCTAGGTATATGAAGCAACTATTATTAGATCTAAGTGGAAAGAGAGACCCCCAACACAATAATAGTTGTGGACTTTAATATACCACTCTCAGCATTGGACAGATCATCTAGGCAAAGAATCATCAGAGAAATATTGGATTAAAACAGCACTTTAGACCAAATGTATGTGACATATATATAGAACGTTTATCTAACAACGAGGGAATATACATTCCTCTCCTTAGCACACAGATCATTCTCCAGGATAGACTACACATTAGGCCACAAATTAAGTATCCACAAATTTAAGAAGATTGAAATGATATCAAGTACATTTTCAGGCCATAATGGAATAAAATCAGAAATTAACACCAAACTAAACTGTGAAAACTCTAAAAATTCATGGTATTAAACAATATTCTACTGAATGACCAATGGATCAAAGAAGAAATAAAGCAGGATATCAAAAAAATTCCTTGAAACATGAAAATACAAGCATGATCAACCAAAACCTTTGAGATACTGCAAAAACAGTACTAAGAAGGAAGTTTATTCCAATAAGTGCTTACATTAAAAGAATGAAAAGACTTCAAATAAACAATCTAATGTTAAATCTCAAAGAACTAGAAAAACAAGAGCAATCTAACCCCCAAAATAGTAGACAGAAATAAATAATTAAGATCAGAGCAGAGCTAAATGAGATAGAGACCAAAAAAATATATGAGAAATCAACAAAATGAAAAGTTGTTTTTTTGAAGGATAACAAAATTGACAAGTCATTGTCCAGACTAAAAAAAAATAGGAGAGACCCAAATTACAAAAATCACAAATAAAAAAGGAGACATTACAATCAACAGCACAGAAATATAGAGAATCATTAAAGACTATTATGAACAACTATATGCCAACAAATTTGAAAATCTGAAGGAAATGGATAAATTTCTAGACACATGCAAACTACCAAGAATGAACTGAGAAGAAATATGAAACATGAACAGACCAATAACAAACCACAAGATTGATGCAGTAATCAGTTATCTCCCAGTAAACAAAAGCCCAGGACCAGATGGCTTCACTGATGAATGCTACCAAACCTTTAAATGGGAATTAACACCAATTCTCCTCCACAATATTGAAACAGAGCCTATTTTCCCAAACTCATTCTATGAGGCCAGCATCACCCTGATACCAAAATCAGACAAAGACACACACACACATCTAGAGATGCAAGGGTGGTTCCCCATACACAAATCAATAAATGTGATACATCACATCAACAAAAGCAAGGACAAAGACCACATGATTATCTAAATAGACACGGAAAAAGCATTTACCAAAATTCAGCATCCCTTCATGATAAAGACCCTCAACAAATTAGGTATAGAAAGAGAATATTTCAACACAACAAAAGCCATATATGACAACACCACTAACAACATAATCCTGAATGGGGAAAAACTGAAACCTTTCCTTTAATAATAGGAACAAGACAAGGATGCACACTCTCTCACCACTTCTATTCAACATAGTATTGGAAGTATTAACCAGAGCAATCGGGCAAGAGAAAAAAATAAAAGGAATCCAAATTGGAAAAGATAAAATCAAATTGTCACTGTTCACAGATGAGATGATCCTATATATAAAAAAAACAATAACCTCTACCATAAAACTCCTAGAGCTAATAAACAAATTCATTAAAATTGCAGGATACAAAATCAATACACAAAAATCAGAAGTGTTTTTATACAGCAATAGCAAACAAGCAGTAAAAGAAATCAAGGAAGCAAGCCCATTTATAATCACGACCAAAAGAATAAAATACCTAGGTATATATTTAACCAAAGGGATGAAAGATCTGAACAATTTGAACCACATATCATTGCTGAAAGAAATTAAAGAGGACATCAAAAGATGGAAAGACATTCCATGTTCATGGATTGGAAGAATTAACATTGTGAAAATGTCCATACTACCCAAAGGGATTTACGGAATAAATGAAATCCCCATCAAAATACTAATGTCATTCTTCACAGAAATAGAAAAAAAAAACAAAACAATCCTAACATTCATATGGAACAAAAGACTCTGAATAGCCAAAGCAATTCTGAGCAACAAAAATAAAATCAGAGGCATTACATTACCCAGCTTCAAACTGTACTACAAAGCTGTGGTAACCAAAACAGCATAGTGTTAACATGAAAAAAAAAAAAAAGACATATGGACCAATGGAACAGAACAGAGATCCCAGAAATCAATTTAGGTAATTACAGTTTACTGATCTTTGACAAATGCACCAAGAACATACATTGGAGAAAGGACAGTCTCTCGCATAAATGGTGCTGGGGAAAAATGGATATTCATGTGTAGAAAAATGAAACTAAACCCAAACTTCTCACCATATACCAAAATCAACTCAAAATGGATTAAAGACTCAAGTATAAGACCTGAAACTATAAAACTCCTAGAAGAAAGCATAGGGAAAACACTTCAATAAACAAAATAGGATGTAAGACTGGGCAAAGACTATGAATAAGACCCCAAAAGCACAGCAACAAAAGAAAAGTCAAACAAATTGGATTATATCAACTTAAAAAGTTTCTGCACAGCAAAGGAAACAATCAACAGAGTGAAACAACAACCTACAGACTGGGAGAAATATTTCCAAACTATATATCTGACAAGGGATTAATATTCATAATACACAAGGAACTCAAGCAACTTCACTGTAAGAAACCATATAACCCAATTAAAAAATGGGCAAAGGAGCTGAGTAGACATTTCTCAGAGGAAGACATACAAATGACCAACAGGTACACGAAAAAAAGCTTGACACCACTATCATTAGGGAAATGTAAATCAAAACCACATTGAGATATTATCTCACCCCAGTTAGACTAGCTGTTATCAAAAAGAGTGAGAATAACAAATACTGGCTAGTATGTTGAGAAAAGGGAACTATTCTACACTGTTGATGCTACTGTAAATTAGTACAGCCATTATGAAAAACAGTATGGAGTTTTCTCAGACAACTACAGATAGAAGTGCAATATGATCCAGCAATCCCACTTCTGAGAATGTACCCAAAGGAATGGAAATCGTCATTTTGAAGGGATGCCTGCACTCCATGTTCTTTGCCGCTCTATTTACAGTAGGGAAGATATAGGGAACCTAAATGTCCATCGATGGACAATTGGATAAGGAAAATTTGGTATAAATACACAGTGGAATATTACTCAGCCATAAAAAGAATGAAATTCTGCCATTTGCAACAACGTGGATGAGCTTGGAGAAAATTGTGTTAAGTGAAATAAGTGAGGCACAGAAAGAGAAATACTGCATGTCTTCTCCGATAAGTGGAAGGAAGAAAGGAAGGAAAGAAAAGAGAGAGAGAGAGTGACCACAATATTACATTGAACTTTCAGAAGGAGAGAACAGACCTATGGTTACTCGATTTGGGAAAGGGGGAAGGGGAGTTTAGGGAGAGTATGGGTAAAGGGCACAAAGAATAATTATAATTTGTAATGATGAACATGCTAAGAATATTGTTTTGACCATCACATATTGTACACAAATACTGATAGGCAACTCTGTACTCCATAAATACGTATAATCAGTTGTTTCAGTAAAAAAATGCATTTTAAAAAAATATAGATTCCTCCCAATACACATCAGAATTTCCAAGGAAAGAATCTGAAAAACTGTGTTCTCATCAAGTGTTCTAAAGTGATTTTCCTTATCAGACTAGTTCTGGCCTTGACAGTTCTTTAGAAATTTCAAAAACATGGAAAAACATAAGAAAAGAAAATAAGATATACGACTCAAGGTTTTCCTTAGGTCCACTTGGATCCAGGTTTTTAACTGAAATGAGCTATTAGAGAGGCTCAGCCTTAAGTAATTTTCATGTAGTAGTTAAAATCCTAATGGAATTACACTGAAGAGGTTAGTTGGAGGTGTGTTCTATGTTCTTGTGTTGCTACTAAGGAGGTGGCAATAACTTTTGTAAAATATTTAATATTTTCAAATTTGAAACTCATTGATTCTAATGCCTGCCTAGTCTTACCAGAAGACACTAACAGAAACATTTTTAAGAGCTACATTAAAACTGCCATCTGAATAATAGCAATTGTAAGAAAATGACACAAGCAGTGTTAGCTGAATTTCCACTGTAGAAAATATAAAACAAACAAAAATCAAACAAAAAAAAAAGTGGCCAGGAATTGATAAACTTGGACTATGTTATTACATTATTACATTATTTTACTTTATATAAATGAAAATGGCCACAGTCATAGTAAAGACAATTTTTTTTCAAACTAAAAAACAACAACAGCAACAACAAACAAACAAAAAACACCTGAGAATCATCTTGGATACTTAGAGAATAGCACTTCATCTGTCACCTGTGTGTGTGTGTGTGTGTGTGTGTGTGTGTGTGTGTGTATATATATATGTATATACCTCTAACTAAAAAGACTCTCTCCTATTTATTTATTTATTTTTTAGTAACTCATATTTATTTTATAACAATACCTATTTTCTGTCATATCCACTACCTGCCTGCTGTGGTCTGAATGCATACCCTCAAAATTCAGCTGTTAAAATTTAATGCCCAATGTGATCATTTTAAGTAATGGGGCCTTTATAAACTGATTAGGCCATAGGGCTCCTCCTTCATGAATGGGATGAAGGCCTGTATAAAAGAGATTTCACTCAGCATTCAGCTGCATTGCCCTTGTGTCTTTCACCACGTGAGGATCCAGCAATCTTTTCCTCCAGATGATGCAGCAACAAGGCTCCATCTTGGAATCAGAGAGCAGCCCTCATCAGACAACCAAACCTGCTGGTGCCTTGATCTTGGACTTCCCAGCCTCCGCAACTATGAGAAAATAAATTTCTGTTTTTGTAAATTACCTACTCTTAGGTAATTTAACAGACTAAGACACTGCCCCTAATTGCACTTTATTTATTTAAATTCCTATTTAACACCCCATTGTTGTGGCCTTTGAATTTTTACTGCTGCAGTTACCTTCCTAAGGATCATGCAAAGGTGCTATGTTAATAAAGATCTTGATGTTTACTTAGTCTCAGAGTCCTGCCTTTCATCGGTCACTTTACTCTAGTTTGTGATAATTAATCCAAATTACTGGCTTTCAAACTCTGGTGAATATCCGAATCTTCTGCGGAGCTCCTCAAAAACAGATGATACAGTTATATTTTATAGTTTCTGAGTCAGATCCTGAATATAATCTAGACTTGGGAATCACAGGTGCATCATCAGAAGGATACACATTGAACTTTGCCACCCTTAGACTTACCTTCCTAAGAAGAGCATCGTCACACAATTTTGCTGCCCCTGGATGCATAGACTTTGAACTTTGGCTTCTTAACAGGCCTAACCCTGCCAGTTTAAATTTCTTCTCCTAATATCTAAACTTGTGTGTTGCCATTAATTTATAGTTTATTTGTACCATTTTGATAACCATTAACTTATACTAAATTTCCAGCTAAGAAATTTTAAGCGGCTATTAAAAGAACAGGTGTGAATTAGTTAATATGATGCACTAGTTAATATGTTATAGCTTAGGTAAATGCATTTTAATTTTGTATTGAGAAAAAGCTTTAAAAAAAAATTACATTAATAAAGAGAATTCCAGGTTGTAAACTAGATTAATGATGTGATTCTGTTATCTTGATGAGTGTTTTTGGATCCTTCAAATTAGACCCAGCCATTGGTCTCCAATTCTGTCTGTATGCATGGCTGATCTATTATCACTTTTAGGAACTACATCATTTAAGAAGCCTAACACAATTACTTGGCATTATATCATAATTCTCATCCCTTTGGGGTAATTTAACCTTTACCTTTTTCAATAATATAAAGCAATACAAGAATCACAATGTTATATGTTTTTAAAAAAAGGTTTTGTAGTCCTTTGTTTCATTATAAAAATAGTTTGAAAAAAACTGAATGCAAGAAATTTATTCATAGGTTCCAAAAAACTGCATAAAATAGATTGGTTGTTTAATGCAATCACCATTAAAACAAATCAATAATGAAACTCTTCAAACCCTAAAGCAATCAAACACAGCTGAATAACATTAATTGTAAATCATGATGTATTTTATAAATCAAAGATGGCAAATCAATATCAAGGTTGAAGGTGTGCCTGTGGTGATCAGTCTTGGTTGCTATTTTCCTGACAGGTGACCACATAATATCGATTGGGAGGAGGCTTATATTAAATAGATGGGATAAACTGATGTCTGGGCCATTCACTACTTATAGCCACACAAAGATTGAGACTTGATGAAAAAGTCCTCTTATGTGCATGTAATTACATAAGCAGACAAGAAATACTCATGAGAGTAGTGGCATTGTTAAATTAAATGGTTAGTACGTGCTGGATGATATAAAATTGCAAATAGAAAGGTATGTCATAAGTCATAGAATCTTTGGAACAAAAAGGACCTTAGAGATCCTAATTCAACACTCTCGTTTTACAGATGTGAAAATAAAGATGCAGACCAGAAAAACTATTTGCTCAAGCCAAAACAATAAGTAATATCTAGATCTAGAAACCAAGACAATATTCTTTCTGTTTCTGATGTATTTTTATAATATCTAAGATTTACACACACACACAGTACAATGTTTCTATTGCAAAATATATTTTGTGAGTTGGTTTTCTGAAATTTGGATTCTGTTTTCCCAGAATTTTACATACGAAAGGTAGAATTCTAGTGAAGTCTGTAAACGTTTTCTTGACAAAAACCTATCTTTCCTTCTGCAGTTGGGAAGTGGAGTGATGAAAATTGCTGACTCATGCAGCTTTAAGAAGAAAAAGTTGAAATCTAAATTTTTTAAATAAATTTAAATAGTCACAGTGAATAAAATTTTTTATATGTTCTTTAGGTTGACATTCTATAGTCTGCTTCACTTCTCAGTGCCCCAAAGCTTTAAATTCAATGCTTGAATAATTGAAATTGTGTTTTAAGGAACCTCAGTTGACCTGCTGTATACTGGTTTTATCAACCACTAACCCCCCAAAATATATATTTCAAGATTCTTAGAATGATATGTAATTCCTTCATGATTTCCAAAAGGAATGGTCTTTATTTCTTTGTTAGTATCGAGATGAGCTATTTCCCTTGACCGCCAATCAATATGATGATTTATTGTCATCTTCTAACATATATTGTAAATCACCATGAAAAATTTTGCACTTCCAATGTTTCTATTCATAAACTCTAATTAGTGTTGGATAATATCCTACCCTAATTCTCACTGATTCTATATATTAGTTACCTATTGCTTTATAACAAACCATACTAAAGCCTAGTGGTTTGAAACAACAATTTATTCAGCTCATGATTCTGTGGGTTAGCAATCTGGGCTGGCCTCAGCTGGGTGGTTCTTCTGTTGGTCTCAGTCAAACTCACTCATGTAAATATACTTACCTGCCAGTCAGTTGGAAGTTTCTGATGCTAGGGATTGGCTGGCTGTATGCTGTGATGACAGAAGTGACTGGGTCACACGTCTGCCATCAAATGACAGGCCAGCCATGGCTTTGTCACATGCTGATGGTTGTAGAGATCCAAAGAGCACGAATAACAGGAACACTGCATTGTACAACAAATTTTAAGCCTCTGCTGGCATCATAATGATAATGTTCTATGTGACAATACATGTGACATGGCCAACTCAGATTCAAGGAATGAAGAAACAAGCTCTACCTCTTTTTTTTTTTTTCTTTTTTGTGACCGGAAAGGGGATTGTAACCCTTGGCTTGGTGTCGCCCGCACCACACTCAGCCAGTGAGCGCACAGGCCATCCCTATATAGGATCCAAACCTGCGGCCTCAGCGCTCCCAGCACCACACTCTCCCAAGTGAGCCACAGGTTTGGCCCAAAAGCTCTACCTCGTGATAGGAAGGCCTGCAAGATCACATCATAAGAGCACAAATGCAGAGATGAGAAGAATTTATCATAATGTTTACAATCTACCATATGTTGGTCCTGCTCATGACTACACTGTTGCCTAAATAGAATGTCATAAAATTAAATAACTTGATCAAAGTCCGAGACCTAATTAGTTCTAGAGAAAGATTCAAACCTAGATGTTTTTGACTAAATCTATTGAACCTGCCTTATGGTGGATTTTAAATATATCTCACATCTCTTTCTCTTTCATCTCCATTGTATTATCCTAGGTTAAGCCATCGTCTCTCAGCTGGATATAATCTTCTAATTGATCTTCCTGTTTCCAACTCTTCTATATGTAACACCTTTTCTTTAAAGTAATCTAAATGGTATTTTAAAATGTAAATAAAATTATGCTATTTTACTAATTAAAGCCTTTCAATGTATTGTCATTCTATTTAGATAACAAAAATCTGAACTTCTAATTTTCACTTATAAGACACTATAAGAATTTCTCCCTTGCTTTGCTCCATATTCTATTCTTTCCAGAACTCACTATGCTTGAGCCACATTGGCTTTTCATTGTTTCTCCAACACTTTGAGTTTATTTCTTTTAAAAAGCCTTTGCAATTGTTGTTCTTCAAGATAAGACTTCTGAAGGGAAGACTCTCCTGTCTTGGACTACTTGGCTTTATCTCATTATGCAGAGCTTATTGCCAATGTCACCTCCACAGAAAGCACTTTCTTGACCACTCTATGTGCAATGGCCATGCTTCTTTTCTGCCTCCTTCCCAAAGGCAGTTCATGACATTGGTATGGTGGTGGGAGGCAGTGGAGTGGTGTCAATATAGTTTTCATTTGTATTTAAAATTACCTTGCATATTCATCTATTTCTATAAGATGCATTTCCTTTATACTCTTGTAGACCAAATGACAGTAGAGACCTTGTCTATCACAACCGCTGCTGAATTCTTAATGAAGGAGCAGTGCTTGACACAATATTTGTTGAATTAACAAATTACATGCTTCAGATTTTGGAAAAGCCTTGAAAAATGACACAGGGCTTTTTCTGTACTCCTGGCAGCTTTCAGTAACAAGCCAAAGCCCAGCTATTCCAACATTCATCCTCCTGAGATTTTTCTTTGATGAAAGTCCCTATGGTATTGCCATACATGGCTCTAAAATGATTAAAGCATTTATATTCAGGGTGTATGTCCATACAGGACATACGCATAATCAAAAGAGAAACAATGGTCTTCATCTCAAATTTTCTTTAAGATCTAAATGACTGATATTATATTCCTACCAGGTATGACAAAGGAGATATGTATGATAAATGATGAACAAAATCAAAGACCTGAGTGATGGAGGAAAGTAAATATTGAGAGGAGAAACATAAGAGAATTGTGATCTAGTGATATAGAAGACAAACTATTGATTTGCTTTGATTAACCCTATTTTCTTTTAACTTGGTAGTGACAAAAATATGAGCTACATCTGAAATAATTTTGTCATGCCTGACTGAAAATACAGCAGGCTGCTCTGTTTTAGATGATTTACGAATATTTTTTAACATAGATTGTGTAAAGGATTTTAGTCTCAGTGGAATAAAGAATACTTGCAATAGAGTTATAACTTGAAATGCTGGTTGAGAGCAGAATTGTGGAGATTAAGGAATAAGTCCTAGGTTTAGATGCATGAGCACCAAATAGTCCAGTCTTATAATAACCTTAAGGGTACCCGTTGAGAAAAAATAACTTGGTTAATTGCAAAGCATGCTAGCTTCTTTCTCAGTGCTGCTCATTGAGAGTTTTTTTTTTTTTTTTTTTAATGATGTGTGGGCATTGAAACAAAATGCAATCTTGAGAATGCTTATGTTGAAATATTGACATTTCCAGAAGATTTATGATATATCAAAATGTCTGAAAATAGTCTATTTTAGACACTGACTAGAGGGAGCATATATCTTGCTTAGTTGAATTTTCAGTTGAGAAATACAGAATACTTTATATACTTTTAAATACTGTATGTAGATATATACATGTATTTCAGCGTTTGCATTTTTATTTTTGTGTTTGTTTTTTATTGGAATGGTAGTATTTATGGTCCCAGACTCACTCAAATATTTTTTAGAATTAATCTTTAAGCTTGGTAATCAAAGTGTTTGTTTGTTTTTTTTTAATTTGTTGCAGCTGTTTTTCAGATTCCTTTTATTCAGACCTCTGAATATTGCAGCTATAGGAAGATAACTCTACACTAGATTGAGAATATTTAAGAATCAATGATGTTTACTCAATCATTTAATAAAGCTGTGTTTCCTGAATATCTTCTAGGTGGAGAAAACTAGGTAACTATGGAAAAGGCAAGAAAAGGCACACCCCTTTTAAAAAAATATTTTGGTAAAATAAAACACATTCATAAATCAGTAAAACCTAAGATGGCAAACACTGTGTGCAATTAAATTATAAACTTTAAATGGGTAAATTTTATGGTATGTGAATTACATCTCAATAAATTTGTTTGAAAAAAAACACTGAATGCAAACTGATATTTACAGAAACATGACTGCTCAAGGTGGGTGCCTTGAAGGCTAATGTTAGCTGGAAGGCACAGGCACAGCAGTGCTGTTCTTTACCGTTGACATCTGTCGTAACTGGGGTGGCCTCTGTTCTGATTGGTCAGGACAAAGGATTTACCAGTTATTAAGTACTTGATAATCACCTCTGCTTCCACGAAGACTTGAAGTACTTTTTAAAAATAATAATAAAATAAAATAGAAAAATAAAAATAAATAAAATAAAAAGTCCTTATCAGATGGGCAAAATTTGGAGACAAAAATGTGAGAGTAAGAAAAATACAAATTAAATTGATGCTTAGGACAATTTCTTAGAGAACAGTCAAGGGAAAATCTGCATGAAAATACCAGAGTAGCTTCTTAAAAATCCAGAGTTCGGAGAGTCACCTCAAATCTAGGAAATTTCCTGTGGGTAAAACTAAACAAGTTGCATTTTAATAAGCACCCCCAGATAATTTTTAAGTTTTGATGGAAAGCTTTAGAGCCATTAGTTTAGAGCATATCTTTAGTCTTAGCAGAGTATGACTGATGGAATCACTGAAACAAAAGGATGACTGTGAAAACTAGACCGAAAGGTTTATTTAAACTTTGGTAATATGGATAAAATAGTATATAGAGAAACATGGAGGAGATAAAATTACTGCATTTTTTTACTGATTTAGTTAAATCAATTGGAATTTTCTAATCATTACGAAATTATTTAAAAATTGAAAATCAAAATATAGCAAAGGTGAAGGTTCACTTCTAGTTTTTCATAGGGGACACAGAGAACTGGAAATAGTATCACTTCCACACTGACATGAATAGTAGTTGGACAAACTTTAAGTTCATGAATTTTTTGAGCCCATGAGCTAATTGAGGTCACAGTGCTGTGAACTAGCTTGAGATCTAAGGAAATACAGTTACCTGAAGGAAGAGATGGAATGCCAGAATTTGGAGCAAATGCAGCTTGACACCAGTAAGAAGTAAACTAAAACATTTAACAAATTGGTCGAGGTCACGTATAGGCCAGTGAAAGAGTGTGGACACTTGGGTGCTACAGACATAAGGGGAGTTCACATCCTTTGCAGGCTTTTTCTTTCAGGAACCCCAGTTACCTAAAATGTGATAAAGTGTCTGGTCTTGAGCAGACATGGAGGAAGAAAAAAAGAATTGCTATGGGAGGGGCATGGAACTCCACCCAAACCATTCTTCCCATTCTCCTTTATAAAACAAAAATTTTAATCTGTGTTAAGGAAAGTGTCAAACGCTGTCCTTTCAATATATTTGTGAAAAGTCCTTGTAGCTGGATGAAGGTAATAGGAAAAAATAAAAATAAAAATACCATAACTTAGGGGAGGGAGGCAGAATACATGCTGAGAACAGAGCTACATTCTGGGGTAGAAGAACCAAGAAAATTGCAGCCCTGACAACCAGATACACATGGCCTGTTTAATACCGAGGCTTAATGATCACGAAAGCACAAAAGAAACCTATTCCCACCACTTCACCACTGCACCCAACCACCATGATGAATCTAACAAGCATCAAGTAACAAATAACAGTGACTACTGTCAGAAGGCTTTCAAGAACATGAGGACAGACCCTAAGGCACAGTGTAAAGGGACACCTGGAGCTAAGGCTGGAATAAACATTAAAAATTCTTTTGCAGATCTCCCACCTTAAACCCAAGGGGACACTAGGGAATTTGAAAAGAGTGGTGCTCTGAGGTTGACTATAGCAACAACAAACCTTAAACCCAGATTATCTCTACAATAACTCAAATGCCCATGCTAAAGTCCTAGCAGATGTAAAGGCATGCACATTTCCGGTCATAAAAACAAAAATAAGCACTAAACCCAAAACTACTACTAAGATAAAAAGCAACCAATAAAATTAGACTCATATTTCAGATATAACACAGATTTTGGAATTCTTTGACAGAAAGTTTAAAATATCTAAAATTAATATGGTAAGTGCTCTAATAAAAAAATGAAAACAATATGGAATAATAGATGGATAAATTCAGCAGAGAGAAGGAAACTCTAAAATAGAAAAATGAGAAATTAAAAAAATAGATATGAAGGCTCATAAGCAGACTCAACAGCTGAATAAAGAATCAGTGAACTGGAAGATAAAAAAAATTAAAACAAAAATTAGCTGAACAAAACCACAAAGAAAAATGAAAGTAAAAATAAATAAATAAACATAACAGAGAATACTAAAGTTTTAATACACATAATTGTCTCCCCGGTAATAAGAGAGAGATAGAAACAGAGACAAAGACAGAGTGAAAGACAGAGAGAAGCAGAGAAAGATAACAGGACAGAAAAAAATATTTGAAGAAATAATTGACAAAAGTTTCTGTAATTAATGACAGATAGAAAACACACATTCAAGAAGCTAAGAATACATTAAATAAGATAAATACCAAACAAACCACACCTAAGTATATCATACTCAAACAGCAAAAAACAAGACTAAGAGAAAAATCTTGATGGCTGCTAGAGAAAAAAAAATTTATATACAGATAAATAAACGTAAGAATTACAACGGGCTTGGAGTTTTGAGTGACATCATTAAAGGGTTGAACGATAACAAGGCAACCTAGAGTTTTATACCCAGCAAATATCCTTTAAATCCTTTAACAATGAAGTAGAAATGAAGACAGTCTCAGCAGAGAAAAACTTGGGGAACTTATTACCAGCTGATCTATTCTACAAAATTGTTAAAGAAAGTTCTTCACAAAAGGAATATGATACCATACAGAAACTTTAATGTTCAAGAGGAGATGAAGTGCATTGGAAAATACAATAAATGATGGTAAAAGAAACTTCATTTTGTCTTTACATTTTAATCTTTTCTGAAAGATAGCTGACCACATGAAGAAAAAATAATAGCAAAGTATCATATGTTTGTTACATATTAAAAGATATATCATTTTATAATAGCATTAGCACAAAAGATAAAAGGAGACATGGGTCATAGATTTTTCAAAGTTCTTACACAATGTGTTAAGTAGTATAATGTTATTTTACAGTGTAGGTAAAATGCATTAATGAAAGATATATATTATAAACATAAGTATACCAATAATTCTTTTTTAAAAGGCATAAACAATAAGTCAAAACCACAGATACAACAATGAAGAATGGTTAATTACCTGAAGAAAGGCAGGAAAGGGGGTGGGGGAGTAAAAAGAACAGAAGGGATAAACTGAGTACAGCTACCAAGATATTAGATTTTAATTCAGCAACATCAAAAACTTCATATTAAATATGAACCAACTAACCCTGCCAATTAAAAGGCAAAAACAGTCAAATTTGGTTAAAAGATGGCACAAATCTGTTATTCAACAAGAAATTCCTTGTACTGTAAAAGTATAAATTATTAATAAAAGGATCACTGTTACCGAAGATGCCAAGATAACTCAATAGGAAAAGAATAGTGTTTTCAATGCATGATACCAAAACAACCAGATACCTACATGCTAAAAGATAAAGTTAGACCCCTCCCTCCCACCATAAACAAAACTTGACTCAAAATTGATCATAGATCTAAATATAATAGTGAAAACTAGAGAAGAAAATATAGGAGATTTTCATGATCTTGGGTTAGCCAATGGTTCATCAAGTACAGTACTGAAAAGCACAAGCAACAAAAGAGATAAAAAGGTGAGTTGTTTTTCATGAGAATTAAAGCCTTTGTGATTCAAAAGATGCCATCATGAAAGTGAAAACATGACTCAAAGAATGGGAGAAAATATTTGCAAAAAATATATCTGACAGGAGACTTGTATCCAGAATATGTTAAAAAAAATTACAATACAAATATAAAAGACAACCCAATTTAAAAATGTGCAAACAATTTGAAAAGACGTTTCTCCACAAAATATATACAAATGGTCAATAAGCACATAAAAAGATACACAACATTATTAATCATGAGGGAAATGCAGATTAAAACCACAAGAAAATATCACTTATCACTCACCAGGACAAATAAGACAAGATAAAAACCACAGTTAATAACAAGTGTTGGTAAGGAAGTGGAGAAATTGGAAGCCTATATACACTGCTAATGGTATGATAAAATGAAGCACCTGCTTTGGAAAACAGTTTGGCAATTCCTCCCAGTATTAAACATAGCATGACCATATGTCTCAGCAAATCTTCTCCTAGGTGTGAGGGTACTTCAAAAAGTTCATGGAAAAATACAATTAAAAGATAATGCAAATCCATGAACTTTTTGATGTATCCTCATTTATATCCAGAAGATGAAAATATATCCACATAAAACTTGTATATGAATTTTCATGAAAACATTATTTGTAACAGTGAAAACGTGGGTACAACCCAAATACACATCAAGTAGTGAATAAACAAAATTTAATGTATCCATTTAATGAAAGTTTACTCAGACATAAAGGGATGATACAACACAGATGAACCTTGAAAACGTTATGGTGAGTGAAATCCAGTCACAAAGATCACATATTATGTGATTTGAATTATATGAAATGCCCAGAACAAGCAAGTTTATAGAGACAGACAAAAGATTAGTGGTGACAATGGTTGGGGAATGAGGATAGAAGTGGGGAATGACTACTAATGGGTATAGGATTTCTTTTAGGGATAATAAAAATGTTCTAAAATTGTGGTGACTGTGCTAAAAATTTACATAAATATAGGAATACACTAAAACCACTAAACTGTACATTTTATATAAGTAAATTTTATAAATGTGAATTATATCTCAATATAGCAGTTTTTAATAGTTTAAAGGTAGAGAAAGATATACTATTCAAACACTAATCAAAAGAGTTGGATAACTGTTTTAATATCAAATGAATTAGACTTCTGAACGATATCCTCAGAGTTAAACTGGATAATTTTATAATGACAAAGAAGTCAATTAATCAATAAAGTATAACAAATTTTAATACGTATGCGCCTACCAACAGAGTTTCAAAATAAATGAAGCAAAAACTCATAGGACTGAAACAAGAAAGAGATATAGCCACAATTATGGTTGGAGATGGCAACACTGCCTTCTCCGTAATTGACAGAACTAGTAGACACAAAACCAGCTGGGCATAGGAGACCTGAACAACTTTATCAACCATTTTGAGCTAATTGACATTTAGAGAGTACTACATGCAACAACAGCAGATCACCCATTCATTTCAAGTACAAATGTAATATAAACCGAGAAAGACCATATTCTGAGTCTTTGATAAATTTAAAACAATAGGAATTATACAAAGTATATTCTCAGAACATAAGGGCATTAAACTAAAAACATGTATAATACTCATTTGGAAATTAAACATCACACTCCTAAATAACCCATGGGCCAGATAGATAGTATCAAGAGAAATTAAAATATATTCTTAATGGTATGAAAAAGAAAAAACAACAACAACAACAACAACAACAGCATATACAACTTGTGACATGCCAATAATGGATGGTTCATGGTGAAATGTACAGCATTTAATTATTTTATTAGAAAAAAATCTACAATAATATCAGAACAATAACCTATGCTTCTATTTTAAGGAACTGGAGAAAGAAGAGAAAATTATTTCCCCCCAAATAAGAAGGAGGAAAACAAAGACCAGAAATCAAAGAAATGAAAGGCAGATCTCATTCTTTGAAAAAAGTCAACAAAATTAATAAATTTCTAGCTAAACTGACTAAGGAAAAAAGGAGAGAAAACTCAATTCACCAGTATCATGAATGAATCGTGTCTCCATTCAGACATTACAAGGATAATAAGGGACAACTTCATGTACATAAATTTAACACTTAGGGGAAAAGGACCAAATTTTGAAAGATAAAACTCACCAAAATTAATTCAATCAATAAATAAATGATATAAACAGTACTACGTCTATTAAGAGAATGGAAATTACAGTAAAATATACTAAAAATATTAAAAACAAAAAAAGGTTAAAAGGTTTCCCTGAACATTTTCACTATACATTTAAAAATAAACATTCCAACAGATTAGAACTCTTCTTAACTCATATATCAGGATAGAATTATTCTAATATCAAAATTAGGTGAATAGATTACAAGAAAAGAAAACTACAGACCTATATTCCTCATGAATATAGACACTAAAATCCTCAACAATATATCAGCATGTTATATCTAACAATATATAACAAACAAATAGGTTTTATCTGAGGAATTCAAAGTTGGCTTAACATTCAAAAATTAATTAATAGAATTTACTACATAAAAAGTCCAGAGAAGAAAAAAATATGATCATCTAAATAGATGCAGAAAATGCTTTAATAAAATTTAATATCCATTAACATAAAAAATGATCTATTCTAGGAATATAATGTTTGTAGGATGCAGCTGTTTTATGCCTGGACTGAGTCAGCTCTGTGCTTACCTCTGGTGCTGCCTGGATATCTGACTTTGATTTTAGCTAAGATAAAGTTCACGGGCCCACTAAACAGTTACCTGCTGATTTATGAGGTGCTGCTTAAAGTATGGAACTCCCTTGGTGACAACCAAGAGCTGGTGTGTTTGTTCATGGCTTTTAACTTGTGTAATCCTTTAGACAGCCTGATTTGGTTACATGCCAGTGGCCATTAGAGACCCTGCTGAGACCTTCTACTATGAGCACTCCTGAGGCCAAGATTCATTGCACAAATTTGGGTTGTTTAAGCTGGTAATGAAGGGCATGTTGTGTAAATAAGAAGGACCCTGGAGAACTGCAACTTGATGTTTCCATATTCTTGATGCTTGCCTGCACTTTTTCCCTCTTGATGTACCATATACTTTGCTTTTATGAAAAGTCTTATGCAAGTGTGTTCTGTGATATTTTGTAAGTCATTTCAAAATATCAAACCTAAGTAATCTTTATGAAAGAGGACTTTTTAAACATGATAATGGACACCCATACAAATCCACAGCTAACATCATAATAGTGACAGGATGAATTCTTTTAAGATTGGAAATAAGACAAGAATGTGCTCTCATCAGTCATATTCAACATTTTACCAGAAGTTGTAACAACTGCAATTAGGCAAGGAAAAAATAAAGGCATACAGACTGGAAAGTAAGAAATAAAACTGTATATATTGGCACACATGATTGGCTATGTAGAAAATGCCGAAGTATACAAAAGACCCAAGGAAGAATTAATGAGTTTAGCAAAGTCATAGGATATAAGGTAATAGGATACAAGGTCAACAATCATAATCAATTTTGGAGAATAGCATTTGGCTGGATATTGTATAGATTATGACACAAAGAACTGTAACACAAACAGTATACTTTCTAGTTAGTAAATTTCATTTAGCAATTCTGATATTACTTAATATGTGCATTAGAACTGAAGAAATGAGTAATTATATTGTTGATACTGAGAGCCAAGTTTCTCACTGTCAGAGAAAGAAGTTACAAATAAGAACATTTGGAAGATTAAAATTGGAGGTTCAACTGGAGGTACCAGTATTAACTCATTTGTTAACATATAAATACATATACCTACAGAATCCACATAGATACAGAAAAAAATATAGATGTGTGCATGCATGAGTTATTATTCATACATATATTTTCTCGTTCTATCTGCTGAGAAAGTTGAGTAGCAATTACATCCCAGTAGTAATGAAATAGTGCTCACATCTTAGTTTCTAAATATCATTCTCCAATAAAAGGAATCAAATCTCCTTGGAGAATTGATTAGTTTTAGGGCTGGGACAGTAAAAACACAAGAGGAGTCTGGGGCATCTTGTATTCAAAGAAAGTAAGGTAGTGCTCATGGAAGGATGAGGGCATGTTGAAAGTGCACACGAACCAACTTAAAAGACACTACAAATAGCCAAACCTGTTACAATTTGAGCATCAAGGTCAATAATATTATTGGATTATAACCTACGGAATAAAATAAATACCTGTGAGTCAACTGTAATATAAATAAATAATTGAGTAATTTCAGTGGGAGAAGGGACAGCTCTTTCTTACAAAAATTTCCAATTAATTCATGTAAAAAGAATGAGAAAAAATAGAAAAGTCACCATTAGAACCTCATGGTAATAATTGTTGCAGGCATGATATATTGATGGATGCTAAAATTTGTGGATTAAAATTTCATTAGAAACAGCATATTTACATGGTATAAAATAATTATTTGCATATCTTTCCAAATAATTATTTATTGCGAAGGAAAAATAACATTACAGTGGATAAACCCAGCATACCCATTTTAACCAAGTAACGAAGGTTAACCTCACCATTGATAAGACATATCTATAGCATGTCATCCTTGATATCACACAATGAAAAGGAAGCATCACTTCTATGGTATTTTTGTCTATGCACAATTCATAAGAAAATATCAAATAAACTCTAACTGAAAGACATTCTACAACAACAACAACAACAAAATCTGACCAATAATCTTCAAAAGTGTCAGGGTCATGAAAGTCAAGGAAAGACACACAGATTGAAGGAGACTGACAAAGACATGAAACTAAATGCAAGGAAAAATAAATGGAAAGAATGGTGGAACAAATGAAAAAAGTGGAAAAACTGGTAAAATAAAAATAGTATGTCTTTTAGTTAATAGTATTATATTGATGTTATTTTCTTGGCTTGGTACTCTGTGTAATGGAAGCTACATGAAGGTTACATAAGAATTCTCTGTAATAATTTTCAGCTTTTATTTTGGTTTAAAATTATTTCAAAATAAAAGTATAAAGAAAAAATCTAAAAATTCAGACAGCATATATTGCAAATGAAGTGGTAATTATTTTAGAAATAAAAACAAAAAAGTAATGGTGCCCCCAATTTTTTTGCTTAAACAGTCACAGAGTGAACAGCTTGTCTCTGCTTGTACATTTTCCTACCAGTTTGAATAGGTATGTATGTGTATAAAAGTCTGATTTATGTGTATATGGTTGTGTATATATTGCTTCTTCTGTGGTTACTAATGACTGGACCACAGCTCAGGATTAAAAAAAACCAGAAGCCCGTTATTACAAGTGGAATAAAAGATTTGCACATCAGCAGGACGAGCTTCTCCTTATCTCTTGTCCCTGATTCTCTTTGAGAAATGCCTTGATTTTCACAAATTGAGAACACCACTGCTCTGAAAAGACAGCCTCTGACTGATCTTGACTCATACTGCTTTAGAACCATATGATTAAAGTGGAATTTTATTTTTTTATTGAAACATAGTTGATTGTACACATCTGTGGGGTGCAGATTTGAACATCAATACCTGTGTGCAATATGTGATGCTCAAATCAGGATAACTAGTGTATTCAACATTATATAATGTAATAATTTTTCATGGCCCTTTGCCAGTTCTTTCCTTACTCCCTCCCCTCCTCCCCCTTTCCCACCTTTTGTGTACAGTTACCTGACTACACCAATTGTATGGCTAGGCAATCCATAACTAAAGCCAAGATGTTTCATTATTTCAGTTACACTTGGTTTTCCATTTATATTGTCTGGTTTAAGGGTTATTGCCTGCAAACCCTCCAAATCCATTGTATAGACTGGGTCACAGACCCCTCACATGCCAGGCTGGGTCACCGGACCCCTCATGCACAGGTCCATGCTAGGTAATTGGGAAAGATCCTGGGAGACATTGGCAAACTACACGAGCTCAGTCCTCAGGTTCCTTGGCAGTGGGGGCAACGGTGGCTTAAGGAGATCCAGCAGCAGAAGTGGCGGCTTCTCCTTGGCCCCCGGGCAGGGGGTGCTGTGGATCAGAGCCACTTGTCCTTTATACTTAAGTCTGATAACCCAGGACACCTAGGTGCACATGTGCAATTACAGTAGACAATAACCAAGGAACACCTGGGCACACTAGCATACTTACATCAAATGCTCAGCAAGACTCTGAACCCCCGAGGGACACTGACCATTGATACTTCATTTTCCCTACATTTGGTAACTTCGCGTCTGTTCTCTCCTTTTGAAAGTTCAATGTATTATTGTAATTGTTGTACCTTTCTTTCCCTTTTAAATTTACTAGTTTATTTTTTTAGCTCCCACTTGTGAGGACATGCAGAATTTCTCCTTCTGTGCTTGGCTTATTTCACTTAACACAATTTTCTATAAATTCACCCATGTTGCTGCGAATGGCAGTGTTTCATTCTCTTTTTTTATGTCAGAGTAGTATTCCATTGTGCGAATATACCGCATTTTCTTTATCCAGTCATCCATTGGTGGACATTTAGGTTGGTTCCATATCTTGGCTACTATAAACAAAGCTGCAATAAACACGGGAGTGCAGGTATCCCTTGACGTGATGATTTCCATTTCTTTGGGGATATACCCAGCAGTGGGATTGCTAGATCATATGGCAGTTCTACCTGTAGTTGTTTTAGGAAACTCTGTACTGTTTTCTATAATGGCTGCACCATTTTACAGTCCCACCAACAGTGTAGGAGAGTTCCCCTTTCTCCTCATCCTTGTCAGCATTTGTTATTCTCTGTGTTTTTGATAATAGTCAGTTTAACTGGGGTGAGATAATATCTCAAAGTGGTTTTCATTTGCATTTCCCTGATGCTGAATGATGTTGAACATTTTTTTCATGTGTCTGTTGGTCATTTGTATGTCTTCCTTTGAGAAATGCCTATTCAGCTACTTTGCCCATTTTTTAACTTGGTCATTTGTTGTTTTACTGTTAAGTTGTTTGAGTTTCTTGTTTTTTTTTTATTTTTATTTTATTTTATTTTATTTTTTTTAAGTTTTATTTTGTCGATATACATTGTGGCTGATTATTGCTCCCCATCACCAAAACCTCCCTCCCTTCTCCCTCCCCCCCTCCCCCCAAACAATGTCCTTTCTGTTTGCTTGTTGTATCAACTTCAAGTAGTTCTGGTTGTAATATCTTCTCCCCCCCCCCAGTTTTTTTTTTTTGTTTGTGTGTGTGCGTGTGTGTGTGTGTGTGTGCGTGTGTGTGAATTTATATATTAATTTTCAGCTCCCACCAATAAGTGAGAACATGTGGTATTTCTCTTTCTGTGCCTGACTTGTTTCACTTAATATAATTCTCTCAAGGTCCATCCATGTTGTTGCAAATGGCAGTATTTCATTCGTTTTTATAGCTGAGTAGTATTCCACTGTATAGATGTACCACATTTTCCGTATCCACTCATGTGATGATGGACATTTGGGCTGGTTCCAACTCTTGGCTATTGTAAAGAGTGCTGCGATGAACATTGGGGAACAGGTATACCTTCGACTTGATGATTTCCATTCCTGTGGGTATATTCCCAACAGTGGGATAGCTGGGTCGTATGGTAGATCTATCTGCAATTGTTTGAGGAACCCCCATACCATTTTCCATAGAGGCTGCACCATTTTGCAGTCCCACCAACAGTGTATGAGAGTTCCTTTTTCTCTGCAACCTCGCCAGCATTTATCGTTCAGAGTCTTTTGGATTTTAGCCATCCTAACTGGGGTTAGGTGGTATCTCAGTGTGGTTTTGATTTGCATTTCCCAGATGCTGAGTGATGTTGAGCATTTTTTCATATGTCTGTTGGCCATTTGTATATCTTCCTTAGAGAAATGCCTACTTAGCTCTTTTGCCCATTTTTTAATTGCGTTGCTTGTTTTCTTCTTGTAAAGTTGTTTGAGTTCCTTATATATTCTGGATATTAATCCTTTGTCAGATGTATATTTTGCAAATAATTTCTCCCACTCTGTTGGTTGTCTTTTAACTCTGTTAATTGTTTCTTTTGCTGTGCAGAAGATTTTTAGTTTGATATAATCCCATTTGTTTATTTTTCCTTTGGTTGCCCGTGCTTTTGGGGTCGTATTCATGAAGTCTGTGCCCAGTCCTATTTCCTGAAGTGTTTCTCCTATGTTTTCTTTAAGAAGTTTTATTGTTTCAGGGTGTATATTTAAATCCTTAATCCATTTTGAGTTGATTTTAGTATACGGTGAGAGGTATGGATCTAGTTTCATTCTCCTGCATATGGATATCCAGTTCTCCCAGCACCATTTGCTGAAGAGGCAGTCCCTTCCCCAGTGAATAGGCTTGGTGCCTTTGTCAAAGTTCAGATGGCAGTAAATGTGTGGGTTGATTTCTGGATTCTCTATTCTATTCCATTGGTCAGTGTGTCTGTTTTTATGCCAGTACCATACTGTTTTGGTTATTATAGCTTTGTAGTATAGCTTAAAGTCAGGTAGTGTTATGCCTCCAGCTTTATTTTTTTTGCTCAGCATTGCTTTGGCTATGTGTGGTCTTTTATTGTTCCATATAAATGTCTGAATAGTTTTTTCCATTTCTGAAAAAATGTCTTTGGAATTTTGATGGGGATTGCATTGAATTTGTATATCACTTTGGGTCGTATGGACATTTTCACTATGTTGATTCTTCCAATCCAAGAGCATGGGATATCTTTCCCTCTTCTTGTATCCTCTCTAATTTCTCTCAGAAGTGGTTTGTAGTTCTCATTATAGAGATTTTTCACCTCCTTGGTTAACTCAATTCCTAACTATTTTATTTTTTTGGTGGCTATTGTAAATGGGCAGGCTTTCTTGATTTCTCCTTCTGCATATTCACTATTGGAGAAAAGAAATGCTACTGATTTTTGTGTGTTGATTTTGTATCCTGCTACTGTGCTGAAATCATTTATCAATTCCAGCAGTTTTTTTGTAGAGGTTTTAGGCTGTTCGATATATAGGATCATGTCATCTGCAAACAGGGACAGTTTGACTTCATCTTTTCCAATCTGGATGCCCTTTATTTCCTTCTCTTCTCTGATTGCTCTGGCTAGTACTTCCAACACTATGTTGAATAGGAGTGGTGAGAGTGGGCATCGTTGTCTAGTTCCTGTCTTAAAGGAAAAGCTTTCAGCTTTTCCCCATTCAGGATGATATTGGCAGTGGGTTTGGCATATATGGCTTTAATTATGTTGAGATACTTTCCCTCTATACCTAACTTATAGAGGGTCTTTGTCATGAATGAGTGCTGAACTTTATCAAATGCTTTTTCAGCATCTATAGAGATGATCATATGGTCCTTGTGTTTGAGTTTATTAATATGGTGTATCACATTTGTTGATTTGCGTATGTTGAACCAACCTTGCATCCCTGGGATGAATCCCACTTGATCGTGATGAATAATTTTACGTATGTGTTGCTGTATTCTGTTTGCTAGTATTTTACTGAGGATTTTTGCATCTATATTCATCAAGGATATTGGCCTGTAGTTTTCTTTTTTGGTTATATCTTTACCTGGTTTTGGTATCAGGATGATGTTTGCTTCATAGAATGAGTTTGGGAGATTTGTGTCCATTTCAATCTTTTGGAATAGTTTGTAAAGAATCGGTGTCAATTCCTCTTTGAATGTTTGGTAAAATTCTGCTGTGAATCCATCTGGTCCTGGGCTTTTCTTTGTTGGGAGCCTTCTGATAACAGCTTCAATCTCCTTTAGTGTTATTGGTCTGTTCAAATTTTCTACGTCTTCATGGTTCTGTTTTGGGAGCTTGTGTGTGCCCAGAAATTTATAAATTCCTCCAGATTTTCAAATTTGTTGGCGTATAGTTGTTTATAGTAGTCTCGAATGATTCCTTTTATTTCAGATGAATCAGTTGTAATATTGCCTTTTTCATTTCTAATTTTGGTTATTTGAGTCTTCTCTCTTCTTTTTTTTGTTAGCCATGCTAATGGTTTGTCAATTTTATTTACCTTTTCAAAAAACCAACTTTTTGATTTGTTGATCTTTTGAATTGTTTTTTGGTTTTCAATTTCATTCAGTTCTGCTCTGATCTTAATGATTTCTTTCCGTCTGCTAACTTTAGGTTTGGATTGTTCTTGTTTTTCTAGTTCTTTAAGGTGAAGTGTTAGGTTGTTCACTTGCCATCTTTCCATTCTTCTGAAATGAGCATTTAATGCGATAAATTTTCCCCTCAATACTGCTTTTGCAGTATCCCACAGGTTTTTGTATGATGTATCATTGTTTTCATTAGTTTCAAGGAATTTTTTGATTTTCTGCTTGATTTCTTCTTGGACCCATATGTCATTAAGTAGAATGCTGTTTAATTTCCATGTGTTTGTATAGTTTCCAGAGTTTCGTTTGTTATTAATTTCTAGTTTTAATTCATTGTGGTCTGAGAAGATACATGGGATAATTCCAATTTTTTTGAATTTATTGAGACTTGATTTGTGACCTAATATGTGATCTATCCTGGAGAATGATCCATGTGCTGCTGAGAATAATGAATATTCTGAGGTTGTTGGGTGGAATGTTCTGTAGATATCTGCCAATTCCAATTGGTCTAGAGTCTTGTTTAGATCCTGTGTTTCTCTACTGATTCTTTGCCTAGATGATCTGTCTAATATTGACAGTGGGGTGTTCAGGTCCCCTGCTATTATGGTATTAGTGTCTATTTCCTTCTTTAGGTCTAATAGCATTTGTTTTATAACTCTGCCTGCTCCAACATTGGGTGCGTACATATTTATGATTGTTATGTCTTCTTGCTGGATCAGTTCTTTTATCATTAAGTAGGGTCCCTCATTGTCTCTTTTTATGGTTTTTAGTTTAAAGTCTATTTTGTCAGATATAAGAATAGCTACTCCAGCTCGTTTTTCTTTTCTGTTTGCATGGTAAATCTTTTTCCATCCTTTCACTCTTAGTCTGTGTGAATCTTTATGGGTGAGGTGGGTTTCTTGTAGGCAGCATATAGTTGGGTCCTCCTTTTTGATCCAGTCAGCCAGTCTGTGTCTTTTGATTGGGGAATTTAAGCCTTTTACATTAAGAGTTGTTATTGAAAGGTGTTGATTTATTCCTAGCATTTTATTGGTTTTGTGGTTGTCTTAGGTGTCTTTTGTTCCTTGCTTTCTGATTTACTGTTTGGTTTCTGTGTTTGTTGGTTCCTTAGGTTGTAGATAGTGTTTTTTGTTTGCTTGTTTTCTCTTCATGGATGCCATTTTTATTATACTAGTGGGTATTGATTTTTCTTAGGTTTTTATGGCAGTGGTAGTTATTTTTCAGGAACCAAACCCAGTACTCCCTTGAGGATTTCTTTTAAGGGTGGTCGTGTGGTAGTGAACTCCCACACTTTTTGTTTGTCTGAGAAATATACTATTTGCCCTTCATTTCGGAAGGATAGCCTTGCAGGGTAGAGTATTCTTGGCTGGCAATCTTTGTCTTTTAGTATTTTGAAAATATCATCCCATTCCTTTCTAGCTTTTAGGGTTTGTGATGAGAAGTCTGATGTTAGCCTGATTGGGACTCCCTTATAGGTGATTTGATGCTTCTCTATTGCAGCTTTTAAGATTCTCTCTTTGTCTCTGAGTTTTGCCAATTTGACTATGACATGTCTTGGAGAAGGCCTTTTTGGGTTGAATACATTTGGAGATCGTTGAGCTTCCTGGATCTGAAGATCTGTGATTTTTCCTATACCTGGGAAGTTTTCTGCAACTATTTTCTTGAATATGTTTTCAATGGAATCTCCATTTTCCTCCCCTTCTGGAATACCCATGACTCGAATATTTGAGTGCTTAAGGTTGTCTGATATCTCTCTCAGATTTTCTTCAATGTCCTTGATTCTTTTTTCTTTCTTTTTGCCTGCTTGTGTTATTTCAAACAGCCCATCTTCAAGTTCAGAGGTTCTCTCTTCAACTTCGAGAAGCCTGCTGGTTAAACTCTCCATTGTGTTTTTTATCTCGCTGAATAACTTCTTCAGTTCAGCAAGTTCTGCTACATTTTATTTTCAGGACATTGATTTCCTTGTAAATTTCCTCTTTCAGATCCTGTATACTTTTCCTCATTTCATCATGATGTCTAGCTGAGTTTTCTTTTATCTCATTCAGTTTCCTTAGAATTATCACTCGAAATTCCTTGTCAGTTATTTCAGTGGCTTCTTGTTCTATAGGATCTAGAGTTTGAAATTTATTAACTTTTGGTGCTGTAGTTTCTTCATTTTTTGTATTTCTGGTATCTTTTTTTGGTATTTATTCATTGTGGCAGGGGGTGGTCTGTGAAAGACAGACCACCAGTTTGAGACTAATGACTAGGATGTTGCTGTGGTTGCCAGTTTCGTATGGCTCCCTCCGTGACTGCTCAGTTGGCCTCTAGTGCCTTGTGTGTGTGGTTGCCTCGGTCTTGGGCTTCTCCGGGGAGCCACCTTTCTGGTCAGCTTGGACTCTGCTGGGCTGGTGGATCACGTACCACAGGGTGTGTGATCTCTGTTGAGCTTTCACTTCCTGTGCAGGACTTCTCCCTGTTCCGTGTGCTCTGGCCCAGGCTGTTGGATCATGCAGTGGCGACCCCACAGGGTGTGTGGGTTCTGTCGAGTCTCCACCTCCCTGGCCGCATGTCTCCGCCCTCTGTGCGCACTGTGCTGGGCTGGGGCTGTCTTCTGCACCCCTCTTCTATCAGCTGGGCTTTCAAGACCCTGCTCGGCACTGCCTCGCCCAGGAAGTCTACCAGGTTTCTGCTAGGCACAGACAACCGGTCTCTCTGGGTGCCTTTGTAGCAGTGTGTAGATCTTTCTCGGGTCTTGTTCACCTTTGTATCCCCCCGGTATATTCTCAATCTAGCGCCCACCTGCAGCCTGCTCTCCAGCAGGTTCAAGTGGACCTGGGAACTCTCCTACCACACTATTCCCAACCAGAAATTGGTTAGGCTTTTTTCCGAACTGGTGGCTGCAGAGATGGTATCTGCCTCCCAGTAACAGGAAGTTTACTGGGGGCCGGAGTCCAGGGTGTGGTGGAGTGACAGTCGGCCTGCCCGTACTTCCTTGCCCTCCCGACACTGGCCGGGGATGCCCCCCGCCACCAGCCCCGCCAGAGAACCGTGGAGGGAGTGGGAGGGGAGGCTGGCCCGCAGGCTCCAGAACGCCCCGTGCCGGGCCAAGCAAGTGGGAAGGCTCAGTGGCGGCCGAGCCCGGCGGAGCTGCCTGCACCTGGGAAAATGGAGGCAGCCCCGGGGCGGTGAGTGGCCCGGTGATCCAGGCAGGAGCCGGGTGGACGTAATCCCCCTGAACAGAGCTGGGCCAGTGGTCACTCACAGGGTTGTGCCAGGTCGGGTGTTCACTCTCTGTCTCTGGTTTGTCGCCTTCCCTGTTCTCGGCCGCTGCCGCCTAGGGCTGTTCAGTCGTGGCGCGGCTCGGGCGCTCCCAGGAATCTTCTTTAATGCCGGCCTGAAACCTTGAATCCTGAATAGGGCAGCTGGATGCCTTCAGCTCAGCCCCGGACCTCCGGGATCCTGGCTGCATCCACAGCAGCCCTGGCGCCGTGTTCCCTCTTTCGAGACTCGCTTTTGCAGCTAAGAAACAGTTCTTTTCCTGCTCCACACTTCAAAGCTGTTGCTTGTAAATGAGGCAGCCTCTCCTGCCGGGGGCAAAGTGGCGGTCCGCCCCCACGACCGGCCAGCAGCTGCGGTCCTCCCTTAAGAGATGGCAAGAGGAAGGTCCACAAGTTTCTCGGCTGCCTGAGGCCCAGTGGCCGCCTTTTCCACCTCAGCTCCTCCGCACCAACCACCGCAGCCACCGCCATCTTGAAACTCCCCTGAGTTTCTTCTATATTGTTGATATTAATCCTTTCTCATATGCATAGCTTGAAAACATTTCCTCCCACTCTGTAGGTTGTGTTTTCACTCTGTTAGTTGTTTCCTTTGCTGTACAGAATCTTTTTAGTTTGATATAATCTCATTTGTTTATTTTTCCTTTTGTTGCCTGTGCTTTGGGGGTCTTATTGGTAAAGTCTTTGCCCAGTTCTATTTCCTGAAGTGTTTCCCTTATTTTTTCTTTTAGGAGTTTTATAGTTTCAGGTCTTGTATTTAAGTGTTTAATTCATTTTGAGTTGATTTTGGTGTATGGAAAGAGGTATGGGTCTAGCTTTATTCTTCTACATATGGATGTCCAGTTTTCTCAGAACCATGTATTGAAGAGGCAGTCTTTTCCCCAATGTATGTTCTTGGTGCTTTTGTCAAAGATCAGTTGGCTATAAGTATTTGGGTTAATTTCCAGATTCTCAATTCTGTTCCATTGGCCCAAATGTCTATTTTCAGGCCAGTAACATGATGTTTGGGTTACTACAGCTTTATAGTTCAATTTAAATTCAGGTAGTGTTATATCTTTGACTGTATTTTTTTCTCAGCATTGCCTTGGCTATTTAGGGTCTTTTGTTGTTCCACATGAATGTTAGGATTTTTTTTTTTTCTATTTCTGTGAAGAATTTCATTGATATCTTGATTGGGATTGCACTAAATCTGTAGATTGCTTTGGGTAGTATGGACATTTTCAAAGTGTTAATTTGATAATTCCCATAGATCTATTTGAATAAGGATATGCTATTAATCTTGTAACAAAAATTATTGTTGAAACCTCTTTTTTTTCCACTTTCAGAAACATTGGATTTATCTTTGAACTTGTTTTCTAATGTCTTTAAGGGTTGTTTATAATTGAATTGCTATGGAAAGAACTCAGTGAGGAAAAAATCCCAGTCACTCGGAGAGATGGAGAATCAGGAAGTTTATTATGCTAGTGGGACAGGAACACTAGCGAGACACAGGTGGACTCAAGTTCTGATATCCTGGGACTCTTAGTGCAGGAAGAGCTGTGATTATATACTTTTCTTGAGTAGACATACAGTCTTTTATTGGCCCTGCCTGTATCCAGGTAGAGTTAGTAAAACTTGGGTCTTATTCAAGCAACTTTACAGAAGCAGGAGGTATGGTTAGTTGAGTTCTGTAAGTTTCAATTTCTAAACATATATCCGGGGCATGCAGTTTCTCTGAATTCAGGTGGCTTAAACAAGCAGGCAACTTTCTTTGAAACAGGCAGGCATCAGGGTTACAGAAGCCAAAAATGCAAACAACTGTCTAACCATTAAACCAACTCTCAGGGGTCTTCTGCAAATAAGCACATTCTGGCTGCAAGGTTACACAAAGGGCCTTAGCTAAAATTCTACTTTTTGGTAGCCTCAATAGAATATAATCCGGATGTGAATAAAACATATACAACAATTCAAAAGAAAACAAAACTAAACAACAACAACAACAAAACCCTGAGTTTGATTTGTGCTTCTACCAATTACAAACAGTGTGATCCTGAACATATTGATACTTAAGTCCCAATTTTCTCATATTTTAATTGGTAATAAGTAGCTCTGCTCTATTGATTTACTTTGATTCTTATTAGTAACAAATGGGGCAATATAGTATGAAAAGGGCAAACAATATAGAGACAAAACATGGATTAATACCCTATGCAAGGCAGCAAGCTGACCCCTTTTAATCTCCCAAGCTGCAGTTGGAGGCATTTGGTGTTGAAAATAAGAACTATCCTTGAAGAAAAGGATTTCTGAATAGGAACAGGAGAATCTTGCATGTGAAATTTATCTTGGAAAAGCAGTTCCAACCACACCTTCCAACTAAAGACGGAAGTTATATGTTTCACCTGCTGCAATTCATCAGGACAGCTGCCAAAAGCAATTTGCAGAAATGTAGCAGTTGTTTATTTATTGATTTGGGGGGGAATGTATTAGTAGATACCATTCGAATATTTAGTTGTACCCCAGCCTTCATGGACCAACTCGATTTTAACCTTGTGATAACTTGTACAGAGACCAGGGTTTTATTTTTACCTTTTTTTTTTTTTGTGACTGGTAAGGGGATCACAACCCTTGGCTTGGTGTCACCCACACCGTGCTCAGCCAGTGAGCGCACTGGCCATCTGAACCTGCGGCGGGAGTGCCGCTGCGCTCCCAGCGCTGTACTCTCCCAAGTGAGCGATGGGGTTGGCCCATTTTTACCTTTTAAAATGTCATATATTTTAGATTTTAGAGGATATTTTGAAGGGAAAACTCTGTTGTGGTAACAAGGAGGTTATGGATGGAGGTAGTTTTTGTGGTAATATTACATATCCTCCACAAGGTGATACCTCATTTTACACACACATACACACATACACACACACAAGCACACAACTTTTTTGTTGTTTTTAAAGCTCCCTTTACACCATATAGCCAAGAAGTGGTGTTTTTCCTAACCCTTATCTCCATTAACTGTTTAACCATGGTTCTGTCTTCCACCTTCATCTCACATTTTCCCTTTTGAAATATCAAACTTCCCTCCCACATTCATGAAGATTAATTTTTCTTCTCCATAGGAAAATGGGGTACGTGCTTCAACCCCAGGCTGTTGTCTTTTGCATTTATCTTGCAGATGTATTGTTCTCAAAAAGTTCTCTTCTGTTAAGATAATTATTTTACCAGGTGCTAAGAATGTAAGTTTTCTCCAAATTATCACATTAATTATTGACTATGTCGGCATTCAACCCCACACCCTCCCCAGGCTTCTCTTCGGTGTTTGCAAGGAGCAGCCAGTCATTTACACTGTCTTCCCTTCAGAATAGCTAATAAAGCCTATTACATCACAGCATCTGTGCTCTCTTTCTGGATAAAGTAGCCATGTTTTTTTGTTGTATATGGGTAATTGTCCGCTTTCAGAATTTTAGCAACATTGTAGAAAGCAACTTCCTGAACACCTCTCAGAGAGTAGGCAATGTGTGGACCATTCTTACTTCTGATTTTATCTGTTGGTTCTCTGGGTTTTCTACTTTAGTATAGTTGGTAACCAGCAGAATGTTATATATATATATATATATATATATATATATATACATATATATATATACATATATATATGTATATATATATATAACATATATATACATACATATATAACATATATATATAACATACATATAACATATATATAACATATATATATAACATATATATATATATATATATACTTCTGGTTTAGACCCATATTTATCTTGAGATAGGTTCAGCTGTGTTTTCTTGGGTTAAGACTCATTTTGATAAGATTTCCCTAAACATGATTCTTCTTGGCATTGACATTTCCATCTCTCCTTCATTATCTCTTTTGAAAGCTCTGTCAATCACCCATTCTTTTTATCTTGATAGAATTGGTTATTTTTAAAAATTTGCAGAGGCCCGAGAGCTGCTGCTGCCACGACCACCAAGTGCCCCATCACTCCCACATGCCGGAGCAGGCAGGCACCAGTGCAGGATGGCCCCCAGGCCAGGTGAGTGTGTGCCACAGAGAGGACCCCCAGAAAGGCCCGAGAGCCTATGCAACCATGTGCCCCAAGGCACCCATGCACTGGAGAAGGTAGGTGCCACTGCTGGACTCCCAGCCCAGTCCAGTCCCCACAGCCCAGAGAGGCCCAAGCCTCCTGCCCACAGGCACCGGAGGCAGCCATGCCAAATTGGCAGTCCCAGTAGGATCCTAGCAAGACAATAGGGTCGAATGAGTGGACCATGAAATCCCCTGCCACAATGACTAAACACAAAAGGAAAGATACCAGAAATATGAAAAATTAAGTAGTACACCAACAAAGGGTAATAATAACTCTCAAGCTCTAGAACCTCTAGAACAAGAAACTCTTGAAATGACCAACAAGAAATTTCAAGGAATAATTCTAAAGAAACTAAATAAGATACAAGAAAACTCAGCTAGACAACATAATGAAATGAGGAAAAGTATACAGGACTTGAAAGAAGAAATGTACAAGGAAATCAATGCCCTGAAAAAGAATGTAGCAGACCTTGCAGAGGTGAAGAATTTGCTCAATGAAATAAAAAAACACAACAGAGAGTTTAAACAGCAGGCTTGAAGAAGCAAAAGAGAGAATTTCTGACCTTGAAGATGGAGTGTTTGAAAGAACACAGGTGGACCAAAGAAAAAAGAATTAAAAACTTGAAGAAAATCTGAGAGATAACAGACAACCTTAAGCGCTCAAATATCCGAGTCATGGGTATTCCAGAAGGGGAGGAAAAAGGAGATTGCATTGAAAACATATTCAACAAAACAGTGGCAGAAAAGTTCCCAGGTATAGGGGGAAAGACACATTTCTTCAGACTCAGGAAGCTCAAAGGTCTCCAAACGTATTCAACCCAAAAAGATCCTCTCCAAGACATGTTATAGTCAAATTGGCAAAACTCAAAAACAAAGAGAATCTTAAAAGCTGCAAGAGAGAAACATCAAGATACCTATAAGGGAGCTCCAATCAGACTAACATCAGACTTTTCATCACAAACTCTAAAAGCCAGAAAGGAATGGGATGATATATTCAAAATACTAAAAGATAGAGGTTGCCAGCCAAGAATACTTTACCAAGCAAGGCTATCCCTCTGAAATGAAGGGCAAATAGTATATTTCTCATACGAACAAAAACTGGGAATTCAATACCACACAACTACTCTTACAAGAAATTCTCAAGGGAGTACTGGATTTGGTACCTGAAAAAATAACCACCACTGCCATAAAACCCCCCAAAATCAAAACCCACTAGTAAAATTAAAATGCTGACAATAAAGAGAAAAAAAAAAGTTTATCTACCATCCAAAGAAACCAACAAATACAGAAGACAAACAGTAAACTAGAAAGAAAGGAACAAAAGACACTTAAGACATCCAAACAAAAATCAGTAAAATGCTAGGAGTAAATCAACAATTTTCAATAACAACTCTGAATGTAAAAGGATGAAATTTCCCACTCAAAAGACACAGACTGATTGACTGGATTAAAAAGGTGGACCCAACTATATGCTGCCTTCAAGAGACTCATCTCACCTATAAAGACACACATAGATAAGAGTGAAAGGATGGAGAAAGATACACCATGCAAATAGAAATGAAAAATAAGTTGGAGTAGCTATTCTTGTATCTGATAAAATAGACTTTAAACCAAAAGCCATAAAAAGAGATAAAGAAGGCCACTATATAATGATAAAACAATTTATCCATCAAGAAGACATAACAATCATAAATATATACACACCCACCATTGGAGCAGCCAGATTTATAAAGCAAAAACTATTAGACCTAAAGAATGAGATAGACACTAATACCATAATAGCTGGGGACCTGAACACTCCACTATCAATATTGGACAGATCATCTAGGCAAAGAATCAGCAGAGAAACATAAGATCTAAACAACACTTTAGACCAATTGGACTTTGCAGATATTTACAGAACATTCCATCCAACAACCTCAGAATATTCATTCTTCTCATCAGCACATGGACCATTCTCCAGGATATATCACATGTTAGGTCACAAATCAAGTCTCAACAAATTCAGAAAAATTGGAATTATCCCATATATTTTTTTCAGATCACAATGGATTAAAATTAGAAATCAATAACAAATGAAATTCTGCAAACTATACAAACACATGGAAATTAAACAGCATTCTTCTTAATGATGTATGGGTTCAAGAAGAAATTAAACAGGAAATCAAAGAAAATTATTGAAACTAATGAAAACAATGATACATCATACCAAAACCTGTGCAATACTGCAAAAGCAGTACTAAGGGGAAAATTTATTGCATTAAATGTCATGGAGTTTGGATGTGTTGTCCCATCCAAAACTCATGTGGAAATTTGATCCCCAATGTGGCAGTGTTGGAAATTGATTGAGTCATGGGAGTGGATCCCTTATCAATGGATTAATACTCTCACTGGAGGAGGGAGGAGTAATGAGTGAGTTCTCCCTCTATTAGTTCCTGTGAGAGCTTGTTGTTTATAGGACCCTGGCACCTCCTCTCTCCTCCCTCTCCCTCTCCCTCTCCATCTCTCTCCTGCTTCCTCTATCCTCATGTGATCTGCTTGTACCCACCAGCTGCCTGCCACTTTTCCGCCATGAAATGAAGCAGCCTGAGGCCCATGCCAGGCTCAGCTGTCCCAAATTGTAAACCAAATAAACCTCTTTTCCTTTTTAAATTACCCAGTCTCAGGTATTCTATTATAGCAACACAAAATGGACTAAAACAAAATGCTTACTTCAGAAGAATGGAAAGATAGCAAGTAAATAACCTAATACTTCACCATAAAGAACTAGAAAAACAAGAATAGTCCAAACCCAAAGTTAGCAGATGGAAACAAATCACTAAGATCAGTGCAGAACTTAATGAAATTGAAACCCCAAAACAATACAAAAGATCAATGAATCAAAAAGTTGGTATTTGGAAAAGATAAATAAAATTGACAAACCATTAACAGGGCTAACAAAAAAAAAAGAAGAGAGAAGACCCAAATAACAAAAATCAGGAAGGAAAAAGGTGATATTACAACTGATACTTCAGAAATACAAGCAATCATTAGTGACTACTACAAACAACTATATGCCAAAAAATTTGAAAATCTGGAGGGAATGGATAAATTTCTGGACACATACAAACTCCCAAAACTGAGCCAAGAAGATGTAGAAAATCTGACCAGACCAATAACAATAAAAGAGACTGAAGCAGTTATCAGAAGGCTCCCAACAAAGAAAAGCCCAGGACCAGATGGGTTCACTGCAGAATTCTACCAAACCTTCAAAGAGGAATTGATACCAATTATCTACAAACTATTCCAAAAGATTGAAACAGAGGCAATTCTCCCAAACTCATTCTATGAAGCAAAGATCAACCTGATAACAAAACAAGACAAAGATACAACAGAAAAAGAAAACTAAAGGACAATATCCTTGATGAATCTAGATGCAAAAATCCTCAATAAAATACTAGCTAACTGAATACAGCAACACATATACAAGATTATACACCATGATCAATTGGGATTCATCCCAGGGATGCAAGGTTGGTTCAACATACGCAAATCTATAAATGTGATACACCACATCAATAAAATCAAACAAAAAGACCATATGGTCATCTCTATAGATGCTGAAAAAGCATTTGGCAAAATCCAACATTCGTTCATGATAAAGACTCTCTACAAGTTAGGTATTGATGAACAGTATCTCAACATAATTAAAGCCATATATGATAAGCCCACTGCCAATATCATCCTGAATGGGGAAAAGCTGAAGGCTGTTCTATTCAGAACAGGAACTAGACAAGGATGCCCACTCTCACCACTCCTATTCAACATAGTGTTGGAAGTACTAGCCAGAGCAATCAGAGAAGAGAAGGAAATAAAGGGCATCCAGATTGGAAAAGATGAAGTCAAACTGTCCCTGTTTGCAGATGACATGATCCTATCCATCAAACAGCCTAAAGCCACTACAAAACAACTCTTAGAGTTGATAAATGACTTAAGCAAATTTGCAGGATACAAAATCAACACACAAAATTCAGTAGCATATCTATACTCCAATAGTGGACATGCAGAAGGAGAAATCAAGAAAGCCTGCCCATTTACAATAGCCACCAAAAAAATAATATACTTAGGAATAAAGTTAACCAAGGATGTGAAAAATCTCTACAATGAGAACTACAAACCACTGTTGAGAGAAATTAAAGAGGACACAAGAAGATGGAAAGATATCCCATGCTCTTGTATTGGAAGAATCAACATTGTGAAAATGTCCATACTACCCAAAGTGATATACAAATTCAATGCAATCCCCATCGAAATTTCAATGACTTTTTTCTCAGAAATGGAAAAAAAAAAATCTATCCTAACATTTGTATGGAATGACAAAAGACCATGCAGAGCCAAAGCAATTCTGAGTAAAAATAAAGAAATAAATAAAATAAAACTGGAGGCATAACACTACCTGACTTTAAACTATACTACAAAGCTATAATAACTAAGACAGCATGGTACTGGCACAAAAGGTGACACAAGGATCAATGGAATAGAATACAGAATCCAGAAATCAACCCATACACCTATAGCCATCTTATCTTTGACAAAGACACCAAGTGTATACACTGGGGAAGAAACTTCCTCTTCAGCAGTTGGTGGTGGGATAACTGGATATCCATATGCAGGAGAATGAAACTAGACCCATACCTCTCACCATATACAAAAATCGACTCAAAATGGATTAAAGAATTAAATATACACTCCGAAACAATAAAACTTCTTAAAGAAAACATAGGGGAAAATCTCCGGGAAGTAGGACTGGGCACACACTTCATGAACACAATCCCAAAAGCACAGGCAACCAAAGGAAAAATAAACAAATGGAATTATATCAAACTAAAAACTTCTTCTGCTCAGCCAAAGAAGCAATTAACAGAGTTAAAAGACAACCGACAGAGTGGGAGAAAATATTTGCAAAATATCCATCTGACAAATGATTAATATCCAGAATATACAAGGAACTGAAACAACTTTACAGCAAAAAACCAAGTAACCCAACTAAAAAATGGGCAAAGGAGCTAAATAGGCATTTCTCAAAGAAAGATATACGAATGGCCAACAGATGCATGAAAAAATGTGCAACATCACTTACCATTTGGAAAATGCAAATCAAAACCACACTGAGATACCATATCACTCCAGTTAGGATGGCCAATATACAAAAGATTGTGAAGGTGAAATGCTGCCGAGGTTGCAGAGAAAAAGGAAATCTCATACAGTGTGGGTGGGACTGCAAAATGGTGCAGACTTTTTGGAAAATGGTATGGAGGTTCCTCAAATAATTGCAGATAGATCTACCATATGACTGGGAATATACCCAGAGGAATGGAAATCATCATGTCTAAGGTATACCTGTACTCCAATGTTCGTTGCAGCACTCTTTACAATAGCCAAGTGTTGGAACCAGCCCAAATGCCCATCATCAGATGAGTGGATATGGAAAATGTGGTATATCTACACAATGGAATACTACTCTGCTATAAAAAATAATGAAATGCTGCCATTTGCAACATGGATGGACTTAGAGAGAATTATATTAAGTCAAACAATCAGGCACAGAAAGAGAAATATCACATGTTCTCAATTATTTGTGAGAGCTAAAAATAAATAAATAAATACACAAACACATGCCGGGGCAGGAAGAAGACACAACAATCACAATTTCTTCAAGTTGTTAAGACCATCCATCAGATTGAGATTGATGGGAGGGAGGGGGGAGCAGAAGTGTGGAGGGAGGATTTGATAAAGGGACACAAAAATCAATCACACTGTATATTGATAAAATAAAATTAAATTAAAAAACAAATACATAAATAAAAATAAAAATTTCCATACAATAAAATTTACTATTTATGGTGTTTAGTTCTTTTTTTATTGGACAGTATTAGAAGCATTTAACTTATTTGTTATTTTAAATTAAAAGATTAAAATCCTATCTCTTTTAAACTTTTTTTTTTTTTTTTTTTACTTCTAGTCCTTCTAGGTTTTATAGGTGTTCTTTGGTGATAAGAAACCTTTACTAGTTCATATCAAACTTTGTCTCTGGTCTGTGGGTATTTTGTTTTTTCTTTCAGTTTTGGGTTGGATTATTTGCTGTTCCTACCAATTAAACTCCACACTGGAACTAATTTGTTGTACATTGCTTAATTCTAAAATGGGGGAACTTCCTGTGGGGACCAGTACTTGAGCTCTGTGGTTGAGCTAAATTGTTGCTTTGCTGCTGATTCCCTGAGAAACGCTTTTTGTGCAGCTCGGGCTTTAATGGTTGACTCTATAGGTGCTTCCAGGACTTGTGAGATCTGGTACACCTGGGTTATATAGAAACTCTGGTCTGGGCCTGAGTATTTTCAGCAAACTGCACCCCCTCCAGTTTTATATTCCTGACTATCTTCACTGAGTGGTCCTAAACTGATTGAGGGGCAGATCAGCTGTCCTTGCTGTGCCCCAGTGTTCTCCTGGTGGGCCTGTGTTGGGAAAATACAGGAAAATGGTCAGGGCCCCTCAGATGTTTAGGATCTTGCCAAGCATTTGATGTAAATATGCATGAGCATCCAGGTGTTCCTTGGTTATTTATTGCCTAATGTAATTGTGCATGTGCACCCAGGTGTCTTGGGTTATGGACTTAAGTATGAAGGATGAATGGCTCTGCTCCATGGCACCCCCCACCCCTGGGTTACCCCTGGGGATGGGGCATGGGGAGGCTGCTGATGCTGCTGCTGCTACTTCTGCTATTACTGTTGCTGTAAGCAGTTACCTCCACTGTCCTCAGGATGCCCTGAGAGGCTGCTGGTGCCACCACCGGGCCTGTAAGCTACTGGACCTGTAAGCTGCTGCTGCGGTTGTTGAGGACTGAGCTCATATAATCTGCCAACAGCTCCTGGGATCTTTCCCAATTACCTAACAGGGGCCTGTGTGTGAGGGGTCTGGGGACCCAGCCTTGTGTGTGAGGGGTCTAAGGACCCAGTCTGGCATGTGAGGGGTCTGGGGACCCCGTCTGTACAATGGGTTTGAAGGGTCTGAGACCTAGCCCTGACAATACAAATGGAAACTTAGTATAACTAAAAGAATGAAACATTTTGGCTTTAGTTACGATTTGCCTTACTCAACAACTGGCGTAGCTGTGTAGCTTTACAGCCTGTCTCCCCTACTGCCTGTGTTCCAAACACTTCCCATGGGATACGCTGTATGCTGGTCCCTTGTGGTGACACTGGCCTCTGAGTGGCTCCTTTTTTTTTCAGTTGTTGTGGCTCCTTGCTCCTATGTGGGTTCATGGGAACCCTATTAGTAGTCTCGCTGGCCTGGGGGCCACCAAGGTGCTGTCCTTCCCTGCAGCCTCCAAGTAACTCCATCCAAAGGGAATAGCTGGGGCTTTTGCCGGCTGTTGCTCCATGCGCTCAGCAGCTCCAGCCTTAAAGCCGCCAGAGCTCAGAACATTCAGAGTGGTTCTTTTCTTCTCTCATCGTGGCTTCTCTCACCTTCATGCACTCGATAGGTCTCTCCTCCTCTTCCCCTAAGCTCTAGTAGCCCCAGCTTGGCTGTTGTTGCTTTTTAATAGTTGTAAATTGGTTGATTTGGGGGAGGGAGTGATGCCAGGGACTGTCTATTCCACCATTTTGTTCCAAAGCCCCAGTGTTTAGTTCTTACACATAAATAGATTCTAATAACCACTAACACAAACGGAGTACAGAATAATTGCATGAATGGATAATTGCAAAATGTATTCCTCATGTTTCTCTTTCCTATTCAGACTGTGTGCCAACTCAAAGCCTGGAGTCCAATGATCTGTTTTCTTCCCCTGTATTTTTGTTTTTTCCAGAAGAATGAAATCATACAGTAGACAACCTTTTGAAACTAGATTATTTCACTTGTGATGTGTGTGATATTCATTCATGTGTAAATTGGATGATTCAATAGTCCTTTCTCTTTTTATTGATGCATAATATTCCATTTTGTGGATATACGACAGTACATGCATTCACCAATTTAAAGATGTTTGAATTATTTCCTGTTTTTGTCTACTATGAGTAAAGCTGCTATACAAGTCTGTGTGAAATATATTTTCATTTCTCTTGGGTAAAAACCTAAAAATAGGATTGTTGGGACATGTAGAAACTCTATGATTAATTTTATTTAAATAAAAAAACCTACCCAACTGTTTTCCAAAGCAGTTCTACAGCTACTCTTTCTCTTAAATGTCTTTGTCTTGTGTAATACAAGATTCTCTTTTATCATAGAGAGAAAAGGAAATTGCAGCTGTTTTTTTCATATATGTCTTTAGGCAATTAATATATTCTAAAGGAAGACTTCCTCTGAGTTTTAACATGGTTGAACTTATGTTGCAAATTCTTGAAAAATGCATTTAGATATTTTTTTCTGCTAACTCACCTTAAAATTTTTATTGGATTTTCACCCATATTGGGAGAAATAACATAAATTTGCCTCTAAGATCCTATCCCATCGCCCGCCTTGCAGGTAAGGTACTTAGATTGATTTGGCTCTTGTGCTATAGAGCAAGATCTTAAAATAGTGTCACTTCTACATTCTGGAACATATGGACATGCCAGATGAATTATGAGTTAGAAGCCTATTTTTAATAAGCCTACTTATGAATTATAAAGAAACATAAATTGATAGTATAGATATTTACTTTTCTAATTGTACATTTTTATGGAGTACAGTTTGTTGTTTCAATACATGCATATATTGATATTATTTACTTTTGTCTAAAGTTTTCCTGAATTTCAGTGATTATTATACTTGGCATCTTTTATTGGTGACCTTATTACAGTTGGGTCATGGAAGAAGAAAGGGTATCCATGAACCTGTAGTCTTTATCTTAATAATAGTGGCCTTTATACACCCTACATCAGTGATGTAGGTTATGAATGAAGAACATGCCAAAGCTAGAGTTGGGAAATATTTAAGAACTGTGTTCATTTAAGTACCACTATACTTGTATTTAGCAACTTAATTAAAGTACAGTTGACCCTTGAACAAATTGGGGGTTTGGGGCATTGCCTTCCCTCCTCCTGTGCCATCAAAAATCTACATGTAACTATGACTCCCCTGAAATTTTACTTAACTACTATTTAAGTACATTGTGCACTTTCCCTGATGAAGGCTGTGCCACACTGCACACCCTGAACCCCATCAGGGGTCATCACTTAAGTGACTATTAATAGCCTACTAATAGCTTACTGTTAAGTATGCTAACTACTTAACTGTTTGCTTAGGTATGTAATGTGTTTCTGACATACCTAACTAAAACTTTTTCAATATATTTATTTGAAAACATCCACATATAAGTAGATTACCACAGTCAAACCCATTTTGTTCAAGGGTTTGCTATATTTCTAATCCTTAGATAGGTTCTGCAAAAGTACTCCAAGACTTCAGCTTGCATATAACTGTGACAGACTCCTTATTGCTGAGAATGTTCTGTTTATTGGGATATTAATGAAAACAGTGGGAAGAAGTTTCATAACATTTTCCTCTTAGGAAGAACTCAGACATAATCCTGGTATAGGCAGTCTCCTAATGGGCACCCAGTTTACCTATCCTACACATCAAGGTGCTGACTCCCAACCCTCAGGTGGCGTCCTCTTAAATCAGATATTTGCCTATAAATATGTCTGAGAGAATGTTAATTCAGGGCTATGTGAAGATAAAGATTACAGATGACCAGTTGAACCCGTACAATGGAATGAAAAGTGTATACTAATTACGAACAATACCTCTTTTGGTTACCTTTTGTAACAGTGTACCTTTAATTCTTTTTTCATCAAAAATATTTTTAGCCCCCACTTTATACTCTTTTCCATTTCCTTTAACTGTATTCCTATTGCTGTTTCTATATTTGTAATTTCTAAATAGGTAATATTGATATGAACAATGTTTGTATTATTTGAGTTACATGAAACGTATTTCATGAACAGCCAAGTCATAAATGTTGACTACACTGGTTTCTTAAAATTTTTGTGTTTCACCACTCTGAATATTTTCTAATGCCATTTTTCCCCTTGGTTTACTCTCATGTTTTCATATATTCTCAACCTTTCCAAACACTGACTTCTTGGCACCCTTCTGAACTACAGTCATCCTGGGGATTGATTTCATTTCATGCTTTCTGAGACTCAATCCAATTTTTGTCTGGATCCTTCTTCTTAGCTTATTTGCTTGTTTTGCAGGAACAAAAGAGCTGTACTTTCAAGTAACTCTTTGACTGTAACAGCCTGAACAGAAGTGACTCCATTTTGTTAAACCTTTGAATGTAAAAACTTGTCCTTTCACGTAACTCAAACCAATAGCCTGCAGCTAATTGCCAGAACACAACGACTCTTGCTCTCACATTGTTCACATATAATTAGAGAAAAAATATTAGCCCAGATGGCCATTCTTTACTAGTTCACTAACCTGATCTTATTTGAGAATAACAGGAATGAATTGTGAGGAAAATGGAGTTAGTTAGTCAGGCCCTCTTGCCTCATATCCCGGCAGGGTATGATTCAGCGCATCTGTTGTAAACAGGTTATGCAAGAGTAGTGTTAGGGGTCATGTGTGCCCATATACTCCGTGGCTCGCTGCCGCTATTGTGTACTTGTGGTATAAAAGCCAGAAGTTCTGAACCAGTGGGTGGCGATGCTCAAGTCTGGAATAAAGCATATCAACTTTGCCAGTGGCTGCTCTATTTTTCTTTTACTTACCTGGCTCAGGACCTGCACAGTACAGGGCAGAGAGGTCTGTGATCTAGCCTGACGTGAACCCACGGAGAATGAAGTATGACACTGGTCACCTCCCACCCAGAAAGTTCCTTGATAATTATCTGAAACACTCAGGCATGCCCACAAGTCCCCACTTGATCACCATGAATCAACTTTCCACCAAAGACCCATATAAAATCTTTCGGCAAACCTGGGAAAGGTGGAAATGGTCTTTGAGACATATGTTCACCATTTCCCCAGGCTTCTGGCTTCCTCATTAAAAGCTATATTTCTTTAAACCAACTGTTGTCTCCTGATTATTGGCTATTGAGAACTTGCTTTTAAATATTTGGGCAGGGAGTGATGTTTCACATGGGAAGTCCTAAAAACCAGACTGTTCATATTGCGGAGGGGAGAACTTTTCATTTTATCAGTTTCCTTGCTTAACGGGGGATAGACTTGTGCGGTGTTCTGCATATAAGCAGAAGCGTATGTATGAGAGTGTATATAACAGTGTGTATGGGCCCATGTAACAGGGCGTATAGCTCTGGGTGGATTAGTTGACTTTCAGAATGTAATCTAACCTTCCCTTTTTCCTGCCCCCTGGATTTACAAACCTTGAGACCAGGTTTCTGCCAGTAAGTCATATTCTCCTCATTACTTTTAGCTAGGTCTTCTGAGATTTTGGCTTTTTCAGCTGATATCTGCAGGTTTTTTTTTTTTCTTCTTCTTCTCTCTCTCTGTTTCTCTCTCCTAGTCTCCCATTATCATATTTACGCCTTTACACTCCTTAATTACAAGTTTAGTGGGATTTTTCTAGGCAGCGAGGATAGATGTCCAAAATTCCTCTGTTGCAAAAGTGAGCCTTTTGCCTGGACACGGTAACCTTGGGTTTCATATTTATTGTCATACTTTTGCAGAAGTCCTAAATGTTTATCTCCAGAAGACATGTAAGGGATGCGAGGGTTAAAATTTACTGGGTTTAGATCTTGGCTATATCATCTGCTACCTCAATGAACTTGGCCAAACTGTTTAATCTCTATGAGGATCAGTTCCTAACTTTAATCTTTAAAGAGTTACCAAGACAGTGACTTGTAACTAAATGGTGATAATAAATAACTGTGAGAACTTTCCCTGACACATTAACCTGTACATGAAACTTTGTAGAGTAACTCGCTGTGAATGTAGATACTTCCAAATTATTGCACATCGAATCACATTTGTAATTTATCTCCATGTTGTCAAGATATAAAATAAGAAACCAAAGGCACAGTTCTAGAGGAGGTATAGTGCAATTAAGACCAATTAACATATCGTGACTTCAGCAAATGCTGTCGAATCCAGTACACGGGCATGGGGATAATACTATCTATTTCATAGGATTGTCATTGCAATTAAATATCTTCATAAATATGAAGCACTTAGAAACATGCCTAGCAGAGAATCCTTCAAATCTGCATTTTTGTTAGATAGTTGCTTTTGTATTATTATTTGCTTTCTGTGCGTCATTCACTTTCTAAGAACTTTACACGTATCATCTCTTACTTTATCTAATTCTTACAATATCCCTTTGAGAGGGTACTATTATTATCCTCACCTTACAGATGAAGACATGAGGTACAGAGAACTTAAGTAATTTTTTCAAGGTGAGAGAGCCAATAGGTGAAGTAGGCAAGATTGTACCTGATCTTAGAACCAATATTTAGTCACAAAACCATCTGAGCAACAAAAGTGTGAAAGTCAGTTAAAATAATGATAAAAGATTGTTGTATGTTGGGGTTAGCCCCTGAGTAGGATTCAGATAGATATAGAAAGGAGATAAGAGGTTTGCCAGGTAGGGTTAGTGGCACAAAGCTGACACTAATAATTATAGGGCAATGAATTTATCTACTTGGAGATACCACTTGAATGTTTTCTTTAAAAAGTGAGTAAGTGTTAATTCCTGGCAAAGAAGTCTTTCCACAGAAATACTTCATAAGGAAATTGAAGCTAAATGTTGAAAGGTAAGCATTATTATTCTTTTACAGTTTAAGAAACTGTGAAACGAGCTACAAATATTGATAAAACACATTTTGTGAAATCAGCAATCTCACAAAAATGTTGCTTACTACGTTTAATAGTTACATACATTTAAAAACAAACATGCTGTAAAAATTTCATAATAGCCTCCATCTCCTTGTCATATGAGTGTTTTAGTTTTATTTTCAAAGAACGTGTTATTTTCTTTTCTCCTTCTATCTTGATTTGGTCATCTAGATATTTAATTTTAAAATCCATATGTTGGCTATTTTCTCAGTATAGCTAAATGCCTCAGTATAGTTACCTTCTTCTTGTTTGATCTAGGGGAGCAAATTTAACTTTGGTCTGTAAATAAAGATACTTTAAATATATAATAGGAATGCTACTTCTTTTGAGTCCTCATTCTGCAGATTTAAGTTATTCACAGCTGCTATTCCTATAACACTCAAAGTGATGATATCTATTCCCAACTTCTGTAAATTATTAACGTCGAAGCTGGAGGTTCCCTGACACACAATTTCAGCCTTTCACAGAAAGAGGAGAAGTTAGGGAGGTTTAAATACATTAAGGAAATTCAGGTGGTAACATGGTCACTAGAAATTTAATCTTTATTTACAAATGCTCTGCCTTTATTTCTTTACTGGTTCTTGTTCACAAGACTATTATAGAAAGCAAAGATTCTGTGGAGATTCCAAAAGTTCATGTGTGATATGATTGAGGAAAGTTTATTCATCCAATATTCCCCCCCCCCCCCCAGTTTTAAGTAATGAGGCAGCAGAGGCAACTTTCACTTAACAACATTTTATACTTACTATAGTTTATTCAGCACAGGGTTACAGACTGGATTCATAAAACAACAATTTATTGAATTCAAAATAAGTAATGATTAAGATAAATTGAGAAATGTCTAAGTGAAATTAAAAGTTATTACTTCCTTAGAATTCAGAGAGTGGCTGGCTGTAGTATGCAGTATCCAGCTAACAGTGTTAGGAATTACAGGTGTGTTACTGATAAAGATGGATATCTTACTTTTGTGGGTACGATTTGGGCAGCTTAGAATAAATACTGCAATAATTGATCTTTCTGAATGATGTGCTAGTGTTGCATGATGCTTGATATATGGTATCAACTTCCTTTGGCACTGGTGGCCCTTATGTTTCTCCTAATAAAAACATGGTAAAGCCTTCAATTACACGTATCCAGATGCTGCAAATAAAGCTGAATGCAAATGGGGTGGGAACCTCTACTACTACCATTCTAATATTAGCCCAGGCTAAAACAATTTCTGCCATGCATGCTGACAATAGGAAGACACTGCAGATTAATGAGACTCAAATTACTCTGTTATAGTGAAAGAATGGGGAAGTCAACCTCATTATTTATTTATTTTTTTAAAGGAGCTGCTTGGTTACTTCAGTAAGTATGAAGCAGCTCTGAAAGATTATTAATAGCTATATTGACATTCTGATTGGACATAATTTCTAAGGAGGCTTCGGTGTAATTCAGTGAAGATATTATTGGCTCTCAACCAGCAATTTCAAAGAAATACTTCAATTAGTAATGTAATATTCTGTCTGTAGTCACAGAGTATTTATGAAAATTATACCTCAGCTCAGATCTGAATTGTTTCACAGATAATAATTTGCCTGTTTGTTTGGAACAGGGTCATTGTGACTCTTCAGCCTACAAGGGTGAAAAATAACATTAAGTACTTAAGTAGACGAGAGAACATTGGCTGAAGATCCTTTTATCGATGCTCAGAGTTACTATAAGCCAGCTTTTAATTTTCTAGACCACATTTAAAACACAAGGAAGGTCTTCTTTTGTCTTTTGTTTTGTTCAAAATTCAAAAATAAATTATTTTTTTGAGTTTCTGAGCTTTTTTATTATTTTAGAATAATAAATATTTATTTATTCCTATGATAAAAGACTAATTCATAGATTGATAAAGCTCACACATAGGAATTTTAATAAAAAAAGAAAATCCAGAGTTTTAGAAACAGAAATTCAAACTGAGTTCATATGGAAAATAGAATCCATAACTTCACTGTTTTCTAGAAGCCAATGCCGTCTTTGGTAATTAACTGAAACTGCTACATGTCAATGTAACTTTTGTATCCTCTATATTCTACCTTATTAATAACAGTGTTTCAAATGTGAGACGGTGTTACATCAATTGAAATTTAACTTAATAAAGGGATATTTATTTATATTACCCTTGGAATAAAGGGACTTGGGTGAGATGGAGAAGTATTGGTATGAGAAACTTTTACTTTTCCGTGGTGTATATTTGTCTTTTAATATACATGAGTATTGATATTTTTAAGTACAACATCATAAATATGGCATAAAATTTCACAAAATAAACACACCCCTGTAAACATCACTGAAATTAATAAACTGAACATTACCCAAGCCCCAAATTCTCCCTGTGTTCCCCTTTTACTCACTACTTCCCTAAATATTCTTCTAACTTTATAAGGCAGACTTTTATGAGTTTTGAATATTTTTTTAATAAATACAAGTGGAAATATACAGTATGTACTCTATTGTGGTTGGCTACTTTGTTCAACATTGTGATACTCATCTATCTTGTTGCACATAGTTGTAAATCATTCAGCTATCTTTGCTGAATGATATTACATTGGAGGGATACATGTATTTATTCATTCAATTGTTGATAGGGCATTGTGAAATTTCAAAGTTGTAGTTGTTAATGATTGTGCTGCTTTGAATATTCTAGAACATGCTTTTTTAGCAAATATTTTTGCACACCTTTCTGATGGTTATATTACCAGCAGTGGGATTGTGGAAGTTGTGCAGTACACACACGTAAAGTTTAGTTCACCAAAGCGGTTGCACTTGTAAAGATTCATATAAGCAATCTATAAGAATTCTGGTTGTTCTATATTTTCACTCATACTTGGCATTTTTTATCTTTTCAATTTTAGCCATTCCGGTGAGTGTGTAATTATATCTTTCTGTTGTTTTAGTTTGTATTTCTCTGTGGCTGAACACCTTTTTATAGGTTTAATAGCCATTGGGTATCCTATTTAGTTGTGGCTTTTACTTGTTATTTGTTTTCCTGTTGCATCGCCTTTTTAAAAAATTGATATATAGTTTCAAATATTCTGGATATAAAGTTTTTGTTACATACATACATTTTACATATTTTTTTTTCCAGTTAGTGGCTTGCCTATTCTCCCTCTTAATTGTTTCTTGTGATAAACAGAACTCCTTAAAGTTAATATGGTCCAAATGACTAAAAGTAATTAACATGAGGTCTCTAACCCCTTCCCTCCCTCCTGAGGACTACCTGTAATAAGGATGCTTGAAATCAGATTGCCTTGTAAACAGGTTAGTGACCACTGTCACAAGGAAAACTTTAGAAAAATTAAATTTCATAGAATTTATTTGAGCAAAGAGTAATTCATGAATCAGGCAGCACTCAGAACCAGGAGAGGGTCAGAGAGCTCCACCCAGCAGTACTGACAGACAGAAAAAGGAAGTGACATGCAGAAACAGCTTGATTGGTTACAGCACAGTATTTGCTTTATATGAACATGGTCTGATTAGTTGGCAACCTGTGCTTGGCTGAAGCTCCACTGCTATGATTGACTGCGATTAATCCACTTGCTACAAGAATATACTCTTAAGTTAGGTTGCAGTTTGTTTACATTCTAAGTTCAGCTGTAGTTCAAAATATACAAAGGTAGCTTTAGGCCAAATGTAATTTCACTTAACACCAAGTACCAGAATCTTCGTGCTAGTGGCATTCACTGCAGAAAGATAAATTAGAGTTCTAGTCACAAAATGATTTTGTAGCAGCATATACCTGGTTTCTCTGATTGCACATGGAAAATAAACCTGAAAATTATAAACTTATGTTGCATGTCATTGCTGGCTACCTAATGGGGACTACTCATATAGACTGTGTAACTAACAGTGGATAACATGAAGAGAATCTAAAACCAAAAGGACTCCCTTTTGTGCGAGTAGTGTTTCCACATACATTGCAGAAGTGTAAGGATATTTGGGGCACTACATTAAACTTCTCAAAAAATAATTGTTTAAAAAAACTACTATTTTTTCTTGCAAAAACTTATTGTAACAATGGCTCTTTGTCTCTTATATGTTTTTTTATATTTCCTCATTGCTATTATATGAATCTTACGGCAGTGGTACCAGGTCAATGTTCAGTGAAGATATTTAGGACATGAAATTCTTACTTCCCATTATAAACAGACTTAATGAATAAAAAACAACAAAAATATAATGTGAGAATAATAGTTTAATATAAGGTGGCTTTAAATGTAGTAAGGATTTAGAAAACAAGATAATCAACAGGACTACAAAACAGGAAAAAGCTCAAGGAGAAAAAGGATTTCATCAGCTATGTGTTTTGGGAACTAAAGATGATTAGGTAGGATGAAATACAATATGAATGGTTTAAAAACCAGGCAGGGTAGTCAACTTTTGTAAAATATAAACTGTTCTGGGACTTTTAGTCAGGACTTATCCTAAATCATAACAGATAACAGTAATTGTACCTTTTTTTTCTTTCTTTTATAAAAGAGAACAGAGAGAAGAAAAGATTTGGAAACCCTATTGACTATTAATAAAACAATATATACTAACACTCACATTATCTGAAACATGACCTAAAATTTTAAACTGTTTAGAGTAACTTTTCTATAATGTTTGTCTTCATTAAGAATGATTGTTTTGAAGACAGTACATTGCATATATGCTATTTAGGCCTCACGTGCTTCACTTACCAAAGCCGTAATTGTGAGTCCCAATTCTATGCTTCTACAAAGCCTTTTCTGTCACAAACAAACAGATGTACAAAAATATTGCTAATGCATTTTGCTGGTAATTTGAAATGATACAAAGCTTGAATTTAGACAAAATTAAGATAAGAATGTTTGCCTTGACACATCTTATAGCATCCCCCCTTTAATATTATTTGACTGAGTGGAATTTTTTGATGAGAAATATAGACTACAATTAATGGTTAAGCCATCGGTAGATGTCTCAACTGGAGAAATTCTTTGCAATTTTTTGAAGGCAAACATATTTTTAGGTGAAAAGCACATAGTTATCAAATTTAATATTTTACTATATGATTTTTTAAAAAAACTAATTTCAAGTCTAGATGAGATACACCTTTTCACATGGAGGTTAAATGCAAGAATAGCTACAGGCATAGTAAACAGTATTTCAGAAAACTCTTAGTGATATACCGTAGTTCCCCCCTTATTCTCATGGGATCCATTCCAAGACCACCAATGGAAATCTGAAACCATGGACAGTAGCAAACGCTACATGTACTATGCATGAAGTTTTATCCTTCTTCACAATTTCATGGATAGAAGATTCATTCTTACTGTACATCTTAGCAAGCTCAGCATATAATTCTTTTTTCTTTCCTTCTTAAGTTGAGAACTTTCATCTTTTCACTTAAAGAAAGCACTTTATGTCTTTTCTTTGGCATATACAAACTGCCAGCATTACTACTCTTGTGCTTTGTGGCACATGATTTGAAACTTATAAATTGTTTATTTATGCAATTTTCCATTTAATATTTTTGGTCTGTGGTTGACCATGAGTAGCTGAAACCATGGAAAGCAAAGCTGTGGATAAGGGGTATATTTATTTTACAGAGAAGTACTATGATGGAGACCTAGAACTCTGTATCACAAACACATAAGACATTATCTTAGCTTCAGAGTTATTTTAGGTGGGAGTTATTTTAGGTGGGAGAACCTAATTGCCTGCCTCTAACATAAAGAAACCTTAACGTGGTTCCTTAAGAACACTTTTGTGTAAAACTGCAACCCAATGGGTCCACTAGGGTGAGTTAGCCACAATATGCACCCTCTGATAATTAAACCTTCCAGCAGAATTGCTTACTATTATCCATCTGGATGCAGGAGAATGTACACCAAACATGCTGATTTTTTAAAATTTCAGTTTATTATGACCTATGTTTTCTAATATTAAACAAAAAGTTTAGCTAATTCTTTAAAACTGTTTCTCAAACTGTAAAATGTGTTATTAATTATATGTAAATGATTCCAATACATGCAGGAGGATAAATATTTGAGCAGTGCAGAAATAACCTTCTCCTTTTCTCCAAATTTGGCCTTATTTCACAGAGATAGCAATTTTAAAATATTTCTACTTTTATTTCTTTTGTGGATCACCATTGTAATGTTAAAAATACCATACTTTTACCTTTATTTCTGAATTTATGATGCTGAGAAATTCAGTGCACTTATGTTACTTTCCTGCTTTTTTTCCTACCACCACCTGATTTTGATAGGTGTATAATTTTAAAGCACTCTTTAAGTCTCTTTATAACTTTAGATGCTATGCTCGGTTTTGTATTTCTTGATTCATCATTTTTGACTCTCTATTACGTACTATGAGTAAATTAGCAGGCCTGTACTCCTCTCCGTTTCTTCTTTCCATTTTTGTCAGTTCTGCCGTTGTTATTACGTGGTCACAATATTAATCATTTGCATTATAATCTTTAAATCAAGTGTTCTATGTTTAGTTGATGGGACGAATGTAAGAAATAAAAACCAATAAAAAACCCCTTAAAATTTATGGTTATATTATTATCATTCACTGCAGATTTTTCATTTTATCATTGGAATACATCATTGCTTTTAACCTTTTAATTTATACTTACTTCCCTACCACATGAGGACTTTTTATACCAGCACAAATGAAACAAACTCCTTAATATTTGAGCGTTGAATTCTAGTTGAGACAGAGTTTTGTTTATAATGAACAGAAATGAATCTTACTTTGGGAATCAAATTCTAAATTTATATAGTATACAAAGGCTGAGAATGTATCTTTTCAAAGGGGTGTTAGCAGTTGTTAGGGAATAACCTGTCGGGTTAAGGTTTCTACTTAACTCTTTCTGGAAGGGAAAGAACAGATGGCTTCATAATGCCCACGTTGTTTGCAAAGACAGCAACTGGAATAGGGTAAAGAAGGATCTTATGTTTGTATGTGTGTACATGTGTGTCTTCAGCCTGTCCTGTTCAGCGTGCTATAACAAAAATACCATAGGTTGGGTAGACTGAACAGCAAATATTTATTTCTCACAGTTCTGAGGGCTGGGAAGTTCAAGATGAAGGCACTAGCAGATTCAGTGTCTGGTGAAGGCCCATTTCCTGGTCTGTCTGGTATCTTCTCACTGTGTCCTCCTCACATGTCATAAAGTATTAAGAGAGATCTTTTATCCGGGCACTGATCCCATTCATGAAGGCTCTCCCCTCATGATCTAATCACCTTCCAAAGGCTCCAAATCCTAATACCATCACCTTGGCTCCCAAAGTCTCCACATCCAAAGATTTTAACATATGAATTTTGTAGGGATATATTCAGTTCATAATTGTACAGGTGTCTGTATTTGTGTGCATGTCTACAGAAAAGACTGGGGCAAAGGTTAACCTCTTAGTCAATGAGTAGATGGTGGGGACATGAGTTATTGACGATTGAGAAGTCTGTCTGTTGTTACCTAAGATATATTCTGTCTGTGAAAATAAGTTTAGGTTCCCAGAGCTGCATTTCAGTAATTAGGCCACACGGAAGAGTGGGGATGAGAACGGTGATGGGAACAGGTTGTCACTATTATAGCAACAGTATATTTTCATCCTGAGGCAGAAATAGATAGTCATTTAATCATAGATTTTGTAATCACAGCTTGAATGTTTGCATTCAGTCTGCTGCTTACTAGATAAGAGATCTTGAACAATTAATATCTTTGGGCCTCAAAGATCCCCTATGGAAAATGGGAATAGTAACAGTCCTGACCATTTAGACTTGTGAAAAAATTAAATTAGAAGAGTACATGGCAATTTTAAATTCACAGTAATTGTGAATTATTTTTATCTGGAAATAGATGTTCAGCTAATAAGAATGACTAACTTCATACTGTCAGAGAGACTCTTAACTATTTTATAATAGTGACTTTGTTAGGATTTGACATCCCCTCAACAATTCTACTCTAGAAATATGAGAGTACTTCAAAAAGTTTGTGGAAAAATAGAATGAAAAGATGATATGAATCTTTCTATGAACTTTTTGAAGACCTTTTGTATTTATCAATTTATTAAAATTAAACTTTGAGTGATGTATTTTTTTTACTAGTACATAAAAGCAATTATACATTTTTTTTATTAACAATCTCCCCCTCCTCTTATTCTTTTTTTTTCTTTTTCTTTTTTTAAGTGTAAGTTCTTCTCCTGGAATGATATTTGCTTCACAACTATCCCTATACATGTATAGTTATATGTAATATAGCTATATATAATATACTATATATCAGGGTCTAGTATCAATAGTTTAGGACTTAAAGTAACACTGATCTTGTTTAGAATGCTGTTGTCTGCTTATTAGACCTGTTGTTAAATTTTCTGTGACTCAAACTCCTATACAAGTCAAGATAATAAGTACCCACCTTACAGAATAGTTATGAGCATTGAGTAAAATATGTAGTAAACTTAACATTTCACTTTACACATACTAAAATCATAATAAGTGATAATTTAAAAATTGCTAATAGGAACCAGGCCCACTGTAATATCTAAATTACTATAAAACACTTGGATAAACTAGAAATGCAAATGTGCATGGACGGTTTAAGGGTGCTATGAGACTTTTAGCCTGGCAGGGAGGATATGGCTCTTGCCCTGTAGAGAAAGTTATTAATAATTTATAATATGCAACTCTCCCAGTTGAATTATTTGCATTCTCCATGTCAACATGTGCCACCTCTAATAAACTATATAAAGGTTACATTAAATGAATCAAAGAGAAGACTGTGTGGAGCATATTTCAGACTTTGCAAAGTTATATCCAGTTGTAACATTTGCAGTAGTGATATTCTAAAGTATCAAATGAATTAAGGGAGATGTAAAAGTGTAGACATTGAACAAGTACGTTATCAGAGATGTACAAATTTACATTTAAAATTCAAGTAAAATAAAGCACTTCTGTGTGATTTGCCTGTCAGTACATTGACATTGTGATACTGGTTTATTTTTGTGTGTGCTTGTGTATGTATCTGTGTGTGTGAGAGAGAGATTTAACAAAAAAGATCAATATTATTAGATTAAATTTAAAAGCTCACATTGCTAGCTATAAGAACAAATGGTATTAAAATATTTATATATTTAAAAGATATAATCACACTGTAGATACAGTATATATACAGACAGATGAGCAAGATGGATATTTTCTTCTTTGTATTTACCCATGTTACAATCTGAATGTTTGTGTCCCCCCAAAATTTGTACATTGAAACCTAATCGTGAGAGTATTAAACAGTGGGGTCTTTTGGTCATGAGGTCTCTGCCATCATGAATGGTATTAGTGCCCTTATAAATGAGACCCCAGAGAATTAACTAGCCCCTGCCACCATATAATGATGCAGGAAGAAAGCACAGTCTATGAGAAAGCAGGCTCTCACCTCTGAGTTTGGACTTTCCAGCCTACAGAACAGTGAGAAATAAATGTCTGTTGTTCGTAAGTTACTCAGTCTAAGGTATTTTGTCATAGCAGCCCAAACAAAGACAACCTACAATTATAATTATTAGATAATGAATTACGTGTCTGATTGTGAGCTAATTTCATATTAAAGAAAACAAATTAACAAATTTATCTAAAATGTGTGAACAGATAATGGAAGACAGATTTATTTATTTGCCTATTTATTTACTTATATTTTTATGTGTAGATTCCTGCAGAAGACATTAAACTGTTAATAGATATTGCTTAATTAAAATATAAATTAGAAATAAATTTCACACATACATTAAGGAACATTTGCTATAATACTAACTTAAAATTTTCTTATGCATTTGTGGTTAAAATAGGATAACTTAGTCAGGCTCCCTTGACATTTCTTTGTAAACAAGTTGTGTGGGTGGAGTTGGTGTTCATGTGCACCCATGTATCTTTCTAGTTAATTGCTTTTGTGTGTTCTTCAGTTTGTGAAGTAGGCTGGCCAGCAGAGAGCCTACATTTAAAAATAGAGCACGTTTACTCTGCTGGCAGCTGCTCAGTTTCAGTTTTTTTTTTTTTGGACTTTGCCCTAGCAGGTGAGTTTCTGAGTTTCTCTGTGGACTGCTTGGCTCATAGTGTGCGTGCTGAATAAAGACTACTCCTTCAACCTATGGCTCCAAGGACCTTTTTGCCGGTTACCTAGCTCATACACCTGCATGTGAAGGGTTTGTGAATGGGCTCAATGGGTCTGTGAGCTCCAGACCCTAGCTCTAGCTCTACAGCATTGTACTGCAAAACTTGAAGTAAAAATTTTATAACTCATTGTTAGACATAAAGTAATTAGCATGTAAAACCCAGGCAGTCATAATCAAAGGGGGTGTTAAATAAAAGGAAATACAGTGGCATCTAGTTCTAAATACCCTGTATTCAATGTATAATGCTTCTTTCCAGATAAATTAGTTATATAACTTCAGAGGACTTGTAGAATATCAGAGATCAGAAGCAGTGATATCAAGCAGAATAGACAGCACTGCAGTCAGTCATTTCTCTGACTCCACCTCCTGACTTCATTTTTTCAACTCAATCCAGTTTGACCTGGCTTTCTTCCCCATGACAGCAATAGAATATAGCTTATCCAAGGTGCCAGTGATCTGTATTTTACCAAAGTCAATGGTTGTAATCTGTTGGCCACAACTACCTCCTTGGAACACTTACTTCTCTAGGATAGTGTGACACCACCTTAGTTGGGTACTCCATACCAGTAAGTCTCCCTTACTGGTGATTTTCCATTACTGAAGATTTAATTTCCAATCTACCAGTCCTTAAATATTGGAGTGCCCCCAAATTCCTTTTCTTCACCTCTTCTCTTTTCTCTCATTAGGTGCACTCATTTAAATCCCATGGGGCTCAATATAATTTTACATGTTAATAAACCTCAAATCTACATCTTTGCCCATTATCTGTCACCTACATACAAACCACAAGCATGTGTAAACTGTTAAGTCCTCAAGTACCTCCAAACTGCTCTCTTTGTCTCTACTTTGCTCTTCTGTAATCTATAGTCCACAAATAAACCAGACAACTATTTCTAAAGCTTTAAGTAACTATTACTCCCCTACTTAAGAGTCCTATAAGTTATTCCTGTTACAATGGAAATAAGGTCTATTTATCTCAGATCATGTCTCCTTCAGAAAGAGATATCTCATCCACCCACTTGTGTGCACACATACCCACGCATATACATACTGTTAGTAGTGGTGGTGGCACTAATGATGATGAAGACAGTGAAAAAACAAGGTCCTGATTAGACCTTTTGACCTGGGGAAACCACCAAGCCCACCAGTCTAAACAATATGCGAACAACTTTTACCCAGAACTGAATGACACTATATTTTCCACCACAGGGCTACTGTGTGTCAAAGATAATGTGCCTAAAAACTCCAGATGCTAAATAACAGATTGATAAATGTTAAGTACGTATGGATTTATCACCAATATATAGTGTATCTGATGATTTTGGAAAGTTGGCATAAGCAAAAATGTTATTTCCTTTTTGCTACTCTCCTGGGCCCCTTTCTGAGGGTATGATTCAGAATGGTTGCCAGAGGCAAAACTTTGTTGCCCACAAGGCTCCCTGTTTTCCTTTCCTTTCACAGAGTCTCTTCCCTTAAATTTTTTTCCTTCTAAATAATGGCAATCAAATCTGAAAACCTAATTACTATTGATTTAATAGTATAAGTTAAAATCTTTTTTTTATTTTATTTTATTTTATTTTTTTCATTTTTTTTAACTTTATTTTGTCGATATACATTGTAGCTGATTATTGCTCCCCATCACCAAAACCTCCCTCCCATCTCCCTCCCCCCCTCCCCCCCAACAATGTCCTTTCTGTTTGCTTGTTGTATCAACTTCAAATAATTGTGGTTGTTATATCTTCTTCCCCCCCCCCCCGGTTTGTGTGTGTGTGTGTGTATGTGTGTGTGTGAATTTATATATTAATTTTTAGCTCCCTCCAATAAGTGAGAACATGTGGTATTTCTCTTTCTGTGCCTGACTTGTTTCACTTAATATAATTCTCTCAAGGTCCATCCATGTTGTTGCAAATGACAGTATTTCATTCATTTTTATAGCTGAGTAGTATTCCATTGTGTAGATGTACCACATTTTCCGTATCCACTCATCTGATGATGGGCATTTGGGCTGGTTCCAACTCTTGGCTATTGTAAAGAGTGCTGCGATGAACATTGGGGAACAGGTATACCTTCGACTTGATGATTTCCATTCCTCTGGGTATATTCCCAACAGTGGGATGGCTGGGTCGTATGGTAGATCTATTTGCAATTGTTTAAGGAACCTCCATACCATTTTCCATAGAGGCTGCACCATTTTGCAGTCCCACCAACAATGTATGAGAGTTCCTTTTTCTCCGCAACCTCGCCAGCATTTATCGCTCATAGTCTTTTGGATTTTAGCCATCCTAACTGGGGTTAGATGGTATCTCAATGTGGTTTTGATTTGCATTTCCCGGATGCTGAGTGATGTTGAGCATTTTTTCATATGTCTGTTGGCCATTTGGATATCTTCCTTGGAGAAATGCCTACTTAGCTCTTTTGCCCATTTTTTAATTGGGTTGCTTGTTTTCTTCTTGTAAAGTTGTTTGAGTTCCTTATATATTCTGGATATTAATCCTTTGTCAGATGTATATTTTGCAAATATTTTCTCCCACTCTGTTGGTTGTCTTTTAACTCTTTTAATTGTTTCTTTTGCTGTGCAGAAGCTTTTTAGTTTGATATAATCCCATTTGTTTATTTTTCCTTTGGTTGCCCGTGCTTTTGGGGTCGTATTCATGAAGTCTGTGCCCAGTCCTATTTCCTGAAGTGTTTCTCCTATGTTTTTTTTAAGAAGTTTTATTGTATCAGGGTGTATATTTAAATCCTTAATCCATTTTGAGTTGATTTTAGTATACGGTGAGAGGTATGGATCTAGTTTCATTCTCCTGCATATCGATATCCAGTTATCCCAGCACCACTTGCTGAAGAAGCAGTCCCTTCCCCAGTGAATAGGCTTGGTGCCTTTGTCAAAGATCAGATGGCAGTAAGTGTGTGGGTTGATTTCTGGATTCTCTATTCTATTCCATTGGTCGGTGTGTCTGTTTTTATGCCAGTTCCATACTGTTTTGGTTATTATAGCTTTGTAGTATAGCTTAAAGTCAGGTAGTGTTATGCCTCCAGCTTTATTTTTTTGCTGAGCATTGCTTTGGCTATTCGTGGTCTTTTATTGTTCCATATAAATGTCTGAATAGTTTTTCCCATTTCTGAGAAAAATGTCTTTGGAATTTTGATGGGGATTGCATTGAATTTGTATATCACTTTGGGTAGTATGGACATTTTCACTATGTTGATTCTTCCAATCCAAGAGCATGGAATATCTTTCCGTCTTCTTGTATCCTCTCTAATTTCTCTCAGCAGTGGTTTGTAGTTCTCATTATAGAGATTTTTCACCTCCTTGGTTAACTCAATTCCTAAGTATTTTATTTTTTTGGTGGCTATTGTAAATGGGCAGGCTTTCTTGATTTCTCGTTCTGCATGTTCACTATTGGAGAAAAGAAATGCTACTGATTTTTGTGTGTTGATTTTGTATCCTGCTACTGTGCTGAAATCATTTATCAATTCCAAGAGTTTTTTTGTAGAGGTTTTAGGCTGTTCGATATATAGGATCATGTCATCTGCAAACAGGGACAGTTTGACTTCATCTTTTCCAATCTGGATGCCCTTTATTTCCTTCTCTTCTCTGATTGCTCTGGCTAGTACTTCCAACACTATGTTGAATAGGAGTGGTGAGAGTGGGCATCCTTGTCTAGTGCCTGTTCTTAAAGGAAAAGCTTTCAGCTTTTCCCCATTCAGGATGATATTGGCAGTGGGTTTGGCATATATGGCTTTAATTATGTTGAGATACTTTCCCTCTATACCTAACTTATAGAGGGTCTTTGTCATGAATGAGTGCTGAACTTTATCAAATGCTTTTTCAGCATCTATAGAGATGATCATATGGTCCTTGTGTTTGAGTTTATTAATATGGTGTATCACATGTATTGATTTGCGTATGTTGAACCAACCTTGCATCCCTGGGATGAATCCCACTTGATCGTGATGAATAATTTTTCGTATGTGTTGCTGTATTCTGTTTGCTAGTATTTTAGTGAGGATTTTTGCATCTATATTCATCAAGGATATCGGCCTGTAGTTTTCTTTTTTGGTTATATCTTTACCTGGTTTTGGTATCAGGATGATGTTTGCTTCATAGAATGAGTTTGGGAGATTTGCGTCCGTTTCAATCTTTTGGAATAGTTTGTAAAGAATCGGTGTCAATTCCTCTTTGAATGTTTGGTAAAATTCTGCTGTGAATCCATCTGGTCCTAGGCTTTTCTTTGTTGGGAGCCTTCTGATAACAGCTTCAATCTCCTTTATTGTTATTGGTCTGTTCAAATTTTCTACGTCTTCACGGTTCAGTTTTGGGAGCTTGTGTGTGTCCAGAAATTTATCCATTTCCTCCAGATTTTCAAATTTGTTGGCGTATAGTTGTTTATAGTAGTCTCGAATGATTCCTTGTATTTCAGATGAATCAGTTGTAATATCGCCTTTTTCATTTCTAATTTTTGTTATTTGAGTCTTCTCTCTTCTTTTTTATGTTAGCCATGCTAATGGTTTGTCAATTTTATTTATCTTTTCAAAAAACCAACTTTTTGATTCGTTGATCTTTTGAATTGTTTTTTGGTTTTCAATTTCATTCAGTTCTGCTCTGATCTTAATGATTTCTTTCCGTCTGCTAACTTTAGGATTGGATTGTTCTTGTTTTTCTAGTTCTTTAAGGTGAAGTGTTAGGTTGTTCACTTGCCATCTTTCCATTCTTCTGAAGTGAGCATTTAATGCAATAAATTTTCCCCTCAATACTGCTTTTGCAGTATCCCACAGGTTTTGGTATGATGTATCATTGTTTTCATTAGTTTCAATAAACTTTTTGATTTCCTGCTTGATTTCTTCTTGGACCCATATGTCATTAAGTAGAATGCTGTTTAATTTCCATGTGTTTGTATAGTTTCCAGAGTTTTGTTTGTTATTAATTTCTAGTTTTAATCCATTGTGGTCTGAGAAGATACATGGGATAATTCCAATTTTTTTGAATTTATTGAGACTTGATTTGTGACCTAATATGTGATCTATCCTGGAGAATGATCCATGTGCTGATGAGAAGAATGAATATTCTGAGGTTGTTGGGTGGAATGTTCTGTAGATATCTGCCAATTCCAATTGGTCTAGAGTCTTGTTTAGATCTTGTGTTTCTCTACTGATTCTTTGCCTAGATGATCTGTCTAATATTGACAGTGGAGTGTTCAGGTCCCCTGCTATTATGGTATTAGTGTCTATTTCCTTCTTTAGGTCTAATAGAGTTTGTTTTATAAATCTGGCTGCTCCAACATTGGATGCGTACATATTTATGATTGTTATGTCTTCTTGATGGATCAGTCCTTTTATCATTAAGTAGTGTCCCTCATTGTCTCTTTTTATGGTTTTTAGTTTAAAGTCTATTTTGTCAGATATAAGAATAGCCACTCCAGCTCGTTTTTCTTTTCTGTTTGCATGGTAAATCTTTTTCCATCCTTTCACTCTTAGTCTGTGTGAATCTTTATGGGTGAGGTGGGTCTCTTGTAGGCAGCATATAGTTGGGTCCTGCTTTTTGATCCAGTCAGCCAGTCTGTGTCTTTTAATGTAAGTTAAAATCTTAATGTGAGCTCCCAACCAGTTATCTTGTGTATGTACATGTATCTAACTCATAGCAATGTTTCAAATAGTAGGAAAATTTGGCAGCCTCCTCTGTGCAGGTACATACTGGGCTTCAGATCTCTTCCTTCTATATCTGATAATGTAGCTCTCATCCTAGGAGGTCCTGCCATGATTATAATAACCCATTCAACATGACAGCATAATTTATGGTGTATGGAATTGGATACAATTGGTTTTGAATACTGGCTTTAACACTCGTTGGGAAGAGAAAAAAAAAGTACACTTCTTTGTGTGTAAGAAAATTTTATCTACCCTTCTTGAGTCCTTTTATCTGTAAAATTGGAATAGTGCAGTCTTTTCATTGGCTTATGTTGGGGATTGTGGTAATATTTTATGTGCCCCTATAAGAGCTGGTAGCAGCAATTACTTTACTTTTATTCTTGGGAAACTATTGACTAAAGTACGTCATTGAGTTTTACCTCAATCTTGAACTACACTTAGTCATAGAAGTTGTTTAAAATGCATCTAGATTTACCTTGGTAGGTTTGTCTAACTGTAAGAAAATACCCCCTTCCCCATAAGATACAAGCAAAATGAGGAAAATTCTTTGAGAGGTAATGAGTATCCCAGCTTCATTCCATTTAATTCTACTCTATTCTATTTTTCTATTTCTAGCTTAGTTGACTTCTCTGTTTTTCCATATTTTAATTATTATCATAATTTGGGGGTCACTCTGTACTCTCATGCTTTCTAGAGAGTTAATATATATAAATATATATATGTACATGTGTAATTCATATATGTACACACGTTTATACATACACACACACATATAGATAGATAGATAGATAGATAGATAGATAGATAGATAGATAGATAGATAGATAGATAGATAGACAGATACAAATATAGATACTAAAATTTTTTCCTTTGGAAATTTTGTAAAAACAAAATTTTAAAAGAGAGTACAAAAAGTGTAGCATATCATACAAATATTTGAGTTCAGATAACAGATTTTTTTTTATTAATGCTGCAGTAAGTGAAGCTGAGGTTGAGCTTAATGGTCTGTTTTCCTTTTTTTTTTTTATCTCAACATTGTTTCATTTGTATACCTGAAGATCTCAATAGCTTCAGTCATGAACAGATTCTATACTTTGGTGAATGTCAACTTCTCCTACTATAATTCTGGATTGGTACAATAATTAGGCTCCTGTTACTAGGCAGATAAAGCTCTCAAAATATCCTTCTGATACTAACAGTACACTTAATATTGATATTTTCCTAATTATAAGATTACCATCTTTTCCCATTTCTCATGAAAAACCCTCTAGGTAGGTAGTTTTGCAAAATTTGATGACCATATGTTTATTTCTGTGACAAATTCTAGACCTAAAAAACTTTTAAAAATAATTCTTTGTATACTTGTATTTCTATCACCTACTGAGGAAAAAAACATTTTAATTCCTTTTAAACCTTTTCTAAACAGTAATCACTGTGCTTAATTTGATATTCTTATATTCCGGCAAGTATTATATTTTCTAACGTATGTTTTATCTCAAAAATATATATCATATTTTCATTTTACTTATATTTATTCAAGTGTTATGCTGTGTACATTGTTTTATAAATTGTTAATTCTTATTCAATGTATTTTTTAGAATAGTTCACCTTAGGACTTATCACTAATGCACATCCATCTCACAGCTATTGAATAAATACAATATAAGAATATGTATCTGCTTTTCACTTCATGGAAACGTAGGTTGTTGCTAAATTTTCTTTGTTACAGGCAATTCTATGTACATATCTTCTTGTGTTCCCATGTATGTGATTGCCTCCCCCGGGAAAAACTTATGGGTCTTAGAGTTTACACACCTTCAGTTTTTTCTAGACACTGTCAATTTACTCTTCAAATTGATTGTAAGCATTTAAATTCCCACCATCAGGTTATAAAAAATATATTTACTCCATATCCTTGTCAAAACATGTTATTGTCAGACTTAAATGTTGCCAGTCTCTGAGTGTGAAATGGTTTCTTATCGTAGTTTCAGCTTGTATTTCTCTTATTACTAGTGAGATTAAACGTTTTAACACAACAGATGCATTTTCTCTTCTATAAATTTCCTGTTGTTATATTTTGTTCGCTTTGTTGCATTCGTTTTATTTCTTTCCCTCCCTTCCTTCTTTCTGTCTACCAGATTTACTAAAGTTTATTTTATATTTACCATATGAGCTCTTTCTGTTTTATGCCTTGCCAGTATTTCTCCCAGTCTCTGAATTGCTTGTGTGTGTGTGTGTGTGTGTGTGTGTGTGTGTGTGTGTGTGTGATTTGATGTAAATACTTTAACAAAATATATTTTATGGTTTGTAATTTTTGTTTCTTTTAAAAGAAATCTACCCTGATCCTGAGGTCAAGATCAGAATAGAATATATTTATTCTATATTTATATCAAAATTAAAAAATGTTGCTTTTGGGATTAACGTTTTTTTTTTTTTTGTCAAGACCTGACCTTTTTCCTACATGAGTGACAATTTTTCCAGTGCCATTAATTAAATATGCCATTGTTTCACTCATCAGCAATTTCATTTATTTAAAATAATAAATTTCCATACGTTGATAGAGCCATATAGTAAATACTTTGTTATCAAATTCAATTCAATTCAATTTTATTCTTGCTCATCATATCCAATTTTATCCTCTTCTCATCTATTCTAACATATGTTATCTGATACTGTACTATATCCCAGTCTACCCTAGCCTATTCCATCCTGTGCTATCCTATTCATCTCTTTGTCACTGGGTAAATAATATCTAAATTATTTCTAAATTACTGTATTTTTATAATAATTAAAACCTTTCTGTTGTTTTAATGTATCAGAATCATTTTTGCTATTTTTGGTCTTCTTCCATACACCTATTTTTAACCACCTTTCTTATTTCCTTCAAACACTGTGCTTTAGTGGCATTGCATTTAATTTAAAAATTGATTTGGATTATGCTATCTACCCTAAGTGAATCACTGTGCAGTATATGAATGTATTGAGACAGCGTATTGTACCCTTCAAAAATGTACAAGTAGATGTTAAAATAAAAAAAACAAAATTTGGAGAGACATGGCAGCCTTAATATTTTGAAAATTACTGCCATAATCTCTTCATTTATCTTTTCATTTAATTAATTCTTCACGAAAGTTTTTTAATACAAATTTTATATTTTTTTCTCTAGAGTTTTTAATACGTATTTGTTAAATATACTTCTATGTTTATTTTATATTGGGGAAAAATATAAATTATCTTTAAAAATTACATTTTTTAATAGAAGTGATGTATAAAATGACATCCCGAAATCTAAATGTTCAATTTTGTTTGTTTTCATAATTTTTCTGTACAGTCCATTGGATGTTCTGTGTAAATGTACCCTGTCATTTCTATTTTCCAACTCTTTGTATTTATTTTCTTTTTCACATTGAGGGAGCTGATTATTACTCAGTGTACATATTGGTTATAAACCATGACCATGATGCTTATCATCTGTAGTTACTTTCAGATTTTAAAGTGCAGATTATGATTTTCACCAAGGAATGTTATTTCTAGGTTTTTTTTTTTTTTTTTTTTTTGGTTTGTCTTATTTTTCAGGTATCCTATATCAGGTTAGTGAGGAAGGTGTTCTTAATTTTTAAATTTTTTTTTCTATTCGTTTATTATGCATTGGTGTTGAGTTTTATGAAATTCCTGGGATAAATCTGACTTTGGTTCTTCTTGAGAAGGGAGGTGTCACTCTCATCAGAAATATGTCCGTGGTGATTCACTTTTTTTTTTTTTTTTATCATCGATTTGTTTATAAGCAGATAATGCACGGTGAACATTCTTTTCTATCCATAAAAATTTTTGCATTGGGGTTCATGTTTTCAAACTTCCGAACGAGTGTTTTAAGAACTGCAAAAACTTCTGCTAAACCCTTCACTGCAAATTTTCTTGGGGAGGTTTTTCAGCTCCATTATAATCTTGCAGGACTACCATAGTACACATGGTTTGTCATTGACCCAAACGTTGCTGTGTGGAACATGACTGTACTTAGTTTTCCAAAGATTTTTAAGATTTTTATTCTATTATTAATTCCCGTAATAATTGGAGGATATATATTTAAGCACATTTCAAATGTATTTTTTCTAACAAAAATGTGTCTTTTTATTATAATTAACTCTACATTAACTTTTCTGACCACGTTCCACCTTTAGTGAAAATGACATCATTATTGAATGCTTGCACTGAGGCATCAACACAGATTCACACAGGTGGAGAGGAGATATTACATCAGGATATGTCAGCCTCTGGGATTTGAGAAGACATGTTATTCTCAAAAAAACCATATTAAGGATTTTTTTTTCAGTGTAAAATCCCTTTTAATAATTTTTCCTATACAGCTCATCTGGAAAGTATATAACCAAAGTCTTGCCAAAAAACTCATGTCTGAGGCTAAAAGAGAACAGTTTGGAGGAAAACATATATATATATATTTAATTGGTACATTTTGGAAAATTTATTTCATCACATTTTAAATAATTTTAAGTATATGTAAAAACATTAATTTTAAAACTGGTACATCTTCACAAAAAGCATTTAATATTATGTTGAATTATCAAAAGTGAGTTAATCAGGATTTTGTAAGTGTTTTGTTTTAAAAATCTAATATTATTTGTGTAAGAAGTAGAAGATTAAGCATGAACTTTGAAATTGAAGTGAATTAAGGAACTAAGAATAATTAAAGAGAGGGAAAAGAGGCTGGAGTGGTATAAGAAACTAAATTAGTATTTCTCATAGCTGAATGTCAATGAAAAATGTCAACAGAAAATACCTAATCTTTTTCAATATTTTTTATAAATCATTAAGTAGTAGTATAAGCTTGACATTGAGGATTTGGAGGGGACCGTAAGAAGGCTTGACAAAAGAAGAAGAAAATGTGGTTGCTTCTAAGAAGAACTAGGGTTGAGACACTGGCCGGATGGATGTTTGTCATTAAATCTTCTATATGCCTGCTTTTTCTTTTCTTTTTTTGAAAACCATGTTTATGCATCATTATGGAAAACCATCACTTTTTTTCTTTTTTCCAAAATTTTAATATTAATTAATTAATTAATTTGTTTGTTTGTTCATTTGTTTGTTTATTTTGTGGCTGATTGATACAGGAATCAAATACTGGACCTTGATGTTGTCAGCACCATGCTATTACCAACTGAGCTAACTGGCCAGCCCATCAATAGGGTTTAATCAGTTGAAGATGTCTACCTTTGTGTCCTGCTCATTATACAACACGGCCTTTGTTAATTTGGAGTTTTTGAGAAAGAAATTCAGTAGGAATTTGCTACTGAAGCTATCACTTTTCTTCATTTTCAATATTAACCTAAATGAAGATATGCTTTTTTCCCCTTGGGTAGGGGAGGTAAGTATTTATTTCTGTGCTGAAGTATGTGCTACACAAAGAGCTATGAGTCTTTTCAGAACAGAATTCTTTCAGGGACATTATTTACCCTGTTTTGCCTGTTGTAATCATCAGAAGCTTTACTGCAATAAACTGTAAATATCGTTCAGTGTAGTTGTCATAGTAATAAATGGAGGTCTTTAACTCAGAACTTCTTTTTATATACATACATGTTACATATAAGTATATATGTAAGTATAAGTATGTGCGCATGTATGCATACACACACATGCACATACATGTATACCTATTTATTTTTATATTTTGCTCCATAGTAACTCAAACAGAAACATAGAATCTCTATAAAGCAACACCATATGCTTTTAATATAAATACTGAATTGTTTTATTATTTTTCTTCTGTTTGATTTTCCTCTGGGTCTTCAATGATTTCTTTGTCCCATATAATTTGGTGCCTAAATTATCACTTTTAGATGATGTTGGAAAGTATTTTTTACACCGAGGCTATCATGCATCTGGTTAGACATTAAACACTTAGGTTAAAATTAAGAGAGAATGATGTTTTCAGCTATTTATTTCCATGTAACAAATTACTCCATAATTTAGTAGCTTAATACAAAAACCTTAATACTCAATGCTACGTATTAAGCTTCATACTATAGTTCATTAAGAATTAGGGGAGAGTTCAGCTGAGTAATTCTTCTGATTCTCATGGCATCAATCAGTGATACTCAGGTAGGGAAGGGCTAGTCTGTGGGGTCCAATACGACTTAACTCACATGTCTAGTACTTGGTAGAGATAGTTGTAAGGCTGAACGTAGCTCACAGTGCTGACCTACATGTGGCCTCTTCAATATGGTGGTCTAGGGGTAGCTGAAATTATTACATGGTTGTTGGCTTTACCGAGAGTATGGATTACAACAGGTCTTGATGGAAACTAAAAGTGATCTTTGCTTTGGAAATCATAGAACATCTTTTTACCACATTCCGTTTGCCAAGCTAATTAATTAATCCAGCCTTGATTTAAAGGGAGTTGACTTTCATTGTATCTCTCAATGGAAGAATAGCAAAGAATTTGCAGACAATTTTAATCTATTACAATAATACTATAAAATTGATTTTGTATATAAGTATTCTACAGAGGGATCCTGGTTAATGTAAATCTGAGAACTCATAAAAGCCATGGGAACTAGTGCTCCCAAGTTTTTGAGTTTTAAAATATAAAAATCAAACAGACCAGCTACTTTCTCATCATCCCTCACCAACCTATTCAGCTTTTCAACTTGTATCCCTGTTAAAATCATGTAGTTATTAAACTTAAAAATGTGAGGTTGTGAATGTGCATTTCACACTTTTATTTTTATTCTGACATTATAAACATTTTCCTACAGAAAGTTTAAGAATTGATCTTAGAAATATGTAAGTAAATATAAATTAAACATCCATGGAAGATGATGAAGAACTAAAACTTTTCATTGGGCATTGATAGAGTTTGGATGTGTTGTACCCCCAAAACACAAGTGGAAATCTGATCCCTAATGAGGCCATGTTGGAAGCTGTTTGAGTCATGGGGGCAGATCCCTCATAAATGGATTAATGCTCACCCTAGGTGTATTGAGGGTAGTAAGTTCTTGTTCTATTAGTTCTCACAAGAGCTGGTTGTTTAAAAGACCTTAGCACTTCCTCTCTCTCTTCCTTGATTCCTCTTACCATGTGATCTGCTTGTATCTGCTGGCTGCCTGCTGCTTTCTGCTGTGAGTAGAAGCAGCCTGAAGCCCATACCAGATGCATCTGTCCTAGAATCATAAGCCAAATAAACCTCTTTTCTTTACCCAGCTTCAGGTGTTCTGTTATAGCAACACAAAACAGACTAATAGAGAAAATTGGTACCAAGAAGTCGGGTGTTGCTAAACAGATACCTGAAAATGTGGAAACGGCTTTGTAACTGGGTAATGGGCAAATATTGGAGGAGTTTGGAGAACTCAGAAGGAGACAAAAAGCTGAGGGAAAGTTTGGAACATTTTAGAGGTTGGTTAAATTGTGGTGACCACAATGCTAATAGACACATGGACAGTAAGGCCATGCTGATGATGCGGTCTGTGGAATATACAATAAAGCAAATGTACTTCACAGGGCCTGGTTTTCCGAAGCCTTGCAGTTTCAAATATTGACCTTACAAAAAACAGGAAATTTTCCCCAGGCTATTGAGTTTCTGTTGTAAGATAAGGAGTTGTAACACAGTAAGGCTGCTGGCTCAAAGACAGACAAGTTACTGATTGATATGTAAAGATACTGGGAAATTGCTGTAAGAAGAGAATATTTGCTAAGATCAAGCTTTTGTTGGTGGACCACTTAATTGACTTAATGGAATGCCATCTGACTTGTTTCACTAAAAGTTACCAGCCTATATTGTTAAACTATAACCCCACCTATGTCTCTTGCTGTAACTTCCTGGGCTGGAGAATAAATACAGGAAGGGAACCCCAATTCATGGTTAATTTCCCAAATGGAAGGAATGCCTCTTGCTTGAGGGTTCACAGAAGTTAACCCCTTCGGAGCTTCTCACTGCTCAGAAGAGATGGGATTTGAATAATCCTTTGTGGCTCTGTCACCCAGGGGAAGAGGGGTGACAAATCTGTGGGGGGCAAAGCAACAAAGGTATCAGATAGAAATGAGGAACTTATCAGGAATTGGACAGAAGGTCACCCTTGCTACTCTACAGCAAGGAATTTGGCTGCATTGTGTCCATGCCTGATGACTTTGTGGAAGGTGTGACTTGAGAGTTGTGAACTGGAATGTGTCAAGAAAGAAATTTCCAAGCAGCAAAGCATAAAAGAAGCTGCATAGCTACCTGCCACAGCCTATCCTGAATTATGACCAAAAAAAAAAAAAAAAAAAAAAGGCATGATGTAAAGCCAGAATTTAAAAGGGAAGCAGAGTGTAAAAATTTGGAAAATTTGTAGCCTGGCCCTGTGGTAGAGAATGAGGGAGCCCTTTCAGGAGAAAAATGCAAGGGTGCAGCAGATAGACTGATTGCTAAAGACTTTAGCATGGCTATGAGGTATCCAGGTGCTAATAGCCAAGACACTGGGAGAAAGGCCCTGAAGGCATTTCAGAAGTCTGGAAGGGCACCCTCCCATCACAGACCTGGAGGCCTAGGAGGACAGCACTGTTCCAGAGGACAGACCTAGGGTGCTGCTACCCTTGGGAACCTGCTCCCTGCATTCCAGCCATTCTGGCTGGAGCAGCCCTGCCTCAACTGACCGCAAGTATACTTTGTGTAACACTAGCTGGAAACCTTGGTAGCACCCACATTGTGTTAAGTCTGAAGACCAGCAGAACATGAGAGCAGTGGAGGCATGGCAGCCTCCACCCAGATATCAGAGGATGTATGGAAAAGCCTGGTGGCTCAGACAGAGACCTGCCACAGGGGCAGAGCTGCTGAAGAAGCCATCTACCAGAGCACTGTGGAGCAGAAAAGTGGGGTTGGAGCCCCCACTAGTGAAATGTCTAGTAGAGCCAAGGCAGCAGGACTGTTGCCAGGACCCCAGAAATGTGGCAACATGAAATGCCAGCCTATAAAAGCCACAGGTAACAGCGTAGCCCAGTGGGCTGTGCCTGAAAGAGCTGTGAGGGTGGGGCTGCCCAAGGCTTTGGGGTCCCAGATGCCCCAGTGTGCCCAGGATACAGGACTTGGAGTCAAAGAAGATTTGGAGCTTTAAGATTTAATATCTGTTTTTCTGGGTTTGGGACTTGTTTGGGGCCTGTTACTCCTTTCTTCGGGCCTAGTTCTCCTTTTTGGAATGGGAATGTATACCCAATTTCTGTTCCACTACCGTATCTTGGAAGAAGATAAATTTATTTTTGATTTTTACAGGTTCACAGCTGGAAGGAGTTTTGCCATTGGCCTGAGATGTGACTTTGGACTTTGAACTTTTAAGTTGGTGCTGGAACAAGCTAAGACTTTGGAGACTGTTGGGATGCAATGATTGTACTTTGCATGTTAGAGTGACATGAGTTTTGGGCGAACAGAAGTGGAATGATAGAGTTTGAATGTATTGTCCCCCCATAACTCATGTGTAAATCTGACCCCAATGTGGCAGTGTTGGGAGCTGTTTGAGTCTTGGGGATAGATCCTTCATGAATGGATTAATGATCTCCCTGTGTGGTGGTTGGGGGTGGGGAGGGGTAGTGAGTGAGTTTCTGCCCTATTAGTTCCTGCAAGAGCTGATTGTTTAATAGACCCTGGCACCTCCACTCTCTGTCTCTCTTACTTCCTCTTGCCATGTGATCTGCTTGTACCCGCTGGCTGCTTACCACTTTCTGCCATGAGTAGAAGCAGCCTGAGGCCTGTGCCAGATGCAGCTGTCCCAGAATGGTATTTGGTTTTAGCAACACAAAATGGGCTAATACAGGCTTATTAAAATGCTAGCTCTGATTGTTCCACTCTACCCCACTTGATAAGCTTGAATAGACCAAAAAACAGCAGCTAACCCAGGAACCCAGGCTTGCTGTCTTTGTATTCCATTCTGTGACAAAAAAACATGTTTCCTCATACCTTCCTGAGAATTTTAAGTGTAAACTATGCTGAGCTAGGTAAGTTTACATGCATATGTATAACATAATCTTTGCAATTCTTATATTCTCTTCTAACATCAAAACTAGATGTGAATTTAGTAGTAGAATTATGTGAGTAAGATAAAATTTAGACCTGGAAACAATATTAGAGATTTTCTTTCTCAGCGTTCTCCTTTTGCAGATATGATAGCAAAGGAGTAGAGAACAGAGGACACTGGAATATAACAGCTTGCAACCATTTTATGTAATAGAACATTATTATTGACCTAAAAGATTATTTATATTAATTACTGTGTTAGTTATCACTGCATAACAAGTTATCTACAATTTAGCAACTTAAAATATCAGACAATTCTTATTTCATAAGTTCCGTGGATCAGGAATCTGGGTTCAGTTTAGATGGTCCTTGAGATGAGGGTCTTCCACAAATCTGCAATCAGGATTTCAGCTTCCAAAGCCATCTCAAGGTTCTGTGGAGGTAGGATCCACTTCCAAACTCTCTCAGTGGCTAATGAAAGGATTTAATGTTTTTCAGGCTGTTGGCTGAGCAAGGGCCTTAGCTCCTGGCTGGCAATTGAAGGCAACTGCTCCCACTCCATCACCACTTGGGCTTCTCCATAGGACAGCCCAAAACTCAGCACCTGGCTTCATCGGAACAAGAGAAAGAAGCTCCAACAAGACAAAAGTCACAGTCGGGAGTGGCATTGCATAACTTTTGCAGTATTCTATTCATCAGAATCTAGTCACTAAGTGCGGCCCATACTCAAGGGGCAAACCCCCAGAGGCAGGGACCACTGGGAGCCATTTGAGAAGCTATCCATCACAAGTATATACATATTCAAAATTTTAAATGTATTTATATTTGTCTAAGGAATGTATATTGTCACCCTTTGCAAGCTTAAGCTCATTCCTGAAAACTATTTTGACATATTTGAATTAACCATTTACCTTAAATATTTCAGTGGATAAGTGTAAAGGTGTGGTTTTTGGTTTTGCTTTTGTTTTTTAGTTTTGGTTGTTCTTTACCTCAAAAACACTAAAGCTAACAGAATCGTACCCTCTGCATTATGATCAGCTTATAAAAATTGCAAAACCACTTGGAAAATATTTTCAAATTCATCCCAAATCAGGTACAGTTGATGTGTTATCCTGAATTCTAAATTTTCTTGTTATACATGTTTGAGAATACATAGCAGTACGTTAGTTTTATCAAGTGTTTTTTACTGCATGAATGAAAAATGTATAAATATGGTTCCAGAGCAGGATACACTTATGGAGATTTAACAAATTTGAAGTATACAAAAGGCAAATCCTATAAATATGATTTCTCTGTTTAATAAAATTAGCATAAACAAGGTTTAAAATATAATTTGAAAATGTTATAATTATACAAAATAAAAAATTCCTACTTCTCTTAGTACCATTTTATTAATTCCATAAGATACATTGACAATAGAGTATTGCACAAACTGAAGAAAAAATTCCCTTTTTATATAAATGATGTTTTTTGTCAAAACAGGATTGACATGACTGTCTGTCTTAGTGGCATTTTAAATGACATTTCATTTATTAAGTTTTCTACCATTTTCCTTTCATTTCTCAAAAACAACTTCTATGGTCCTTGGTGGCCATGTAGATAATAATAGGATATATGTTGTCTCATGGGAAGTTTTTAAATTGAAATCTTATGAAATACACTAGTGTGTATTTAATACTTTAAACATTTATGTAGATTTACATATATATATTTCATGTACTTTATAAAAAGCTAAGTATTTTTATAAAGAGCGTGATTTATTTTTTTCACTTTTCTTCTTTTACATTGTTTTATTCATTCTTTGCTTTCATTATGTCACTACCTTTTCTGGGAGGTAACCTTCCTACATTTCCACCACATCCTACGGTAATAGAAATGCCGTTCAAAAGGTACAATTGTTGGTGAAATTGTTCTCAGAAACTGGAAATGTTAAGAGCATATGGAGGAAAAGAAAAATGCCAAATGTCTACATGTAAATTCATTAGCCAATAAGAACATCATCACAGGCTTCTAAAGATACTGTATTTTACTACATTAGTCTATTTCATTTATGCTTCACTGAAAAGATAAACATTGAAAAAAATTGTGCTAAAAATAAGCAGAGTCATTTTTTTTGGATAGAAACTTTGTTTTTTATTATGCTTTTACTAAGGTGAATGCTGCCATCCTTTGTTAATGTTCTACACCATTTCGAGTTCGAACCCATGTCTAGCTTTGATTAAAAAATAAATCCTCCCAGAAGCAGTCAAGAGAGCAAGCCTGGGGTCCTAAGACAGGAGCCAAGGGCAGCCCCTACCACCCAGAAGCAAACAAGGAGTACACCAAAAACACCACTTTCATGCAGGTGGCCCACCATGGCTGCCACAAAAGTGGTGGATGCCACAGCAATAGCTACAGCTACCAGGCAGACAGCTCGCCAGACACTCAAGTGCATTGACACAAGGAGAGTCACCAGCAGAGACCAGAAAAAGAAGAGGATGTCTCTCTCCTCAAAGCCCACTCCAGAGTAATAGAAGAAGCAACTGCTCTACCAAATGCAGGCATCAATGTACAGATAACAGAAATATGAAAACCCAAGAAAATATGACACCACCAAAAGAATACAGTAATTCTCAAATATCAGACTCTATAGAGCAGTAAACCCTTGAAATGACTGAAAATGAATTCCAAGCAACAATCTTAAGGAAACTCACTGAGACACAATAAGACTCAGTTAGATGACATAATGAAATGAGAAAAAAAAATCCAGGATATGAAGGACAAAATTTACAAAGAGATTAATACCTTAAAAAAGAATGTAACAGAACTCATTTAACTGAAAGATTCACTAAACAAAATAAAAAACTCAATCAATAGCTTAAGCAGCAGGCTAGAACATGCAGAAGAATCTCTGATCTTGAAGATAGTCTTTTTGAAATAGCCAGGCACACACTCACAAAAAAAAAAAAGAAAAAAGAAAAAAAGAAATTAAAAAAATGAAGATAATCCAATAGAGCTGGCAGACAACCTTAAGTGCACAAATATTTGAATCATGAGTGTTCCAGAAGAAGAGAAAGGAAAAGGCATGAAAAACCTATTCAACAAAATAATAACAGAAAACTTCCCAGGTATAGGGAGAGACTTGGACCTTCAGATCCGGGAGGCTCAAAGATCCCAAACAGATTCAACCCAAAAGATCCTCTCCAAAACACATTATAGTCAAACCCACAAAGCTAAAAGACAAAGACAGAATATTAAAAGATGCAAGAGAAAAGTGTCAAGTCACCTCTAAGGGAAACCCTATCAGACTAACAGCAGACTTCCCAACAGAAATTCTACATGCTAGAAGAAAATGGGATAATATATTCAAAATACTAAAAGAAAAAAAAAAAACTGCCAGCCAAGAATGCTATACCCAGAAAGGCTATCCTTTTAGAAATAAGGGTAAAATAGTAAATTTTCCAAACAACAAAAACTGCAGGAGTTCACTACCAAACAACGAGGCCTACAAGAAATCCTCAAGGTAGTCCTACATCTGGAATCCAAAAATGATAATCACTACCATGAATACACAAGAAAGAATAAAACCCACTTGTAGAACAAAAATGCAAATGAGAAAGATAAAGAAACTAAATTTTACTGCCACATATAACTACAATGACAATGTAATCATGCCACTGCTTTATTTTTGATTTTAGTAATTTTGGTCTTTTTTATCTTGGTCAGTCTAGACAAAGGTTTGCAAATTTTGTTGATCTTTTTAAAGAATCAACTTTTAGTTTTGCTGATTTTCACTATTGCTTTTTAATTCTCTACTTCATGTATTTTTGTTGTAATCTTTGTTATTTCCTACTTATATTTGCTTTTGGTTTAGTTTGCTCTTCTGTTTTCTATTTTCTTAAGGTAGAAGCTTACATTACTGATATGAGATTTTTCTTATTTTTAATAGAGGTGTTATAAGTATAAATTTTTCTCTAAGCACTGCATGAGCCCTGCATCCTATACATTTCGGTGTATTGCACTTTAATTTTTATCCCAAACTACTCTCTTATTTTCTCATGTGTTGCTTTGCCTCCCATAGATTTGCCACCCCTCGTCCCCTGGGTGATGGAGCCGCAAAGGATTACTCAAAGCCCATCTCTTCTGAGCAATGAGAAGCCCTGAAGGGGTTAATCTCCCAGAACCCTCAAGAGAGAGGCATTCCTTCCACTTGGGAAATTAACCATGAATTGGGGTTCCCTTCCTGCATTTATTCTCTAGACCAGGAAGTTACAGGAAGAGAATATATGTGGGGTTATAGTTTAACAATATAGGCTGGTAACATTTAGTAAAACAAGTAAGGTGACATTCCATAATGCAATTTGCAAAAAGTTAAGTCGATCCACCAACAAAAGCTTGATCTTAGCAAACATTCTCTTCTCTTACAGCAATTTCCCAGTATCTTTACATATCAATTAGTAACCTGTCTGTCCTCTGAGCCAGCAACCTTGCTGTGTTATAATTCTTTATCTCGCAGTAGAGACTATAGCCTGGGGATAATTTCCTGTCTTTTGAAAGGTCAACATTTTATATGTACTTTTAAGAAGCTAGGCTAAACATGAAACTACAAGAAGCTAGGCCCTGTGAAATATATTTGCTTTATGTATACTCCACACCCATGATATTTTTTACCCGTAATTTGACAGTGTTGTTTAATTTCCATACCTTTGTGAATTTTCTAAATTTCCTTCTGTTATTGTGGTCAGAAAACATATTTTCTATGGTCTTAGTCTTTTTAAATGTACTAAAACTAGTTATGTGGCCAAAAAAATAATTAAAAAACAAAAAAGAAAAAAGAAACATAACATGCAGACACAAAAGAAATTCCTTCCACTTACTATCCCCACTTCATTCCGCTCTCCTGTAAGGGTAACCACTACTCTGATTTCTAAGACCAGTGAAGAGTTTTTTCCTATTTTTAAGTTAATAAGAGTTGAATCACATAGTATGTATTCTTCTGTATCTGGCTTCTTTTGGTCAAAATTGCATGCAAGCTTCTATATACATAATATAATGCCATATATTTTTATGGAAGTATTAGTTATGCATTTCTTTGTAACTAACTGTCCTAAAACTTTGAGGCCTAAAACAATAAATATATATTATCTCACAATAAAATCAAATAAATAAAAAGGTCAATGAAAATCAAAACATTTGACTACTGCTGAAAGGATTCTTTATCTAAATCTATAAACAGCCAAATGGATGTATTGGCATCAATATCAGTTTAATTTCACAAACTTATAAAGTAGTAATATTTAAGTTTTTGTTTTCTTTATATATATATATATATATATATATATATATATATATATATGTGTGTGTGTGTGTGTGTGTGTGTGTGTGTGTGTGTAGTATGAGCCATACCATCAGCCTGCCATACACATTTGGCATCGTAACTTTAATTTTCTAATTAACTCTTGTCCCTATTGTTCCAGCTGATCAGGACATCCTGTACCTCTTTCTTCAAACATTCTCCCTGATCCATTAACTTAGCCCATGTTATGGACTGAATGTTTACATTTTCCCCAAATTTGTACATTGAAGCCCTAACCTGCAATGTTTGAAGGACCTCTGTGAGGGTAATTAAGATTAAATGAAGCTACAAGAATGGGGTTCTGATCCAGTCTGATTAGTGTACTTTAAAAGAAGAGACTCCAAAGAGCTCTCTCTTTCTCTACGTCTCTTTGCCATGTAAGGACACGGCATGTACGTGCCTGCCCACAAGCCAGAAAGAACTCTCACCAGGAACCAAATTGACCAGCAACTTGATGTTGGACTTCCTAAGATACAGAATGTGAGAAAATAAACTTCTGCCATTTAAGCCACCTAGTCTCTGATATTTTGTTATGTCAGACTGAGCTGACTAAGGTCATCGTTTCACTTAGTCCACAGGGTTGTCCCCAAATTTCTAAGAAGAAGAGCAAGAACTAAGTGGGGAGATAAGTTGTTTTTATCTTTTCTTATTTGCTGCCATATGAATTTCTTCTCTGCAGTCACGATGACCGGGGTGGCAATGTCCCAAAGATTGCAGTGATGGTGACCCACACTGAAACCCCAAAGATATTTTGGAATTGCATAGTCATCCATATCAGTGACTAGAGGAATCTTTGAGGAAAGAATTAACACTTCCCAAAGAGCATTAGGTCTTGGTGGTATTGGACCCAGGTCACTAGTTCAGATTCTTTCCCTTATATCTAGTTATTTATTATTATTTTTTCCTACCTGACAGTCATGAAGAGAAGTATAAAGCATGCTTTTTGAAGAAAAATGAAACTTGCAATTATTTTCAATGAGAAGGTCTGCAATAAATGTTCAGATAACTTTTGAAAATATATAATATATATGCATATGAGTATATGTGTGTTATTTATACATATATAGTTTGAATATATTTAAATTTTGTAACACTAATCATATATTTGGAGGTAAGGGAAAATATCGTGACAGGGATTTAAATGTATCCCCTTCCTAGGTAGAATCTTTATTGCATTAGAAGGATTTTGAAAGCATACTTCTGCCAAATTACTCAGAAGATGTACTTCAGAGAACTATCAAAGAAGAAATAAAACTATCAGAGAGGTGAAGTATACTAAAACAAAGGACACAAAAATTATTTCTTCAGTGAAATTGAATTTGACTTATACCTTTTGGGGAATATCATATCACTACCAAGTTAAATAATAGTTAAAGGTGTGTTTGAAGAATTAAGACTTTAAATTTCTAATTCTGGTCTATCTGGACTAGACTAAAATATAAACGTCAATCAGAAAATGAAGTGAGAAAATGATATGGAAATCCGCATGTCATCTGATGTGAGTGAACACAGATCTATTTCTGTGAGGAATTTGAATAAACTGAGCTGGACATCCAAAAACTGAATGAGCCTAGAAGTCATATTCACATTCATTGAACTTGTGTTTGATTTTAGTGATGAATTTTTACATGGATTATCTGCAAAAAAACCCTGCTTGGGGACTTCAGAGATTTAAGATCTTTATACAGATCCAACTCTATCATTTCCAACTGGAGAATTTGGGTGAAAAACTTTAATCTCTCTGACCATCAATGTACTCAGCTGTAAAATGAGACTTTTGTGATGGATGTCTCAATATTATTTGACATTATATATATATATATATAAAATGTTTGTGCCATGGTAGAATCTAACACATTAAATATTTCTGAAATGTCTTTTAATGATTGACAAGCTTTCTTAATCTATACTGTTTATAATGTCCTTATTACAATCAGGCATGGTTGGGTTTCATTTGATATATTTGAGTAATGCCTTTTTTATCCACTGTACTGACTTTTAAGCCTTGGCAATCTTAATGGCATGTCTGACTCACCTTTCCTGTAGCTTAATGAAATATCAAATAGAGGACATAATGAGTGGAAATGTATTTGGAAATGAGCCCCTAAATTATTATTCCATTCTGTGACATTTCGTAGTTAAAATCTATTCCAATTAAACTCTTTTGATAAAGTAATTTATGATGAGAAGACTGTGAGTATTCAAAAAATAGTTGAGTGCTCAGAAGCTTTATTCTAATAAAAGCATATATGTCCAAAAAAGATTTCAGAATCTATCTACTGGGAAGCAGAGTCTGTCTGTTGTAGGGCTTATTAATAACATTAAATTTGATTAAGTATTTGTACTTTTAAAACTATTGCTAAATTACATGCTAAACAACCAAGCTCCTCATCCTTTGGAGGTTACTTAGATGACATTTTTATACAAATAAATATGGGTATGATTAAGAGATTTAGCAAATTTCAAACACTTTCAAAATTTACTTAAAGTTTATTTATATACATTTACATTTCTTTCTTGATTCAAGTTTTGTTACATATGGATTAGGTATAATTATTTTGTCAGGATGGGTAATTTTGTTTAGCAAAAATTTGTTTAAATAAAAGGTTGAAATTGTTATATTTGTTTTAGAAAATGTTTAGAGTTGCAGTTTCCACAATGAGTTTCATGAAGTGTTAAGTTTATGTGAAATCCTAATGTACAGAATCAATATGTGTTCTCAGCACTTACTATGTACCTGGAAGTAAATGAAACAGACAAAATGTCTGTTCTTGTGCAGCTTATTTTCTTTTGAGGGATTTAGATCTGAAACAAAGGAATAATCATATACCTAATATGTTGGATTATGGAAAGTGCTAGAAAGAAGAGTCAGGCAGCCTGGAAGGCTGAAGCACAGTGGTTTAGGGGCTGCCATTTCATACAGAATATTCTGGGAAGGCATCTCAGGTAAAAGATTATTTGAGCAGAGACGCAACACAGCGTGAGGGATGCATGGGCCAGCAAGTGGCAAAGTGTGATGGGCAAAGGAAAGAAGAGCAAACCCAGGTACCAGAAGGTGTTAAAGTCCTTGGAAAAGTATAAGAAGGTCAAGAAGGCCAGTGTTGCTGGCAAGGAGAAGAGAGAGAGTCGATGGAGCCAATGATCTTTGGAATGCGGGGGACTTATATGCATGGTAAGGACTTTGAAGTCTATTCTGAATGAGGAGGGTAGTCATTGGAAGATAGAAGAATAAAATGTCATTCTATAATTACAAACCACTATTATGTGTAATTTCAGAATGTTAACTTTATATTAAATATGTTAAAATGTATTGTATAATATTATACATAGAATGTATTTAATATTTATTACAAATTAAACATGCATCAAATTTTGAAAATATATCTTAATTAATTCTTTTTTCCCTAATTTTGTTAATCTAAATGCATATTATATTTCCTACTAATATTGTATAAATACATTACACATTTTAGGGTGTTTTAAGTTAGAATTTATTTGTGAAACTCTGGTCGAGAGAAACGCATTGATTTTATTCTTTCATTGAGCATCTACCATGTAGTAGGTATAAACTTGTTGACAGAATTGAGAGATAAAAAGGATGCAGTCCTTATGTCAACTTGTTTATGTTTTATTGATATAGACAGGTTTGTTGAAATTTTAAAATTTATAAGACAGTTTGAAGAAAAAATGGTTTATGTACATACAAGTTATAAGGACAACTCTAAGTATTAACAGATTGGCAACCCCCCAAAATAGAGAAGATATCATGGGAGGATTCCTACAGATGCCTCAGCTCAGTTTTGAAAAGCAAATGGAAGCTTTAGGAATAGACAAATTGGATGAGTTCATTAAAGTAGTAGGAATAGCCTCTGCAATTGCATTGATTTCATGAGTCTGGAGAGCTCTAAGTAGCTAGATTCAAACATTCAGCTTTTTGTTGTTGTTGTTTTCATCTAGTAAGTTTAGAACAGTTGGAACAATACAGTAGGGAGTGGTGGAAACTATGGTGGACTGGAGGATTCATGACCATCTTAAATATAGTTTTATATATATTTATTTTATATATATTAAATATGTTTTATATATAACCAGTATAAATATATTTACTACACTGTATACACACACACATATGCATACGTGAACATATATACACTTTGCAATAACTAAACAAAACATATCTTTGCATCAGATTTATCATATTTGCTAATTTGTGTCACCAGCTTTAATGTAAAGTTTGAGGAAAGTAGTGGCCAGTAATAGATTGGTAGGCAATTCAGGTGATTCTTTTGTGATAGTACAGTAAAAATTAATAAGCTTACAAATATGGTAGTAAGAGAATACTGAATATATCTGTGTCACATTGGAGGTCTAATTGAGAGGATTTTCTGAGTGATATATGTGGGACAGGATTAATATCTAGAAATGTAGAATAAGTGAGTAGGAGGGTGGTGGTGACAGCAACAAGAAAAAAAGTATAGGAGACAGATCAGGGTTAGGAAGAAAGAACATGAATCTGGTTAGCTTCTGTTTACTTTGGGAGCCAATAACTACTTTTCTAGATCTTCAAATATTAAATTTGCTTTACAAAATATTTATAATAGAATACATGTGATATTATAAATATCACAGTATCTGAGATGTGTAATATCATTGTGGGATAGATTTACAAAATCTACGACTTTCTGAATTCTAAAATGGAATAAATTTCAAAATATGATCTTGTACTATGTTACTTCTTAAGATGTTTTTGTGATAGTTGGGATAATCAAAAGAATGTGAAAACTAGAAGGGTTCTTGGAAATCGTCCAAGCCAATACATTTTTTCTCTAAATGAGACCAAGACACAAAGAAATAAAGGTGACTTGCTCAAGATGCGACTGTTACTTGGTAGCAGAATGATATAATTTAAACTCTAAGAAAAGATGCTAAATAAACTAAGTAAACTTACTGAATATTTTATGAACATGGATTTAAGAAGAAAGTAGGGGTATCATAAAAATGATGGGCAGAAATTTCCCTTGGATCATGTTTTAATTCAACATGTTTCACAAAATATTTCTATTGCTTATACTAGTCTTGATGTAGCTATGAATATTTGTTCATATCTTTGTTTGTTGTTGTCAAGTTCCAATGGGCCTAAAATCTGCCTTTTCTTTAATTAATTTAGAAAACATGGCAATGCATGCATGACCTGAATTATAGAGGACTTGTTGACAACAATGGAACTTTACTTTCTGGTGGATAGTACAGAGACAAGATGTAAGTTGGCTGGAAATTTTTTTTAAAATTGTGAAACAAAATGTTGATTACAAACTTCTGTGTTAGCATTTATTTTTAGTGCATTCTTTTTGACATTTGCTAAAGCAAAATTACTTTGCAGCTGATCTGTTTAAAACATTCAGTTCTATTTCTCTTGCAGTTGTGATGAATCTGCTTCTAAGATAATCTTTTTTTTCCCCTCACAATGGACAGTTACTTCACATTATGTAAGTTTATGAATCCTGTTCCACAGACAGTCATCTGGATTAACTTCTGTTAATTACCACTAAAATGCTGGATTTCCTGCGTAAACTGTGAAATGATTCTGTAGAGAATGGACCAAAAATGACTTTGGGGCTTAAGCTGCCAAATCCTCTGGTTCTGTGGCACAACATTTAGCCCTTTTGTAATTTAGTTTCCTGATTTGAAATGTCACTTGCCAAAAACCAATTTGGCTTCCCTTATTCTATATCCAAAAATCCTATCATAAATGTCACATATGATAAGAAATGGATTACTTGGCTTTGCAAGTGGGCTTGGTGAAATTGTCAGAGATATAGTATCTTCATTCCATGAAAATTTTTTACAGGTTTTTCACAGTAAGTCTAATTCCATATTGTACATTTAAACCCATGGCTCTCTGTGTTATTTAAATATGGTTAGCCTTCCTGTAAAGTGAGAATCCTATATTTAAACTGCATTTCAGTTGAAATATGACCTAAATCATATCCTATTTTTGACAGTGACTACTGTCATAAACTATTGGACAAACTGTTGTTTTATTTTTCTAGAAAATTGATTGACTTTCCAAATATGTCCAGTGCTCTGATTTCTGTGGAAAGTAAATAATGCTGTAGAGTAAGACCTATTCAGAGGTCAATTGCCATTCTCAAAAGAGTGACTTTAAGTTATTTAAACCTCCAGGGATTCTAAAATAGACTTTAGTATAAAATATTTTGGTGATGAAATTTTCCATCAATAAAATGATAATCTCATACCAGATCAAACAAACCACAAAAAAGCAAAAAGTGAAAAAGTTATTCATTTGCTGAATTTGTAAAGTATTTCTGTCACATTGGTGAATGCATGACATTCCGAGAAAAGATGCCTTGGTGTAGTGATTTTCATATGGTTTGATTGTATCTTCTGTTTTAGAGATGAAGTAGCAATATAAAAAATGATTTGTATGTATAAAACACTTTGTGAATTTTAAATTCTTATTGCACTTGAATTATACTCTAATATTTAGTCATTTTTTGGAAAGTATCAGTAACTACACTTAGTTGCACAAAAATATCTTTCATTTCAAGCAGCCTCCTTAATTTTTTCCTGATTCGATTTATGTTGGTGAGTTCTTTTATTTACAATATTTTACATTGTTCTTTTGCTGATGGTATACATAAAGCTAGAGACTCTCCATTACATCGTTTGAGATTCACAACTTTGATCTCTTAATATAGCACCTCTTATTGTTTTGGCTCTATATATCCAATAAACATAAAGTGCAATGTATTATGTAGGAATAAAAAAAATTGTTCAGAAGATTTTCTGTTTCAAAGAAACCTGGAAGTAAAGATATTTACCTTACCCATGGATTGTTATCTTGGGCTTCAGGACTGACATACCCCAGAAAAAAATGTTGTTACAACTGCTTCTCAAAGTCAGTGAACAATTACTCCAGTTGGTGCAACCACTGATACTGAGAGATCTTTACTTAAAGTGCCCCATGCCAGCCTCCCAAGCCTCTGATCAAAACAGAATCACTGCATGACATCTGAGAAATTTTTTAAACATCCACTTGAACTTGTTTTATTGCTCTTGTAATTCTATTTGTGTTACTATGGTACAATTGTAAGGTATTATACCTTTTTAGAATATCAAGTTTTCTAAGTTCAAATGTCTAGAAAGGAATTTGCTCTTTAATGGATTGCAGCATATAGTTCATTAAAGTGCAAATAGTTTGCACAACAGTAGATATTCAATCTAGGAGTGAGAGGAGTGAGAATGACATGATTAAGGGCATTCATAAATCAAGGCAGGGGTGATTTTTGAATGAACTTACAAGTTGAAAACAAAGGCCATCTCTTTTACAATATGTAAGATCAGGTAGAAAATGCTATTTTTAGTACATACTGTACATGCAGCATTTTAATCTCCTAAGTATGAACTTTATAAATCAAACACTGAAAGCTAAGATGCAAAAAGTTTTTAAAATATTTTAAAAATTTTAAAAAGGTTCAGCAATAATGTATTTATATTTGTTGTTTTACAGCATTGGTTTTGTTATGGATTATTAATAGACTGCTAAAAACATTAAATTTTCTGTGAGTATGTAATATGTAAATATATGAAAATTTTCAATTATATATCATAGTCTTAAACATTGCTAATCAAAGGGCTTAAAATCTGAATCTAAAACTCAAATGTCTCTCCGTAGCTAAGTCATTCTCTACTACAATAGCATATATAAGCTTGTTCATATGGTGACATTTTTTAATTCACTAACTGGGTAACCTTAAACAAATTACTCAAAGTCTCTTTGCCTCAGTTTCCATATTTAAAACTGGTATAATATTAGAACATTATTCACAGGGTATTGGAAGAATGCTAATGAATTTGTTTACTTAAAGCAGTAAGGACAGAGCTTGGTACACTGTATAAGTGCATCTGTTACTATCAGGACTTCTTAGAGGAGGGAATTCCAAGTAGCATATAGTTGAGAAGCAGTAAAAGATTTTCTATCTACGCCAGAGTATGATAAATATACCGAAGGTTATTGCTGGACATTTCAGAAATAAAATATGCTCAGATATTTTTTTGTTTTAATTTCCCTGAAAGAAGATTCTTCCATATTAGGTGGAGTTACCTGTCTCACTAGTAGCTTTGAGAAATTATTCTAAATAACAAAACAGGCAAATACTTAATTCAGGTACCATGCAAATTTATTTATTTTTCCTTTCTGTTATTTCTATGTATCTGACTATACTGTATTTTAATTCTAGGATGCCTCTTGAGTACTTATTTTCACTCTTGCTCACACACATTAAGTGAAAAATATGTAAAGTTTGGAATCTCAAAAATTGATTCTTTGCCCCTTATCTGAGGGGAATGTTTTTTAAAAATTATTTTTACATATTTATTTATCCACTATTTACTTGTTTTGATAAAATATAGCAAGGATATGCACATTTATTTGTTCAAATAACAAATACATAAACTGAATAAAAGATGAATAACAGACTACTTTGTAGAAAGTAGGACTTCAAATTTTCATAAAATCTGGAGATGTAAAATATGTTAAAAATTACATATTTCATTTTATAATCTCTGTAATAGTTCTCTAAAGTCTTCCAAAAGCATACAAATAGGAAATTATTTTCAACAAATGAAAACGAACAAACTTTTCAAGAGCACATTAATTTCTAAGCAAATCAAGTCCACTTAAAAAGAAATCAAGAACAAAAATTAAATATCTAAGTTTAGCGACATAAATTGCATAAAAAATCAATGAAACAGAATATAAACACAAGGGTACTTCAAAAAGTGTATGGAAAAATAAGATTGAAATATAATGGAAATCTTCCCATGAATTTTTTTGTTTATTTGTTTAAATTTTTCTCTCTTTTATTTTAAAAAAGACTAAGATCGTAGAAAATGTGTTCTCTGTCCACAATAACAGAAGGAAATTTAGAAAACTCCCAAATGTGTGAAAATTAAACAACACTCTCCTAAATAAACAAAATAAACAATGGGTAAAAAGAAATGTGACAGGGAAATTAGGAAGTACTTTTAGATAAACATGAAAATGAAACATATCAAAATTTATAGAATGCAGGGCTCATGCAGTGCTTAGAGAAAAATTTATACTTGTAAACACACAAAGTATAAATTGATTTGATGAGTCTCAAATCAGTAATGTAAACATCTACCTTAAGAAAATACAAGAAGAGCAAACTAAACCAAAAGCAAATATAAGTAGGAAATAACAAAGATTACAACAGAAATATATGAACTAGGGAAGTAAAAACAATAGAGAAGATCAACAAAACCAAATGGTGATTCTTTAAGAAGAACAACAAAATTTTCAAACCTTTATCTAGACTGACCAAAGAAATAAATAAGTAAATAAAGAGAGAGAGAAGACCAAAACTACTAAAATCAGAAATAAAGTACGGGTATGATTACATGGTCACTGTGGCTTTTTGTGATGGTAAAATTGAGATACTTTTCCTTCTTGTTTGCATTTTTGTTATACAAGTCGGTTTTAGTTTTTCTTGTGTATTTGTGGTAGTGATTACTGTTTTCTGGATTCCAGATGCAGGTCTTCCTTGAGGATTTCTTGTAGAGCTGGTCATGTGATGGTGAACTCCTGCAGTTTTTATTTGTCTGGAAAATGCACTATTTTCCTCTAATTTCTGAGGGATAGTCTTGCTGGGTATAGTATTCTTGGCTTACAGTAATTTTTTTTAGTATTTTGAATATATCATCCCATTTTCTTCTGTCCTGTACAGTTTCTGTTGAGAAGTCAACTGTTAGCTTGACAGGGACTTTTTTGCACTGACAGAAGAGGATACCACTGAACTAGGAATCATGTGCACCACCCCAAATCTACAAAATGAGGAAAGGAAAGTGATCAATTCTATATGAAGTTACTCACCAAGAATTCACAGTAAAAATTAAAGGACCTCAGCTGGTAAAAAAAAAATTCCCAAAAGAGGAAAACAAAGCAGAAGACAGCAAGGCAAAAGTCCAGAATGAATTAAATATATGGAAACAAGCAGTATGTATAAAAAAGAGACTGATTGAATTAAAAAATTTAAAATTTAAAACAGAAAAACTTTAAGAGTTAGGAGAACTTAGAGAAGAAATGCAAAAAAAAGAGACCAGCCGGTTTTTACAGTGGTGTGGGAGAGCAATTCTATTTGAGATAGTATGTAAAAACTTATGGGTAATAAGAGACACTGTTCCATTGCCAGAGAAAAGAATTACAAATATCTAGATGGAGAAAACTAAAACGAATACTATTAAGCTATGTTGGAATTTGTGTTAGCCCGTTTTTGTTGCTTATAACAAAATACTTGGAACTGGGTATTTTATAGAGAAAAAGAAAATTTATTCCTTACAGTTTCTGAGGCTGGGAAGTCCAAAGTCCATCTGGTGATGGTGTCATTGACCCAAGGGTCTCACATGGCAAGATGGTGGAAACAGAGAGAGCAGAGAGAGGGAAAGACAGACTCTCCTCTTCTTTTAGAGCCCTCAGAACCATACCCATGACCATCATTTTTAATCCGTTCACTACTGCACAGTCCTACAATCCAATAACCTCTTTAAGCCTCCACCTTTCCATTACCATAGTAGGATTTCCCATCCTCTTCACAGTCACAGTGGGGGCTAAGTTTCTAATATATAAAACTTGGAGGGACACAATTCAAGTTTCAGGGAATTTTGGGGGGACATAATACAATCCACTACAGAATTGGATTCCAATTCCATGGTTTTTAATGTGTGTATAGACAGGTAATAGAGTTAGATATAGTTGCATGTACAGACACACACAATGTACATATGTACATAAATATATTTCCTAGCTTTGAGAGTTATTGAAAACAATGATACTGCAGTGTCACTGAGCAAACCTCACACCCAGATATTTGTTTCTGAATGCCTTTTTCTAATAAAAGGTACACAGGACTCTTTGTGGACGTAGCTGATTCCAGGGCCAAAACATGAAAACTGCAAGATGTGCTTGGAACATTTTATTGTGTTAGTAAGTAAATGTAAGCTCAAAAAATGATGGGGACATGTCAGAAGAATACAAGGGTTAGCTTGAAGTTTCTCCCACTGTTCAAATTTGGGATAATTTGATCAATGAAAAATACAATGATAGTAACAATATAACCATAGAATAACATAAAAACCAAAGATTCAGTACTAATACAAATAAGTGAAAGAATAAATTGGAAAAGTGGAGAGCTGTTACAGTAGAATTCTAAGTAATAAATGTAGAAAGAATCACAATTTTTTAAAAAAATCACTTTTTTGTAATTACTGTAATAGTTTCAAACAAGAAGAATCGTTGAATGCTAAAATTAGTGGGCACAAGTATACTGAGAAACAGAATATTTACGTAGTCTTGATGGTATCTCTTCATAAGATGCTTATTTGTTACAAAGGAAAAAAAGTAGTAAATTTGTAGTGGAGAAACCTGGTAGACACAACTTAACTATAGATTTGAAATGTATATCAGTAATGGGATGAATCAATAACATGTGGCTCCTGATAGAATATACTGAGAAGGACACCTACCACATTTGCTGTATTCCTGCCAAAATTGTACAACCCGCATCTAATAGTTAGGAACCATTAGTCAAACTCAAGATGAGAAACATTCTACAAGATTGGCCTGAATTCTTCCATAATGCAATGTAATGTTAAGTCTGACGACAGAAATAAAAACTAAAGATAATGTGTCAATCCTGTATTAAATAATGAATAGAAAAAGACATTAGTGGCACAATTTGCAAAACTTGAATAAAGTATTCCTATTCGATAATGCTGTTTTATCAATGTTATTTTCCTGCTTTTGATAATTGTATTCTGGCTGTGTAAGAGAATGTCCTAGTTTTAGAAATATACCAAATTTACAAACACACTGAAGTATTTAGAGGTAAAAGGCATTTAGATCTAAAATCTGCAACTTACTTTCAACAATGCAAAAAATGCAAAGCACACGATGTCTGAGTCTGTTTTGTGCTGCTATAACAGAATACCACAGACTGGGTGTTTTGGGTGCCCATTTGCCCCATTTTGTCCAGGATGCAGGACTTGGAATCAAAGAAGATTATTTTGGACCTTTAAGATTTAATGTCTGCCCTGCTGTATTTTGGACTTGTTTGGGATGTGTTTTTCCTTTCTTCTGGCCTATTCCTCCCTTTTGGAATGGGAATGTGTACCCAATGTCTGTTTCACCATTGTATCTTGGCAGTAGATGAATTTGTTTTTACAGGTTCACAGCTAGAAGGAGTTTTGCCTTTGGCCTCAGACGAGAATTTGGACTTTGGACTTTTAAGTTGGTGCTGGAACAAGGTAAGACTTTTGGGACTGTTGGGATGGAATGATTGTACTTTGTATGTGAGAGGGACATGAGTTTTGGGAGGTCAGGGGCAGAATGATGGGGTTTGAATGTATTGTCCTCCCAGAACTCATGTGAAAATCTGATCCCCAATGTGGCAGTGCTGAAAGCTGTTTGAGTCATTGGGGCAGATCTCTCATGAATGGATTAATGCTCTCCTTGGGTGGGTGGGGGTAGTGAGTTCTTGTTCTATTAGTTCCCACAAGAGCTGGTTGGTTAAAAGACCCTGGCACCCTCTCTCTCTCTTGCTTCCTCTTGCCATGTAATATACATGTACCCTCCAGCTGCCTGCCACTTTCCACCCTGACTAGATGCAGCCTGAGGCCCGCACCAGATGCAGCTATTCCAGAATTGTAAGCCAAATAAACCTCTGTTTTTAAAAAAATTACCCAGTCTCATATATTCTGTTATAGCAACACAAAATGGACTAATAAACTGGGTAATTTATTTATAAACAATAGAATTTATTTTTCAAAATTCTGAAGGCTGGAAGTTCAAGATTAAAGTGCCAGCAGTTTTGGTGTCTGGTATGAGTCAGGTCTTTGCTTCCAAGATGGTGCCTTGAACGCTGCATCCTCTGGAGTGGAGAAAGACTTGATCTCACATAGCAAAAGAGCAGAAGCGCCAAGAAAGAAAGCCCACTCCCAGAAGCCCTTTTTTTAAGTCTATAAGCCCATCCATAGTCATGAGGAGACCTCATGACCTAACACTTCTTAAAGGTCCCATCTCTTAATACTTTTATGGTGGCTATTAAATTTCACATGAGTTTTGGAGAGGACAAACATGCAAATCATCGCAGCAGATAGAGAGAGACAGATAAAGACAGAGAATGACAAAGCATGTGTGAAAAAATGTTAATATTTAGCAAAGCAGGAAAAGGTATGGGAACTCTTTGTACTCTTTCTGTACTACTTTGTACTTTTTACTATACTATTTATTTCAAAAAAATATATAAAAGTTTTATATGTATATATATAGATTATATATATACATATATAAAAGTATATATAAAGTATATATAAAAATATATATATATAAAAGTTTTATATGTGTGTGTATATATATATATATATATGCTTAACTGGAAGCATATAGATTCTGATAATGAAAGGTTACAATGTAATAATTGTAAACCACATGTCTGCTATTTGTTTCCTTCTGTTACTATCACTTCATAACATGAAATTTATAATCCCATTGTGCAATAATTAGACAACTATATGTATTTTTTAAATTGACCAAGCTAATAGGACAAGCTATAGTTAATCTGAAATTTGTTGTTACTAAGGCACACTCCATAGCCTGGAGAATAAGAGAAAATAATATCTTTAACAATATTAAATTGTCAGAGAGAAAAAAAAAAAAACGTTTTAGTGAATTGCACTATTTTGGAGATAAAGCTTAAGAAATCGAGACCACAAGGACAGGAGAGAGAAAAGGGGTAGAGAGGAGGTGGTTTTCCGTCCATTGAGGGGAGGCAATGTCTTTACAGATTATTGATATCACAGGCAAACAATGGCTGCATTTACTGGGCGGCTGTATGCACGCTTATAGTGCTTGTAATTGAGGATGATTATGGTTAATGACTCCAGTAATGTGCACTTTCAAACCAGCAGGACAATGTAATTTGTATCAAACCTATTCAGTATCTCTTCAGGCATTTTGCCTGGTTTAATCTTAGCCCAGCACTGGCTGCAGAGGGATTCTCTGGAAGCCTCACAGCTGGCTCAAATGGAAGATTTCATGGTCTCCCCCACCCCCAACCCCTCCAGTATATTCAGAAGTAAATAAAGCTGTTTGAGTCTTCATATAAGTTGCATGGCTCAGGGCCTGTTGTAGTTTAACGTGACAGGATGAAGATCTTTAGTCCTAAAAACAGTAGGCTTTAATGCGTAGAAAGGAAGCAGCACATCTGCCTGTGTAATTCACTGATGAGGTGTTAGCCAGCAACAGCTACACTTCTTGGTAAAAGGAAGCTGTTTTACATTTCAATAGACTATGAAACATAACGTTCTGTGAGGTTTCACAAAAAATAAAAAATAATCAGTTAATTCAAAAATATGTCCCATCTCCATTTGTCCAGTTACTAGAAGGAAATCCCTTGTAAACAAAATTGCTTGTGCAATCAATTCAGGAATAGATTCTATTTAGAAGCCAGACTATTCTTTTAAACCTAGTGCCAAATAAATCTTACAGATGAGAACGTTTCTTTTAAACTATGAGATTAAGAAGCACAAACATGCGTTTCTTTTTGGTTTATTGCCATTTTAGGGAGGTATGAGGGTAAATTTCTATACACTGTGGCTGTAATTTTCAGATTCTCTTCACAAATACTGAAGCATGACAGAGTTGTGTACACAAATGAGATGGAAAAAATATGTGAGGAACCTAAGGTTCAAGATAATTACAATTCTGAAAAGAAAAAAAAAAGCTATTGGGTTCCACTCCTCAATTTTGTAAGCAGAGTTTTTCTTTCTGTGCATGTGAATGCAAATCACTGCATTTCATCAGTTCCAGGTGCAACATTTCAGTCTAAATAAGACTTTCTGTCAATGAAAACAATAGGATGACGTTGGAAGGTGAGGATGAAGTACAGGCATATGCTATCTAGTGCTAGGTACTAATGGAACAAATGGTTGATATGTTTGCATAGCAAGTAGCTTTAAGCATCAGGAAAATGTGAATGACTCAGCTGATTATGCTACCACGAGATTTTTCATAAATAAACCCTGAAAAATTCACCACTCCTATTTAACATAGTATTGGAAGTACTAGCCAGAATAATCAGGCAAGAGACAGAAATAAAGGTCACCCAGAATGGAAAAGAGAAAGTCAAATAGTCCCCGTTTGCAGATGACATGATCCTATATACAGAAAAGACTAAAGACTCTGCAAAAAACCTCTTAAAGTTGATAAACATTTTCAGGAAAGTTTCAGGATACAAAATCAACACATAAAAATCAGTAGTGTTTTTATACTCCAACAACAAACTAGCCGAAAAAGAAATCAAGAAAGCAAGCCCATATAAACAATCACCAAAACAATAAAATATCTAGGTATAAATTTAATCAAGGAGGTGAAAGATCTCTAGAACAAGAACTACGAATCACTGTTGGGTGAAATTAAAGAGGACACAAGAAGATGGAAAGATGGTCCATGCTCTTGGATTAGAAGAATAAGCACTGTGAAAATGTCCATACTACCCAAAGCAATCTACAGATTCAATGCAGTCCCCAACAAAAGGCCAATAACATTCTTCACATAAATAGAAAAAACAATCATAATATTTATATGGAACAATAACAGACCCCAAACAGCCAAAGCAATCCTGAGCAAGAAAAATGAAGCTAAAAACATAATACTACCTGACTTCAAATTATACTACAAAGCAATTGTAACCAAAACAGCATGGTACTGGCATAAAAATAGACACTCAGACCAGTGGAGCAGAACAGAGAACCCAGAAATCACACCTCAGGCTTACAGCCACCTGATAGTAAACAAAGGAAACAAAAATCTACATTGGGAAAAGACTTCCTCTTCAACAAGTGGTGCTGGCAAAATTGGATATCCATATGCAGAAGAATGAAACTAGATATGCACCTCTCACCATACACTAAAATCAACTCAAAATGGATTAAAGACTTAAGTATAAGACCTCAAATTGTAAAATTACCAAGGGAAAATATAGGTGAAACACTTCAGGAACTAGGTCCGGGGACAGATTTTATGAACATGAGACCGAAAGCACGAGCAGCAAAAGAAAAAAATAAACAAATGGGACTGTATCAAACTAAAAAGCTTCTGCACAGCAAAGGAAACAATCATCAGTGTAATGACAACCTACAGAGTGGGAGAAAATTTTTGCTAACTATGTATCTGACAAGGGATTAATGTCCGTAATATACAAGGAACTCAAGCAATTATACAGTAAAAAACCAAATAACCCAATTAAAAAATGGGCAAAGGAACTGAATAGATATTTTTCAAAGAAAAACATACAAATGGCCAGCAGGTACATGAAAAAATGCTCAACATCACTAGTCATCAGGGAAATGCAAATTAAAACTACACTGATATACTTCAATCCAGTTAGACTGGCTATAATCAAAAAGATGGTGAATAACAAATGCTGACAAGGATGTGGAGAGAATGCTCCTATACTGTTGGTAGGACTGTAAATTAGTACAACCACTATGAAAAACAATATGGAGTTTTCTCAAACAACTACAGATAGATCTTCCATATGATCCAGCAATCCCACTTCTGGGTATATACCCAGAGGAATGGAAACCATCATGTCGAAGGGATACCTGCACTCCCATATTCATCGGAGCTCTGTTCACAATAGCCAAGACATGGAACCACCCTAAATGTCCATCAATGGATGATTGGATAAGGAAACATTGGTACATATACACCATGGAATACTACTCTGCTATAAAAAAGAATGAAATTCTCCCATTTGCAACAACATGGATGAGCTTGGAGAAACTTATGTTGAGTGAAATAAGCAAAGTATAGACAAATAAATATCGCATGTACTCACTCATAAGTGGGAGCTAAGAGAGAAAGAAGGAAGGAAAGAAAGACCACAGTGGTGTGTTGGACTTGCAGAGGGAGAAATCATACCTAGGGATACAAAGTGGAGTGGGGAAAGGGGGATGGGGAGGGAGGTTGTGGATAATGGGTGGGGGACATTGGTTATAAACACAATTTGTGGTAATGGGCATGCTGCTAGTATGGATCTGTCTTTCACATCTTGGGCACAAATGGTGACAATCAGCTTTGTATCTCATGAATATGCATAACTATTAAAAAATACAAGAAAAATACAAAAAAAATAAACACATGGAAAAATGCTGAAAGTCACTCAGCATCAGGGAGATGCAAATCAAAACCATATTGAATTTGTTAATTTGTTAATTCTGGAAAGGATGAAGAGGGAGAACCCTCTTACAGTGTTGGTGGGACTGTTGATTGGTGCATCCAAACAACTACAGATAGAATTTCCGTAAGATCCATCAATTCTACTGGTGGGTACATGCCCAAAGGAATGGAAATGGTCATGTTGAAGGGATACCTGCACTCCCATATTTAAAACAGCTGTTTACAACAGCCAAGAGTTGGAACCCACCTAAATGTCCATTGTTAGACAACTGGATAAGGGGATTGGGCTACATTTACATAATGGAATACTAGTCTGCCATAAAAAAGAATGAAATACTGCCATTCACAGAAACATGGATGAGCTTAGAGAAAATTATGTTAAGTGAAACAAGTCAGGCACAGAAAGAAAAATACTGCATGTCCTCACTCATAAATGGGAGCAGAAGAAAAAGAAAGAGAAAGGAAGGAAGGAAGGAAGGGAGAAAAAGAAAGAAAAGAAAAGAAAGAGACTTCACAACTCTGTACCCCACAGATATGTACAATCAACTATGTTTCAATAATAATAATAAAAAAAAAAAAAATGCCCGTAAATCAGTCTGGTTTTGATCTCAAATGTACACTCATATATCATGAAGCTTAAAGTTTGTGATCAATACCTCTCATATATCATGGATTATATTGTTCAGTTCCTGTAACAAATAACTTTGAATGAATGTGAAAGTGCAGTTTTTGATTGTAAATGGCTGAAGCTAAATTGATTATAAATGACCATCTCTTGCCTAGCATGGGAAATTCCTTGTGTAAAAACTAATGAAGAAAAAGTCATTTGGTATAAAGACTCACTGGTAAGTCACAGGATTTGGTAATTACACCAATTGACTGGAAAATAGTATGTTATAAAACCAGATAAAATATTAATACAGCTGTTTTTCAGTTTTCTTCCTGTATCACATTCTTAAGAAAATTAGTTTAAAAAACTTAAAAAGGAAAACAGACAGCTATTATAATACAGTATAAAATAAAATAAATGATTGTTGGACTGGTAGTAATGCAATGACTCTATGTCATGTATGAGAAATTTTTCCAAACTCTTAAAACATTGAAAATGTGACTGTGATTCCCCTAGTAACTCTTTTAACAATCCCCTAATCTCCCTCCATCATTTAATGGTCTTTGATCGTGACTTACCTTTATGAGGGTTGGTTGCCAATATTCTGGATTAGCTCACAGTCTGGAATGTTAAAGACTACATAATTCAGTCTCCTTTGCTGCCAATGCTCTGTGTGTGACCAGGAATTTTCTAGCAGAGGCCTCCATACAGGAATTGAAAGGGGAAGGGCCTTTCACAAACATGGTCATGGAGGCAATTCATTTTTCTTTCCTTCTGCACCCATGGCACAGATCCTGGCTTTGTGGATGTTGACAAGGAAGCAGCAGTAGTAGAATTTCTGCCAAAACAGCCTTATAATGTGGTTAGGCATTTTTCTGGCTTCCTTGCTTCTGGGTATGTAAGTTGAGATGTCCTGTTATAAACCAACTTCTGCTCAAATTAGCTGGAGTAGACTCTGTAGTCTAAATCTAAAAACCCGATTAATATAATGTGAAATTAAAAAAAGAAGTTTACTTCCATGTACTTGAATTCTGTCATTCATTTGGATGTTATATTTCATTGTTTAGCAATGTTAATGTCACCATCCCTCTCAGTGGTGGAGTGGACCTTCTTTTTTTTAAATATATATATTTTTTTCTTTTCTGGAATTTTGTCTATGATTACCCTGCTGAATGTCCTAGCTGTTATGTCAAGAGAGTCACAAGAACATTGTGCCAGCAATTTCTAGCATAATATGATGAATTGGAATTAAACATTTTTGCAAACATATGACTGAATCACAGTAGCAACTCAGTCTCATCAAATGATCTGCTCTCTGGGCACTGGTCAACTTCAAAAATAATCAAATCAAAGCCATGTGTACTTTCATCACAGTTAATTGGGAGCTGGGTTTCTGGAGAATTACTCTGTATCTCAATACTTCTCTCTTGGCCAAGTAAATGTGAACTTCCTTAGGCCATTGCAGACCCTCTGACTCCTCTAAAGGAAGGAGAATGGAGCTTCTCTGTTCCTATTATGATTCTCCCTGGATTTTACTCTGTTTATCCCCCCATTCCAATATGTCTTGAACTTCTTTTTTAGAATATTCTCCAAAAGCTGTACTTTTTCCTAAAAATACTTATTTAAAATGGCATTAAATTTTCACAGTTCTTTCCTCTGAACTCTTTCATTGTAACAAAACTTTAAGTTGTAAATAGCACATCAAATACTGACCAATACCAGAAAAATATCATGATGCATCATCCAAAAATATTCTGTGCCGACCATCTGATGTTCAAAATCAGTCAGTATACACCACTGTTTGATATTTTGCTGAAGCAGAGGCAAAACCGCTATGGCCTTGCCTTTAATTATTGATCTTATGAAAAGTCATCATAAGATTCCAGATATGTAGTCACTTCCTACAGATTTTTCTGGCCCTTTTCAAATATTCTTAAATTATCATTAGGAATAGCAGATGCTTTACATTTTTACAATCTTTTGGAAAAAAGTCATTGTGATAAGTCAGAGGAGGCAACCACCCATGATCTTTTCATGATGTATAGCATCTTAGGCATTTGAAATAAGGAAATTGAAATGTTAACTATATTAATAACATCATAAGAGAAGACTTTAGTGATGTATGGGGCCAAAGAGACTAACCTTCCTCTATCGGGTTTCTAAGTATATACTGATATAAGATGAAAAGTCAGACTAGCTGGACGAAATTTATGTTTCCCAAACATTTGGAACTGGTACTATTTTCTTCCTCATTTACAGCACCCCATGTTTTATATGATGTGGTGACACACAATGATAGTAAATTAAGCACCACATGCTTATAGTAAGACTTACTCAGAAATTTCCAATCTGCTATCAGGAAGACAATAAAAATATCGGTACTCTTTTCTTTCCCAGATATTTTTACTCTAGAAAAAAAAAAAAAAACAGTTTTAAATAGCCAGTAATTCATTGGATATTTGCTTGCTGTTACTTCTTCATATAACAGTATATTGAAATAATCTTATTAAATATACTATAAGACTAAATTGCAACATTTTTCTCTTGGAAAATTATTCTTTTTCCTCAATGCCAGCTGGTAACCTTTCACTGCTTGACATGTCAAACAGGGTATTCTGCAAAAAAAAAAGCATTTTTTAATTGACACTTTTAGGCCCACATTCAGTATATTGTTTGAATGGCTAGGGAAGAATAGAAAGCATTTCTTTTTTAAAAAAAAGTTATTTTATGAAAAAGAATATGACTTGGCCTCAGATTTGATTTATCCATGTCATGTGTGTATGTTAGAAATGTATGTCTTTTTTCAGTTATGCATTCATGTCAAATGCATTTAGTGAAAGTTGGGTTTTCTTTTTTAAAAGATGCCATTATTTTATTGCCAAGCAAATAGAAATTACTTGCAGAGCAATAAGTACTCACCGATCTCATTTTCGTTTTAAAAAAATATCTTTTTAGTTTTTTTTAATACAAAGATTTTGACAATAGATTTTTTCCCCTTGACCTAATTCAGACTCAGTAACGTATTCTATAGTACAAGGGCAATGTTGGTGGCAGTTAGTTTTTTTCAATATTAATGAGGAGTTTTGTCAACATTGGAAACTTAGGAAATCTTGGACAATCTGAATTAGAAAACATATAGAAATGCATATGGAAATAGGAACTTGATTTTTTTTGTAGTTTTTACTTGCTTTCAAGAAAAAATATATAGAATTTTTAAATCTTCTTAAACATAAATTTTATTGATAACAGCAAGTGAATCAGAAACCTATGGATTATATTTTCTTTTATATAAGGAAGACTGAGAACTTAGTGTCTGGAATGGTTGGTGAAACTTTTTCAATTTTTGCAATTTCAAGACTGACGTAAGTAAAGTGACAAAAACTCTGGAATGCTAGAATAATTACTAATGAGTGCATAAGTCAGGGTACCCAGAGAAACAGAACTAATAGGATGTGTCAATATACAAGGGAATATCAAAAAGTTCATGGAAAGATTTGTATAATCTTTTAGTTATATTTTTCCATAAAATTTTTGAAGTGCTCTCACATATACTTGTGGACATATATATGCATGTGTACATAGAGAGAAAGAGAGAGAGGAGAGAGATTTTAAAGAATTGTCTCATGTGATTGTGGAAAGTGGCAAGCCCTAATCTGCAGTGCAGACTGGCAGGTTGGAGACCAGTAAAAAGTTGAGTCCAAAGGCAATCTGGCAGGTGAATTCCCTTTCTAGGACAACCTCAATCTTTTCCTCTTAAGGCCTTCAACTGATTGGATGAGGCTAACTTACATCATGAAGCATAATCTGCTTTACTCAAAGTCTTTTATTTAAATGTTAATCTCATTTAAAAATACCTCCACAGGGCCATTTAGACTTGTTTGAACAAATACTTGGGTACCATGGTCTAGGCAGGATGACACAAAATTATCCATCACATGTGGCATTGGCAGTCTGTGCTTACCAATAATTAGAATTATTTTACCAACCTCTTCAAAGTGTGCATTGCTAACTATCAAATTTAGAATGATATAAGTGCCCCTTTATTTCTTCTTAACTCTCTCAAAAATTATATCATTTTAATGTCCTTTTATTTCCAATGCAACCTTTCTCCATGTCTTTTTCATCTTCTCAACTCTTGCATTCACAGTAAGAACTGCAAACCATTACTGAAAGAAATTAAGGAAGACACAAAAAGATGGAAAGATATTCCATGCTCCTGGATTGGAAGAATTAACATTGTGAAAATATCTACAATACAGAAAGAGATCTACAGATTCAATGCAAACCACATCAGATGAGTAGATATGGAAAATGTGGTATATCTACACAATGGATTACTACTCAGCTATAAAAAAGAATGAAATACTGCCATTTGCAATGACATGGATGGACCTAGAAAGAATTATATTAAGTGAAACAAGTCAGGCACAAAAAGAGAAATATCACATGTTCTCACTTATTTGTGGGAACTAAAGATAAATAAATAAATACACAAAAAAACCAGAAGGGGGGGGGGTAGGGAAGAAGACATAACAATTACAATTCCTTGAAATTGTTATGACAAGCATACAGAAAGGACATTGTTGGGAGGGAGGGGGGAGAGGGAGGAGGGAGGGAGGGTTCGGTAATTGGCCACAATAATCAACCACATTGTATATTGACAAAATAAAATTAAAAAAAAATACCAATGACATTCTTCACAGAAATGGAAAAGACAATCTTAACATTCATATGGAACAACAAAAGAACCCAAATAGCCAAAGTAATCCTGAGCAGAAAAAATAAAGCCTGAGGCATAACACTATCTGACTTCAAATTATACTACAAAGCTATAGTAACCAAAACAGCATGGCACTGGCATAAAAATAGACACTGAGACCAGTGGAGCAGAATTAAGAACCCAGAAATCACCCCTCAGGCTTAAAGCCATCTGATATTGAGCAAAGGCAACAAAACTCTACATTGTGGAAAAGACTGCCTCTTCAATATGTGGTACTGGGAAAACTGGATACCCACATGCAGAAGAATGAAACTTGATATGCACCTCTCACCATATACTAAAATCAACTCAAAATGGATTAAAAACTTAAGTATAAGAAATTAAATTGTAAAATTAATAAGGGGAAATATAGGTGAAAAACTTCAGGAACTAAGTTTGGGCACAGACTTTATGAACATGAGCCCCAAAACACAAGCAACAAAACATAAAATAAACAAATGGGACTGTATCAAACTAAAAACCTCTGAACAGCAAAGGAAACAATCAATAGAGTGAAACAACAACCTACAGAGTGGGAAAAATTTTTGCTAACTATGCATTTGACAAGGGATTAATATCCATAATATACAAGGAACTCAAGCAATTACATAGTAAAAAACCATCTAAAAAATGGGCAAAAGAGCTGAATACACATTTTTTAAAGGAAGACACACAAATGGCCAACAGGTACATGAAAAAATGCTCAACATCACTAGTCATCAGGGAAATGCAAATTAAAACCACATTGAGATATCACCTCACCCCAGTTAGACTGATTATAATAAAAAAAGACGGTGAATAACAAATGCTGGTGAGAGTGTGGAAAGAAGGGAACACTCCTGCACTGTTGGTGGAATTGTAAATTAGTACAACCACTATGGAAAACAGTATGGAGTTCTCTCAAACAACTACAGATAGATCTTCCATATGATCCAGCAATCCCACTTCTGGGTATATACCCAGAGGAATGGAAATCATCACGTTTAAGGGATACTTGCATTCCCGTGTTCATCAGAGCTCTGTTCACAATAGCCAAGACATGGAACCAACCTAAATATCCATCGATGGATGATTGAATAAGGAAACTTTGGTATATATACACCATGGAATACTACTCTGCTGTAAAAACAGAATGAAATTCTCCCATTTGCAACAACATGGATGAGCTTGAAAAAACTTATGTTGAATTAAATAAGCAAAACACAGAGGGATAAATACCACATGTACTCAATTGTAAGTGGGAGCTAAGAGAGAGAGAAGGAAGGAAAGAAAGACCACAGTGGTGTGTTGGACTTGCAGAGGGGGAGAGCATACCTAGGGATACAAAGTGGAGTGGGAGGGAAAAGTGGAGAGAGAGGGAGGTTGGGGATCATTGGGTGGGGGACATTGAGTACAAATGCAATTTGTGGTAATGGGCATGCTGCCAGTATGGATTTGGCTTTCACATCTTGGGCAGAAGGGGTAACAATCAGCTTTGTATCTCAGGAATATTCATAACCAATAAAAAAACAAAAACAAAACAAAACATTCTTGCATTCACATCAATGCATGACAATTTTCTTAATTTAATTACTTTTCATGAAAGAGGAAAGATACAATCCTGTGATTATAACAACACAATTTTGAATCTCTGATACCAGTTGACTTCTCATTTATGGCGCTTATCCCACTCCCATGTCCTGCTTCCAGCTTCTTTAAGGTTATGTTTTATATACCTAGCACTTGCCTGTGTGTGTGTGTGTGTGTGTGTGTGTGTGTGTGTGTGTGCGCGCGCGCGCGCGCGCACGCGAGAGAGTGTGTTTGTGTGTGTTGGGTCTTTTCTGATGAAATAAATTTATTTTTCCAATCAAATATCTCTAAAGTAGAAGACAAAAATTTTCAGAGCTCAATGAATATAAAGGAATAATTACATACGTGAATATCAAAGATTACAAAGTTAATAATTAAAATTCCAAGCAGAGACAACTGTAGGCAGAGGTTAAAATTCAGGAAAACAGAACGTAGGGCTCAAAATTGTTACACATTATAGTCATCCAAAGGACAGGTCCTCTGTAAAATATGATGTATGTCATAGTCATTGCTCTTTGTTTCACAAATGTGTATCACCATCTGAAAGGAGACACCGTGCTGGGAAGGACTTGAAGAGGTTATTCTATGGATTCTAATGCCTCCATTTTGTACTTCATCTATTGATGATGGGCCCCTTAGACCAAATATTTAGGAAAATATTAGCTATCATATTTTAGGATAGCACATTCTATTGTTACTGAGCTTCAGAAAATGCATTATAATGTCTGTATAGTATCCTCTTGTTACAGAAAATAACAGTCTTCTGCCTAAACACATTCCATATGGAAGCTAATAACAGTTGATCTTTTATTAATCGTGCTACATTCTTCAGACTACTGTTTCAAATGTTTTTACAAGGCCACTAAAGCCTCAGAGTAAAATGAGTACATAGTCGCCAACATACATTCCTGGGCATGTGGCCAGAGGGGCAACTGGTAACCCCAGCAAGACAGTTTGTGATGATATGTGACATCATCTAAACCATTCATCCTCCCTTACTTTATGCTTTGCTCATTTGCTAGTTATTGCCTGACATTTATTACATTTTTCTCCTTCACTCATATATATTTAGGCAAAAGCCCTCTTGAGCAGGTTCTCCAGACTCTAGTAAAAGTAATTGTTCCTATGCTCGCAAGATGAACTTCATCCCTTGCTATGAGCTCATAATTCTGACATGTAATTCCATTATCTGGGAATCAAGATGCTGTTTATTGATACCATATGCAAAGCCCATTGTACAAATCTTAGGTCTTTCTTTCTTAAGTCTTAACTCTTGGGAAGATGATATGATGACAGCACCATCTGTGCTCCCAAGACTTTCATCTCTGACCCCCAAAAATATAGTTCTTAAAGTGTCATTCATCTCAGTATGGGTCAGTAGGAATGCTATGTGGATAACAACATGTGTCCTTCAGGAAGATGACACAAGCCCGGTTTGGCAGCAATCCACATTCAGTCATTTCAGTACCTGTCAATGAAAAATCACCAAACACCATCTCTAGTTTCTTCCTCTAAGGCCCAGGTTGTTTTGAACTGCTTTGTTCCTTGGAATTCTTTGTGGAAGTTGTTTGTAAAGAATTATGCCCTGCTTCTTTTGCATCTGGAGCTCAATCTTTTAAACCATAAGTCTACCTAATCCAATATTTTAAAAATTGTTTCCTGCTTCTTCATTTTTTTCCCACATGCAGGCATACGTTATATAAACCATGTGATGTAAAGAATAGTAGACTGAACTAGAATCCAGGTGTCCTGATTTCCAGTTCTGAAACTGGAAATAACTTTGTAGTATTGGGTGCATTTTAAACTATTCTTAGGACTCTATTTCCTCATCTGAAAAAACTCATGTAATGGGATGGTAATTGTACAGCATCAGAGTGTCAGTTGACTTTTAAGTAGGAATTTATCTTTCTCTTTCATGTAAATGAAATATGAAATGACATTTGGAAAAATGCTCACTGGGTTTTAAAAAGAAAACACATTGTATTTGGTTTACTTTGTCCTTAAAAACAAGAAAGCATTTCACTATGATGTTAAACTAAATTGTATGTTCCCACAAACAGTCTAGAAGTTATAATAATGTTATTCATTTAAAACCCTTCAAGAGCTACCATGTGGGTGATATTTAAAGATCATTGTTCTGAAGCAATAATGTAGAATGAGTTACTGAGCTATCAACAGCCTGAATTGGTGACAAACATAATTGTACATAAATGTTTTATATGATGCACATTCTTGAGTATTGACAACTACATGCCATTAAATCCAAACTTATTTATCACTACTGTTCTGTGCAAGGATTTTATGTAAATTATTTCCCTTGAACGAGCTTTCTATTGTAAATATATTTTATTTATAAAAAGTCTTATTAAATTAACAGGCTCATGGTTTTACCATTTTCCTTATTAAGGGAAGTTACCATTTCCTTATAATAATAACAGTTTAATTCAGAAATTAACATATGAAAGATCTGAAAAGGTGGAAGACTTCCCTGGGACATTTTACTTTACACAACACAGTCTTGCATTCTAGAATTGTGTAGTAGAAATTCAGTGAACTTTGGATATCACACATTTGCCTAGGATAGAATTTACTTTGTTTTCTTTTATCAGATTCTTTTTGAAGGTGTAATATATTCCAAGCACCATGATAGGCACTGTGAATACAAAGACAAAAAGGCACAATTGCTGCCCTTCAAGAACTCACTGTTTCTTGTGGGGAGACAGGTACGTTAGGACAAGATGGTAAACAGAGCACTTACACATACCTCTTCCCTTTTCAGTTCCCAACATACAAGTAAAATGAAGGTGAAGAAATATATTTAAAACTAAGTACACAGGAAGGGAGCCCATCCATGGAAGACAGATTTTAACAAATTTCTGGCAGACAAAATAGATGGATGTATGAGTCATTAATGAAAGAACAGCAAGGCATGTAGAACACTTAGAGAGGGAGTGATAATTGATGAAAAACAGAATTCTCTTGCAGAACCCCCAAAGAGGCTACAAGTGAAGAGACAGCAGATGCTTTGATGAGTGGGAGGGAGAAATAGATCTAAGAACAAGATGATTAACGGAAAACTTATATGGCAGAAATGAGTCACCCACACCTCTTTACAATTCCTTATGCTCGATGCTCAGCATTGAGGATCTTTATAACAGGTACAAACACAAATCAATAAGCTGTCAGAAAAATAAGGGTGGTTAGTTTGAGTATAAGAGACCCAGAGTGAAATGTTCCTTGCCCTGTTATATATGGGTCCCCAGCACAAGAGTCACCCCCATGATTTCTCATTCTAACGCAGTTTCTGCTGAATGCAATCTCCCCATCAGTCTTCTCGGTCCCTTATTCTTAAGTATGGATTGGCTCTCATGACTCAATGGAAGTTTATGAAGGTATTGCAACATGAAAAAGAATGATGAAGATATACTAAATAAAAAATAATGTTGATGAAATAGGAGTAATTTAGAAAATCAAAACACTTTTTAAAAATCTCATAAGCATCCTCAGGTGAATTTGAGGAGGTTCTGAGGTTCTGCAGACACAAACAGATTAACAGAATGCTAAAAAAAAGAAAAAGAAAAAGAAAGAAAGAAAATAAAAAATAGTTAGAAGAAAGAAAAAAGGAAAAAATCTTGGAAATTAAAGTCATTATTGGAATAGTATATTTAATAGGAAAGATGGAAGATAAATGTGAGGTTAATTGCTCACTTGATGTAACTATAGAAAAAACAAAGGAATATGCAAGAGAAAAGATGAGATGAATTCAGGATGTCTGACATTTGGATAATAGTTCTTGGTAAAAAGGGTGAAGAGAAGAGAGGTAAAACGATCAAAGATAAAAGCATCAAAAATTTCCTCAGAGCTAAAGGGAGAAACAAACCTAATTAAAAAGGCTTTTCATGCATTATACTTTAAAATATCTAGACACATTATTGTGATATATAAGAAAACAAAGAGTCTAAAATCATAACTGACAGATAATCAGACCATCACTAACTTAGCATCACAGATCAAAATGGAGAAACACTTTCAAAGTTCTTACAGAAAATGATTTCATTGTAGATGTATATACTGAGGCACACTTTCACTAAAACGTTAGGAATAAATAAATATTTTAAAACCTGAAAGAATTCAGGAAGCATACCTGGCGAAAAATCTTTCTCAAGAAGTTAATAGAGGATATATTCCAGCAAATTAAATGAGTAAACCAAGAATGAGGAAAGTTTGAAATTCAGGAAGAAATAAATATAAGGAAAGAGAGTAGAGAATTTCCAACATATAACTTTATAGTTGATCTAAAGTGTAGTTTAAATCAAAAGGAAATACATGGGAGAAATGTATGAAATGATATGTATGAATATATATGGTATGTATTCTTCTTATATAACCCAGTGACCATTACAGGGGAACTGCGGAGGAGAAAATGTAATCAGCACATGACTTGGTCCTATTTTAAACTCTATTTTACATTTGAACCATATTTTCATAATAAAATTATAGACAAATTATGGAAGATTTAATTTGCTTTAAAAGAAGAATATGAAACTAAAGATGCAGAAAGTGAATAAAGGTGGGTTGGAGAGAAGGAGGGCACTAATGCCCTCAATTTACAAAGTAAGTGTCAAAATACAATGATCGAGGTTGATAAAACATGAATAGTAATAGTTACCTTGAATTTGCAGATGGGACCAGTGGAAAGAGAAACTGAGAATTATGAGATAATTATTTGGGGAGGAGGAAGTTTGGATATTTGAGTGGCGAGTTAAAAGCTTTTTCTTTTAAAATGAGATATCAATTTATATTTAATAAATCAGACAGAAAATTAAAATTTTTCCTTTTTTATTATTGTTTACAATTCTGTGGGTATTCACAAGGTAAATTAAATGTATAAATGTTTTTAAATGGTTGCTTTCGGGGGTTGGTGGGTTAGCTCACTTGGTTAGAGCTCTGTATTGATAGTACCAGGGTCAATGGTTCAGATCCTAGTACTGGGAGGCTGCCAGAAAAAAAAAAAAAAAAAAAATGGGAAAGTAACAAAATATTGCTTCTGGATAAAGAAACTGTGTATGAGGGATTTGATGCAGTGTTAATGTTATTGCACACTCATTGGTAGTATTTGATATTTCAAACTTTTATGTGTGATGGAGTTTGGATGTGTAGTCCCCTCCAAAACTCATGTGGAAATTTGATTCCTAATGTGGCAGTGTTGGAGACTGATTGAGTCATGGGGGCGGATCCCTGATGAATGGATTAATGCTCTCCCTGCGGTGGGGAGTAATGAGTGAGTTCTCACTCTATTAGTTGCTGCGAGAGCTTATTGTTTATGGGACCCTGGCACCTCCCCTCTCTCTTTCTTTGTTTCTCTCTCTTGCTTCCTGTCGCCATATGATCTGCTTTTACCCACTGGCTGCCTGCCACTTTCCGCCATGAGTAGAAGCAGCCTGAGGCCCACGTCAGATGCAGCTGTTCCAGAATCATAATATAAATTACCCAGTTTCAAGTATTCTGTTATAGCAACACAAAACGGACTAACACAGAAAATTGGTACCAAGGAGTGGGGTGTTGCTAAACAGATACCTGAAAATGTGGATGCATCTTTGGAGCTGGGTAATGGGCAAAGGTCGTAGGAGTTTGGAGGACTTAGAAGAGAAAAAGACGAGGGAAAGTTTGGAATGTCTTAGAGACATGTGGTGGCGAGCAGAATGCTGATAGAAACATGGACAGTAAAGGCCATGTGGATGACGAGGTCTCAGATAGAAATGAGGAACTTATTGGGAATTGGACAAAAGATAATCCTTGCTACACCATAGCAAGGAACTTGGCCGCATTGTGTCCGTGCCCTTGGACTTTGTGGAAGGTGGGACTTAAGAGTTGTGAACCAGAGCATTTGGCTGAAGAAATTTCCAAGCAGCAAAGCATTAAGGACACTGCATGGCTACTTCTAACAGCCTCCTCTGAGTTATGGCGGCAACGGCATGATGTAAAGCCAGAATTTAAAATGGAAGCAGAGCGTAAATATTTGTAATATTTGCAGCCTGGCCATGTGGTAGAGAAATGGAGAGCCGGAGAACAATGCAAGGTGAAGCAGATAAACTGGTTGCTAAAGACATTATCTTGGCAGTGAAGCAGCCAGATGCTAAGAGCCAAGACAATGAGAGAAAAGCCCTGAAGGCATTTCAGAAGTCTGGAAGGGTGTCCCACCCATCACAGGCCCTGAGGCCTAGAAGGACTGAGTTGTCCCAGAGGACAGACCTGAGGCACAGCTGCCTTTGGGATCCTGCTGCTCCAGCTAGAACGGCCCCAAGTGTGGTTTGAGGAGAGTAGAGGTCCGAAACCTTGGTGGCATCCACATTGTGTGAAGTTTGCAGGCTGGCAGGCCATGAGAGCAGTGGAGGCGTGGCAGCCTCCACCCAGATTCCAGAGGATGTATGGAAAAGCCTGGAAGCCCAGGCAGAGACCTGTCGCGGGGCGGAGCCACCACAGAGGTCATCTACTAAAGCAATGCCAAGCAGAAAAGTGGGGTTGGAGCCCCCACAGATAGCCCCCACCAGGGAAATGTCTAGTAGAGCCAAGGCAGTGAGGCTGCCTCTAGGACCCCAGAACTTCAGGACACTGGTAACGTGTAACACAGGCTTGGAAAAGCCACAAGCACCAGCGTGGCACACTGGGCTGTGCCTGGCAGAGCTGTGGGAACAAGGTTGCCTTATGCTTCGGGGGCCCAGATGCCCAGTTATGCCCAGGATGCAGGACTTGGAGTCAAAGAACATTATTTTGGAGGTTTAAGACATAACGTGCAACAACATGGATGGACCTTGAGAGAATTATATTAAGTGAAACAAGTCAGGCACAGAAAGAGAAATACCACATGTTCTCACTTATTGGTGGGAGCTAAAAATAAATAAATAAATTCACACACACACACACACACCGGTGGGGGGTGGGGAAGAAGACATAACAACTACAATTCCTTGAAGTTGATACGACAAGCAAACAGAAAGGACATTGTTGGGTGGGAGGGAGGAGAGGGAGGAGGGAGGGAAGTTTCATTAATGGGCCACAATAATCAACCACATTGTATATTGACAAAATAAAATTAAGAAAAAATAAAAATTAAAAAAAAAATTAAAAGGAAAAAAAAAAAAAAAAGACAACGTCTGCCCTGCTGGGTTTCGGACTTGTTTGGGACCTGTTTTTCCTTTCTTCTGGCTTATTCCTCCCTTTTGGAATGGGAATGTATACCCAATGTCTGTTCCACCATTGTATCTTGGTAGTAGATAAATTTGGTTTTGTTTTTCAAGTTCATAGCTGGAAGGACTTTTGGGAATGTATACCCAATGTCTGTTCCACCATTGTATCTTGGCAGTAGATAAATTTGGTTTTGTTTTTCAGATTCATAGCTGGAAGGACTTTTGCTTTTGGTCTCAAATGAGACTTTGGGCTTTGGACTTTTAAGTTGGTGCTGGAACAATCTAAGACTTTTGGGACTGTTGGGATAGTATTTTATATGTGAGAGTGACATGAGTTTTGGGGGGCCAGGGGCGGAATAATGGAGTTTGGATGTGTTGTCCCCTCCAAAACTCATGTGGAAATTTTATCTCCAATGTGGCAGTGTTAGAAACTGATTAAGTCATGGGGGCGGATCCCTGATGAATGGATTAATGCTCTCCCTTGTGGGGGGATTAATGAGTGAGTTCTTCCTCTATTAGTTCCTGCAAGAGCTTATTGTTTATAGGACCCTGGCACCTCTCTCTCTCTCTCTCTCTCTCTCTCTCTCTCTTGCTTCCTGTCTCCATGTGATCTGCTTGTACTCCCCGGCTGCCTGCCGCTTTCTGCCATGAGTAGAAGCGGCCTGAGGCCCATGCCAGATGCAGCTGTCCCAGAATCATAAGCCAAATAAACCTCTCTTCTTTATAAATTACCCAGTTTCTGTTATAGCAACACAAAACGGACTAAAACAATGTGTTATTTTGATAAAAGTAAATTAAAAGAAGTAATTGAGGTATTAAAAATACTAAGATATGACATCTATACAAGGGACTGTGTAAGTACTTTCAGAGGGTGATGGTTAATTCTGATTGTTCTTCCTCCATATACATTTTAATAAGCCATTTAAAATGCAAGGTCATGGATTAGGGTTTTTAGCTTGGGAGAAACTAATGCACTTGCTCAAATGCATTAGGTCTAGGTATATATTTACACATTGATCAATGAAAGTTAATAAGGCTTAATGTTCATTTAGTTCTCTTATGAGAGCATCTCTGTTTAGTCTATGGTTGATGAACAATTATTGATCATTTATCATTATTTAACTTGTGTAATTTTAATTTATTGCTAGCTTTAATTTCTCTTCTAGTAATAATTTTCTTCTATTTGATTACTCTCAAAAGTTACATAAAAAGGATAAAATCATTTGCCTGGATAAAGTTAAGGAAAGATTCAAATCTTAATGCAAAGTTGTCATCTCGAATGTCATTTAAAACATGTTGGTCCACTCTCTGACTAAATGCTCTTGAGATAATGTTCTATTATTTTATTGATCAAGTGTACTAATGCACGGATACTGAGTAATTAAAGAACTAATGCAGGAGAGCTCTGTGTTGAGGAACCACATATCTGGAGTTTGTAGGTAAGATCTCCAAATATTGTTATCTCTCTGACCACTCAGTGCAGTGATATTTAGGTCATACTTCAGCAGTTCACCTTTTAAACACTTTGTCTACATGTATAATTTCTAGTTTCTAGACATTGATATTTGTAAGCAGCACTAAAAACTTTTAGGGATCATGCATTTTATAACTGGCTATATAGAGAAATATAGATGTGAGCCTTATTTCTTTCACTTGGTAAACTATATAAAAGATGAAGATGTCCCTACAAAACAATTGCATATGACCACTTCCTCCAGTGCTTGGTCCAGTCTGATATCTAAAACAATTGTTTTGCTATTACTTTCTTTAAACAATCATTAATTATATTATCTAATTCTATGTATTTTAAACTTAGGGCACTTGTTTTCAAGATTCATTATAAGTTGGTAAAACCCTGCGAAATATCTAATTTGAAATAGAGCTTATTTTTAGATTCGAGTGCATGAGAATAATGATGTTTTAAGAAAGTTGGCAGATTTGGCAAATTCACTGGTAAAATGTGTTTTTATTTTTATATAATTACAAAAACATGTAATTTATCCTCTCAAGCAGAGACTATAGCTGGAGATTGGAGCATAGCCAAAGTGTTGAACATCTTGCAGAAGGGAGTTAAGGGTAATCCAAAAATTATACACTGGCAACTCTCACCTCTGCACCTGCAAAACTAGTTTAAAAGATCTTGGAAGGTGGAACACAAATCATCTGGGTGAGCAAATTTGTTAGGAATAAATCAGCCTGAGCTTTGCAAATGTAAATCATTCCCTCTCTGCCTTGAAAGGATACTTTATGATGCTTAACAGAGAGTAAATAAAGGAGGGTTGCCAGATGTACTCAATTTAGATTTTCAATGCCTCTTAAAAGAGATATTTTTATCCTGAGTATCACCTGATGGTGGGAATCGGTGCATACATTTAGAGAACACACAAGAAGCTTTTTTGCCATCTGGTCAATCTGCAGTCTGGCTTTACCAGAGACCACATAGCTAACTGCCACCCTTGGACATACCCATTTCTTGTTGCAAGTCAATTTCCAAGAAACTATAAATTCTTGGCAACAGAAGAGGGAAAGTTCTGTTCGTGATTAAAAACTGGATAGATGACAAAAAGACAGGATTGTGGATATTGTTTTGCTGTTACAAGGAAAGAGCTGTCTGCTTCTTGGAACGAGGTCAAATATTTAATTCATTATTTAGAATGGAAGGGGGTGAGCTGATCGTATGGAACTGCTGAGTATGAACACTTAGAGGAGATAAAGAATGCTGAGACACTAATGAAAAGACAGTAGACAGAAGCACACACACACATATTCTTGTCTATACAGAATATGAAAAATGAAAATTATTTTCTTTCTTTAACCAATTTATGATGTAATTAAGAAGAACCTAAACAAAGTGGCAATTAATCTTCAATTCAAAGGCTGGAGGCAAATGATTGACACAGAGGAATTATAAACAGATTACAAAGGAAAAGCAAACACTCTGGATTGAAGTGGTAAGTGCAGATGTGATTTGGTCCTAAAAAGAGGTGCATGTCAGAGATAGGATAAGACATTTGGTCAGGTGAAAAATGTGAGCCAAGAACACAGAAAATTTTAGTGTTTTATGTGGCACTTAATAGACCATTTATTTACTTATTTATTTTTATTGTAACTTAGTTGATTGTACATGTCTGTAGGGTACAGAGTTGAATATTATTAACTGTGTGCAATACATGATACTACTCAAATTAGGATAATTAGTATAGTCAACATTATAATGTAATTGTTTTTCCTGTCCCTTTACCAATTCCTCCCTTACCCCCACTCCCCCTCAGCCTTTCCCACCTCTGGTAAAGTCAGTTTTGTATGCTCCTTTTGAAAGTTCAACATATTGTGATTATTGTTTTTCTTTCTTTCTTTCTTTCTTTCTTTCTTTCTTTCTTTCTTTCTTTCTTTCTTTCTTTCTTTCTTTCTTTCTTTCTTTCTTTCTTTCTTTCTTTCTTTCTTTCTTTCTGTCTTTCTTTTTTTGTTTATTTCATCTCTCTCTTTCTCTCATTTATTTTTTAGCTCCTATTTATGAATGAGGACGTGGTATTTTTCTTTCTGTGCCTGGTTATTTCACTTAACATAATCTTCTCTAAGCTCATCCATATTGCTGCGAATGGCAGTATTTCATTCCTTTTTATGGCAGAGTAGTATTCCATTGTGTAAACGTACCACATTTTCCTTATCCTGTCTTCTGACGATGGACACTGAGGTTGGTTCCAACTCCTGGCTACTGTAAACAGAGTAAACGTAGGAGTGCAGTATCCCTTCAGCATGATGACTTCCATTCCTTCAAGTATATACCCAGCAGTGGAACTGCTGGTTTATATGGCAATTCTATCACTAGCTGTTTGAGGAATCTCCATAGCGTTTTCCATAATGGCTGCACAATTTACAGTCCAACCAACAGTGTAGGAGAATTCCCCCTTTTCCCCATTCTTGCCATCATTTGTTATTCTCCATATTTTTGATAATAGCCAGTCTAACTGGGGTGAGATGATATTTCCATGTGGTTTTGATTTTCATTTCCCTGATGTTGAGAGATGTTGAACTTTTTTTCACGTGTCTGTTGGCCTTTGAGAAATGCCTATTTATTTCCTTTGCCTATTTTTTAATTGGGTCTTTTTTTGCTTTACTGTTAAGTTGTTTCAGTTCCTTGTATATTTCAGATATTAATCCTTTGTTGCATGCATAGTTTGCAAAAATTTTCTCTCACTCTATAGGTTGTCTTGTCACTCTGTTGTTTTCCTGTCAGAAGGCTTCTAGTTTGATAAGGTCCCATTTTTTTTTCCCCTTCTGTTGCCTGTGCTTTTGGGGTCATATTCATAATGTCTTTGCCCAGTCTTACTTCCTGAAGTAATTCCCTCATGTTATTTTCTTTCAGGAGATTTATAGTTACAGGTCTTATATTTAAGTCTTTAATCCATTTTGAGTTGATTCTGGTATATGGCAAGAGGTACAGGTCTTGTTTCATTCTTCTACATATGAATGTCCAGTTTTCCCAGCACCATGTATTGAAAAGGGTGTTTTCCCCAATGTACGTTCTTGGTGCCTTTGTTGAGTATTAGTTGACTATAAGTCTGTGGGTTGATTTCTGGGTTCTCTATTCTGTTCCACTGATCTGAGTGTCTGTTTTAATGCTAGCACCATGCTGTTATGGTTACTATAGCTTTGTAGTATAATTTGAAGTCAGCTAGTGTAATGCTATATGGTTTTTGCTCAGGATTGTTTTGGCTATTTGCGTTCTTTTGCTGTTCCATATGAATGTTAGGATGGTTTTTTTCTATTTCTGTGAAGAATGTCATTGTTCTTTTAATGGAGATTGCACTGAATGTCTAGATTACGTTAAGTAGTATGGACATTTTCACAATGTTTATTCTTCCAATTCAAGAATATGGAATGTCTTTCCATCTTTTTGTGTCCTCTTTAATTTCTTTCAATTGTGATTTGTAGTTATCATAGTAGAGACCTTTCACCTCCTTGGTTAACTTTATTCTTAGGTATTTTATTTTTATTTTTTGTAATTATTGTAAATGCACTAGCTTTCTTGATTTCTTTTTCTGCTGGCTTGTTGTAGCCCATTTAGCAAATAAATGCCTCCAATCATGATTTTTGAACAGGGAAACAATCATAATCACACCAAACATTTGTTTATGCAAGGATTCTTCAAAATTTTCATTGAAAAATAAAATCTTCCCAGAAATTTTTGAAGTACCCTTGTATTTATTAATATTATGTAATACACAAAGAAAAGGTAACATACATGGGTGAAAGACCAATGATGCAAAAGGGTTGGAGTTGGATGTGTTTTGAACCTTGACTCTATTGCATAAAGTCATTTTTTAAAAAAGTACTTTATATGAATATTAAGCACAAATCAAATTCAAATAAGTATTTTTGAGAGAGAGCAGGAACCATAGACAAGCTGAACTCCTAAGGAAAAATAAATAAGAAACTAATGCAAAAAAACTTGAAAAGAAAAAAAAGAAAAACTAGCTCTTCAAGATAAAATTAAATTAAAAGTTAAAATTTTTTGATAAGTAAAATTGTGTGCCATTGGCACACCAAGAAATAGACAGTCTGATGAGAAAGAATAGAAAACCCAGAAATAAATCCACTTTATAAATGAATTAGGCACTAAATGGTGTGGGAACAAGTAGATAGAGGCCTGATAAGAATTCATAAATAACATCACATATCAGGATCTATTCCAACTAGATAAAACATTCAAATATACAAAACAAAGATATAAATGGATATGAAAAAAATGTAGAATTATTTTATAATCTTAGATTGAAGAGCTCTTTTCTTAAAAACTATTTCAAATTCCACTAGACAATATTTTTCAGAAAGTGTTAAATTCAATTCTGTAAAAGTGAAAAAATCCTGTACAAAAAAATCTCATAGCAAAGTCAAGTAATAATAATCCAGAAAAATATATAGTACTTATGATAGAAAAAGGCTAATATTCATAACACATAAAAGAGTTCCCACAAATAGATAAGGAGGGGAGGTATAGTAGGGGCCTATGACACCCCCCTCATTCCAACAGGGAAGACCAAGAGGCTTCTGGCAGTGGCTTGGTTGTCACTGGGCTGGGTGCAGATGACAGGGGGGCATGGCTGAGACCCTCAACCCCCCACTCTCCCTGCTCAGGAGCCTGGGGTGCTTCTGGTGGTGGCTCATTGGTCATTGCTGGGCTGGATGTGGTTGTCGGGGGTGTATGGCTAAAGCCCACAGCCCTCTCCCATTCCCAGCTTGGGAGCCCAGGGGGCTTCCAGTCCTAAGTTTTATAAGTGTTCTTTGGTGGTGTTAGACATTTTCTAGTTAATATGAAAACTTTGTCTCTGATCTGTGGGTATTTTGTTTTGTCTTTCAGTTCTGTGTTGGATTACTCATTGTTCCTGCCAGTTAAACACTGCACTGGAACTAATTTGTTGTCCTTTGGTAACATCAAAAAAGAGGAAACTTCCTAAGAGAACAGTACTTGAGCCCTGTGGTTGAAGCAAATTGCTGCTTTGCTGCCGATTCTCTGAGGAAGGCTTTTTGTGCAGCTCAGGTTTTAATTGTTGACCTTGTAAGTTCTTCTGAATCTTGTGAGTTCTGGTACACCTGGGTTCTATGGACGCTCTGGTCTGGGCCTAAGTGTTTTCAGCAAACCGAACCCCCTGCAGTTCTACATTCCTCACCAGTCTCCACTGAGTGGTCCTGTAATGATTGGAGGGCAGATTCACTGTCAATGCTGTGCCCCAATGTTCCCCTAGAGGCCAATCTTCCTCACTGCCTGCACTCCAAACACTTCCCATGGGATGGGCCATGCACCAGTCCCTTGCAATAATTCATCAACCTCCAGTGGTTTCATTCTTCAGTTGTCTGTGGCCCCTCACTCCTATGTGAGTCCACACGAACTCTGGTACTTGTCTTGCTGGCCTGGGGGCCACCAAGGCACTCTTCTAACCTGCATCCTCCAAGCAGCTTCATACAAAGGGCACAGCAGTGGCCTTTGCCAGCTGTTGCTCCGTGTGCTCATCAGGGCTGGCCTCAAAATGGCCAAAACTCAAAATGGTTTGAGTGGTCCTTTCTTTCTCTCATTGTGGCTTCTGCTTTCGTGAGCTCTGTAGGTCTCTCCTCCTCTTCCCCTGAGTTCTAGTGGCCCCAGCTTGGCTGTTGTTCCTTTTTAACAGTTAGAAATTGATTTATTGTGGGAGAAAGTGAAGCTGGGGAATGTCTATTCTGCCATCTTGACTGGAAGTCTTCCTTGCTTCTGTACTTACAGGAAAAGTTTTCAGCTTTTCCCTATTCGGAATGATATAGGCAGTGGGTTTGTCATGTATGGCTTTTATTGCATTGACATACTTTCCTTCTATACCTAATTTGTTGACAGTCTTTATCATGAAGGGATGTTGAATTTTGTCAAATGCTTTTTCTGTGTCTATTGAGATAATCATATGGGTTTTGTTCCTGATTTTATTGATATGCTATATCACATTTATTGATTTGCTTGTATTTAATCATCCTTATGTCCCTGAGATGAATCCCACTTGATCATGGTGTGTAATTTTTTTAGTGTGTTGCTGCATTCTGTTTGCTAATATTTTGTTGAGGATTTCTGAATCTATGTTCCTCACAGATATTGGCCTGCATTTGGCTTTGTTTGTTTTATCTTTGTCTGGCTTTGGTATCAGAGTGATACTGGCCTCATAGAAGTTTGGGAGAATGGCCACTGTTTTAATTTTTTGGAATAGTTTGAAGAGAAGAGTTATTAATTCCCCTTTAAGGTTTGGTAGAATTCAGCAGTAAAGCCATCCAGTTCTGGGCTTTTCTTTGTTGGGAGACTGCTGATTACTATTTCAATCTTATTGCTTTCTATTGGTTTGTTCAGGTTTTCTGTGTCTTCTTGGTTTGGTCTTGGTAGTTTGTATTTGTTGAGAAATTTTTCCATTTCCTCCAGGTGTCCTATATTAGTTGGCATGTAGTTCTTTGTAATAATCTGTAAAAATTCTTTGTATTTCTGTGGTATTGATTATAATGTCCAATTTCATTCCTTATTTTTGTTATTTGGACCTTCTCTCTTCTCTTCTTTTCTGAGTTAGCCTTACTAATGGTTCGTCTATTTTGTTTACCTTTGCCCCCAAAGCAACTTTTTCTTTCATCGATCATTTATTTCACTTTTTGGGTTTCTAATTCATTTAGTTGTACTCTGATCTTAATTATTTCTTTCCACCTGCTAATTTTTGGATTAGATTGTTCTTGTTTTCTAGTTTTTCATGTGTAACATTAGGTAGTTTATTTGAAATGTTTCTATTCATTTGATGTCAGGGTTTATTGGAGTAAACTTCCCTCTTAGGACTGCTTTTGCAGTATCTCACAGGTTTTGGTATGATGTATCTTTCTTTTCATTCACGTCAAGAAATTTTTCAACTTCCTGTTTAATTTCTTCTTAGACCCGTAAATCATTCAGGAAGATATTGTTTTTGTTTGCTTGCTTGTTTGTTTGTTTTTAATTGCATATGAAGTATTCATGGGATACAAGGCTGATTGTCCTCACTTATGCCAAAGATGTGATGGTCAGATCCATACTGGTAGCTTGCCCATTACCACAAATTGTGATTGTACCCCATGTCCCACACCAAATTATTCCTGACCTCCCTCCCAATTTACCTTTCCCACACTCCACTTTGTATCCCTAGATATGCTCTCTCCCTGTGCAAGTCCAATACACCCCTGTGGTCTTTCCTTCCTTCCTTCTTTCTCTCTCAGCTCCCACTTATGAGTGAGTATATGCAGTATTTATCTCTCTGCACTTTGCTTATTTCGCTCAGCATAAATTTCTCAAAGTTCATCCATGTTGTTGCAAATGGGAGAATTTAATTCATTTTATGGCAGAATAGTATTCCATGGTATGTATATACCACATTTTCCTTATCCAATTGTACATTGCAGGACACATGTTGGTTCCACATCTTGGCTATTGTAAACACTGCTGTGATGAAAACAGGAGTACAGGTATCCCTTCGACATGATGATCTCCATTCCTTTGGGTATATACCCAGAAGAGGGATAGCTGGATCATATAGAAGATCTATCTGTAATTGTTTAAGAAACTTCCATACTGTTTTCCATAGTGGGTGAACTAATTTACAATCCCACCAACAGTGCAGGAGTGTCCCCTTCTTTCTATACCTTCGCCAGCATTTGTTAGTCTCCATCTTTCTGATTATACACAGTCTAATTGCAATGAAGTGATATCTCAGTGTGGTTTTAATTTGCATTTCCCTGATGACTAGTGATGTTGAGCATTTTTTCATGTACCTGTTGGCCATTTCCACGTTTTCCTTTGAAAAATGTTTATTTAGCTCCTTTGCCCATTTTATAATTGGGTTATTTGTTTTTTTTTTTTTTTGCTGTGTAATTGCTTAAGTTCCTTGTATATTCAGGATATAAATCTCAGTCAAATGCATAGTTAGCAGAAATTTTCTCCCACTCTGTCGGTTGTTGTTTCACTCTGTTGATGGTTTCCTTTGCTATGCAGAAAGCTTTCAGTTTGATTTAGTCCCATTTGTTTATTTATTTATTTATTTATTTATTTTGTTGCTTTTGCTTTCAGGCTCATGTTCATAAAGTCTGTGCCCAGACCTAGTTCCTGAAGTGGCTCACCTATATTTTACCTTAATAATTTTACAGTTTCAAGTCTTATACTTAAGTATTTAATCCATTTTGAATTGATTTTAATATATGGCGAGAGGTGCATGTCTAGTTTCATTTTTCTGCATATGGATATCAAATTTTCCTAGGACCACTTACTGAAAAGGCAGTATTCTCCCCAATGTATGTTTTTGTTTCCTTTGTCCAATATTAAATGGCTGTAAGCCTGAGGGGTGATTTCTGGTTTCTCTTTTCTGCTTCACTGGTCCAAGTGTCTATTTTTATGCCAGTGCCATGCTGTTTTGGTAAATAAAGCATTGTAGTATAATTTGAAGTCAGGCAGTGTTATGCCTCCAGCTTTTTTTTTTTCCACTCTGGATTGCTTTGGTTATTCAGGGTCTGTTGTTTCATATGAATGTTAAGATTGTTTTTTCCATTTCTATGAAGAATGTCATAGGGGATTGCATTGAATTTGTGCATCTCTTTGGGTAGCTTCCTCTGGTAGATCCCATTGGGACATTTTTACAATTTTAATTCTTCTAATCCAAGAGCATGGAATCTCTTTCCGTCTTTTTGTGTCTTCTTTAATTTCTTTCAGTAGTGGTTTGCAGTTCTCATTGCAGAGATCTTTTACCTACTTTGTTAAATTGATTCCTAGTCATTTTATTTTTTCCAGACTGTTGTAAATGGGCTTATGTTCTTGATTTCTCTTTTTGTTAGCTCATTATTGGAGAATATAAATGCAACTGATTTGGGGGCATTTATTTTGTATCCGGCAGTGTTACTGAAATTATTAACCAGCTCTAGGAGTTTTTGATGGAGTGTTTAGGTTTTTCTATATATAGTATCATGTCATCTACAAATAGAGACAGTTTGACTTCATCTTTTCCAATCTGGGTTCCCTTTATTTCTTTCTCTTGCATGACTACTCTGGCTAGTACCTCTAGTACTATGTTAAATAGAAGTGGTGAGAGTGGGCATCCTTGTCTTGTTCCTGTTTTTTAGGTAAAAGCCTTCAGTTTGTCCCCATTCAGAATGATACTGGCACTGGGCTTGTCATAGATGGCTTTTATTGTGTTGACATACTTTCATTTTATACACTATTTGTTGGGAGTCTTTATCATGAAGGGATGTTGAATTTTGTCAAATGCTTTTTCAGTGTCTATTGAGATAGTCATATGGTTATTGTCCTTGATTTTGTTGATGTGATGTATTACATTTATTGACTTTCGTATGTAGAACCATCCTTGCATAACTGGGATGAATCCCACTTGATCATGGTGTATAATTTTTTTGATGTGTTTTTGTATTCTGATTGCTAATATTTTGTTGAGGATTTATGCATCTATGTTCATCATGGATATTGGCCTGTAATTTTCTTTTTCTTTTGTGTGTTATCTGGTTTTGGTATTGGAGTTATATTGGCCTCATAGAATGAGTTTGGGAGAATGGCTTCTGTTTCAATTTTTAGGAATAGTTTGAGGAGAATTGGTATTAATTTCTCCTTAAAGGTTTGATAAAATTCAGCTGTAAAGCCATCTGGATCTGAGCTTTTCTTTATTGGAAGATTGCTGATTACTGCTTCAATGTTGTTGCTTGCTATTGGTCTGTTTAGGTTTTCTATCTCTTCTTGTTTCAGTCTGGGTAGTTTGTATGTATCCAGAAACTTATCCATATCTTCCAGTTTTTCATATTTGTTGTCATACAGCTGTTTATAATAGTTTTTAATGATTCTTTGCATTTCTGTGGTATCATTTATAACATCTCCCTTTTCATTTCTGACTTTTGTTATTTGGGTCTTCTCTCTATTTATTTATTTATTTAGTTAACCTATCTAATGATTTGTCTATTTTATTTATCTATTTCTTGTTTCCTTGATCTTTGTATCATTTTTTTGGTCTTTATTTCATTTAGTTCTGCTCTGATCTTAATTATTTATTTCTATCTACTACTTTTAGGGTTGGATTGTTGTTGTTTTTCTAGTTGTTTGAGTTATACTGTTTATTTGAAGTCTTCTCATTCTTTTGATGTAAGTATTGCAATAAATTTGCCTCTTAGTACTGCTTTTGCAGTATCCCACAGGTTATAGTATGATGTTTCTTTACTTTTCATTAGTTTCAAGAATTTTTTTTTGATTTCCTGTTTCATTTCTTCTTGGACTCATAGGTCATTCAGGATCCTATTGTTTAGTTTCTATATATTTGTATAGTTTCCAGGGTTTTGCTTGTTATTAATTTCCAGTTTTAGTCCATTCTTTTCTGAAAAGATATTTGGAATGATTTCAATTTTTAAAAATTTTCTGACACTAGATTTGCGACCTAATATGTGGTATATCCCAGAGAATGTTCCTTGTGCTCATAAGAAGAAAGTGTATTCTTTAGTTGTTGTGTGAAATGTTCTGTATATGTCTGCCAGATCCAGTTGGGCTAAGGTGTAGTTTAAGTCCTGTGTCTCTTTGTTGATTTGTTGCCTGGAAGATCTGTCTTATACTGAGAAAGGGGTGTTCAGGTCACCCACTGTTAACATATTAGGGCCTATTTCTTTCTTTAGGTCTAAGAGTATTCACTTTATATATCTGGGTGCTCCAATATCGGGTGCATAAATATTTATGATTGTTTTCTCTTCTAGATGGATAGATCCTTTTATCATTATATAGCAGCTTTCTTTGTCTATTTAAAGTCTATTTTATCTGATATAAGACTAGCTACCTCTGCTCATCTTTGGTTTTCATTTGCATGGTATGTGTTTTTCCATCCCTTCACTTATAGTCTGTGTTTGTCTCTAAAGGTGAGGTAGATCTCTTGAAGACAACATATACTTGGGTATAGTTTTTTAATACAATCAGTCAGTCTGCATCTTTTGAATGAGGAGTTTAATCAATTCACATTTAAGGTGTTTATTGATAGGTATTATTTAATTCCTGTCATTTAATTGCTTTTTGTTTAGATGTTTTAAATATCTTTAGATCATTACTTCCCCTTTTATTTCTCTTCTTCAATTTTGGTTGGAAATTTAAGGTCGTATGATTTAGCTTCTTTCTCTTTCTCACTGACATTTTTGTTTTAATAGAGGGTTTTGCTCTTTCTTGTGTATTCATGATGGTGAATCCTTATTCAGATTCCAGATGAAGGATTCCCTTGAGAATTTCTTGCAGGGCTGGTCATGTGGTGGTGAACTCCAACAACTTTTGTTTGTTTGGGAAATACACTATTTCTCCCTTATTTCTGAAGGAGATCCTTGCTGGGTAAAGAATACTTGGCTGGCAATTTTTTTTTCTTTTAGTATTTTGAATATATCATTCTGCTTTCTTCTGGCCAATAGGGTTTCATTTGAGAAGTCTGCTGTTAGTCTGATAGGGGTTCCCTTATTGGTGACTTGATGCTTTTCTCTTGCTGCTTTTGGAATTCTCTCCTTGTCTTTGAGCTTTGAAAATTTGACTACAATGTGTCTTGGAAAGGATCTTTGTGGAATGAATCTGTTTGTTGACCTTTGAGTTTCCTGGATCTGAAGGTCTGCATCTCTCCTTACCCCTGGGAAAGTTTCTGTTATTATTTCCTTGAATAGGCTTTCAATACCTTTTCCTTTCTCCTCCCCTTCTGCAGTACCCACATTTTGTATGTTAGAGCACTTGAGGTTGTCAGCCATCTTTCTTAGACTTTCTTTGCTAGTTTTAATTCTTTTTTAATGTTTGGTTTTTTTTTTCTGCCTGGGTTATTTTGAAAAGACCTTCTTTGAGATCTGAAATTCTTTCTTCTGCTTGCTCTAGCCTGCTTCTCAAGCTCTCTGTTGTGTTTTTTATTTCATTGAGTGAATCTTTCATTTTTTGGAGTTCTGCTATACTCTTTTTTAAGGTATCTATCTCTTTCTAAATATCCTCCTTCATATTCTGGATATTTTTTCTTGTTCCATTGTGTTCTCTAATTGAGTCTTCTTTTATCTCTTCAAGTTTTCTTAAGATCATTTCTCGGAATTCCTCTTCAGACATTTCAAGGATTCCCTGTTCTATGAGGTCCGAAATTTGAGCATTACTGTATTCCTTTGGTGGTGTCATATCTTCTTATTTGTTTGCAATTCCAGTATTTTTTCACTGATGTTTGGTCATCTCGTAGAGGACTTGCTTCTTCTATTACTCTGGGGTTGGCTGTGAGGATGAAGATTTCCTTTTCTTTTTGCAGGCTTTACTGGTGACTCTTCTTATATCAATGTAGTCAAGTGAGTGGCAGGCTGACTGTAGAGTAGCCCTGGCTGCTACTGTATTGGTGAGCTGTCCTTGTGGTTTAGGTAGGTGTGGTGGTGGCCACCTTGGCTCCTGTGATAGCTTTCTATGGCTATAGACTGAGCCTCCTGTACCACGCAGGTCTCGGCTCACCTCGGCACCTGCTGGGCTTCCCACTGAGGCCTACGACTGAGCCCCTGGTGCTGAGTGGGTCTGGGATCACCTTGGTGCATGCTGGGTCTGTGGGTACTTCCCTCTGAGGCCTAAGACTGATTGCCTAGTGCCATGCATGTCTCAGCTCACCTTAGCACCTGCTTGGGCCTATGAATGCTTCCCTCCTGGACTTTAGACTTGGATATTGTTTAATTTTCATGTACTTGTATATTTTTCAGAGTTCACTTGTTATAGATTTCTAGTTTTAATCATTGTGATCTGAAACATATTTGAAATGATTTTAATTTTTTTTTTTTTTAAATTTGTTGATACGTGACTGGTGACTATGACCTAACATATGGTCTATCCTGGAGAATGTTTCATGTGCTAATGAGAAGAATGAATATTCTGTAGTTGTTGGATAAAATGTTCTGTAGATATCTGCCTCGTCCAATTGGCCTTAAATGTAGTTTAAATCCTGTGTTTCTCTGTTAATTTGTCACCTGGATGATCTGTCTAAGGTTGAGAGAGGGGTGTTAAGTTCCCCCACTATTATCATATTGGGCTCTCTTTCTTTAGGTCTAATAGTGCTTCATTTATATATCTGAGTGCTCCAGTGTTGGGTGAATATATATTTATAATTGTTATGTATTATTGGTGGGCAGATAATTATTAAATGGTCTTCTTTTTTTCTTTTTATGGTTTTGGTTTAAAATCTATTTTATCCAATATAATAGCTACTCCTGCTCATTTTTTTTGTTTCCATTTGCTGCGATATATCTTTTTCTATCCCTTCACTATTAGTCTCTGTGTGTCTTTATGGTTGAGGTGATTCTCTTGAAAAAAGCATATAGTTGGCCGTAGCTTTTTATTTCAATCAGTGTGTGTCTTTAGAGTGAGAATTTCATCCATTTAAAGTTAGTGTTATTATTGAAAGATATTGTCTTTAAAAGAATTCTAACTTTCATATAGAACAACAAAAGGCCCCAAATACCTAAAGCCATCTTGAGTAAAATAATAATAATAATAATAATAATAATAATAATAATAATAATAATGCTGGAGGCATAACACTATCTGCCTTCAATTAAACTACATAGCTATAGTAACCCAAACATCTTAGTACTGGCATAAAAATAGACACTCAGAACAATGAAATATAACAGTGAACCCAGAAATTAACCCAAAACTTAATGCCAACTAATCTTTGACAAAGGCACCAAGAACATACATTGGGGAAAACACTGCCTCTTCAATACATGGTGCTGGGGAAAACTGGACATCCATGTGAAGAAGAATGAAACTAGATCCAAACCTCTCACCATATGCCAAAATCAACTCAAAATGGATTAATGACTTAAATACAAGATCTGAAAGTATAAAAACTCTCAAAAAAAAAAAAAGAAAGAAAGAAAGAAAGAAAGAAACAGGGGAAACACTTCAGAAAGAAGGTCTGAGCAAAGACTTGTGAATGAGACCCCAAAAGCACAGGCAACAAAGAAAAAATAATAATAAATGAATGAGATTATGTGAAACTAAAAAGCTTCTGCACAGCAAAAGAAAACAGTAAGCAGAGTGAAAAGACAACTTACTGGATGAGAGAAAGTATTTGCAAACTATGTATCTGACTAGGAATTAAAATCCAGAATACAGAAAGAACTGAAACAACTTAACAGTACAAAATCAAGTAAACCATTTAAAAAATAGGTTGAAGAGCTGACTAGGCATTTATTAAAGGAAGATATACAAACAGCCAAAAGAGACATGATAAAATGCTCAGCATCACTGAACATAAGGGAAATACAAATAAAAAGCACATTGAGATGTCATCTGACCTCAGTTAGACTGACCATTTTCAAAAAGACAGGGAATAACAAATGCTGTTGAGAATGAGGGAAAGGAGAACACTCCCGCACTGTTGGTGGGACTGTAAATTAGTGCAGACATTATGGAAGATAGTATGGAAGCTCCTTGAACAGCTACAGATAGAACTGCTACATGACCCAGCAATACCCACTTCTGGGTATAGACCTAAAAGTATGGAAATCATCGTGTTGAAGGGAAACCTGTGCTCCCATGTTTATCTCAGTTTTATGTACAATAGCCATGAGTTGGAAGCAACCTAAATGTCCATCAATGGATGGCTAGATAAGGAAAATGTGGTATGTACACATAATGGATGTATTAATCCATTTTTTATAGCTTATAATAAAAATACTTGGAACTGGGTAATTTATAAAGAAAACAAAATGTATTGCTTACAATTTCAGAGGCTGGGAAGTCCAAAGTCCAGGGAACACACCCAGTGAAGTCCTTGGTGATGGTGACAGTGACCCAAAGGTCTCACCTGGCAGAACGGCAGAGCAGAGAAATAGCTACTCTTAGTTTGCTCCTTTGAAAGCCATCAGAATCACACTCACAACTACCATTAAGCCATCAACTTAATCACCTATTTGTGGCCCCACCATTCAATTACCATAAGATTTCCCACCCTCTCAACAGTCACAGTGAGGACCAAGCTTTTAATACATAAAACTTGGGGGAAACAATTCAATCCGTTTCAATGGAACACTACTCTGTCATAAAAAAGAATGAAATTCTGCCATTTGCAACAACCTGGATGAACTTAGAGAAAGTTATGCTAAGTGAAATAAGCTTGGCACAGAAAAAGAAATACTGCATATCCTTACTCATAAGTGGGAACTAAAAAATAAACAAATAAAAAAAGAAAGAAAAAAAGATACAACAATCACAATAGTTCACTGAACTTTCAAATGGAGAGAACAGAACTGAGGCCAACAGAGGTGGTAAAGGGGGAGAGCGGGGGTAGTGATAAATTGGTAATGGTCCACAAAAGTTGGTTACAATGTGTAAGGTTGAATATACTAATTATCCTGATCTGAGAGTCACATATTACACAGAGGTATTGAAATTCAATGCTGTACTCTACGGATATGCACATCAATTATGTTTAAATAAAAAAAAAAATTAAAAAAAAATAAGAAAATGAAATTTGTTCCTTACAGTTTCAGAGACTGGGGAACACTACTGGTAAGGGCATTTTTTTCTGGTAGTGACTCTCTACACTGATGCAGGATGTCACAGGCGAGAATGTGCTGAGCAAAAGAACGAACCTTCTTACTTGTTCTCCTTTTGAAGCCATTAGAACCATGCCATTACTCCATGAATGGATCAACCCATTCATGAGGGTGTGGTCCTCACAATCTTATCACCTCTTAAAGGTCCTACTTTTCAATTGTCATAATAGAATTTCCCACCCTCTTAACACTGTTACAGTGGAGACCAAGTTTCCAAAATATGAACTTTGGGGGACCACATTTGACCTGTAGCAGATGGGGAAAATAGAGAAAGTGAGAAGCAGTGGCCTTGTTTTCAAAGCTGAAATCATTGTTATCTGATGAAAGAATCCACCATATATGTCTGCTTTCTACCTGGGAGTCAGAAACTCAGCAGGTGTTATTGGAAGAATAGTGAATGCCCAACTTCTGATAGACCTTTCCTACCAGAATATGTACATGACGGTATTTCTGAGTAATCATCAACTCTTCTGCACTATATGGTCATCTCTTCCCACTTTTTTTTTTTCTTTCCTAGATTATTAAGTGACTGTAGAACCATAGAATAATCTCTCAAAACTTAAGGAAATAGGTTGTTACTCTGGGGATTAAGAAATTTACACTAATCACTTGGGTGATCACTGTACCCTTTACCTTTCCATGTCCAGAAGTAATTGAGAAATAATTGCAGGAATCAAAGGTGGATCCAAAAATTAGTTTTTCAAAACCTATGAAACCTGGATTGGCAAGTGCATCTCACTCATACTTCTACTCCCTCCCCATCCCTCATTCCTAATGACCCTTCTGCATCCAGAAGTACAGGATGACTCCTGTAGTGCAGAGCATGCCTGTAAGATGACCTTATGATGAGTGGGTAAATGTCTAATTAAGGAGCCCAGAAAGAGAAGAGCAACTGAGGTAACACAATTTCACTTATTAAATAAGTGAGTCTTCTCCTGGAAAAAAATGAGTCAGAGAAGCCAGGGTGGGAGTGTGGGATCCTGCACCCTGAGTCAATCTTTTGAATGACTCAAGCCAACAACAGAATGCTATTAAAATGCAAATATACTTTCTTTTAACAGTAAGACAGCAAAACTTTTCATTCATCAGCACTTTCTGTAAGATAATCTAGCTGATACAAAGGACTCCTATCAAAACTATAATACACAGAATTGAAAACTTTAGATGAAAGAGTTGAAATGTACAAGGGTTAATGAGACACAGGAGAAGCAGGTCCACGTAAGGGTCTAGTTCATGGTTGTAGGTGCCCAGTCTGCCACATGAGGATTCTGGATCTGGGTACAAATTTCAGTTACAATCTCACTTTTCTCTGACCAACTTTCTAAAAAAAAGTTAGCAAGATCTATTGTCTGCATTATGCAATCACCTACAATCGGCAAGGATATATGATTTATCTTCTGTTCTTTTTCTTTTGGGCCCACTTTAACTATTGAGTTTTTATTGCAAAATGAACAGGATATATTGATTTTTACCTTCAGTGGCATTATGAGCGACACCTACACTAAATATTAAAAATAATGAAAATAAACATTTGCTGAACACTTCTAATAGTACTAAACCTCATGCCTTAGCCACTGGGCGTTCATTGCTCCATTTTATATTAATAACTTTATGAGGTATTGTTAAATCATTTTACAATTAGAGTCTGTTTCTACGTAAAAGCAATGCTCTTTCCCTTGGGTGCAATCCCTTAAACAGCTAAAAAACCACCCAGGAAATTAGATAAGTAAACTGATTCAAAGTTTGTTACTGTTGAATATTGTATTTATTAAATACTTTTTTTCCCCCCAAATCAAGTGGTATAGTTTTATTAATTCAGCTACCACTGATGTACCCAGCACTTGGCACTTACCTCAGACGGACAGCAGTAGACAAGGCAGGCTCTAGACTTCCCATTGAGCCACCATCTAGGTGGTAATTGATTGATTTGACACAGCTGATGCTTTTCTGCTTTTTCTCGGAAAATTAATAGGCCTAGCAAGAAATTACAGAGTATTAGGGATGTAAGAACTTGAGGTTTAATACAGCAAGTAGTCTCTTCTAAGAAAGTATTATTTACTCACTTTCATATAACCCTGAAGTGGCAGACAAGAACCGCAGGGGAAGATTGCTTTGGATTACTGTATAATCTGCTAAACATTCTCTGTGAATGAACTGCATTCTTGAGTGAATCACCACAGGCCTTATAGAAGAGTCTGAATTCCAAGGCTCTGAGCTACAATTTGGATGTTCCCAAAGCAGTATGATACTAGCAGACTAATATGAAGGCAATAATTAGAATATAAGAAACTACAATGAAAAAATGAAAGGTCTGTAAATTTTGTATGAAGGGTTCAACATTGCTGAATTGGCCTTTATTTTCTTTTGATAGAAAATATATCACAATAGGTGGAATTGCTATGGGGCTTCCAAGTTATTTATTAGTTTGACCTCATCTGGTGAATTTAGTGCATAGGTGGATAATGTGGTCAAAACTAAAAGAATAAAAGTACAAGGCATGGTCACAACCAGATGATATCCGGGAAGACATTTTACACTGGCCTGTACACATTGATCAAGGTACAATTATTCCACTTTGCTAAGTTCAGCTCCTTGTTTACTTGGCTGAGTTCAGCTCTCTTTAATGTGTTAATCCAATCAGTGCTCCAACAGGCCATGGAAAGGTAGGAAGGAAGAAGACCAATAGTAACTTCCTTTATTCTTGAAATTCAAACCATTCATAAATACTAATTCTTATGAAAGGAAATTGTGTGACTCTCACATTAGGTGTCTTAGAGAAGTTACTGCCATATCCTCCTTGCCTCTTCACTGCCAATGAATCAGGATGTGAAAACTAAATACATAAAATTATAGACTTGGAGAATTAGGTCAAAATTGTAGGACAAGCCTGCTATCAAACATTATGGAAATAAATACAAAAGTTGTATTTAGTGTGATAATATAAGGTATTCATATGATAATATATGGTATTGACTACCATATCTCACAATGGATATTTAGATTTATTACAGTGTATTCATACAGAGGCCAAATCATTAACTTTCAGAAGCTAGACCTTTCAGAATGTGGAGATGAGATGGTGACAGGATTTTACAGCAGGAGGAGACTCTCTACTGGGTATGATGGCTTGGGGAGGAGAAGTTAGTGTAAGCAAATAGTTGACCTAAGATGCTTTGATTTCATAAATTCAACATGCTTTCTTTAGTTAACGCTACATTTCAGTGCTTATGCTAATTGCTGGAAAACTTATAATGCAACTTCTCATAACTGAGTTATTGTTTGGCTATAATTTACATGATAACAGAAAATTTAATTCCTATTCTTATCCATTTAATATTGTCTGATAAAATTAAATATTTATCACTATTAAACTTAAAACAATTAATTTTTGGTAAAATGATTGAAGTTACTATCTAACATATCATATTCATGTGTAAATGGTTTTAAATACCTCAACTGCATAAGAAAATAATGCAGCACCGTCAGCTAAATATTTTTAAATAAATTTCTATTTCATCAGCATTCTGGAATACACCAGAACTAAACTCTTATCTCCAAAAAAGTACTACATAAGGTCTCTACTGTTATGGATCCTCTTGCCAGAAAGTTTTAATACATTTCATAATATAGCCATATTTTCTTTAAGTTACAGAAGAAAATGATTTTTGTTCTTGGTAAGAGAAGTAATGTTTCTTGACTGGTGTTATGTAAACATTCTAATATCATACTTTTCCAAATTAGAATAGCTAAAAGAAACGTTTTCAGTCATAAGAAAGTGTGTCACAGGCAAAAATTTGTATTTATAATACAACTAGATTTATGTTCCTATGTTAGACTCCATAAGTGACTCATTCTCACATGGAAGGTTATTATCTGCAAGCAGAATATAGTTATTCCCGGATTTTCATTGTTTTCCCGTTTATGATTAAATATTTGTATTCCACCTTTATCTCCCAGTTATCACTTTTACTGCTCCATCTGGTGATCAATCATGCCTTGTGTTTTTAAATTGTAATTTGTAGCAGGCTTAAAACATGTCCATTTTTTACATTGTCAGTAATAAAAAAAGTATTGTTTATAGTATCTTCTGGAGTACATATTCATGTCATGCCCATCTGAGGCACTGAAAGATTTCTGAAAATGAAAAGGTTAAAGGGCAGACGTCTTTAATGCCAAAAGTCTGATCAATATCAAAAGGAATTACATTGCTAGGCCTATTTATTTTTTCTTTCTTCACAGAAACAGAAAAAAGGAAATGCAGTCTCACAGACTGGAAATAACTTGTGAATTGTTGCCATCCAGACCAACTTTAAATCAAAATGGTTCATTCTTCTAAGGCTAGATCCTGGCGCAGCCCAGTGAACTGATGTTCTTGAAATCAGGCGCAGAGGCTCTGAAGCCATGTATCACATTTTCATCCATGATTTGCTTAAAATATTCCATTTAGTCTTTCCTCCCAGGAAACAAAGCCAGCAGTATTTGATTATTGAATAGCTCTTTTTGGATGCTTAGTTTGAGGAGATTTTATTAAGATTATGGGAAACTTGAATTTTACAGAATGAATTATGGGTTATATTTCAGTTTTGATTTGTCTCCAAAGGTTGAAATATATAAAAGAGTAGGATACATTATATATTAGCTCTATTTTAGTATGCCCCTAATGCAATCGCAGGCAGAGTAAAATGCTTCAGAGAGAAAGATTGCATTATTGAATAAGAGTACAAATCTATATATGCAAAACTGGACTTAGGGTAATAACATTCAATATTTTCTATATAGAGGTGTATATTTTAAGTGAGTAACCTTATAGTTCCATTCACAATAAATAGTTGAGACAATGGTTTGAGGGAAATATTTAATCAAAACTTCCAAGAGGAGGACTCTAGCTAACACGTCTATGTGTCAAACAAAGATTGGGGAATGTGTGCCCACATATACACACACACTCCTCTGGTCAATGGACATTTAAGGAACACCTACTGTGTGTAAGAAAGCATTCACATTACTATGGAGCATGCAAAGGGATGAGAATACATTTTTCTTCCTAAAAGAAGAGCAGGAAAGCAATGAAATGAACCCATTTCTTGGATTCTAAGAGGTCTGAATGGCCTCAGCATAACCTTTGGAATAGAGCTTAGCATCTCCACATCTCCTCCTGCCTCTGTTGCTAGGGTACTGAGGTAGGGAATGGATTCATTACCTCCTACTCACCCTGAAACCGTGCCTTAACCCAATCACAGCCCTGTTCCCTCTTCTATATTTCTCGTTCTTCTGCTAGGAAGTGTCTTCCCAGGGCCTATCAGAGTGCTCAGCACATGTCAAATTCTTATGCACGCTTAAGCCAATATGATTTTCAATGTTGAAATGTAACAACAAATAATATTTGGGTGGAGGATGTTTTTGCAGTGATTTTCAGAGACTCCTTTTCTGACCTCTGTATCTAAAAACTATTTTCTGTCCTTATCTATCCTTTCCCTAAATTACTCTGGTTCATTTCTTGTTATAGAATTTTTATTATTTCTTAAAACTCCATTATAGACCAGTTAGTTTCTTTAAAGGGCCATAGAAAAGGAGTTTGTTTGATTTCCTTCTGCTTTATGGAACAGAACAGTGCTGGCACTTAGGAGATGCTCAATAAATATTTGTTGAATGAATGAAAAAGTAATTTGTTGAGTTTCTTAGGTTTTATTCTCCCAGATGCAGATCCAATGCCAAGTATAGAGTTGCAAGTGATTTATTAAAGACATGCTGCCTGGAGAAGCCAGAAAGGGGAGAGAAGGATATGGAGCAGGACAAAAAAGGAGAAGGAGCCAAATAAAGGTGTGATTTCAGGTGGAATTCAGACACTGGTAGTTCCTGGTGGAGCTCTGGAATATACATTTCAACAACAAGTTCTTCACCTGGAAACAAAGCTTTTGTACTTTTCACCAGTAAGTTCATTGGTTACTAGTAACCTCAGGTGTGGAGTAGTAAAACTCCCTCCCAGTTTGTTGTTGCCACATTTCTTACTTACCATTCTTGAATTATGTCCCTCTTCTACATGGTGACAACTAGGTTGAGCAATTAGCTGTGTAGCAAAAGTAGGATAGAGGGCCCTCTACTTTCCTATTAAATAAAACATATATTTTAAAGTTGCCTACTTTTGTGCAGTGTCATCAGGTTTGTAAAGCATTGTCATATGTAGTATCGATATCATTTGATCCTCAAACAGCACTTTATGCTAGAAGTAAAAACATTCAAATATTCTCTCTTCTCTCTGTCTGTCTGTCTGTCTGTCTCTCTCTCCTTCTCTCCTCTCTCTCTCTCTTCTCTCTCTCCACATTTTGGAAAAATGAGGTCCAGATAGGTTAAGTTTAAGTACTTGAGCCAAGATTCAAAAAGGCCCCTGATTGCAGAAATTATGTTCTTACTGCTGTTCCAAGCTGTCACATAAAGAGATTGTTCTGTCTTTATTTTCTTAATCACTAAGATTCTAAAAATACAGAATTTCAGCCCAAGTAAGTGGGGAAGAAAGAATCAAAACAGATTAATGAGGGAAATGTTGATGACAGAAAGAGCTTGGAGGCTCTCCAATCCCATTGAGTAGGGGATGCCTGTTCCATCTGTGCCTGACAATAGTGTGACACCACATCACCCCAGGCCACTGTCCCCTCTGTTAGGCCCCTCATACTTGCTGTTAGAGTTGCCTTTATTCAGCTGAGGCCTACTCTAAACTCTGAATTGTAAGATTTTTAAGATTTCACTGATGGAAAACAATTTAAGAAATATCATTTGAAGGATGGTAGTGGGCTTTAAGGTCAATGATGAGTGGAAAGCAGTATTTGTCTGGGAAAAAAAAACAGAACTAGAAAACAACCGATGACCTACATACTAGCTGGAATGACTTTGCCTTCAGGTTAAAAAAGCACTTTGTGTCTCTTTATTTGTTTGGCTACTGTGAGAATAAAACACTTCTAAGTAATCAAAATCTGAATTTATGAAAGAAAAACGTTTTTAACACCTAATTATGTTAGTAATTCACAGCTATAAATATTGGTGTCTTTATGAACTCCTATTTTATATTTAAATATTAGACGCCACTGTAAAATTTTAATCTATTCTTTACAAATAAATCAAACATAAAGACTTTGGTATTTGACTTAGATGTGCATTTAAATGTTTTTTGTACCAAATTTCACACAATATAAAAAAAATTGACTAGATTGTCAGAAAAGGAAGACGGTGTAAGATTATTGCTTGAACAGCAAACTAGGAGGGGCGTTTTACTGGGGATAGTGGGTAGGTACTGAAGTGGGATGAGATGTCTCTGCAGTACCCATCGCATGCCGCCCAGAGAAAGTCAGAGGCAGCAAGCATTCTGGAGCTAATTTTATTTTGTCATTGAATATTCCTTGAAAATATCTTGTGTAATGGCTATAATTAACCATCATTTAAATGTGCTCTCAATGAACTACTCTTCTATTTACTGGAAATGAAGTTCATTTCAAATGATTTTAGATTGTTTCTAATAAAATTCAAATGAAAATCTGTATACATATATGTTTGTATAAACATGACTATTTTGTGAAATTTGAAGACATTTAATTAATGGATCAAAAGGTAGGAATGTGGGTAGAGCTCCTAAAACATATTGCTCAACTGCTTTCTAGAAAGTTGTATTAATTTTATACTCCCACTAACATATGAAACTAGATCATAATATCCTTGACACATTTGAATATTTTGAAACATCTTTGACAGTTTGGTGAGTAAAAAATTACATCTTTTTGTTTTAGTTTGCATTATCGAGTATATTATTTAATAATTATTTACATTTTCATGAGCGTTTTTTACTTTTATTTTAAAAAAATCCTTTTTTCATTTTCAATATTGCATTATCAGCTAATCCATCCAGAAATGCTATTTTTTGGACTTTCCTTAGGCAGATAATCACACATTGGAGTGATATCTAAAGTAATGGAGTCAGATAAAAATTGCTAATATAAGAATAATATGAGTTGAATAATGTCATTATACATCATATGTATATTATACATTGTACATTTTACATTTTAGTCAATTAATCTATTAGGAAATGAGTTCCAAATAGACAATTGATTATGTGCTTCTTTGTGACACTTCCTGAAATGTTGCATTGTAGTGTTTTTTTCCCATTTTGCTATTTAACCTGAATGTGTTTCCATTTTGCTTCTGCACTAGTTTCTAAGCAACTTAGGCTAGGAGCATTGGTGTAAGCCTCTATTAACTCCTTTAGCTTTTATTGTATCAGGTAGGATGTGTTGCAGAATTCTCACCACTCATTTGCTGACTGATTAGGTGAGGGGACAGATACAACGTCTGCATGTTAGACATAATCCTCTTCATCATCTGAGTAGTATGAGAACACAGTAGTTAGGCCAGGATCATCCTGTGGGCATGATTTTAGCTTGCACCTAGTTCACAAAGATTTTAAGTGTCATATATGTCAGAGGTCACACAGATTTTCCCTGGAAATAAAGCATAAGACACAGTGTGGGGAGCAAATCTGCATACAGGCACGTGCAAGAGACTATTGTGACTGACGTTATCCTGCTTGCTTTCTGAAAGACTGCACCTCCATCTCTCTAATTCCTATCTTCCTGACCAGACGCAACAAGCCTACCTGATGTCTTTTCTTATAACCACTCTTCCTTCTTCCTTCATCTGCACTCCTTTAGCTTTTTAACCCTGATTTGTTTTCTGCATTCTTTTTCTGAGTTAAAATATTTATCTCCTTCTAGGTTAATTCTGTCTAGGACTGACCCATTTCCAGCCATTTATTTGCACTCTGATTTCCTCCTTGCAAGCATGTTCTCCCCACTGATAAAAGTGTGTATGAACTAAGTGTCTCACCTTACTTTGCTGGACCTTTTTGAGCATGGTTCAGTTCCTCGTAATGGTGTTCTTGAAATACTATGGTAGTTTAGGATTTAGCATATAGTTTCTTCAGCTGGAACTGACCATGACCCCAGCCTGACTTCAGCTGGCACCTGACATACTTAATGGGAACATTGTGACAACAGAAGTAACTTGGTATCATCTCTTAGGATGGAAAGGAATCATGTAGATCATAAGCTGCATATTTATTTGCATTTGTTACAGTGTGTCAAATTATGAATATTCTACCTCTCTGAATTTCCCCAGTGTCCCTGAGGCTGGGTTGATGCATAGAATAATTCCAGTTCTCTGTGGAGGCTAAATCGACCATGAACCTCATTGCTTCATTGCTTCCAAATGAGAGTGACTAAATTTTTGTCTCTCCAAAAAGCTTTCTGGAATAGGCAAGCATGGAAATAATAAAGTATTTTTAGGCTTTCAAACTTTTTCTTTGTATTTATTTGATTTTTTTTTCCATTTTGAAAAGCCACCATTGTCTGTAAGTTTCTTCAGCCAACATACATGATTTTTCATGATCTGATCTTAAGCTTCGTAATTCATTTTTTGTTCTAGTAATGCAAAATTCCTAATTGTGCTGAGAATATATTATGTTGTCTTCCTGCTTAACACCCTGAATACATATTTCACTTTCTTTTTCTGGGTAATTCCTACAAATCTGCTAAGGCTCAGAATAACCATCCTCGAGCCTCTGTGCTGGGCTAAGTGTCTCTCTTCTGTGCACCATTGCCCCATAAATACCAGCATCATGGTACTCATGCTACATATAAATTATCTATATTTCGCATGAATGTTTACCCCACAAGTAATGTCTCAATGTAAGGTATTATATCTTATTTATCTTTAAATCCATAATCTTCAGAATAGGGACTAGCATGCAGTACGTGTTTGTTATACAAAATCTGAACTTTATAATAACCCTTTGAAATAGACATTATTTTGGTTCACATTTTTTAGTCACAGGAATTAGGTTTTGAGCAATTGCTAAGATTTACCCAGTAGTAAATAATGGAGCAAAATTTGAATTCAGGGCTCTTCCCAAAGCTATCAGAGTTCTAAGACCATGTATACCATAATGTCTCTAGAACACAGTTTTGTACATGTCTGACTGACATCTTCTGTGTCTCTACATTTGTGCATAGAAACAAATAAGTATTTTCCTATTCTACTTACTTGGTTGGTCACCAGAATGAAGTCCTCTGGAATCACATTTACTCCATGTCCAAAGACAAGTAAAAGTTATCTAGATTGGTCACATTTGAGATCACTGTTTGGATTACATTTTCTAGATAGTTTAACCAAGTCTGTACAGGCCAAACATAGAGCACTTTCTGTTCTTTGATATTGTGGCCCCTAAAACCTTTGTCCCATTAAGGGAGTAAATTCAAAGATTAGGATTTGGGATCTGGGGCTCATAGACAGAACAGGTCTTGTACTTAATTGATTGTAAGTAACATATTAACATATCTAACATTTAAAATACAGTTGGATTTTATATGATTTAGCTTAGTTTCTTGGTATTCCACTTTAGCGTTTATGGCTAAAGCAGAGTATAACACTTATTTATTGTGCTTTTCTTATCGTGTATGTATACCTCCACGGGGACCTTACAGAAAAGAATAATAGGTTATGAATAAAAATAGGATATTCACTAATTTCCTAGAAAAAATGTCATTGTAATATTACACCTTCATAGAACCACACTATTGTTGCTGTCCAAACATGACGGTTCTTCTAGGTGACCCAAAGAGATCAATCTGTCTTTTGTTGTGGATAACCTTGCCTTGGTGTCTGCATATTCACTGAGTCACTGCAAAGGAAAAATTAAACTTCCTGTTTGTATCAAAGCTCTACCTGTCCAAAGAAATGAACAACAGCAACTTGCATAGGTCTGACTTCAGGGATTCCACGGCTTAACAAAATAGAGCAACTTTGGCCAAAATTACCTTTCACTGAAAAACATGCAAGAATTCTTTTTCACTCTTGTGGACTTTCTGGAAAATTATACATTGTTTAATACACATTAGATAGCTCTTCATATATCAAAGTGAAAAATAAACAATTTTAAGTTGAGCTGTTTGTGATTAACCATACAACTTTGGCAATGCCTTATTCTTAAATAGTTTTAGTCAATACAATCAAAACTTGGCTAGCCATTTTAAACAGAGTCATTGCCTCTCCTAAGTGCCCGTTTATCTGGTGATAACTCAGTTTGTTTCAAAACCAGCTAATATTAGGAAATGACTCCCAAACAAAATTTGTTGTATTAGCCTCAAGTACACAATGGAAAGAATTCTGAGATCATCTTTGACTCTGGCTCTGTACTATCTCTTTGAAAACCTTCTTTGCAAAGAGCATTGGATTGGAATCTATTCATGAAACTTGCTAGAATTCTAGTATAAAGTGAGAAGCAAACCAACATTTGTGAAAAACCTACTCATTAACTTCTGCATATTTCAGGCTCAGTTCTCTCAAAAAAAAAAAAAAAAAAAAAAAGGAAGAAGAGAAAGGAAACTGTTGCAATAAAAGTTTGATCACATACAAAAAGTAGTTTTTCCAGCTTTCATTTCATATAAATCTTGCAATTCTTTTTTTATATATGATAAGTTAGGGATGCTTCTTACATACTCATCTAGTGAGACACGATTTATACCATTGAGTTAACAACATTTCAGATTTTGTTTAGACAACTATCATGGCGTAGTTGCAAGTACACTTTTTACAAAAAAACCTTTTTATTTAGAAATATTTTTAAAATTATAAAAAAATATGTGAATAAGAATAGTACAAATGAGAATAGTACCAACTTTAACTATTGCTAATATTTTAACCTATTTTCTTGGTCATTTGTGCTCTCTCTCTCTCTGTATGTGTATTTTACGCACATGATATTTTCATGAGTCATTAGAGAAGAAATTGCATTTTTCAATCCTTTTTCCATTATTTAGTTCTTAAAAATAGAGATATTCTCTTGCATAAATTCAGTATAGTTATAAATTCAATAAATAAGTTATTGAAATAACAATTTTAACTAATCTATGATCTGTATTCCAGTTTTGCCAATCGACTCAATCTCCTGAATAAGCTCTTTCCCCTCCAGTATAGGATCCTGTCCAGAATTAGGACATGGTGTTTAGTTGTCATTTTTTTAGACTTTATTTATCTACAACATTCACATAGACTTTCTTTCTTTCCTTCTTTCCTTCTTTCCTTCTTTCTTTCCTTCTTTCTTTCTTTCCTTCCTTCCTTCCTTCCTTCCTTCCTTCCTTCCTTCCTTCCTTCCTTCCTTCCTTTCTTTCTTTCTTTCTTTCTTTCTTTCTTTCTTCCAACATTGACATTTTTGAAAAACAGTTTTTAAAAATGTAAAGTTCCTCATTTTGTATTTCTCTGATATATCCTCATAGTCACATGAGGTTATGCATTCCCAGACATAATACCACGATAGTGATACTGAGATGAATACCCATCTGCTTCTCACTGGTGATTTTAATTTTAATGACCTAGTCAAAGGGTTGTTATAATTAATTTTTACCCCCTCACAACCAGCAAGTCTGGTATAGACACTTCAAGGTAACACAGTATCCTGCTCCTCATCAAAATGTGACAACAGTTGATAATTATTGCCTGAATTGGTCTTAACTGTCATGGTTGCAAAACGCTGATTTTTCCCATGCAAAATTCTCTCATATTTAACAGTTGACACTCTAGCAAAAGACTTCCATTCTCCCCCATATATTTTCCTATTTACTATCAGTATGGACACAGGGTATTTTTCATGATTAATATTCCATTACTAAATTATTTTGGTATCCAAATTACCCTTCAAGCTGGCTTCTGAATTCTTGTGACATGTCCTCATTAGCTTTTTGTGAACTTTCTTGTCTTTTGGCATAACAACATGTTCCAGGATTCTCTTGTGCCTACTCTTTCTCAGATCTGGGATCAGCTATTTATTTAAATAAATAAATAATAAATGATTATAAGTAAGTAAATAATCTCAGTAACCTTAGTTACAATTAGTGAAGGCTGATACCAGAAACCAAGATTTGGATGCTAGGTATGTTATTAATTTTTTTTCTAGGTCCTTTCAGCAGCCAGAGCTAAGAAATAATGCATACATATATACATATATATACACACACACACATATATATACATATATATATATGTTCACATACCTATACATACATACAAATGAACATATACATACAGATATACATGTTTTATAAATCACGAGTTTATAATGATATTGACAGTTCTAATCCATCTCCACAGGGTTCTTTCTTGACCTCCTCCTTTCCATATTTCTATGTTTTTCTTCTACAGTGAGGATCCTAACTCCAAACATTTGACAATTGTTATGAAATATCTACAATAGATTCAGAATTGATTGAACCATAGTCTCACTTAAAAAAAAATCTGTATTGGTCCATTTCTGTGGCTTAAAACAAAATGCCTGGAACTGGGTAATTTAAAAAGAAAACAAAGTTTATTATTTACAGTTTGTTAGGATGGAAAGTCCAAAGTCCAGGCAACACATTTGGTGAAGGACTTGGTGGTGGTGACAGTGACCCAGGGTTCCCACATGGCAGAAAATGGTGGAGCAGAGAGAGATAGTTCCTCATGAATTCTCCTTTTAAAACCCTTAGAACCATGCCCCTGACCACCATTATTAATCCATTCTCTACAGCATGTTCTACAACCTAATCACCTCTTCAAAGCCTCACCTTTCAATTACCATAATAGGATTTCCCACCCTCAACAGTTACAGTGGGGATTAAATTTAGGGGGGGCATTCAACCCAAGGCATCTGCTAAAGAGTGTTTTCTCCAGCATGGCCCAAGACTTATAATGTACAGTCAAATTTTTTGTTCATAAGTGACTCGATTTATTGCTTTCTTTTCTCCTCTTTGGTATCATTATAATTTTTGATTTTTAATACAATTGAGTTTACTTGCTTTTGTTTGCTTTCAATTTTACTTTTTCTTCTTCCTTTCTCATCCTTATTGATTTAATCTTATTTCTCAAATATATAGAACACTTACATATTCCTATCATGAAAACTGTGCAAAAAGAAACACTCAGGAAAGTGTCACTTCTTCTAAATATCTCCCAACATATTCTCTTATAAGTCATGTAGGCAACTCTGTCAGTATGACTTCATCAGAGGATATTAGGATTTGACTGTATACTGATATAATTGTGGGAGCTGGTTAAATAGTCTATAGGAGGCTGATATTTCTGTGTGGTGCTATAGGCTGAAGTTCACAGGACAGGCTTTAAGAAAAGCAAGCTGAATATAAACTGTGGAAAACAAAGAAAATCTAAAACCTGTGAGGCTGAGGTAAAACCTAAATGGATGGAATGGAGTTCACGTTGGTCTCCCACTGCCTCCAGTCTTCAGTCTCCACAGTGGTAGCTTCCTGCATTGGTGCACTTCATCATGGAATTAAACTCCCACTGGACCAAGAACTGGAAAAGCTAAAACAGAAGATCTTTAGAAACCGGAGGAGCGTTGACCTAGTTGCTGCTACCTTGACAATCTGGAGCAACAGGTGAGTGACAACATGCATAACCTGCAACAGCGTCTGGGGGTCTCTGACTCTGTGCTGACTGCCCAAGCATACAAATAATATTATGACTTCTCTATTGATGCTTTCTCAGTCTAGTGGGAGAACTTTTTGTAATCCCATGAACTCAGACCTAAGCATGGAAGGGAATACTGAGAGTTATTCCAGTTTAGCTAACAACACATTATAAATCTACCACAATCCACAGCTTGTCAACTTGGCATCCATTGATATCTCCTGTAACTATATTTAACTTCATGTAAAACTACAGTAAAGGAATATATGCATCTGTTTTACTTAATGCAACTACTCCTTATACAGAAAAAATATTCAAACCGTTTTCAGAAAAGAGGATTTATCTTTCTTGAGTGATGCTCATTTCCCTTTACCTGAGTCACCTTCCCCCTTTGACATCCTGGGACTTTAATGCTGAAATATAAGGTAAACTACCATTAACACATAGTATGTTAGATGGTAGGGGAATGGGAGAGGGGAAAAAATAGCATGTGCACAAATACATCAAAACATGAAGTAAACACTCATAACTATTATAGTTCTTGTTTGCAGATGGTCATGTGGCTATTGCGGAATTCCATCTCCTCTCTGTTCTCAGCAAGCTATTTTGTGGGTCATGGTTTTTTTTTTTTTTTTCCCCGTGACCGGCACTCAGCCAGGGAGTGCACCGCTCATCCTTACATAGGATCTGAACCCGCAGCGGAGGGAGCGTCGCCGCGCTGCTAGCGCAGCACGCTACCGAGTGCGCCACGGGCTCAGCCCGTGGGTCATGGTTTTTGACTGAGGGGATTAGCCAAACCTTCATTGCTGCAAAATCTGGGACATTATCAGTACTATTGGTATTGGGCTGTTCTACATTTTCACTGACTTTAATCACAGAATGCAGGAATACTAAGAACTGCCTCAATGTCTCCTGCATTTCAGACACATGTGTTTTTATCCCCATTGTGTAAGATTAACTCAATGTCTAGTAAATAGTTGGGATCAACAACCCTAAACAGAATGAGTAAACCCCTTCTTTGCCTTTTGATTCACTAGTATAAGGAGCCCAAACTAGACAAGTGTCAGTCTTGGATTCCAGTCTAATGGGACAATTCTTGGGCTTCCTATAAACATGTTTTTATCTTGCAGATCAAGACATCAAGACCAGCAGGACCCAAAGTTACTAGATGGGAAGCCAAACTTTAGACAGTGGCTAAATAGTGAAAAAAGACTTTCCCATTTCCACCCAAAGACTTGAAACCTTGGCTGTAGAAGAAACAGCACAATATATTGGTCACAGATTTAGAGATTTTTGGAGGATATAACAAGGCCCTGCATTCACTTCACAACATAAAAATGGTGTGACAAAAGGTGTTGCCACTTAGCCAGCAGGTGTTGCTGAAATGTGTTGCCATCTAGTAGATGCTATAATTATACTTCAAAAAGGCCATCATTTTATTTTTTGAATAACATGTTTCCAAAGTCAGAACAATGCAAAAAGCTACACTCAGAGAAAGGTCACTCCCTCCCATATGCTTTCCATCCCATCACCCTCCCTCCATCTGTGGAACTAAGACTTCATTGTTTACTGATGTACTTTCTGTGTTTCTTTTTGAAATTATAAGCAGATATATGTAGGTTTTTAAAATTTCTCCCTTTGTGTTTACATAAAAGGAATAACATTATACATACATATGTGTGTGTGTGTGTGTGTGTGTGTGTGTATGTGTGTGTGTGTGTGTATATATATATATATATATATATGTACTTTGCTTTTTGCACGTAACAATAATATTCTTATCTCCTGAACATCACTCCATATCAGTTCATAGAGATTTTTCTCTCTCTTTTTTTTCCTTTTCCTTTTTTTTTTTTTACATCATAGTATGCCATTGTGTGTGAGTAACACTGTTATCTGACCAGTTTGTATGCTTGGGAATTTAGGTAGCTTCCAATATTTTGCAGTTATAAAAAATGCTACAATAAATAACCTTGTATATATGAATTTCAATAATGTTGAGAATGTTGAAGGTGTATCTTCAGGGTGCATTTCTAAAAGTGGAATTGGTGAATTGAATGGTAAGAATATAGCCAAAATGTGTATTGTTAAGCTTTTGGAGTTTTGCTCATCTCACAGGTGAGAAATTATAACTGTGTTGTTATTTTGCATTTCTCTTATTATGAGTGAAATTGAACACATTTTCTTTTTATGTTTAAGGTTACCTTTATTTTTTATCTTTTGTGAATTGTGTTTTGTTAATTTTACCCATTTCTTATCTATAGGATTTTGAACTTTTTTCCTCGAATATTAAAAGTTCTTTGTATATCAGGGGTATTAGCTCTTTATTTATGATATATTTGGCAAGTATTTTTTCCCATTTTGTCATCTTCCTCTAGACTTTGCTTAGGGTATTTTTTTTCTTGCCATGAGCTTTTTAAAAGTCTCATCAAATGTATCGGTCTTTACTTTTATTACATATGAAGTTTTAGTCATAGTTAAAAAACCTTTGCCTACAGGCAGCTAAAAAGAAATTCATCCTAACTTCCTTCTAATACTTAAATTCTATTTTTATATATTCAGATCTCTGATCCATTCAGAGTTTATTCTTGTGTATGTTGCAAATAATTGATTTAATTTTATCTTTTTCACAATAGCCAAAGAGTAAACCAACATCAGTTTATTCAATAAAACAAGTAAACAAAATCATTACTCCATTGATTCATGATCATTCCTTTCTCATATACTAGATTTATATGAATAGTTTTTTTACAGAACAGTCTTTTAATTATAGCAGTTTTATAGTTTGCTTCTATGTCTTGTGAGGCCAGTCCCCATCTCTACCCCATAGCTGTCTCAGTTTTTTCGTGTCAACTGTTCTAGCCCATACAAAAATCTCTTCCATATTTTTATTGAGATTGCTTCACACATAAATTAACTTCGAAAGAGCTAATGTCTTGACAATGTTGTGATGTTTCAACCAAACATAAGAGATGTTTCACCAGTTATTTAGGTCCACTCTTCTGACTTTTGTAAGAGTTTAAAAGTTTTCCTCACAGGCTGACCAGTTCACCCAGTTGGTTAGAGCATGGTGCTAATAACATCAAGGTTCAGGGTTTGATCTCTGTACCAGCCAGCCACCAAAAAAAAAAAAAAAAAAAAAGCAATAATAATAAACATTTTCCTCATAAAAATTTTGCTCATTTAAAAAAATTATTTTGAAATATTTTACCTATTTAAAAATTTTTGTTGAAAATAAAACTATTAATTGAACAGATAATGGCCATCTACCTATCAGTGCAATTCTGGGGGATTTTCTGTGTGTGCATGTGTGTAATTATATATAATCTTCAATTAGGTCTTATAAATAGAAAAATATTGACTAGAACCAGTTTCAATAAAGAAAATAAAGGAATAGTTCTGCTGCTTAGAATATAGGTTTCTTGAAAAACTCATAATGTATTAGAATGTCTGATAACATGAAAGCATGACTGATGCTATCTGTGTCTGTAATGGGACTAAACACTTTCCAAATCTCATTGTCTTCATATGGAAAGTGGGAATAATAGTATGTTTCCAAGACATTTTAAGAGTTAGAGCTATTCCAAGCAAAGGAATAAACTATGGGAAGCACTCAGTAAATGCTTCTGATTCTGCGTATTAAGGTATAGATGCTTTTTGAATAAAAATTGAAACATAATTGACTATACATATTTGTGGGATACAGAGTGGAATATCAATACCTGTGCACAATGTGTGATGATCAAATCAGGATAATTAGCATGTTCATCATGTAATCATTCTTGTGTCTATTAACCAATTTCTCAGTAACCCCCCTCCCCCTCCCCCTTTTCCACCTCTAGCTACCACAGTTCTGTTCTCTCCTTCTGAAAGTTCAACATATTGTATATATTTTTTTCTTTCCTTCCTTCCTTCCTTCCTTCCTTCCTTCCTTCCTTCCTTCCTTCCTTCCTTCCTTCCTTCCTTCCTTCCTCCTTCCTTCCTTCCTTCTTTCCTTCCTCTTTCTTTCTTTATTTCACTTGTCCTTTCTTCTGCTCTTTCTTTCATTCATTTATTTTTTAGCTCCCACTTACGGGTGAATACACATCACATTTCTCTTTCTGTGCCTGGCTTATTTCACTTATAATTTTCTCTAAGTTCATCCATATCACTGTGAATGGCAGAATTTCATTCTTTTATGGCCGAGTAGTATTCCATTGTGTATATTTACCAAATATTCCTTGTCCAGTCATCTGTCAATGAGCATTTACATTGGTTCCATCTCTTGGCTATTGTAAATAGAGTTGCTATAAACATGAGAGTTCAGGTATCTCTTCAACATGATGACTTCCATTCCTTTGGGTATATACCCAGTAGTGGGGTTGCTGTATCGTATGTTAATTCTATCTGTACTTGTTAGAGAAACCTCTATACTGTTTTCCATAATGGCTACACTAATTTACCATCCCACCAACACTGTGGAAGGGTTTCCCTGTCTCCACATACTCACTAGCATTTGTTACTCTCTGTCTTCTTTGTAAGAGCCAGTGTAACTAGGATGAGATGATATCTCAGTGTGGTTTTGATTTGCATTTCTCTGATGCTTAGTGATGTTGAGCATTTTTTCATATACTTGTTGGCTATTTGTATGTCTTCTTTTGAGTAATGTCTACTCAGCTCTTCTGCTCATTTTTTAACTGGGTTATTTGTGGTTTTTTTGCCGTGAAGTTGTTTGAGTTCCTTGTATATTTTGGATATTAGCCCTTGTCATATGTATACTTTGCAAATATTTACTCCCATTTTGTAGGTTATCTTTTCATTCTATTGATTGTTTCCTTTGCTGTGCAGAAGCTTTTTAATTTGAAATAATCCCATTTATTTTTTCTTTTGTTGCCTGTGCTTTTGAGGTCTTATTCCTATAGTCTTTGCCCAGTCCCACATCCTGAAATATTTTCCCTATGTTTTCTTTTCTTCTAGGATATAGTTTCAAGTCTTATATTTAAGTATTTAATCCATTTTGAGTTGATTTTGGTATATGGCAAGATGTAGGGGTCTAGTTTCATTCTTCCACATATGGATGTCCAGTTCTCCCAACACCATTTATTGAAGATACTCTCTTTTTCCCAATGTATGTTCTTGGTGCCTTTTATCGAAGATCAGTTGGTTGTAAGTATGTGATTGATTTCTGGGTTCTCTATTCATTCCATTGGTCTGAGTGTCTGTTTTTATGCCAGTACCATGATGTTTTGCTTACTATAGCTTTGTAGTATGATTTGAAGTCAGACAATGTAATGCCTCTGGCTTTATTTATTTCCCTTTTGCTCAGGATTGCTTTGGCTATTTGGGGTCTTTTGTTGTTCCATATGATGGCTAGGATTGTTTTCTCTATTTCTGTGAAGAAAGTCATTGGTATTTTGAAATGTATTGGATTGAATCTGTAGATAACTTTGGGTAGTCTAGTCCATGAACATAGAAAATCTTTACATCTTTTGGTGTCCTCTTTAATTTCTTTTTGCAGTGATTTCTAGTTCTCACTGTTGATATAGATCTCTTTGGTTAAATTTATTCCTGGGTATTTTATTCTTTTGGTAACTACTGTAAACAGGATTGCTTTCTTGATTTATTTTTCTGCTAGTTTGTTATTGGTGTAAAGAAATGCTACTGATTTTTGTGTATTGATTTTGTATCCTGCAACTTTCCTGAATTCATTTATCAGCTCTAGGAGATTTTTGGTAGAGCCTTTAGGTTTTTCTATATATATAGGATCATGTCGTCTGTGAACAGGGACAAATTGACTTTGTCCTTTCAATTCCGGTGCCCTTTATTTCTTTCTCCTGACTGATTACTTCAAATAGTACTTCCAATACTATGTTGAGTAGGAGCAGTGAGAGTGGGTGTCCTCTCTTGTTCCTCCTCTTGGAAAAAAAAAAAAAAAAGCTTTTACCTTTTCTTCACTCTTGATGATACTGTCAGTAGGCTTGTCATATATGGCTTTGATATATGTTGAGATACTTTCCTTTTATACCTAATTTGTTGAAAGTCTTCATCATGAATTGCGGTTGAATTTTTTTAAATGCCTTTTCTGCATCAATTGAGATAATCATAAGGGTTTTTTTTCCCCTGAATTATTTGATATGGTATATCACATTTATTGATTTGCATATGTTGAGCCATCCCTGAGATGAATCCCACTTGATCATGGAGATCAAAAGATCATAATCTTTTTGATGTGCTGTTGTATTCTGTTTGCTAATATTTTATTGAAGTTTTTTGTGTCTATATTCATCAAGAACATCAGCCTGCAGTTTTCTTTTTTTGTGTGTATTTTTTTCTGGTTTTGGTATAAGGGTAATAGTGGCCTCAGAGAATAAGTTTGAGAGAATGACCTCTCTTTCAATTTTGAGGGGAATAGTTTGAAAAGCATTGATATTAATTTTTCTTTGAGGTTTAGTAGAATTCAGCTGTGAAACCGTCTGATCTTGGGCTCTTCTTTGTTGGGAGACTGCTGATTACTGCTTCAATCTTCTTTCCAATTATTAGTCTGCTCAGGTTTTCTATTTCTTCTAGGTTCAGTCTTGGCAGTTTGTATGTGTCCAGAAATTTATCCATTTCTTCCAGATTTTCAAATTTTTTGGCGTATAGTTGTTCATGATAGTCTTTAATGTTTCTCTGTATGTCTGTGGTATTCGTTGTAATATCTTCTCTTTCATGTATGATTTTGTTTATTGGTCTTCTCTCTTCTTTTTTTAGTTAGTTTAGCTAATGGTTTGACTACTTTGTTTATCTTCTCAAAACAACAACTTTTTGTTTTCTTGTTCTTTTGTATCATTTTTTGCACCTCTATTTCATTTAGTTCTTCTCTAGTCTTTATTTCTTTCTGTCTACTAATTTTGAGATTGGATTGTTCTTGTTTTTCTAGTTCTTTGATGTGTAATATAGGTTGTTTAATTGAAGTCCTTCTATTCTTTTGATGTAAACATTTATTGCAATAAATTTCTCTCTTAGTACTGTTTTTGCAGTATCCCATAGGTTTTGGTAAGTTGTGCCTATATTTTCATTTGTTTCAAGGAATGTTTTGATATTCTGCTTTATTTCATTTTTTCCCCATTGGTCATTCAGAAGCATGTTGTTTAATTTCCATGAATTTGTATAGATTCCAAGTCTTGTTTGTTGGTAATTTCTAATTCTATTCCATTGAGGTCTGAAAATATACTTGATATGACTTCAACCTTTCTAAATTTGTTGAGACTTAATCTGTGGCCTAACGTGGTCTTTCCTGGAGAATGATACATGTGCTGATAAGAAAAATGCATATTTTGCAGTTGGGTGAAATGTTCTGTATATGTCTGTCAAGTCCATTTGATCTAAAGTGCTGTTTAAATCTAATATTTCTCTGCTAATTCTTTTTCTAGATGATCTGTAAAACATTGAGAGTGACATGTTTAAGTCCCCAACTATTACTGTTTTGGGGTCTTTCTCTCCCCTTAGATCTGATAACACTTGCTTTATATATCTGGGTGATTCAATGTTGGGTGCATGTATACTATGATTGTTATATCTTCTTTCTTCAATGATCTTTTTATAATTATGTAATTTCCTTCTTTGTCTCTTTTTATAGTTCTTGGATTGCAATCTACTTTTTCTGTTATAAGTATGGCAACTCCTGCTTGGTTTTGGTTTCCATTCCCATGAAATGTATTTTTTCATCCATTCACTACTAGTTTATTTGTGTCTTTATTAGTGAAGTGGGTTTCTTGCAGGCAGTGTATAGTTGGGTCTAGATTTTTAATCCATTCAGCCAGTCTATACCTCTTAAGTTGGAAATTTAATCCATTTACATTCCGGGTTGCTTGTTCCTGCTACTTTATTAACTTTTTATGGTTGTTTTATATTTCTTTATTCCCTTTCTTTTCCTTTATTGTTTATCTCTACTATTTGGTGTTTTTTTGTAGTGATAAGATACATTTTCTTTTGCTTTCTCATGTGTTTATCTGTTCTACTAATGGTTTTATTCTTTCTCATGTATTTATGGTGATATATATCATGCTTTTGATTACAGGTGTAAGACTCTGTTGAGGACTTATTGAAGGGCTGGTCCTGTAGTGGTGAATTCTCATGGTTATTCATCTGGTAAAAATACTATTTTTTCTTCATTTCTGAAGGGAAGCTTTGCTGGATATAGTATTCTTGATGGCAGTTTTTTTTTTTCTTTTAGCGCTTTGCATATGTCATTCCATTCTGTCCTGGACTGTATGGTTTCCTTTCAAAAGTCTGCTGTTAGTTTGATGGCACTTCCCTTATAGGTGATTTGATCCTTCTCTCTTGCCAATTTTAGAATTTTCTTTATCTTTGACTTTTGACAATTTGACTGTAATGTTTCCTGTGGAGATCCTTTTTGAGTTGAATCTATTTGGGGATCTTTGAGCTTCTTGGATCTGGAAGACCATATCTCACCCAATATTTGGGAAGTTTACAGCTATTATTTAAGTAAATAGACTTTCAATACCTTTTCCTTTTTCTTCCCCTTCTGCCACACCGATAGTACTCATGTGTGTACATTTAAGGTTATCAGAAAGATTTCACAGGTTTTCTTGAATTAAAAAAAAATAATAATCCAACTGTGTTAATTCAAAAAGCCTGTCTTCTCATCCATAAATTCTTTCTTCTGCTTGTTATAGACTCCTGCTTATGTTCTCAATTGCATTTTTTTTCTTTGATTGAATTCTTCAGTTTTAGGATTTCTCCTTGGTTGTTTTTTATTATTTCTATTTGTTCATTGAATTTCTCGTACATCTCTTGGATTGTTTCTTTACTTCATTGTTATTTGTTTCTATTTTTTCTTCCACATTGTTGACTTTCTTTAGTATTGCCATTTTGGATTCCTCTTCAGATGACTCACCAGTTTCCTATTGCTTAGGGTCTGGTATTGGAGAATTGTAGTCTTCCTTTAGGGGAGTCACATTTCTATATTTTTTAAAAAAATTCTTCGCATATCTCTGTGTTTCTGTCTGGGCATCTGGTGGTGTACGTTCTTTTTTGATTTTTGGAGTGTTTTTTCAGGGAAGAGACTCTTAACTGTAGAAGTATTTTATATTGATAGTTGAGTTTGACTTTGTAGATCTGGTTGTGGGTGAGCACATAGTAAGTGTTGGATTGCTTTACATACCTTTGCTACTGGTATGGGTGGGCTGCTGCATCAGATGGGTCACTGGGCTCCCAGGGAAGGTGGCATAGATCTAGCAGGCTTGCATACCCCATGTACATGCTCCACTAGTGCTGGAGGGCTTGCTGAGTCAGGCACACCTCTGAGCTCTTACGGTAGATCGGTGTGGATCCAAGTGCCTAGAGCAGGAGATTGGGGCAGCCACTGCTTGCTTTTTTGCTGGGGTGGGGGTGGGACATTTTGGGGTGAGCCTCTTAGCTCCCTGGGGAAGAAAGCTGTGGATCCAGGTGACAGGCACATTCCCCACGCTCTCTGCTGGCATAAGTCTTTCCCCTATGTTGAGCAGGGCTCTGTGCTCCCAGGAAGAAGTAGGGCATGTATCTGGGCAGTCAGTGTCCAGTAGGGATTGCAGGCTGATGGTCAGCAGGACTTTGAGCTCTCCTGGCTTCTATCTCAAAATGGCTAGGACCAGTGGCAGCCTGGAGCCAAGGGGTATGGGAGCAACTCTGCGTGTGTTTGCCCTCTAAGAAAATATAGTCTTGTGGGCTCCTAGCTGCTTCACATGCTGGGCTCACTGTCTGCAAGGGCCAGGTGATTACCTTGCAGCCTAAATTGCCAGTGTCTATGGTGGGAGCACCAGCTCCTGGTCCCCTCCCCTGCCTACCTTGTCCTAGCAGTAAAGGGTTTCTCCAATCTCTGTGCCATCATGGTCTTTCTATATTACTGTCTCGAGTGTTTTTCAGGTCTTGGGGGGTTTTCCTCACTGTTTAGCTGGATTCCATTGTTTTCTCCTAGACCCTCTACTCCTCAGATATCTATTTGTTGCTTTGGGCTTTTTGCATTCTAGATGTTTGAAAAGAGAGGAAATAATTGCTTTCTAGCAAACATCTGTTTTACCTGTGTTTCACTCCATACCATGCCCTTTTTAGAAAAGATACTCTCTGTAGAGATATTGGAAGATGCATGTCCTGTGTTTTTTCTACTGGCCTCTATCCCTTATGGGGGCAATAATAGGATAGAGATATTCTGACATAGAGTGGGTTAGCTCATACTCTTCTTTGGGGAGGAATTCCCAGGTATAACAGCCACAATCTTCAGATGATCAACATGCCTTTAAAGATTCCTTCTTCTTGATTGTCATAATAAATCGAAAAAAAAATTGTAGGGTGATGTATACTAATACACTTCTGTGCCTAAGAAATAACTCTTTGGATTGGCTTCAATATGAATTTCAGTTTTTGTTTTATCTTGAATTTCTTCTTTTGTTTGTCTGTTTAATCAGTTTGGCTAACTTTCATATTTATTACAAGTGACTTTTACTTTTTCTGCCAGTGTCTAATTTTTTTTTTCATTTTTTTGCCATCTATCAGAGATACAGAGAATAAGATAAATGATGAATAAGAAATATAATGAATGAAATACAATTTCTGTCCTGAAAATTTTTAAAGTGTAGTGGGGAAAGAAGTAAGTAAACAGACAATAATGATATAATATTGTACATTTTAGAAAGTTATTTTGGACTGACTAAGGAAAAAATGCACTGGGCAAATTATCTCAATCTAGCCTTGATAGTGATAATGGGGGAAGTAGTGGATGCATGTAGGTTTTCTGGAGGATACTTATCTCAAATGGATATTTCATGGGAGAAGTGTTGAGTGCTCAAGATGTTGGGTGAAGGTGGTAAAGAGGGAGAGTGCTGGAAAGGTAAACAGCTAGAGTATTGATAGGGTGTTTGAAGTTGATTGTGGCTTTGAAAGAAGTCTTGAGGCATTTTGAAGTTGAAAACTACTGACAGAATCCTATTTGAGATTTAGAAGGAAAGTTTGGTTTTAGTACAGAGAACAGTTTGGAGGTTGTATTAGAGTTTTTATAAGATTTTTAATTTACCTTCTTAATTATTATAAGATAATTTAATGATTGAGCAAACAATACTGTGGCTAAATAACATCACCATTACCACTAGAAAGTGAAAATGTTTGGCCAAACTAAAAATTATATTGTTACCTTGTTATTATTATATCGTAGTTATATTATTATATTGTTATTTTTAGGAAAAAATCAGTTTCCAGAAAATTATAAAGATCTTCTAGCCAACTTATGTTTATAAATGAAATCATTGAAAATAGAGATGTTAGTAACATGCCCAAAGTTATAAAGTAGTTTATGATAACAATACACTGTATCAGGCTTGCTAGGGTAGATATGTTATCCCTCAAATTGAAAATCAAACCTACTTCACTCACAAATATCTTCCTGAGTGAGATTTTACGTTTTTTAGTAGAAATTGAGAAAGATGCTTTGTTTCACATTGAGATGCAGAACAAGTGAAGGTTGGTCAATGAGACCACTGATCATTCAAATTAATTAGCAGAAGCAGGAGCCTAGAGCTGGGGTGGGGAGAGGGTAAGAACATAATCTATGGATTTGCAACAACCTTGGGGAGAGCTTTAGACCTTTCAAGTTTTGGATCAGCGGTTGGACTATTTACTTTCTGATCTCATGGACCCTAGCACAAACTGACATCTGTCCATCTGTCTTACATTATGTAGTACTGTCTTCATAGTTTCATAGCTATTGAGTAGTAAAATGTTGATCCCTACCATGATCCTGTTATATAGCTGGGGCAATATTTTTGTTGTTTGTAAAATTAATCTTTCACACATGCAAAAATAAATTATGGAACCATTTATCTGAGTCTAAAATTCTTATATCCTTATTTTTCCATCAAGTGCTTTATAGTATTATCACATTATATTCATTAACTCTCCCTTAAAAAAATTGAGTTCCATTTGACCATACACAAAATTTAGTACTAACATTTCTGATTATCTTTGATTGTATTGAAGTACATCTATCCAACGTTGGAAGTTATAGTTAGAAATAAGCTCATAATTTATGTGAATAGACTACTAGATACCTTTCATTTGTCTGCTGAGATATACCCTTCACACTCCTTCCACCCTGCTCCGTGGTCTGTGAAACTGAATCATATAGCTTGCTTAATGGTGTCCTTGCCCTCTGGCTTCCTGTTGGCTGTGATCAATGAAAGACACTAGCAGAAGATGAGAAGATAAGAGAGTGAAGACTGGATATATATTCCCCAGGCACCATTTTACTGAGTTACTTTGAGTAAGCTGCATCTCTCGGGATGACCTCTCTGGGTTCTGGAAACTACCCTGCCCTTTCAGAACTCGTGGGAGTTAGGCTCCCTGCTGTTGCTAACCTGCATGTATTACAATTTTCCTTCTTCTGTTCCCTAAACTCTGTTCACATTTTTATAAATTGATCCTTTATTTAAGTCTTTTCAACTGATCCAGTTTGAATGTGTCTGTTCAGAATTGTCATTTTATTGAAGGAACATGTGAAAATTGTTGAACTAGTGTGGAGAATGTGTTAGTGGGAGTCAGCATGGACAATGCTTTAGAGGACAGTCTCTGGGACCAGCAGTCTGTTTCTAACCTGGCTCTTAACTTCTTTAGTGTGACATGTTGAGGACATTTCTTAATACATTTGTTCCTCAGTTTTCTTATTTGTAAATGAAATATACATGTTTTATGAATACGTAAGTGAAATACAAATATATGTACACATATTAGAACATCACTGTCCAATAGAAATATAATGAGAACCACAAATGTGAGTCATATATGTGATTTTATATTTTTTAGTAGTCACTTTAAAAAGAGGAAAAGAAACAGGTAAAATTAGTGTTAGCTAAAATTAGTAAGAAATGTTGATTTAACCCAATATATTAAAAATATTATCATTTCAACATGTAATAAGTATAAAAATGATTGAAGTGGCATTTTACATTTTATGTATAAAAGTGTAACCAAAATCCTGATCCAGTGTGTATGTTCTACACTTACAGCACATCTTGATTTGGATCAGCCACATTTGAAAAGTTCAAGGGTCACATGTTGGTGGCTCCCTTCTTGGACTCTGCAGTTTAGTAGTTCTTCTAACCTGTCCTTTTTTAAACAACTTACTTGTTTTAGCCACTTCTGTCTTTTTTTTTTTCTGTTAACCAAAATGTGCTTATTAGATGCTGAATGCCCAGCGTTTACAGGCAACATTTTTAAACATCCATAAATATCTGCTCCCACCAGTTGAATTGTATGCTTATGAAGAATCAATTGTATTTTACCTAAACTTGTTTATGGCAGTTATATATGTTATTATAATAATTTAATTTTTAATTGTTTATATGCCAATGAAATGTCAGTATGGAAAGAAACAGAGTTTTCATTTCTATGAAAACCTAATTATTAATCTGGAAAGGATCAATAGAAAAGACAATAAAAATTTCCTTTTTAAATTAGATATATTTGAGAAAACTGAAAAACTATGGAAAAATAATCAACAGCTAGAGGGATTTTGCAATCAGGACACTTTTCAAGTGTTGATAAGTCCCTGTTCTACTTAAAAATGAATGAATGTGGATATCATAGAATGATCTCATGGTTGTGTTTAAAATAAATAAATAAAATGTGAAACTCCAATATAAGGATATATAACAAAGATTTTGACATTATAACCACAAACTCATAAAAAAATGTTTTATTTTCTTTGTATAAAGGAAAAATAAAATGCTTAGATTTTCTTTGTATCATTTTAAGGATTCTTCATCTCAAGGAATATTTTTGATTAACTGACCATAGTTTTTGTACAGCAAGCCTCATGAGGGCAGGTGTCACATTTTTTTTGTTTGTTTGCTACTTTATTCTCAGTGCTACGATGAATAGTGGTTGGCTCAAAGTAGATGCTCAACAAATGTTTGTTGACAGATTGACTGACATTATTTCCATATGGCACCTCCTACTATGCAAGCCAGTTGGTTTTCCAGTTTATAGTTTGCTGTCACATTTTGAAAAACATGATATTGTTTTATTTACAACAGACATAATTTTATGGCCTTTTTTCCCTAAGTGAAACATTTCTAGTCATCTAGCAGAAGAAAACTCATGCAAAATTCAACTCAGTAAATTTAGACTTGAGGTTTCATTAGAACAATGCCTTGCTGAGGAAATAGAAGACATTAAGTAAAATCAATTCTATCTGTTCTTGAGAAGGTCCAAAAAACTTCATTTTCATATGTTGTAGGGAGCTCTGAATAAATATATGAAAAGCCTCATCTAGATTCACAATCTGTTCATCAAAACACCTAAAATTATCTTCTTTCTAAACATCCCATTAATAGACATTGACGATAGTTATAAGCCAATTTGGAAAGTTCCCTGAAATTAGCCAAACAAATATGTAGATAGATATTGAATTTACTCCCTGCTACCCCTCACTGATGGTGATGATTTGCTCACAGCTTAGCTAACAAGGTATAAAGTATTTGAATTAGAACTAGGACTCTCCCTGAGGGACTTGCCAATATATTTGCCTTTTTTTTCAGTTTCCCAAACAAGTCATTTTTAATATAAAATTTTTAATGAAGTATTATACACGTGAAGTGCGTACATTTTAAATTTACAACTTTATGAGTTTTCCCAAAGTGAACAGCCTGTAACACGTCGAAGATCAGGATATAGACTATCACCAACAGTCCAGAAGCCCCTCTTGTGTCTTTTTCTAGTCACCACACTTCTTAAGAGGAAGTAATATCTTGACTTGATCACTATAGATTCCTTTTACCTATATATGAATAGAATCACTCAGTATGTACTCTGCTATACCTAGCTTCTTTCACTCAATAAACATTTTGAAGACATGTATGTGGCTGTAGTTTCTTTATTCTCAGTGACTTACAATATTTCATTGTCCAAATGTACAATTTCTTTATCCATCCTACTGTTGGTGGATATTTGGTATGTAGCTAGTTTTGGGCTATAATAAATAGCATTGCTCTGCACATGTCTTTTGGTGGACATAAGAACACATGCCTGCTGAATATAAAACTAGGAGTGAAAATTCTAAGTCATAAAGTGTGAAGACCTTAAATTGTAATAGATGCTGCGGTACAGTCTCTTCTGGATTGAGTCACTTTACAAAAAAAAAAAAAAAGAAAAGGGAATTTTGGTCTTAGAAACTTTGATTAACTGGTCACATTAATTATATATATATATTTGTAATCTCCAATTAGATTCTTTAGAATATTTTTACTTGAAATGGAAAACTATGTCAGCTAATAAATAGTTGACATCTTTTATGAATTTTTATGTGCATGATTTAAATGCTGTTTTTATTTTTCAAAACTGTAGTAACATATATACATACAGAAATTCTGGTTAACAGTAGGTAAAATATTCTATTTATAAATATGATTTATTTTCCAAGTGTGTCAGAATTCACTGTGACAATAGGAATGGAATTAGAAATGATGTTTTGCTATTTGCATACCAGGGTACTTCAAAAAGTCTTTGGAAAAATGCAATTAAAAGATAATACAAATCTTTCCATGAGTGTTTTTTAAATACCCTCGTATATGAGGTCAAAGACACTATTTTGTCAAGTTTATATTATACTATTTATAAATGGACTTTCACACTTCAGAAAACCCCATGAAATATTTGTTTAGCTTTGTTTCCTTGTATATATAGTAGTTTACTCACAAAGATATTTTAAAAATTCTCACATGCACGAGTAAAGCAGTTTCCATGTATATATGTAGTTTATGAATTCTCAATGATATTTTTAAAATCTATGTTATGCAGACTATAGAGAACTTAGTGATAAAACATATTCAAGCAGATTGTAAAGTTTATTTGAAATATATTTTTCATTTTAAAAAGTAAACCAGGAACAACCATTCTAAAATGTATAGTATCTCTTAGGATCTAAACAACGTTTAAGCTTCAAAATTTAATTTTTTGAATCTTAAATATCAACCAATCAATATACCTTTCAGAGTAGAAAGTAGCAAATTAACACACCAACCTGCTGTCCCCACATTCTTCTCACACATTTTATGGTCCAGGTTTGCTGACACCAAATGCTTTCAGGAAAGAAGCAGTTCTTATTTCTTTTTGTATTTACAGAATCTAACATACCTCTTGAACCACTACAAATATGGCTGTACTTAACTGAGTTAACATTTTTTTCTCTCCTTTCTAAGCTTAAGGTTATCAAAATGATCTAATTGTCAAATCTAGCAAATACTCAATTGATTTTTTTCTTTGAGTTTATTGACAACCCTTCCTTCCTTGAGTCTAATTTATCACAGAGGTTTCACTGTTCCATTTTCTGTATTCCTTGTGTACTTCTTTGTGCATAAAATTCTAAGTTGTATTATTCTGTCACCACATTCCCTTCATTCAAATATTTTCCAGTCTTTTGACTTTAGCCTTCTTTTAGCCACTATCATTTCACCAAACCATACATGCAACTCAGTCTTCTTTCCTAAGAAATGCATTTAGGCTCCATTTATTCAATTGCCTACTTATTTAATTGCATGCAAATCCCATCTCTGTTTGAAACTCAATTTAGTTCTGTATTTTCTTTTGCAAACTGGAATCTCCTCTGGTATTTTCTATTTCAGTTAATAGTATCTATGTTGCCTATGTTAGAATATTGTAAATTGTCTTAAATATTTATTAATATATTCTCCCTCATTTACCTACATTCAATCAAACACCATAAGAATCACAAATGATTTCATTTGCCCACTCCCCCTTTTTCTTGTTAATATGTTTCATGCACACATACTTTTTTTTAAAGGTGGTTTTAATTATGTCTTTACTGCTTTGAGAAACTCCAATCTCTACTTCCACCAATTCATTTTCTACATGCCTGGCATTGTTTGTGTGCTTCTCTAATACAAAAGTAGGAATGTGCACTTAACTAACATGGATTAAGCACATACAGTTATTCTGATTAATTAATATATAAAAGTGAATGGAATATGCTATCTGTGCCCTCAAGGGTCCTACCTTTACAGGGGAGACAAAGTTGTAAATAACTCTTGAACCTCTATGAGCTGATGTAAGTACCATAGAATTAAAAGGAATATTCATTCTCTCAACCAGCTATTTATTGAGCAAGTCTTCTGGCTATTGTTCTAAGCACTGGGGATGCAGAACTGACTTGGACAGAAACATTTCTGAGCTCATGAGTTTTATTTTCAACAGAGGATTTAGGAGGTAAGGAAGACTTCATAGCAATGACACAGAAGGTGAGTTTTTATATCCACTATTTCTGATGGCTGTAAGAGAGAAAAGATTTCTTTCTTCACTATTGCTAGGTTCATTGGCTGAGACTCCTATAAGAAACGAAAGATTAACAGGAGAAAAGCATACAAATATATTTAATATAAACTTTACATGACATGAGAGCCTTCAGAAATGAAGACCCAAAGAAACGGAAAACTGTATTTTTATGCACGGTTGTACAGAAGTATGATTGGAAGACAAAAAGGTATAATCTAATGGTAATACACTGAGGGGAACTGAGCAAGGCCTGTTTGTTCAGACTCTTCTCCATGTCCTTTTGTGGTATTCCTTTCTTTTGTGAATAGAGAGGATCCTTCTGGAATGAGTCTCATGACCCACTTCAGGGAAAGGTCAGCTAGGTTTTACGGCTCTCTTCAGTGCAGAAGGGTTGAGAGGAAGGTGACAGGGACCTTTTTACTTCTACTGTTTTTTCCTATTTGGGGGTAGAGTGTCTGGAACCCTATTATGGTGAAGCTTAAATACTTTTATTTGGACAAAAGATTCAAAGACAACTATAACATACATGGTTAGAAATTAGTGACACTATTTTCTGTTGCTTAAACTTCCAGCAAAACAAAGAGCTTACACATCCACATCTGGACCTATGCTGATTCCAGTAGATGTAATGAAATTCCAAAGTTGCCTTCTCTTCCCAAAACTTTGTATTCTCCTCAAGCTTCCTTCATTTGTTACTTCTATCAATCCTGTAAGTAATCAACAAATATTTATTCCTTCCATGACCTAGACCAGAAGTAACAAAGTCTTCTCTTAGGAAGTGATATTTCAAGGGTATCAAGGATATAACTTGTCAGAGGGAAGCAGGAGAGAGTTGAACAGCATCTGCTCTTCATAAGGGAACATGGATTTAGGGAGCAGGACATGCTTAAGGAATTAAATGAGGGCAGGAAGAGTGGAGTGCAGAGAATAGTCCTGACAGATTGAAGTTTAAGTTCAGATTCCAGAGACAAACTTATTTTTATTTACATGCCCAGAACATGCCAAAATGCCCAATATAGAGTAGGATCTTAATGTATATTTGTTAAATAAACTAGTATACAAATAAAACATTGAAATCCACCCCTGCATCACAGTAGTTTAGGCTTAAAGAGTTTAATATATAAAGTCATAGTGTTTCTCAAAAATATTTTATCAGAATTTTACTTTTAGAGCCACTATTGTGAGGTGTGTTTCCTTGATAATGTTTATAGACAGCTGTCTCCAGGACACAATATGAAACAGATGGAACAGCTCTCTCGGTCTTTTCCTCTGCTGTGTCCCTAGGCTACCTGGATTTCTAAGGCACTCAGTGAGTGAGGAATTACTGTGACGGCTGTGTCATCTGAAATTGTTTGTGCAGTAACTAAGGTCTTCAACTCTAAATGCATATAAGAGCAGTAGGAATTTTAGAAAATGTTAGAGCCAGGGAGAGAATTTTTTGTGTCTCATGAGTGTCATAGGGATCGACCATAAAAAGCCTAGTGTGTTTACTCATTCTTTGGGCTCTATGGAGGTGGAATGAAATAGTGAGAGGTAAAGGGGATATCTCAGATGGGTATGTTTTCAACTTTTTACTCCAGCATTTTGCATTAAGTGACGCCTAGCAATTTACTATATCTTGTAGGCCTCAGTTCATCCGTATGCATGTAATACGTTGTTAAAGTGCTAAGCACTTGTGTGAAATAACATAACTACAGTAAGTGTAGTTCCTTGTACACATTACACATTTAGACAGTCATTTCAGTCCCCCCTTTGTAATTTTTCTGTTCTGTGATTATTCTGGAACTTATATGACTGAAACTCTAGGAAGTAGAGGTAAACTAATATTTCTAAAATGCAAATTATATTAATTTAATTTCACAGTTTCAAATAAATAATATCCTCATTTATCCACCTCTGAGAGTCATAAGGAAAATAACCTCACACATATTGAGAAACTTCATTTTGTTGCCTTCCAGCTGTCACTTTAGATATCTATGCTTAACTCTTCATTTTGATCATAGAATGAGGGTCTGCAGTGAAAATTCATCTGGTTCGAATTCATTTGTCACTCTCAGGGAAAATCAGGGACTCTAAAAATAGTATTCACACAAGGTGATCAGGCAATAGACTAGAATTTTCTTTCCTGCAAATTATAGTCCAAGTTATATTTAATTACATCCCTATTTTGATAGTGACAGCTTTGAATTGTGCCTGGTATCCCCCTCTTTGCCCTACATATCTTTACTATTCATCTCTCAAGACATTATTTCCTGTGAAGCTCCTAGCAGAAATGCTCAGATTACCCTTATTAGATCCTATAGGATCCTTTGATGTTTGACTGTCCTAGTGAAAATAAAGTTCCATTTTTTCAAAGTAGCAACTAAATAATTATCCTGTTTTCTTAGATGCTGCCTTTTGCTGAGTATATCCATTTTCTCATTTTATGAAAAACGTTACTTGCTTTGACCATACCTTTTTCTGCTTTTTTTTTTTTTTTTTTTTTTTAAATCCTTTAGAGTTCTTGAATCTCCGACGCTTTAGTTACTCTGCCAAATGCATTGTTTGGCATTTATGAATCCTATTCTTCAGGTGGCTCCTGTTTTCCTTCTTGAAGGACAAATGAAATGCCCTGTTGCCTGGTTACTGAGACAAACACTGGGAGCCACAGTTTGATATCAACTCTAAACTAGTTTATTATCAGTACAGTTCTGTCACATGCCTTTTTTTCCTTTCCTTTTTGGATTTATGAAAAATTCATTTGGGCAGAATAATGTTTCATCTTTGCTTCTCTTTTATAGCCTTTAGTGCTATTGCTTAGTTATCAATATTCATTTAATAGTCTGTTAAAAAATCTAATAAAAATAAGGTGGTATTTGTCTCAACTGTTTGAAGTTGTACATATCGCATGCAAATTCAAGTGATGTCTCAGTACTTTTTAAGTTAAAATGATTTAATTTGTAATTTTATCAGTATGCATATCTGTTCTGTGGGTAGTAAAAGACATTCTACTATTGTTTTAGTTATCTTATATCAAGAATTGGTTGCAAACTATTTGTAGCATTATTAGCCCGATCAAATTGGTATTACAAATGTATATATTCCTAGAGTGGGAAGAAAAATAATCACCTTGCTGAACTGTGACAAGATTGTAGCTATCACAATTTTGCATTTATCTGGAATAAATTAATCCAAAAAGTAATTTTTTTTTCTTTGCTATATAGATTAGATCTTATCTTTGTAACTTTCTCCCTTTTGCAAAAAGAGATGTAACACACACAAAAGTGCATAAAACATGAATGTAGAGCTCAATGATTTATTACAAAGTGAAAACCTGAGTAACCACCTCTAGTTCCAGAAAGAGAATGTTACCAGAATCTCAAAAGCCACTTTATGACACAATCTTTACCTACTTCCTTTCTTAAGGTGACCGCTATCCTGACTTTAAACATTATAGTATGATTTTTCCTGTCTTTGTTCTTTATAAAAATGAAATAACTCTCTAAGCATTTCTGTAATAGAAATCTATTTTCTGATTTTTTGGATCATCATTTTATCCACATTATTACATGTAGCAGCAATTCATTCATTTTCATTCTTTTATAAAATTGTATTATATAATTATACCATAATTTATTTATATATTCTATGGTTGATGAGCATTTTGATTGTTTCTAATTTTGGCAATAACAAATAAAGTTTCCGTAAACATTCTTGTTCATGTCTCTGAGCATGTACCATTATGTTATATTTGCAATTATCGTTGATATTGTTGGTTTATATATACAATTTTAATGGATTATGCTAAAGAGTTTTCTAGAGCAGTTATCCAATTTAGACTCTGACCACCAGGGTTTGAGAGTTTTTGTTCCCCAAATCATTACTCACACTTGGTAATGTAAAATTTCATTTTATTTTAAAAATTTTTGCCTTTATGGTAGATGTCTCTTTTACATTTTAATTAGTATTTTCCTAAAGATTGATGAGGCAATTCCTATATTTAGTATCCATCAATTACGAGAGGCCTGCCACATTTTTCTGTTGTATTATCTTTTCCTTTTGATCTATAGGAGTTTTTAATTCAAGAATAATTCAAAAAGATCTTGGAAAAATAGAATTAAAAGATAAGTCAAATCTTTCCATGAACTTTTCAAAGTACCCTCATATATTTTGGACATGAGCCCTTTGTTCGTTATATGTTTAGCCAAATAAACCAATCTGTAGATTGCTTTTTAGAGTCTTTTTTATAAACAGAAATCTAATTTTAATGTAATCCAAACTATGAATCTTTTGAGATTATTGCTTTTTGAGTGTGCTTTGTTTAAGAAATGATATTAATATATTTTTTCATATTATTTTTTAAAGATCCAAAATTTTCAAAAGAGAAGTCAGAGCGACATCCTGCTCTCACATGTACACATATGCATATACATAGGAAGAAGTAGCAGAAATCAGAATTTGTATTTTTGACTCAACTTTAACTCTTATTTATTCAAGGTCATTTGATCTTATGCCATTTTCTAGCCCGTAAATGTCTTTGAAATGTACACGTTTTTAACAACTACATTTATGTTTATTGGGGATAGATTGGGCAGCTTGTAGAGAGTGCTTCAGTCTGTGAGGTCAGCAGTAATTGTAGGCTAAAAATATTCTATTCTTTGAAGTTCATGAGAAGAAAAATAAAAATAAGGCCCAGTCCCAGTAAGCAGGAGATAGCAAACTAGGTGACAGTACTGAGCTGTATGCCAGTTTCAGTAAGCAGTTGATTTATTGAAGCATTATTTGGGAAAATTACTAAAATAATCTCTGTTAAACCTACATTGTGAGGTGAAAAGAAAGAAAACACATGTAAATTTTTAATATCAACACAGCATTGAAGCACTAATAGGGGAAGTTCATTTTCTTCTTGGCTATGTGTTTCTTATGAAAAAAAGTGAAATGTTATTCAACCATCAGCACTGAAGCCAGATATGGTACTTTCTACAGCAATATTTAGTCTCATGGTATTACTAGCTAGAAGCCCTAATGCCATGTGCTTTTCATATATTTTTATTTGAGAATTTCAACATTATTTCTTAAATATGCCTTTTTGTCATATATCTGAGAGAATTTCAACCATCGTCTTAATTATTGTTGTGGGATAAAAGGATATAGTGTCTAATCAATATTCACTGTTATTTCTACTTAAACAATCCTCCCTTTGCATACAAAAAGGAAGAAATAATAGACCCAATTTGCATAATGTTTTAATATAGTCATGCTGAGCAACGTGATTCACAGATAATCAACTTTGTTAAAGATAATGGTGTGCCAATTTATAACAGAATGCTGTGTTACATTGTTTGGGGTGGGGGAGAGGGAAGAAAGCAGATGTTTCCAAAGAATTTTAGTATGGATTAAGCAACAAAAGAAAAAGAGATAAAATGATTAAAGAGTGTTTAAAGACAATTTTGTGTGGAAGTATTTCTTTGGATTAGATGTAACACGGAGGTCCAATATGGAAAGTCAGAAAGGGATTCTGGAGCTGTTCATCTACTCTCTGCAACTTGTCTATCTTCAGTGGCCTCAGAAGTTGACCTTGGACTCTGAAGTTCTTAGTGCTGTGTGTAATACAGTTTGATAACCACTGAATTACTGTATAAAAATGGAGCCACTGTAGGAAAAGTTTAGAAGTAGCTACAGCCTCTACTCAGAGAAAAAATTCTCTGAGACGACCATCAGAGAGAAACAGAGAAAGCATGTTTACAAGGTGTGAAAAAGTGGAAATAGCATGCTCTCTTTAGCACACTGTTACATGATCCTGAGAAGTATGCTAAGCTCTCTAACTCCTAGCTTTCAACATATACAATTAAGAATATAACATCTAGTTTAAGGGGTTGTTATGAGGGGAATTGAGTTAATGTATATTAAAAAATGTTGCTTTAAAAAAAAACATACTTAACAAATAAAATGTAGAAGTATCCTAAATATTGGAAAAACTATTTGCTTAACATGCTATTACTAATCCTGTGGCCTCTAATATTACCTACTGGACAGGAGTCAGCAAACTTTTTCTCTAAAGGACCAGGTAATAACTATTTTAGACTTTGAGAGCCATATCATACTTGTTAGTCACAGGTACTCAACTCATGCACAAAAACAGCCATAGACAATTTGTAAACATGTGAGTGTGGCTGTCTTCTAATGAAACATTATTTCCAAAAACAGACAACTGGTAGAATTTGCTTAGGGAACGGTAGTTTGCAAACCTCCCTACTAGTTCCTTTCAAACTCAAAGTGTAGTCCACAGACCACCATCACCTGGGAGCAAGAAAAGCTACATAAATTGTGGGGCCGAATGCAAAACGAAAACACATAGCTCCTTGTTCATAAATTACAAGGATATTAAAATGCTGACAACACAGAATTCATTCAAGTATGGAGTCTTCGTGCAACTGCATAGGTCATACATCCACGAATCTAGGACTGCCTCATAGTTAATTAAAAATGCAGAACTTCAGGCCCTATCCCTGACCTGTTGACTCATCATCTGCAAATCAATAACGTCCCTTGATGATTCCTATATACATATGTTTTGAAAAGCACTAATAGACTAATATAATCTTAAAACTGTATTTCTGGCTATAAATTCTCTAACGAGGGGCAAGTAATAACTTCTATCTAGGAGAAATCTACTTTGAAATTCTTCCAAAACTGTTTACAAAATAATTGAAAAATTAGCATGTGTAGCTAGTATTTTCCCATAATCCCTAACTAATCTCCCAATTAAATTATTTGCAATGTAGCCTAAGTTTCTTCTTCTGCTCTGTTTGCATCTAACAGGTTACTGAGTGCTCATCATTCCCTAGGAGCATTTTCTCAGTCTGGCAGCACTTCTCCAGAGAGTGTAGTGGTTAAGAATATCGATTCTGGAGCTGGACTCCTTGGGTTTATATGCTGGCTCCACCTCTTACCAGCTTTTTTGTCTTGGGCAGGTTACTTAATTAATCTCTCTGTTTCAGTTCTTTCTTCTGTTAGAGAGGATAATAACTCATAGCATTACTGTGAGGATTAAATGAGTTTTTACATGTAAGCACTTAATTACTGTCTGATACATGGTAAACACTTATAAGTATTACATAATATAAATGTCTATCAGTTCCCATCACTTTTATAATTCTTCTGGGCCTCATAATCAGTTGCCTGAGCTCTTGCAACATTAACTGTTCTCAATGCCACCTGGAAATTAGGGCTAACCGCACAGTGTGGGGAGCAAAATTTGCCTTGCTGCTGCAGTACAGGAACAGCAAGAGGAATTTTTTTGTGTGTGAGCACAACATAAGAGAAGCCAAATAATCGTCCCCAGGGTGAAATCAGCAGATAGAGATAAAGTCCAAGAAATCAAGTGTAATAAATTCAGTTGGGTTCAAGCAAACCTTTAGATTAAAGATGAGTAAGATCTAGACCAAGTATCAGCAAACGGTAGGCATTAAGCCAAATCTAGCCTTTTTATAAATAACATTGTATAAAGTTCTATTGGGACATAGCCATGCTCATTCTTTTACTTATCATCACTGGCTGCTTTTGCACTACAACAGCAGAGTTGAGTAGTTATGATAGAGACCACATGGCCTACAAAACCTGAAACATTTCATTATCTGGTCCTTTACAGAAAAAAATTTCTGGCCCCTAGCATGACAGAATGCAGGGCAAAATTGGTGTTTTTTTCAGGAAGAATATGGCCATTGAAAGAATCTTCCAAAAGAAGACTGAGAAGAATAAAGTTGGAAAAAAAAACCCAAGTCATCTGGCTGAGGATCAGGCCCTGGAGTGTGAGCGGGCACTGGGCCAGAAAGTCCAGAATATTCAGGTAGTTTGCTGTTTACCTTCATTGCTGAATTGCTTGGTGACTCAACTCTCTTAAATAAGGAGCTAGCACTAGTTCTACTTCATTACCTAGTAAGGTAAATGATATTAGCAGCCTGAGTGAATTTTGTTGATTCTAGGCAGGCATAGAAAAAGTTGGCAAAAGGCTTGGTGATTATTCCAATGGTCAGGGTTCCATAGTTATCATCCTAAAAGAATCCAATAGTGTAATCTTCTTTTGATACCACCATGCTATAAGATAAAAACTCTTTGACATGTCATATAAATTCTTCTTTGAAAAGTCATATAAACTCAGCATTCAAGACACAGACATGCATAGTTGGCTTTAAATATCAAAATATTTAGTTTTGAATCCAGCTTTTGCAGATGTTTTTCATATAACCTGAAAATCCTCCCCTTGCCCTTCTTTATAATAGCGTGTTACAACTCATCCTATAAAAAGCCAGCTCAAATGCCATCTGTTCTAGAAATTGTTTTTAAGAGTCTTGCAGGCATAATCAGTTGTTCCTTTCACTGAAAGTGGAGAAGATCATGTTTTACCACAGGGGGTTAGTGGACACATGAAGCAGAAATCCAACATAGCTGCAGGACATTTTCTAAGAGTGGATGTCTTCTACATATAGTAAGCCAAAGTAACAGAGACTCTCTCAGAGTTGGTAGAAGTACAAAGCAGATACCTATTATTCCTGGGCCTCATCCCAAGAGTAAAACCATGTAGGATAAGCTTGTAGAGTAATTATTCTTCCCTGAGTGGAAATGTTCAACAAGCAAGTACCTTCCAGAATATGTTAACGGATAACTCTGTCCGGCACCCTTTGCAGTGTTTTTATAAGTTAGTATATCGTGCCCTCTCAGTATAAACGGAGAAACGTCACTCTGTGAAATGGACATTTTGAACAAATGTGGAGGGGAAAAGAATTAAATTTGGGAGAGTGTTCCTACCACAGGGAAACATTACAGAATAGGTTCAAATATTTCTATCCTCTGTGATCTTCATTGCTATTATTTGAATGAGTCCCCTCCCAGATTCAGGTGCTGCCAAGTTATAACATGATGAGGTGGACCCTTTAAGACATGATTAGAACACGAGGAATCCTCTCTGATGATGGGAATAAGGTCCTTATAAAAAGAGGCTTCATGCAGTGTTCAATACTTACCCTTCTACTTTCCATCGTGGTAGGTCACAACAAGAAGGCTTTAACCTGATGTGGGCCCCTTGGATCTTGGACTTCCCAGCCTCCAGAAAAGTGGAGAAAAAAATTTCTGTTCTTTATAAATTACCCAGTTTGTGATATTTTGCTGTCATTGCACTAACAGACAAGGAGACTGTTTTTTTTTTTTTTTTTTTTTTTTTTTTGTCTGTCTCCCACTTCAATAAAATTTCTTTTATTTTGAACGCTCTTTACCCTCATTGGTCAAATTCCCGCTTCCCTCTCACTTTTTTTTTTTTTTTTTTTACCCATAAAGCATAGTATGTTTATTTTTTTTATTATTATTATTTTTTTAAATTTTATTTTGTTGATATACATTGTGGCTGCTTATTGCTCCCCATCACCAAAACCTCCCTCCCTTCTCCCTCCCCCACTACCCCCAAACAATGTCCTTTCTGTTTGCTTGTCATATCAACTTCATGTAATTGTGGTTGTTATATCTTCTTCCCCCCCCCCCCGGTTTTGTGTGTGTGTGTGTGTGTGTGTGTGAATTTATATATTAATTTTTAGCTCCCACCAATAAGTGAGAACATGTGGTATTTCTCTTTCTGTGCCTGACTTGTTTCACTTAATATAATTCTCTCGAGGTCCATCCATGTTGCTGCAAATGGCAGTATTTCATTCGTTTTTATAGCTGAGTAGTATTCCATTGTGTAGATGTACCACATTTTCCGTATCCACTCATCTGATGATGGACATTTGGGCTGGTTCCAACTCTTGGCTATTGTAAAGAGTGCTGCGATGAACATTGGGGAACAGGTATACCTTCGACTTGATGATTTCCATTCCTCTGGGTATATTCCCAACAGTGGGATAGCTGGGTCGTATGGTAGATCTATCTGCAATTGTTTGAGGAACCTCCATACCATTTTCCATAGAGGCTGCACCATTTTGCAGTCCCACCAACAATGTATGAGAGTTCCTTTTTCTCTGCATCCTCGCCAGCATTTATCGTTCAGAGTCTTTTGGATTTTAGCCATCCTAACTGGGGTTAGGTGGTATCTCAGTGTGGTTTTGATTTGCATTTCCTGGATGCTGAGTGATGTTGAGCATTTTTTCATATGTCTGTTGGCCATTTGTATATCTTCCTTAGAGAAATGCCTGCTTAGCTCTTTTGCCCATTTTTTAATTGGGTTGCTTGTTTTCTTCTTGTAAAGTTGTTTGAGTTCCTTGTATATTCTGGATTTTGATCCTTTGTCGGGTGTATATTTTGCAAATATTTTCTCCCACTCTGTTGTTTGTCTTTTAACTCTGTGAATTGTTTCTTTTGCTGTGCAGAAGCTTTTTAGTTTGATATAATCCCATTTGTTTATTTTTCCTTTGGTTGCCCGTGCTTTTGGGGTCGTGTTCATGAAGTCTGTGTCCAGGCCTATTTCCTGAAGTGTTTCTCCTATGTTTTCTTTAAGAAGTTTTATTGTCTCAGGGTGTATATTTAAATCCTTAATCCATTTTGAGTTGATTTTAGTATACGGTGATAGGTATGGATCTAGTTTCATTCTCCTGCATATGGATATCCAGTTATCCCAGCACCATTTGCTGAAGAGGCAGTCCCTTCCCCAGTGAATAGGCTTGGTGCCTTTGTCAAAGATCAGCTGACAGTAAGTGTGTGAGTTGATTTCTGGATTCTCTATTCTATTCCATTGGTCAGTGTGTCTGTTTTTATGCCAGTACCATACTGTTTTGGTGATTATAGCTTTGTAGTATAGCTTAAAGTCAGGTAGTGTTATGCCTCCAGCTTTATTTTTTTTGCTCAGCATTGCTTTGGCTATGCGTGGTCTTTTATTGTTCCATATAAATGACTGGATAGTTTTTTCCATTTCTGAGAAAAATGTCTTTGGAATTTTGATGGGGATTGCATTGAATTTGTATATCACTTTGGGTAGTATGGACATTTTCACTATGTTGATTCTTCCAATCCAAGAGCATGGAATATCTTTCCATCTTCTTGTATCCTCTCTAATTTCTCTCAACAGTGGTTTGTAGTTCTCTTTATAGAGATTTTTCACCTCCTTGGTTAACTCAATTCCTAAGTATTTTATTTTTTTGGTGGCTATTGTAAATGGGCAGGCTTTCTTGATTTCTCCTTCTGCATGTTCACTATTGGAGAAAAGAAATGCTACTGATTTTTGTGTGTTGATTTTGTATCCTGCTACTGTGCTGGAATCATTTATCAATTCCAGCAGTTTTTTGTAGAGGTTTTAGGCTGTTCGATATATAGGATCATGTCATTTGCAAACAGGGACAGTTTGACTTCATCTTTTCCAATCTGGATGCCCTTTATTTCCTTCTCTTCTCTGATTGCTCTGGCTAGTACTTCCAACACTATGCTGAATAGGAGTGGTGAGAGTGGGCATCCTTGTCTAGTTCCTGTTCTTAAAGGAAAAGCTTTCAGCTTTTCCCCATTCAGGATGATATTGGCAGTGGGTTTGGCATATATGGCTTTAATTATGTTGAGATACTTTCCCTCTATACCTGTCTTATAGAGGGTCTTTGTCAAGAATGAGTGCTGAAATTTATCAAATGCTTTTTCAGCATCTATAGAGATGATCATATGGTCCTTGTGTTTGATTTTATTAATATGGTGTATCACATTTATTGATTTGCGTATGTTGAACCAACCTTGCATCCCTGGGATGAATCCCACTTGATCGTGATGAATAATTATTCGTATGTGTTGCTGTATTCTGTTTGCTAGTATTTTAGTGATGATTTTTGCATCTATATTCATCAAGGATATCGGCCTGTAGTTTTCTTTTTTGGTTATATCTTTACCTGGTTTTGGTATCAGGATGATGTTTGCTTCATAGAATGAGTTTGGGAGATTTGCATCCGTTTCAATCTTTTGGAATAGTTTGTAAAGAATTGGTGTCAATTCCTCTTTGAATGTTTGGTAAAATTCTGCTGTGAATCCATCTGGTCCTGGGCTTTTCTTTGTTGGGAGCCTTCTGATAACAGCTTCAATCTCCTTTATTGTTATTGGTCTGTTCAAATTTTCTACGTCTTCATGGTTCAGTTTTGGGAGCTTGTGTGTGTCCAGAAATTTATCCATTTCCTCCAGATTTTCAAATTTGTTGGCGTATAGTTGTTTATAGTAGTCTGGAATGATTCCTTGTATTTCAGATGAATGAGTTATAATATCGCCTTTTTCATTTCTAATTTTTGTTATTTGAGTCTTCTCTCTTCTTTTTTTTGTTAGCCATGCTAATGGTTTGTCAATTTTATTTACCTTTTCAAAAAACCAACTTTTTGATTCGTTGATCTTTTGAATTGTTTTTTGGTTTTCAATTTCATTTAGTTCTGCTCTGATCTTAATGATTTCTTTCCGTCTGCTAACTTTAGGTTTGGATTGTTCTTGTTTTTCTAGTTCTTTAAGGTGAAGTGTTAGGTTGTTCACTTGCCATCTTTCCATTCTTCTGAAGTGAGCGTTTAATGCAATAAATTTTCCCCTCAATACTGCTTTTGCAGTATCCCACAGGTTTTGGTATGATGTATCATTGTTTTCATTAGTTTCAATAAATTTTTTGATTTCCTGCTTGATTTCTTCTTGGACCCATATGTCATTAAGTAGAATGCTGTTTAATTTCCATGTGTTTGTATAGTTTCCAGAGTTTCGTTTGTTATTAATTTCTAGTTTTAATCCATTGTGGTCTGAGAAGATACATGGGATAATTGCAATTTTTTTGAATTTATTGAGACTTGATTTGTGACCTAATATGTGATCTATCCTGGAGAATGATCCATGTGCCGATGAGAAGAATGAATATTCTGAGGTTGTTGGGTGGAATGTTCTGTAGATATCTGCCAATTCCACTTGGTCTAGAGTCTTGTTTAGATCTTGTGTTTCTCTACTGATTCTTTGCCTAGATGATCTAATATTGACAGTGGGGTGTTCAGGTCCCCTGCTATTATGGTATTAGTGTCTATTTCCTTCTTTAGGTCTAATAGAGTTTGTTTTATAAATCTGGCTGCTCCAACATTGGGTGCGTACATATTTATGATTGTTATGTCTTCTTGATGGATCAGTCCTTTTATCATTAAGTAGTGTACCTCATTGTCTCTATTTATGGTTTTTAGTTTAAAGTCTATTTTGTCAGATATAAGAATAGCTACTCCAGCTCGTTTTTCTTTTTTGTTTGCATGGTAAATCTTTTTCCATCCTTTCACTCTTAGTCTGTGTGAATCTTTATGGGTGAGGTGGGTCTCTTGTAGGCAGCATATAGTTGGGACCTCCTTTTTGATCCAGTCAGCCAGTCTGTGTCTTTTGATTGGGGAATTTAAGCCTTTTACATTAAGAGTTGTTATTGAAAGTTGTTGATTTATTCCTAGCATTTTGTTGGTTGTTTGGTTGTCTTAGGTGTCTTTTGTTCCTTGCTTTCTGATTTACTGTTTGGTTTCTGTGTTTGTTGGTTCCTTAGGTTGTAGATAGCGTTTTTGTTTGCTTGTTTTCTCTTCATGAATGCCATTTTTATTATACTAGTGGGTATCGATTTTTCTTGGGTTTTTATGGCAGTGGTAGTTATTTTTCAGTAACCAAACCCAGTACTCCCTTGAGGATTTCTCGTAAGTGTGGTAGTGTGGTAGTGAACTCCCGCAGTTTTTGTTTGTCTGAGAAATATACTATTTGCCCTTCATTTCGGAAGGATAACCTTGCAGCATAAAGTATTCTTGGCTGGCAATCTTTGTCTTTTAGTATTTCGAAAATATCATCCCATTCCTTTCTAGCTTTTAGGGTTTGTGATGAAAAGTCTGATGTTAGCCTGATTGGGGCTCCCTTATAGGTGATTTGACGCTTCTCTCTTGCAGCTTTTAAGATTCTCTCTTTGTCTCTGAGTTTTGCCAATTTGACTATGACATGTCTTGGAGAAGGCCTTTTTGGGTTGAATACGTTTGGAGATCGTTGAGCTTCCTGGATCTGAAGATCTGTGACTTTTCCTATACCTAGGAAGTTTTCTGCAACTATTTTGTTGAATATGTTTTCAATGGAATCTCCATTTTCCTCCCCTTCTGGAATACCCATGACTCGGATATTTGATCGCTTAAGGTTGTCTGATATCTCTCTCAGATTTTCTTCCATGTCCTTGATTCTTTTTTCTTTCTTTTTATCTGCTTGTGTTATTTCAAACAGCCCATCTTCAAGTTCAGAGGTTCTCTCTTCAACTTCGACAAGCCTGCTGGTTAAACTCTCCGTTGTGTTTTTTATTTTGCTGAATAACTTCTTCAGTTCAGCAAGTTCTGCTACATTTTTTTTGAGGACATTGATTTCTTTGTACATTTCCTCTTTCAGATCCTGTATACTTTTCCTCATTTCATCATGATGTCTAGCTGTGTTTTCTTGTATCTCATTCAGTTTCCTTAGAATTATCACTCGAAATTCCTTGTCAGTCATTTCAAGGGCTTCTTGTTCTATAGGATCTAGAGTTTGAGATTTATTAACTTTTGGTGGTGTACTTTCTTGATTTTTTGTATTTCTGGTATCTTTTTTTTGATGTTTATTCATTGTGGCAGGGGGTTTCACAGTCCACCGGTTTGAGACTAATGAATAACTAGGATGTTGCTGTGGTTGCCAATTTCATATGGCTACCTACCTGGCTGCTCAGTTGGCCTCTAGTGCCTTGTGTGTGTGGTTGCCTCGGGTCTTGGGCTTCTCCGGGGAGCCACCTTTCTGGTCAGCTTGGACTCTGCTGGGCTGATGGATCACGTACCACAGGGTGTGTGATCGCTGTTGAGCTTTCACTTCCTGTGCAGGACTTCTCCCTGTTCCGTGTGCTCTGGCCCAGGCTGTTGGATCGTGCAGTGGCTACCCCACAGGGTGTGTGGTTTCTGTCGATTCTCCACCTCCCTGGCCGCACGTCTCCCCACTCTGTGCGCACTGTGCTGGGTTGGGGCGTGTCTTCTGCAACCCTCGTCTATCAGCTGGGCCTTCAAGACCCTGCTTGGCACCGCCTCGCCCAGGAAGTCTACCAGGTTTCTGCTAGGCACAGACGACCGTTCACTCTGGGTGCCTTTGTAGCACTGTGTAGATCTTTCTCGGGACTTGTTCACCTTTGTATCCCTCCGGTATAAACCGAGTGTAGCGCCCCCCTGCAGCCAGCTCTCTGGCAGGTTCATGCGGACCTGTGAACTCTCCTACCACACTATTCCCAACCAGAAATTGGTTAGGCTTTTTTTCCAAACTGGTGGCCGCAGAGATGGTATCTGCCTCCCAGTAACAGGAAGTTTACTGGGGGCCGGAGTCCAGGGTGTGGTGGAGTGACAGTCGGCCCACTCGTACTTCCTTGCCCTCCCAACACTGGCCGGGGATGCCCCATGCCACCAACCCACCAGAGAACTGTGGAGGGAGTGGGAGGGGAGGCCGGTCCACAGGCTCTGGAAAGCCCTGCGCCGGGTCAAGCAAGTGGGAAGGCTCATTGGGGGCCAAGCCGAGCGGAGCTGCCCGGACCTGGGAAAATGGAGGCAGCCCCGGGGCGGTGAGTGGCCTGGTGATGCAGGCGGGAGCCGGGTGGGTGTCTCCCTCCCACAGGACTGGTCCAGGGGTCACTCACAGGGTTGTGCCAGGTCTGGCCCTCACTCTCTGTCTCTGGTTTGTCGCCTTCCGTGTTCTCGGCCACTGCCGCCTCGGGCTGTTCAGTCGCGGCGCGGCTCGGGCGCTCCCAGGAATCTTCTTTAATGCCGGCCTGAAACCTCGAATCCTGAATAGGGCAGCTGGCTGCCTTCAGCGCGACCCCGGCCTCCGGGGTCCTGTCTGCATCCACAGCAGCCCTGGTGCCGTGTTCCCTGTTTCGAGACTTGCTTTTGCAGCTAAGAAACAGTTCTTTTCCTGCTCCACACTTCAAAGCTGTTGCCTGTAAATGAGGCTGCCTCTCCTGCCGGGGGCAAAGTGGCAGTCACCCCCCACGACCGGCCACCAGCAGCGGTCCTCCCTTAAGAGATGGCAAGAGGAAGGTCCACAAGTCTCCCAGCTGCCTGAGGCCCAGTGGCTGCCTTTTCCACCTCAGCTACTCCGCGCCAGCCGCCGCAGCCACCGCCATCTTGAAAGTCCCTGGAGACTAGGACACTGTTGAGGTCATCACTCCACTCTCGTGAATGGGGATTTCTGATTCATCTCAAGGACAAATTACTGGCCAATGGCCCTGGATGATGTAACCCTCACTGGAAAAGGCAAAGTAGTGACATCTTCCCACATGGAGAACTCTTATATCACAGTCTCCTTTCTGTTTTGCACCAACTCTTTGGTTGGCCTTGCCTTCTTTTCTCGTTGATATTATTCAATCATATAGTAAAGGGAAGAGGTTCCTGTTCATTTGGAAAACTGCCTCCCATCCGTCCAGCCTCCTTCTCCATATATTAAGGCTACGATGAATCCAAGATGGAGATCAAGGGAATAATAAGCATGGGCGAGAGAGAGATCTTAAAGTTATTTTCTAATAATTATAAAGGGACTTCTCATAAACAACATGAACGACAGGAATATTTGCCATCTGGGAGATCAAGAACTAAGTTTAAAAGCAGGACTAGTTTGCCTGGAAGATCCCTTGTAGCCATTAGGGCATGAAGCAGTAGTTAATATCTGATGAAGAATTAGGGTTTACATATATTAATACTGGACTCAGGTCATTATGGCTAACAGAGTGTTTGGATAACATAATATATAAAATTGACACAGAGAAAATACCTATAAAACCGTCTAGGCCCATCTCTGAATTTACAATAAAATCACTAGTTAATAGGGAAATTATAAAGCAGTATAACTATCTGGAAATTTTAAGACATTATTGTAAATGAATGGATAAATGAGGAAACCAAAATACAATTACATATAATTTGGAAAGAAGAGAAAACCTGAAAATTGTATGTGAACATGTTTTAAATTTGTTTGAAATTGTAATAGTTGCAAAGCTATAGCTTTACAGATTTACATGTTTGCATGTCCACATGCACACAAACATACATATAAAAATGAATGAGTGAACAAAACATTCAACTTGAAAAGTTAGAAGAACTTTAAAATACACTTAGAAAAGTAGTTTGAAGGGCATAAATATAACTGTAATAATAGCTAACATTTTTAGAAGATTTAGTGGGAGTGATGGTGGAGTGAAATTCTTCAAGCTTAACCAAGTACAAGATAAGGCAGAAAATTTAGAAACAACAAATGATATATAACTATACATGTGCAGCAGATGACACTCTAGATGAAAATAGATTCTACAATTTATAGTAAAATAACCTTAAATATATGGAAAATAGGTTAACATCTATTTACACTGATGAATGAGAAATATATACAAACAAATAAATACGAAAGAAAAAGTAAAAATTGTCAAAAAAATACTTCCACAAAAGCGATTGCGTGCCAGTGGTTTTACAAGTTATTTCTTAAAAAATTTACAGTGACAGATAATTTCTCTTCTAGGGAAATATTCTAAGGAAAGGAAACATTCTAAAAAATGTACACAATTGAGGTACTATTTATTACAAGACATCCATTGAGGTACTATTTATTATAGACAAGTTGGAAGTCTTTTGTACGTTACAAATCAAAGCCAAACAAAGACAAGGGGTCAGCCTTAACTCTTTCTCTTATACCTAACATCAGAAAATCATATTGGCTCTATCTTCAAAATATATTCCGAATAATCAGACCATGTACATTTTACAACTTCAACTACTCCCACTTTTCTGCTAGCCACCATCTTTTCTTGCGTGAACACTGCAATAGCCTCTGACGGGTGACCCTGCTTACGCTTTTGATCCACCCACCCCATTTATGCTCCAGGTGGTAACCAGAGAAATCCTTTTAAACACATATTTTGTCATATCTTTTTTTTTTTTTTTTTTTTTTTTGTCTTTTTCGTGACCAGTAATGGGATCACAACCCTTGGATTGGTGTCGCCTGCATCGCGCTCAGCCAGTGAGCGCACCAGCCATCCCCATATAGGATCCGAACCCGCGGTGGGAGCGTCGCTGCGCTCCCAGCGCGGCACTCTCCCGAGTGTGCCACTGGGTCGGCCCTTGTCATATCATTATTTTTTTTTTTTTTTGTCTTTTTCCTGACCGGCACTCAGCCAGTGAGTGCACTGGCCATTCCTATATAGGATCCAAACCCACAGTGGGAGCGTGGCTGTGCTCCCAGCGCGGCACTCTCCTGAGTGCGCCACGGGCTCGGCCCCTTGTCATATCATTTTAATGCTCAAAATACTCAGATTACTTCCCTACAAACTCCAAGTATAATTTAAATACTGCTATAGATGATAAGATCTGGGTCCCTGCTGCCTCTTTTGTCTGGTGCTCAATCTCCTTTCTCGCTGGGTTCTCCCAGCCACCCTGAATCCTTGGTGCTCTTGGAGTGTTCTAAACACCTGCCTCGGGACTTGACTTTTCACTTTCTGTTACATCCACCTGGAATACTCTTTCCTTGAATAACCAGGTGACTTAACCCCTCACCTCATTCAACCCTCCCCTCAAATGTAATCGCCTCATCACAAAAGCATCTCTGACCACTCTTTCAAAAATATAGAATGACTCATCATTTTCTAACCCTTTATCCCACTTCAGTTTTATTCATAATACTCACATTAGATTATATATTGATCGACTCTCTATCTCTTCCCACTAGATAACAAATTCCATGAGAGCAGGAAAAAATAGAAGGAAATAAGCCCGAATCCCTGTTAATACTTGCTCAAGTTGATCCGTATAGAAGAGGGAGTGGCAATATTAGGAAAGACATCATAAAGTAGTAGGGATTAGACTGAACTTAAAATGTAATAGAATTTAACATTATAACCAAGAGTACAGGTTAAGCTGTGCTATGATAACAAACAAATCCCCCAAATCTCAGTGGCTCAGGATAAGAAAATGTAGTATTTATTTTACAGCCTGCATTTCCAATGCAGGTCAACAATCATGGGTGGGGTGTGAGAGGTCTAAGTGATTTTCTCTGATCAGTTCCTCAGGGATCCAAAACATCGAACACTTTATCCTGACTATGCTTGGTCTGTGCAGCTGTAGGAGTGGTATACGTTGACTCACTCATTTTCTTTAGAATTTTCTGTACAGAAGTGACACAGTTCACTTTCACTAACATTTCAGTGGCCAAATAAAGCCACATAGCTAACTGTAACTTAAAGCTGATGAAAAGCAATCCTACCCCAGGTGTGAAAATTAAAAAGCTGGAATATTTGGTGAAAGCACTAATGATAACCACAGATTGATTGACAAGGAGAGTTGTTGGATTTGTTTCGCCATTAGGCTAATTTGGACAATGAAACCAGTTTTAGACTCTGAGTTTTTGCTCTTTATCTCTAGACAGAAACAATATGAGAGTATATCATCTCTAGCAACATGGCAAAAGAAATATACCAAATCATCTTACTGCTGAGCTGAAAAATATTGAATATAATTTTAAAGTGTTTAAAATTTATGTTTGTCATGGTAATAAAGTAAAAGTAATCTTCAGAGGTGAAAAGCAAATAGAAAGCATAAATTTACAGTAATAAGTGAAATAGAGTGAAATGGCTTCCCTGGGAAAAAATCGTAGAACCCTTAATATAGAGCTTTGATTTTAATAACACTTGTGTGCCCAGGGCCCACACAAAGTGAAAGATCTGATCAGGGACCACAAGTAAAGCTGGGATATAAGGGTAACAGTCTCAGTGTAAGAGAGAACATGGAAAAATAAATAAAACAGAAAAGTAATTACTTGCAAAAAAAGAATGTTTGGAAGTTTGTCTGTCTTGGTTATAGATTTCAGAAACTTTAACTACAAGCTTGTACTCGTGATTTTATGGCCCAGTTTCATGTTATCTATGTGTTCTGAAAAGCTCAAGGGGAAGAATATGGTTTAAAATCATCTCATGAAGTTGTCATGCATTGTCAATGTTCTAGATACCAAGCAGAAACATATGCAAATATTCTCTGAAGGAATGAAACTTAATCTTGGTCACATAGATTTCTTACAAATACAGTTTGCTTGTTTTTTCAAACATGAATTCACAATAAAAACAATCATCAAGCAAATGAAGAAGAAAGGCAGTATAAGTGATAGTCGCTGTAATACACAGCCAAGTTAAATAAACATATTTTAGATATTAGAATTATCATCTGCAGAATGAAAAATATGTGCATTTATTGTGTTAAAAAATAAAAAGGAATTTAAAATATGGAAAGAAAGGAAAGAGTATAAAATTGATTATTCACAGTTGAAAAAAATGTCCAACTATGAATTTTAGAAATAATAACATAATCAAAAGAATTTAAAGCTCTAAGGGTGTTTTTTGGAGGGAGTAAAATGCACATGACATAAAATTTACCATTTCATCTACTTTAATGTGTACAATTTAGTGGCATTACGTACATTTACGATGCTGTTCCAGGTATCTTTTTATCATCGCAAAAGGAAACTCCGTACAATTCAGCAGGAAAGTGTTCCCTTCTCTTCTCCTTTTTTTTTTTTTTTTTTAAGAATTTGAAAAGAACTGGTGTTAATTCTTCTTCAGATGTTTAGTATAATTCACTACTGAAGTCATCAGGTCCTGGATTTTCTTTTCTTGGAAGGTGTTTGACTACTGATTCAGTGTCTTTACTCATTAGAGTTCTATTCTGATTTTTAATTTTTCTTCTTGAGCCAGCTTGCTGAACATGTTACTAAAAAATTTGTGTGTTTTACCCAAGTTCTCCAAACTGTTGGAATAAAATTGGTCATAGTATTATTTTATAATTCATTATATTTGATAAAGTTTATAGTAATGTCCCCAATGTCATTTTTTTCTCATTGAAACAGAATTGATTTTACATATCTTTGGGGTACACTGTTGAATAGTAATAGCCATGTGCAATATGTGATGCTCAAGTCAGGATAATTAATACATGAGACATTACACAATGTAATTATTTTTTGTGGCTCTTTTCCACTAACCCCTTCCCCCAACCCCTTTCTGACCTTTGGGAGTCTCAGTTGTATTCTCTCCTGTTGATAGTTCAATGAATTATTAATCACTGTATATTTCTTTCTTTCTTTTTTTAATATTTATTTTTTAGCTTCCACTTATGAGTTAGTACATGCAGTATATCTCTTTCTGTGCCTGGATTATTTCACTTAATATAGTTTTCTCTAAGTTCATCCATGTTGCTGGGAATGACAGTATTTCATCCTTTCGTATGGCTATGCAGTATTTTATTGTGTGTATATACCACATTCCTTATCCATTTGTCAATCTATGGACATTTATCTTGGTTACAACTCTTGGCTATTGTAAACAGAGCTGTGATAAACATGGGGGTGCACGTGTCCCGTTGACGAGATGATGTCCACACTTTCGGGTATATACCCAGCGGTGGAATTGCTGGATTGTATGGAGATTCTATCTGTAATTGTTGGAGAAGCTTCCATACAGTTTTCCATAATGGCTGCACTAATTTACAGACCCACCAACAGTGTGGGAGAGTTCCCCTTTCTAAAGTGATTTGTAGTTCTTGTTGTAGAGATCTTTTACTTCCTTGGTTAAATTTACTTTTATAGTTTTTTGTTTGTTTTGCTGACTATTGTAAATGGTTTTGTTTTCTTGACTTCTTTTTCTGCTAGTTCATTATTGTAGTATAAAAATGCTACTGAGTTTTGAATGCTGATTTTGCATCCTGTAACTTTACTGAAATTGTTTATCAGCTCTAAGAGGTTTTTTTTTTTTTAAATAGAGTTTTTAGGTTGTTCTATGTATTGGATTGTATCATCTGCAAACAGAGACAGTTTGACTTTGTCTTTTCCAGTCGGGATGCCCCTCATTTCTTTCTCTTGGTTGATTGCTCTGGGAGTACTTCCAGTACTATGTTAAACAGGAGTGGTGAGAGTGGGCATTCTTGTCTTGCTTCTGTTCCTAAGAACTTTTCCCCTTTCAGAATGATATTGGTTGTGAGTTTGTTAGACATGACTTTCACTGTGTTGAGATACTTCCCTTCTACATCAAATTGGCTGAGAGTCTTTATCATGAAGGAATGTTGAATTTTATCAAACATTTTTTCTGTGTCTATTGAGATAGTCATCTAGTTTTTATCCTTGATTTTGTTGATGTGGTATATCACATTTATTTACTTGTGTATGTAAACCATCGCTGGGTTGAATTCCACTTTATCATGGTGTATATTTTTTTGATGTGCTACTGTATTCTGTTTGCTACTATTTTGTTGAAGATATTTTGTGACTATGTTCATCAAAGATATTGGCCTGTAGGGCTGGCCCTGTGGCTCACTCGGGAGAGTGCGGCTCTGGTAGCACCATGGCTCTGGGTTCGGATCCTATATAGGGATGGCCAGTGCGCTCACTGGCTGAGTGTCATGCGGACAACACCGTGCCGAGGGTCGCAATCCCCTTACCAGTCAGGAAAAAAAAAAAAAATAGATATTGGCCTGTAGTTTTCTTTTTTATGTTGTATCTGTCTGATTTTGGTTTCAGAGTGATGCTAGCCTCATAGGAGGAGTTTGAGAGAGTGGCCTCTGTTTCAATTTTTTGAAATCATTTGAAGAGAATTGTTATTAATTCCTCTTTAAGGTTTGGTAGAATTCAGCAGTAAAGCTATCCTGTCCTGGGCTTTTCTTTGTTGGGAGACTGAAAAATACTACTTCAGTCCTATTGCTTGCTGTTGGTCTGTTCAGATTTTCTACGTAGTCTTGGTTCAGTCTTGATAGTTTGTTTGTGTCCAGAAATCTATCCATTTCCTCCAGGTTTTCAAATTTGTTTGTGTTAGTTTTCTGTAATAGTCTCTAATGATTATTTGTATTTCTGTGGTATCAGTTGTAAGGTCTCCTTTTCCATTTTTGGTTTTTTTCACCTGGATTATCTGTACAATGTTGAAAAAGGGGTGTTAAGGTCCCAAACTATTATTGTATTAGGGTCTATCTCTTTTTTTTTTAGGTCTAAGAGTGTTTGCTTATAAATCTGTGCTCAGGTGTTGAGTGTATATGTATTTATGCTTGTTATGTCTTCTTGCTGGATAGATCCCTTTATCATTATACAGTGTCCTTCTTTTGGGGGGAACACAATTCAACCCACTACATTCCACCCCAGACCCCCTAAAACTCATGTCTTTTTCACATGCAAATACATTGATTTTATCCTCAAAGTCTTAACTTGTTTCAACTCAAAAGTCCAAAATTCAAAGTCTTATAAGTGAAATCAATACAAGTTTTCTACTGCCAAGATACAGTGCTGGGACAAACATAGGGTATACATTCCCATTCCAAAAGGGAGAAATAGACCAAAAGAAAGGAGAAACAGGTCCCAAACAAGTCCGAAACCCAGCAGGGTAGGTATTAAATCTCAAAGCTGGTGTATCTTGTAACTTGACTCCATGTTCAATGTCCTCTGCATGCTGGTGTGGGGGTTGGGTCCCCAAGTCCTCTGGCAGCTCCACTTCTATAACTTTCCTGGTTGCAGGTCACACTTCAGCTCTCCCAAGCTGGAGTTCCACAGGTCTGGGGTCTCCATGGCAGTCCTGTTCTGATAGCTTCAATAGACATGGCACTGTTGGGGTTTCCTTGCTGCAACTCTGATCCCAAATTTCTGCTTGGCATTGCTCTCTCAAAGACTCTGTGCAGTGACTCCACCCTGTTCAGATCTCTTCCTGGGCCTGCAGACTTTTCCATATATCCTTTGAAATCTGGGTGGAGGCTCCCAAGCCTCCACAGCTCTGGCATTCTGTGAACCTGCAGACCTGACACCACGTGGAGACTGCCAAGCCATCCAGCTTGTATTTTCCAAAGCTGCATGTCTGGCCACACTTAGGGCCAATTTAGCCATGACTGGAGCAGCCAAAGCAGCTAGGGTCTTAGTGCTAGAAGCAGCTTCCTGTAGCTGCTTGCAATGAACTTCCTGGTAGCCCTGAGCAATGAGCTTTTTGAGGGTGCCTCAGGCCTGTTCCTCAAGACCATTCTGTCTCCCTAGACCTTTGGGCCTGGAATGGAAGGGTTGGCCCCAGAGGCATTTGCAATGCCTTCAGGGCCTTTCCCCCTTCTCTTGATGATCCTGTACTTTTGTGTTAATCTTAGTACACTGAATTTTTCTTCTGAAAATGCTCTCTGCTTTTCTACCACATGGCCAGGCTGAAAATTTTCCAAATCTTTATGCTCTGCTTCCCTTTTAAATTCTGGCTTTATGTCATGTCTTTGCCACCATAACTCAGTGTAGGCTGCTACAAGTAGCCATGCAGTTTCCTTAATGCATTGCTGCTTAGAAATTTCTCCCACCAAATACTCTGGTTCACAACTCTTAAGTTCCAACTTCCACAAAATACTAGAGCATGAACACTTTGCAGCCAAGTTCTTTGCCAGTTCATAGCAAAGGTGATCTGTGCCACAGTTTCCAATAAATTCCTTCTTATTTCTATCTTATACCTCCTTAGAATGGTCTTTACAGTCCATATTTCTATTAGCATTCTGCTCACCAACATCTCATCAAACAGTCTCTAAGACATTCCAAACTTTCTCTTTTTGTCTTCTGAGTCCTCCAAACTCCTCCAATCTCTCCTCAAAACCCAGTTCCAAAGCCCTTTCCACATTTTCAAGTATCTGTTATAAGAAACACCCCACTTATCTGGTACCAAAATCTGTGTTAGTCAGGGTTCTCCAGAGAGACAGAGTCAATAGGATGTTTTAATTATATGAGAGGGATTTATTAGGGGAATTAGCTCACGTGACTAAGAAGAAAAGTTCCACGATAGGCTGTCTATAAACTGGATGCCGGTAGCATGGTTTGGTCTAAGTCAAAAAGACTCAAAACCAGAGAAGATGATGGTGTCCTTGATGTAAGTCCTGGAACCCAAAAGCTGAAGAGTCTCGAGCTCTGATGTCCACGGACAGGAGAGAAGAGTGTATCCCCACTCCAGTAGATAGAGGAACAGCTTCACCTCTCCTCTGTCTTCTTCATGGGCCAAATAGGAGAATTGAATGGGGACGTGGTGGGAATCACCACCCCTGCCTCTTTCAAGTCCTAAATAGTAGCACTAATCTCTGCAATCCCTCCAGGGATGCGGTATTGTTTTTGATTTATTATTTTCCTAGGTAGAGGCAGCTCTAATGGCTTCCATTTGGTCTTTCCCACCATAACTGTCCTCACTCTGCAGGTCAGGGAACCGATGTGGGGGTTCTGCCAGCTGCTAAGTATGTCTATTCCAATTATGCATTCTGGAACTGGGGAAATAACCACAGGATGGGTTTGGGGACCCATTGGACCCACAGTAAGTTGGACCTGGGCTAAGACTCCATTAACCACTTGACCCCCATAAGCCCCTATTCTAACCAGAGGCCACTGTGATGTTTTGAGTCTCCTGGAATGAATGTCAATTCAGATTCAGTGTCTAATAGTCCCTGAAAGGTCTGATTATTTCTCTTTCCCCAATGTATAGTTACTCTGATAAAAGGCTGCAGGTCTCCTTGGGGAAGGATGGGAGAAAGCTTAATAGAGTAAATTTTGGTAGCGTACCAGGGTCCTTCCTCAAGAGGACCCGACCATCCCTTCATTCAAGGGGTTCTGGGTCTGTAAACTGGCTCAAGTCTGGGAATTGATTGAGGGGTCCTGACTCTCTGCTTTTATGATTCAAGTTAGACTTTTGTTCACTTGACCTAGAAGTTTTCTGCTTATACAGATCAAGTAAGAATTTAGTGGGCTTTCTGCCTATTTGACTTACAGGAACACCATGAGTAACTAACCAATGCCATAGATCTATATGAGCCAAACTATTCTGATTATTGCTTTGCCTCTGCTGTCCATTATGGTAACTGCACCCACCTTGGCTCTGTCAGTTGAGTGCTGCCACTTGGCCCCTGCCACCCCGGAATCCAATTAGTCCCATTGCATTTAAGTGTTCCAATTGCTTGAATGCAGTTCCTGCTGTAAGTTCTGGTCTACAGAGAATAGCAATAACAGGCTCTTCAAGGATGCTGCGGCTCCCCTCACAAATCTATTTCTCAAAGTATCAGTAAAAGGTATGTCTTCTGGAAGCTCCCGGTGTGGGCAGGTAAGTTTTATGTGACAAATCTAGTCTCTTTTTATGGATTTTGGTCTAAAGTGTATTTTATCAGATATGAGAATAGCTTCTCCTGCTAGTTTTTGGTTCTCATATGCATGGTACATCTTTTGCCATCTCTTCACTGTTAGTCTGCATGTGTCTTTTACAGTTGTGGTGTGTCTCTTGAAGATAGCACATAATTGGGTCTAGCTTTTTAATCCAATCAGCCAGTTTGTGTCTTTCTGAGTGAGGAATTTAATCCCTTTACATTTAGGGTTATTAGTGAAAGGTATTGTGTTACCCCTGGCATTTTATCGAATATTGTTTGGATATTTTAAGTATGTTTTATTCCTTTCTTCCCCTTTTATTGTTTGTCTTCAGGATTTGGTGTTTTTTTGAAGTGGTATGATACAGTTTCTTTCTTTTTCTCCTTTGCATTTTTGTTCTAAAAGTGATTTTTTTTTCTTTCTTGTGTATTCATGATAGGGATTATCATTTTGTTGGATTCCAGTTGCAGTACTCCCTTGAGGATGTTTTGTAAGACTTGTAGTGTAGTAGCGAACTCCCACAGTTTTACTTTGTCCTGGAAATACCCTATTTATCCTTCATTTCTGAAGGATAACCTTGCTGGGTATAGTATTCTTGGTGGGCAGTTTTTTTCCTTTTAGTATTTTGAATATATCATCCTATTTTCTTCTGGCATGTAGAGTTTCTGTTGAGAAGTCTGCTGCTAGTCTGATGTGGACTCCCTTTTAGGTGACTTGATACTTTTATCTAGCTATTTTTAGAATTCTCTCTTTGTCTTTGAGTTTTTTCAGTTTGACTATAATGTGGCTTGAAAAGACCTGTTCAAAATGAATCTGTTTGGAGATCTTTGAGCCTCCTGGCACTGAAGGTCCATGTTTCTCCCTACACCTGGGAAGTTTTCCACTATTACTTCATTGAATATGTTTTGAAAGATTTTTTCCTTTCTCCTCCTCTCTGGAACACCCTTGATTCAGGTGTTTGTGAGCTTAAAGTTGTCTGCTAACACTCTCAGATTTTATTCAAATTTTTGTGTTTTTGATTCTTTTTTCATTTCATTTTCCCCCCTACCTGGGTTATTTTGAAAAGACTGTCTTTAAGATCAGAAATTCTTTCTTCTGCTGGCTCTAACCTGCTGCTTAAACTCTTGGTTGTGTTCTTTACTTTGTTGAATGAATCAAATTTCCTCCTTCATATCCTAGATAGTTTTTCTCATTTCATTGTGTTGTCTAACTGATTCGTCTCATATCTCATTGAGCTTTGTTAAGACTGCTCCCTAAATTTTTTTCCTATTATATCAAGGCTTTCCTGCTCTATGTGATCTGGAATTTGAGAATAATTGTGTTCCCTTGTTGGTGTCATATTTTCTAATTTTTCATATTTCCAAAATGTCTTACATTTATGTCTGGTTATCTAGTAGAGCAGTTGCTTCTTGTATCACCCTGGAATGGACTTTGAGGAAAGAGGCTTCCTCCTGCAGATATGTTTTATATTGATTTTTGAGTAGGGTGTTTTAGTATTGGTTCTGAGTAGATGCAGTAGTGTCATCTCCATGTGAGTACTTTGCCCGTACTCAATGTTAGAGTTTCATGTGAACTTCTTTGTGTCCTGGGCACTGGGGCACTTAGTGATTCCTTGCTGAGGTTAGTGACACTGTGTTGGGTTGTCAAGGATGCAGGCAAGTTCTTAAGCTCTTAGTAGAAGCACTGACTGCCCTGTCACCCTTTGGCTAGAATGGGTGACTCTGGCTGATCTCTTTGGCACCCCAACTGGAGTCTTGTTACTCTGATGGGTGAACTTGAGTATACTGTAGCTTCTCAGTTTGAATGGGTTATCTTGGCTGGGGTTTCTCTTTCCTCTTTCCTACATACCTAGGCTTCACCTGAGTCCTTCCTTCTGCCAGTTGGGAGATGGATTAGTGGTGATTGGGAATGTTCTTCCTTACTCTATTTGGGCATCCTGGTTTTCAGCATGTTTTCTGCATGTGCCTCTCTCCAGATCAAGGCTGTCACATGGGCTGTGCACACATCTTTAACTCTTGGGTGCACTACCACTGGGGGGCAGCATAATTCCCCCGTAGTTTGGGCCACTCATTTGTGGGTTTGCACCCACTTGCCTCTTTCTCCAGGTTCCTATTTGTGTCAATTTAGTTGAGTGGTTGGTGGGCCACCTGCATGGTGGTAGTGGTTGCTGCTGTGGTGGCAGGCCATACTTGTGGCAGCAATAGTGGCTCTGGTGGACCACCTGCATGGTGGCACTGTCTGCAGCAGAGGCTGGCCTCCCATGTAACAGCACCTTATTATCCTAACATCTGTTAACAGGGACTGCCAATGGCTCCTGAAGTCCCCACTTTTTTGCCATATGTCAGTGGGAGCTGTCCTAAGCACTTACGGTCCCCATGCTCCTGTCATCTGTTAACAGGGGTTGCTCTTCTTTCATTTCTGGTTAAATAATTTCAATATTCTCTCTCTTTTTCTCATTCAGTATGGATAAAGACTTATCAATTTTTATAGCCTTTTCAAAGAACCAAGTTTTTTTCACTGACTTGCTCTATTAATTTCCTATTCTCTATTTTATTTATTTGTTGCCAATCTTTATTGTCTCTTTCCTTCTGCTAGCTTTGCACTTAGTTTGCATTTCTTTTTAGTTTCCCTCAAGTTATTTTCTAATTTTCCTAGTGATTTATTTTTGACCTATTGGTTATTTAAGAGTGTGTTTCTTAATTTCCACATATTTGTGGATTTTCTAATTTTCCTTCTGTTATTGACTTCTAGTTACATTCTATAGTCATTAAAGAAGATAATTTATATTATTTCAGTCTTCTTAACTATATTGAGACTTATTTTGTGGCCTAACATGTAGTCTATTCTGGAAAATGTTGCATGTGTGCTTGAAAAAAAAATGTGTATTCTGCTACTCTTGTGTTGGGATATTTTGTATATATCTCTTAGGCCCAGTTGGTCTAGTGTTGCTCAGATCATCTGTTTCCTTATTGATCTTACATTTGGTTGTTCTATCCATTATTGAAAGTGGAGAATAGATGTCTACTACTGTTTTTGTGTTGCTGTTTATTTCTCCCTTCAATCCTGTCACTGTTTGCTTCATATAGTTGGGAGCACTTATGTGAGGTGCATATATATTTATAATTGTTACATCTTCTTGATAAATTGGTCTCTTTCTATATATATAATGTCCTTTGTCTTTTGTGAGGGTTTTTGAAAGTATTTTGTCTTTGTAAGTATGATCATCTTTCCATGCCATTTGCCTGGAAAATATTTTCCATTTTTTTTTTTTTTTTTTACTTTCAACCTATTTGTGTGTTTGGGTACAATGTGAGTCTTTTTTAGACAACATACAGTTGAATCATTTTTTATTTTTTAAAATCCCTTCTGCTAATATCTGCCTTTAAATGGAGTACCAAGTAGTAACTTGTAAGGAAGGACTTACTTCTGCCACAATGCTATTTGTTTCCTACATTTCTTATATCTATATATTTTTTGTTAGTTATCCCATTATAGCTTTATTTTTATTTATTTATTTTTTTGCATTATTTCATTTTAATTTTCTTTTATAATTTTTTAATTATTTTCTTAGTGGTTACTCTAGGGATTACAATTAACATCTTAAATTTATAACATTATAGCTTTAACTAATAGTGATTTATCTTTAATAGTACACAAGAAATATGCTCTTATACAGGTCTGTTTCTCTCTCTTCATGAAGTTATTTTTTCTTAGAAAAATTACTCAATTATAGATTTATAATTATTGTTTTATGTATGCATTTCTGTTCTTAAAACATATAGAAAAAAAGGTATTTTTCAATCCAAAACACAAAAATACTGAAATCTTATTTATTTATGCAGTTACATTTATTTGACATTATTTATTTCACCATTTGGCTTTGAATTATTGTCTAGCATTCTATTTAATTCAAACTGAATTCATTCAACATTAGTTGCAGGGGAGATCTACTGGTGGCATGTCTCTCAGCTTTTGTTTATCTGAAAATGTCTAAATTTCTCCTTATTTTTGAAGAATGGTTTTCTTGGATGTGAAATTCTCAGTTGACAGGCTTTTATTTATTTATTTTTTCCCAGCACTTTAAATATGTCATTTCACTTCCTTATGTCCTCCTTGGTTTCTAATGAGAAAACAGCTATTAACATTATTGATGTTCATGATTATATGAAGAGATGCTTCCCTCTTTCTGCTTTCAACATTATCTCTTTGTTTTGGGATCCTGACAGTTTGATTACAATAAATTTTTGTGTGGATCTTTTTCAGTTTATCCTACTTGGTTATGTGGAATTAAAAAATTCTATCAAATTTAGTGACCTTTCAGTCATTATTTTTTAGAATTCATAAATTTTATCAAATTTGGGAAGTTTTCAGTAATTATTTTTCTGATTATCTTTCTGCTCTTCTCTCTTTTTATAATTTATATTTCTTTAATGGTATCTATTATGTGATACATTGTTCTTCTGGTTTACTTCTGTTCTTTTCGATGGTTTTATTAGGCCTTTGAGCATATTTAAGGCAGTTGTTATAAGTCTTTAAATAGTAGTATAATAATTCTTGGACTTCCTTATGGACACTTTCTATTAATTCCATTTTTTTTTTCTAACCTGTAAAAGGGCCATAATTTTTTTGCCTCGTGCTTTGTAATATTTTTTGGTTGAAAACTGGACATTTTGATTATTACAATGTAGTAACTCTGGAAATTAGGTTATCTAGCTTGTTTGTTTACTGAATTTTAAAAATTTATTTTTATAGAGTACATTTCTGTCAGTGTGTTCACTGAAGTGTCTGTCCTACCAGCTTAGTGATTAGTGCCAGATATTTGACAGAGATTTCCTTAAATGCCAAGAGCAAAAAAATTTTAAAAAAATAAATATTAAAATAAATGAAAGAAAAATACTTTCTCCATCATTGCATATTGGCTCTATATTGAACACTCCTTAACAAAGCCATTTATGGCTCTGGTTTCACTTTTAATTCCTTCTGCCTGGAACCTAAAGATCAATCAGAAATGAGAGTGCCATCAGACGATGGAGGACTAGAACACTCAGGATTCTTGCTCTCCCACAGGGACACTAAATCAACAGCAATATATGGGCAAAAAAATAACTTTCTAAGAACTCTAGAAACAAGTTAATTGGCTGTAGCAGCCAGGTTATGCATAACCAAAGAAAGGGACTGCATCAAGGGTAAAAGAGTATCACATTTTGCCCATTCTTTGTGGTCTACTTACACTGCATAGTGTGGCTTGGTCAAGAGGAAAACTCTCAACTACCAGCTTCTCCCTCAAGGTGGAAGGAAAAGAGTGAAATTTACATACAATGTTCTGGCTCACCTGGCCAGGATTGCTGACATAAAAGGAACTGTATCATAGTATGGACACTGGATGGGAGGGCAATGACAACAGAAGTGTACCACAGCAAGTTAGGGTAGTGGGGAGTCTGCAGTTATGCAGGCAGGTGCCAGGGGGAGGAAAAGATTATGGGCAGAGAAATAAAACAGACACCAAAACTTAAAGCTTCTGAGAAGAAATGAGGATGAGTTGCTTAGGGAAATTAAGACAGTTAAAAGCAGTTAAATATATTAAAATAAAAGCGCACACACAAGTCCAGAGAAGACACATCCCCAGAAAAGATTTGAGAGGTTCAAGAACCTTAAGTGGGCTGATTGGTGGTCTTCCCCTGCATAAAGTCAGTCTGTAAAGATTGGAAGAGATGACTGATTTTCCAAATGTTCAAATCTCCACAAAAGATCCCAAGGCACAAAAGAAGAGAGGAATGTGGTCCAATCAAAGCAACAACAATAGCAACAGCAACAACAAAAATCTCAAGAAACTCACTCTAAAGAAACAAATCTATGAATGCCTCATACAGAAATGAAAACAACTTCCTTAAAGATACCCAATGAGCTAAAAGAAAACTGATAGAAAACTAAATAAAATCATAAAAACAATGCATAAAAAATGAGAATATCAATAGAATTAGACAATAGAAGAACTAGATAAAAATTCAGAAATTAAAAATACAGTAACTGAATTGAAGAATTACCTAGAGGGATTCAACAACAGACTGTTCAGGCCAAACAAAGAATCAGCAAATGTGAAGACAAGTTATTTAGAATTATCATGTCAGGGGAGCGAACAGAAAAAAAAAATAAGAAGAGAGACTAAGGGATTTGTGAAACATCATCAAGGAGACAAATATATGCATTTGGAAATCACAGAATGAGAAGAGGGAAAGAAAGAAGCAAAGAGTTAATTTGAAGAAATCATGGCCAAAATCTTCACAAATTTGAGTAAAAATTATTATATACAAACTGAAGAAGATCAATGAACTCACTAGTATAATCCCCCAAACCCCTACACCAAACACATTATAATCAAACTGCCAAGTCAAAGACAAAGAGAGAATTTTGAAAGCATTCAAGTTGAAGCAAAAGGATGCCAGACATCAACATGAATCCATATGAAAATATAAAGCTCTTTGATAAAGGACCTAACAGACTTACAAAGAGAACTTACTTCAAAAAGTTCATGGAAAAACAAAATTAAAAGATAATACAAGTTTTTTGCATGAACTTTTCAAAGTACCCTAATACAAGGAAGACTCTATCAAACATCAGCAGAATATACATTCTTCTCAAGTGCACATGGAACATTATCTAGGACAGACCACATGTTAGGCCACAAAAGAGATCTTAACAAATTTAAAAATACTGAAGTTATACCAAGAATATCTTGCTATGGCTATAAAATGAAACTAGTAATCAATAACAGAAGAAAAATTGTGAAATTCACAAAGATGTGGAAATTAAGACACTCTTAAATGACCTGTGGTTCAAAGAGGAAACTACAAAGTAAATTAGAAAATATGTTGAGTAAATGAAAACAAGACTACAACATAACAAAATTAATTGGATGCAGAGAAAGAGTGTTAAGAGGGACATTTATAGCTGTAATACTTACATTGAAAAAGAAAGATCTGAAATCAACAACTTAGCTTTACACTTCAAGAAACTAAAAAAAGGAAGAAAAGTTAGCTGGGAGAAGGAAATAATAAACATGAGAGAAGAGACAAATAAAATAGAGAAAAGACAAACTCTGAGCTAGACTAAGAGAAAAATAGAAAAGGCCCATAAAACTAAAACTGGAAATGCAATTGGAGACATTGCAAATGATGTCACAGAAACTGAAAGGATTGTAAGAGAACAATATGAATGGTTATACAGCAACAAATTGGATAACTTAAAAGATATAAATAAATTACTGGAAACATACAACCTACCAAGACTGTGAATAAAAGAAATGGAAAAAACGAACCTGTACCTAGTAACGAGATAAAATCATCCCAACAAAGAGAAACCCAAGACCATATGGTTTTAATAGGGAATTATATCAAACATTTAAAGAAGAATTAACATGAATCCTTTTGTAACTCTTCTAAAAAATTGAAGATGAGGAAACACTCCAAAATTTATTCTATAAGTCCAGCATCACTGTAATACTAAGCCAATGAAAGATACTACAAGAAAAGAAAATGACAGATCAATTTACCTAAAGAATATTGATGCAAAAATCCTCAACAAAATACTAGCAAACCAAATTGAACACAACACTAAAAGGATATGCACCATGACCAAGTGGGATTTATTTCTGAAATTCAAGAATAGTTCAACAGGAAAAATCAATCAATGTTGAACATTACATTAACAGAATGGGCAAATGAGCTAAGTAGGCATTTCTCTAAGGAAGATATACAAATGGCCAACAAACATATGAAAAAATGCTCAACATCACTCAGCATCCAGGAAATGCAAATCAAAACTACACTGAGATACCATCTCACCCCAGTTAGGATGGCTAAAATCCAAAAAACTCCGAACGATAAATGCTGGCAAGGTTGCGAAGAAAAAGGAACTCTCATACATTGTTCTTGGGACTGCAAAATGGTGCAGCCTCTAAGGAAAATGGTATGGAGGTTCCTCAAAAAATTGCAGATAGATCTGCCATATGACCCAGCTATCCCACTGCGGGGAATATACCCAGAGGAATGGAAATCATCAAGTCGAAGGTATACCTGTTACCCAGTGTTCATCGCAGCACTCTTTACAATAGCCAAGAGTTGGAACCAGCCCAAATGTCCATCATCGGATGAGTGGATACAGAAAATATGGTACATCTACACAATGGAATACTACTCAGCTATAAAAACGAATGAAATACTACCATTTGCAACAGCATGGATGGACCTTGAGAGAATTATGTTAAGTGAAACAAGTCAGGCACAGAAAGAGAAATGCCACATGTTCTCACTTATTGGTGGGAGCTAAAAATAAATAAATAAATTCACACACACACACACACACACACACACACACACAAACTGGGGGGGGGAGGAAGACATAACAACTACAATTCCTTGAAGTTGATACGACAAGCAAACAGAAAGGACATTGTTGGGTGGGAGGGGGGAAGAGGGAGGAGGGAGGGAGGTTTCGGTAATGGGCCACAATAATCAACCACATTGTATATCGACAAAATAAAATTAAGAAAAAAAAAAAAAAAAAAACAGAATGAAAGACAAAAATCTTATGGTCAACTCATTTGAGAAAAAAACATTTGAAACAATTTTATATCTTTTTATAATAAAAAAACCCCATAATCAACAAGGAATAGAAACAAAATACCTCAAAATAATAAACTCCATATATAAAAATCCCACAGCTAATATTCTAGTCAATGGAGAAAGTCTAAAAATTTTGCCTTTAAGATCTGGAACAAGGCATGGATGTCTTCTTTCACCATTTTTATTCAACGTATCTCTGAAATTCATAACCACAGCAATTAGGTAAGGAAAAAAAATAAAAGTCATCCAAGCTGGAAAGGAAAAGGTAAAATTATCTCTGTTCAAAGATGACATGAAATTATGTGTAGAAACAACTAATAATTAAACAAAAACACTTTTAAAAATAATAAGTAAACAAATTCAGCAAAGTTGCTGAATACAAAATCAACATACAGAAATCAGTTACATTTCCATACATTAACAATGAACAATCTGAAAAGGAAATTAAGAAAACAAAACCATTTACAATAGCATAAAAAAGAATAAAATAGCAAAAAATTATCCAAGAAAGTAAAAATCATATATTGAAATCTATAAAGCATTGCTGAATAAATTAAAGACACAAGCAAACAACCAACTTTTTTTTTTTTCATTTATCTTTTGTATTGTTTTTGGGTTTCTATTTCATTTAGTTTTGCTATGATCTTAATTATTTATTTCCATCTACTAACTTTGGGTTTGGATTGTTCTTGTTTTTTTAGTTCTTTAAGGTGAAGTGCTAGGTTGTTTACTTGCCATCTTTCCATTCTTCTGAAGCAAGCATTTAATGTGATAAATTTCCTCTCTCATACTGTTTTTGCAGTGTCCAACAGGTTTTGGTATGATGTGTCATTATTTTCATTAATTTTAAGAAATTTTTTGATATCCTATTTAATTTCTTCTTGGACCTGTATGTCATTAAGTAGAATGTTGTTTAATTTCCATGTGTTTGTGTAGTTTCCAGAGTTTTGTTTGTTATTGATTTCTAATTGTAATTCATTGTGATCTGAAAACTACATGGAATAGTTCCAATTTTTTCAAATTTGTTGAGACTTGATTTTTGACCTAACATGTGGTCTATCCTGGAGAATGTTCCATTTGCTGAGGAGAGAAATGAATATTCTGAGGTTGTTGGATGGAATGTTCTGTTAATATCTGCCAAGTCCTATTGGTCTGAAGTTTTGTTTAGATCTTTTGTTTCTTTATTAATTTTTTTCCTAGATGATCTGTCCAATGTTGAGAGTGGGATTTTCAGGTCCCCTGCTATTATGGTGTTAGAGTCTATCTCATTATTTAGGTCAAATAGTGTTTGCTTTATACATCTGGCTGCAAAGATGAAAATAACAAAAATTAGAAATGAAAAAAGTGGCATTACAACTGATACCTCAGAAATACAAGTACTCATTAGAGTCTACTATAAACAACTATATGCCAACAAATTTGAAAATCTGGAAGAAATGGATAAATTTCTGGACACATAGAAACTACCAAAACTGAGCCAAGAAGATATAGAAAATCTGAACAGACCAATAACAATAGAAGAGATTGAAGCTGTTATTAGAAGGCTCCCAACAAAGAAAAGCCAAGGACTGGATGCGTTCACTGCAGAGTTATAGCAAACCTTCAAAGAGGAATTGATACCAGTTCTCTACAAACTATTCCAAAAGACTGAAACAGAGGCCATTCTCCCAAACTCAATCTATGAGGCAAACATCACCCTGATACCAAAACCTGACAAAGGTACAACAACAACAAAAACCTACAGGCCAATATCCTTGATGAATATAGATGCAAAAATCCTCAAAAAAAATACTAGCTAACAGGATACAGCAACACATAGACAAAATTATACACCATGATCAAGTGGGATTCATTCCAGGGATGCAAGGTTGGTTCAACATTCAAAAATGTGTTACACCACATCAATAAAATCAAAGACAGAAACTATGTGATCATCTCTATAGATGCTGAAAAAGCATTTGAAAAAATTCAATATTCTTTCATAATAAAGACTCTCTACAAGTTAGGTATAGATGAAAAGTATCTCAACACAGTTAAAGCCATATTATGATAAGCCCACTGCCAATATCATCCTGAATGGGGAATAGTTGAAAGCTTTTCCCTTAAGAACAGGAACTAGACAAGGATGCGCACTCTCACCACTCCTATTCAATATAGTGTTGGAAGTATTAGCCAAAGCAATCAGAGAAGAGAAGGAAATAAAGGGCATCCAGATTGGAAAAGATGAAGTCAAACTGTCCCTGTTTGTGGATGTTATGATCCTTTATATTGAACAGCCTAAAGCCTCTACAAAAAACCCCTTGGAGTTGATAAATGATTTCAGCAAAGTAGCAAAATACAAAATCAACACACAAAAATCACTAGCATTTCTATTCTCCAATAGTGAACATGCAGAAAAAGAAATCAAGAAAGCAAGCCCATTTACAATAGCCACCCCCCAAAAAAAGAAACCAACCAACCAACCAAACAAAACTTAGTAATAAAGTTAACCAAGGATTTGAAAAATCTCTACAATGAGAACTATAAACTACGGTTGACAGAAATTAAAGAAGACACAAGAAGATGGAAAAAAATCCTCTCATGTTGTTGGATTGGAAAAATTAACATTGTTAAGATGTCCATATTACCCAAAGTGATCTACAGATTCACTGCAATCCCCATCAAAATTCCAATGACATTTTTCTCAGAAATGGAAGAAAAAAAAGCTATCAAGACATTTATTTGGAAAAACAAAAAACTACAAATAGCCAAAGCAATCCTGAGCAAATAAATAAATAAATAAATAAAGCTGGAGGCATAACTACCTGTCTTTAAACTATACTGCAAAGCTGTAATAATCAAATCAGCATGGTACTGTCATAAAAACAGACACATGGATCAATGGAATAGAATAGAGAACCAAGAAATCAACTAATACACCTACAGCCATCTGATCTTTGACCAAGGCACCAAGTCTACACACTGTGGAACAGACTAATTCTTTGGCAAATGGGGCTGGAAAAACTCGATATTCATATGTAGGAGAATGAAACTAGACCCATACCTCTCACTGTATACTAAAATCAACTCAAAATGGATGAAATAATGAAATATACTTCCTGAACCAATAAATAAATCAGGGGAGAGGAGTTCTGGTCAAGATGGCAGAGTAGTCATTTTCTGGTGCCGCTCTCTCCCACACATGGGCCAATTTGCAGCTATTGAGAAGCAGCGACAGAGGACCTGAGATCTACACTGGAGTGGGCAGGAACTGCCCACTGTGTGACCCCAGTTCAGGTTGCTCCCCATTCCATAGAGAGACTTTAGAGCTTCTGGGCCCACAAGCACCAAGCCTGCCAGACTGGAGAAGTCAGGAGAGGCAGGACTTCCAGCCCAGGCCAGTCCCACTGCCAAGAGAGACATTGAAGCCTTGAGGCTCCCATACCCTGAACCAGCCATCCTGGAGAAGGCAGTTGGTGGGGTACTTCCAGCCCAGGCTGTCCTGCCACCAGGATAGTCTTAACCTCGGGGCTCCCACACCCCAAGCCAGCTGTCCCAGTAAAGACAGGTGGGGTGGGTCTTCTGGCCCAGGCCAGTCCCAACTCTGGAAGTGACTTAAGGGTCTCAGAGCCCACACATCCTGACACAGCTGAGCTGGAGAAGGCAGGCATGGTGTGACTTCTGGACCAGGCCATCCCTGCCACCAGCAGAGTCCTAAGAGGCTTGGGGACCCCACACCCTGAGCCAGCCATGCTGGAGAAAGCAGGCAGGGTGGGACTTCTCTCCCAGGCTAGTTTCTGCTGCCCAGAAGTGGCAGTCCATTCAGGATCCAAGCCAGACATCAGGGTGAAACAAGTGGACTGTGATACCCCCAGCCAAAATGACACAACACCAAAGGAAAGATACCAGAAATATGAAAAATCAAGAAAGTACATTGCCACCAAAGGAAACTAATAATTCTTAAGAACCAGATCCTATAGAACAGGAAGTCTTTGAAATGACAGACAAGGAATTTAGAGTAACTATTCTAAGGAAACTAAATGACATACAAGAAAACTCAGTTAGACAACATAATGAAATGTGAAAAAATATACAGGATCTGAAAGAAGAGATGTACAAAGGAGTCAATGCCTTGAAAAAGAAGGTATCTGAGCTTGTGGAGCTGAAGGATTCATTCAACTAAATAAAAAACACAACAGAGAGTTTAACCAGTAGATTTGAACAAGCAGAAGAGAGAATTTCTGACCTTGAAAACAGGCTGTTTGAATTATCACAGGCAGAACAGAAAAAAGTAAAAAAGAATCAAAAAAATTGAAGAAATTTAAGAGAGACAATTGACAACCTTAAGCACTCAAATATCCAAATCATGGTTATTCCAGAAGGGGAGGAAAAAGGAAATGGCATTGAAAACATATTCAATGAAATAATACCAGAAAACTTCCCAGGTATAGGGAAAGTCACAGATCTCCAAATTCAGGAAGCCCAAAGATCACCAAACACATTCAACCCTAAAAGGTCCTCTCCGAGACATGTGATAATCAAACTGACAAAGCTCAAAGACAAAGAGAGAATCTTAAAAGCTGCAAGAGAGAAGCAGCAATTCACTTATAAGGGAGTCCCAATCAGAAAACATCAGACTTTTCATCAGAAACCCTAAAATCCAGAAAAGAATGGGATGATACATTCCAAACACTAAAGGACACAAAATGCCTGCCAAGAATACTTTACCCAGCAAGGCTATCCTTCTAAAATGAAGGGCAAATAGTATATTTCTCAGAAAAACAAACAAACAAACAAAACCCCAAAAAACCAAAAAAAAAACAAACAAAAAAAAACTGTGGGAGTTCACTACCACTCGACCAGCCCTACAAGAAATTCTCAAGGAGGTACTGGGTTTGATATCACAAAAACAACCATCACTGCCATGAATACGCAAGAAAGAACAATACCTACCAGCAAAACAAAAATGCTAACAAAAGAGAAAAAAAAATAGTTTCCCTATCAACCCAACAAACAAACAAATATAGAAGACAAATAGAAAATTAGAAAGAAAGGAACAAAAAATGCTTAAGACATCTAAACAAAAATCAGTAAAATGCTAGCAGTAAATGAATACCTTTCAATAATAATTCTAAATGTAAAGGGATTAAATTCCCCATTCAAAACACACAACTGATTGTCTAGATTAAAAAGATGGACCCAACAATATATTGTCTTCAAGAGACTCACTTGACCTGTAAAGACACACATAGACTAAGAGTGAAAGGATGGAAAAAGTTATATCATGCAAATGGAAATGAAAAATGAGCTGGAGTAGCTATTCTTATATTAGATAAAATAGACTTTAAAGCAAAAACCATAAAAGAGATAAAGAAGGCCAGTATATAATGATGATAAGGATCTATCCATCAAGAAGACATAACAATCATAAATATATATGCACCTAATGTCAGAGCAGCCAGATTTACAAAACAAACACTATTAGATCTAAAGAAAGAGATAGACAATAACACCATAATACTGGGGGACCTGAACACCCCACTCTCATCATTGGACAGATCATCTAGGCAAAAAATCAACAGAGAAAAACAAGGTCTGAACAACACTTTAGACCAATCGGATTAGGCAGATATCTACAGAACATTTCATCCAACAACCTCAGAATATTAATTCTTCTCATCATCATATGGAACATTCTCCAGTATATTTCACATGTTAGGTCCCAAGCAAGTGTTAACAAATTCAAAACAATTGGAATTATTCCATGTATTTTTTTCCAATCACAATGGATTAAAATTAGAAATCAAAAATAAATGAAACTCTGAAAATTATACAAACACATGGAAATTAAACAGCATTCTACTTAATGACATGTGGGTCCAAGAATAAATTAAATAGGAAATCAAAAAGTTCTTGAAACTAATGAAAATAATGACACATCATACCAAAACCTGCGGGATACTGCAAAAGCAGTATTAAGGGGGAAATTTATTTCATTAAATGCTAACTTTAGAAGAATGGAAAGATGGCAGATAAACCACCTAACACTTCACCTTAAAGATCTAGAAAAACAAGAACAATTCATACCTAAAGTTAGCAGATGGGAAGAAATAATTTAGATAAGAGCAGAACTAAATTAAATAGTAACATGAAAAACAGTACAAAACCAGCCAAAGATGTATCAAAAATAGAAAACTACAGGCCAATATCCTTGATGAATACAGATGCTAAAATCCTGAATAAAATACTAACTAACAGAATACAACAACACATATGGAAAATTATACACCATGATCAAGTGGGATTCATCCCAGGGATGCAAGGTTGGTTTAACATATGCAAATCAATAAATATGAAACACTACATTAATAAAAGCAATGACAAAAACCACATGATCATTTCTATTGATGGCGAAAAAGCATTTGACATAATTCAATATCCTTTCATGGTTAAGAGTCTCTACAAGTTAGGCATTGACAGAAAGTATCTCAACATAATTAAAGCCATATACAATAAGCCCACTGCCAATATTATCCTAAACAGGGAAAAGTTGAAGGCTTTTCCCTTAAAAACAGGAACTAGACAAGGATGCCCACTCTCACCACTCCTATTCAACATAGTGTTGGAAGTACTAGCCAGAACAATCATAGAAGAGAAGGAAATAAAGGTCATTCATATTGGAAGGGATGAAGTCAAGCTGTCCCTTTTTGCAGATGATATGATCCTATATATTGAACAGCCAAAAGCTTCTATAAAAAAACTCCTAGAGTTGATTAATGACTTCAGCAAAGTTTCAGGATACAAAAATCAACACACAAAAAGCAGTAGCATTTCTATTCTATACCAGTGAACATGCAGAAAAAGCAATAAAAAAAGCTAGCCCATTTACAATAGCCACCAAAAAAGTAAAATACTTAGGAGTAAAACAAACCCCTGTTGAGAGAAATTAAGGAGGACACAAGAAGATGGAAAGATATCCCATGTTGTTGGACTGGAAGAATTAACATTGTGAAAATGTACATATTACCCAAAGTTATCTACAGATTCAATGCAATCCCCATCAAAATTCCAATGACATTTTTCTCTGAGATGGAAAAAGCTATCCAGTCATTTATACAGAATAACAAAATACCATGAATAGCCAAAGCAATCCTGAGCAAAAATCAATTTCCAGTCTATTTTATACCTTTCCATTTCACATCTTCCTGTTATTTTAAAATGTCTGAGATTTTGCATGTTTTCTTCATGGTGCTTGTATCAGTTATTTATTCCAATAATAACATAATATAATAAACAACTACAAAACTTAGCACTTTAAAATAAACTCATGGATCAGCAGCCCAGTTTTGCAGTATGGGTCAGGTTAGGGTAATCTGAACTGGGCTCTTGCTTGTGTCTTTGCTAAGCTGGCAGGAACACTGGAGGTTAGCAAGAATATTACAGCTCATCTGGAATGTCTTATACAAGGGTTCTTCAAAAAGTTCATGGAAAAATAGAATTAAAAGATAATATGAATCTTTCCATCAACTTTTTGAAGTACCCTCATATTTGCTCATGTGATCTCTCATTCTTCAATAGTATAAAAAGCTTGTTCTCATAGCAGCAGCAAAAGGGTTACAGAGCAATCAGAAAAACACACTAGAATTTTATCAAGCCTCTGTTGATATATTTTCAACTTCTCATTGTTTAAAGCAATTCACGTGGCACAGCTCAGTGCCAGATTGGGAGACTACAAAATTGAAGGTAAAAGGTCACAGAAAAAGAGAGGCCATTCTTTAGGGCCATTAAGACAATAAATACACAACACTGTTTAATACTGCTTTGTTAAATTCTTTCTCCTTTGGGGTAATATTTTCTTGGAATTCTTTTATCTGCCAAACATCTCATTTCTCACTTTTTCTTAAGTTTTTAAGTGTTTTATACTATTTTTCTAAGGAGGCTGTAGTTTTATGTCTCTTGTTCACATTTCAACATCCTGCAGTTTTCTGAACCAATTATTAGCATGAGAATCCTATGGAAGTAGTTGTTTGGGTAGATTTTCAGTTTCCTAATTCCTTCTACTACTGATACTTTGAAAGGCAGTTTTTAAAATATCAACCATTCATAGGTGGTTTTCCTGACCAAACTTTGATAGAACAACATTGAAAAATATTTTGTAGTATTCAGAAGTGAAGATGTACATACTCATGACACTGTATTATATTCCTATGTGTATAGCCCATAAAATTCATCTTATTTGCACAGGGATACATGTTCACAGATATCCATAGCAGCAGTAACGGACAAAACATAAAACAGCCCAAAGGTTTAGCTATAATATAATGAATAAGCAAATCATGAGATATTCTTGATGCAAAATACTATTTCATGATGAATAAAACACAATGGAAAACAACAACATGAACAAATCTTAACCATCTAATTTTGGAGAGAAGAATTGAGATACAATAGAATATATCATGAATAATTTTATTTATATGCAATTCAAAAATAGAAATACTAAACTATATTGCTTGTGTATGCATAATTTGAGAAGAAAAAGTGTGAACACTATTAAAGTCAGACTATTGGTTACCACTGGGGAGGAAGAAAATAATGATTAGGAAGGGACATATGGGGGATATTTGGGGTGCTTATTTTGTTCTGTGCTATTTTCCTGTCTTGGGATTACACAATAACTTATTTCACAAGACGGCTTGCTTAAGATGCCTGTTAAACAAAAATATTGGAAATATATTTAGATATATGAATCTGAATTCGGTGAAGAATTTCAGCCTGAGGCATAAATTATATAGTCTTCAGAGTATAGACATAATTAAAACCATAAATCTAGATGAAATATAGAAAAATATATATTTAGGAAAGGGAAGGTGTAGTAAAGAGAAAAGAAGTGGTTTGCTATGGGTTGAATCATGTCTTCCTAAATTTGTATGTTAATTAACCCTCAGTTCCTCAGAATGTGACTTCACATGAAAATAGAATCAGCAATAATATAATTTATTAAGATGAGATCAGACAGGAATAGGGTGGGCCCTGATCCAATATGACTGGCGTCTTTATGAAAGGGGGACATTTGGACACAGACACACAGGAAGGAGGCCATGGGAAAATTAAGGTGATGCAGCAGAAGGCAAGGAGCACCTAAGATTGCCAGCAACCACATGAAGCTAGACAAGAGTTAGGGAACAGATTCTCACAGTCCCCAGAAGGAATAGACGCTGCCAACACCTTGATCTTCATCTTGGACTTCTAGGTTCCAGAACTGAGAGATATTACATCTCTGTTGTTTAAATAACCTAGTTGGTGATACTTTGTCACAGCAGCTCTGGAAAACTAACACATGTTCCAAGGCAAAGTTCTAATATTAAGGAGTTGACAAAATGATAATGAACCACAAAAAAGGAGGTCAGTGTGATAGAGAGAAAGTCTGTAGAAGACAAGGCCCTAGAATCCAAGTAAAAAATTGTGTAAGGAAGGATTTATCAAACATACCTCAGTGGGATGAGAACTGAGATTTACAAAGATTTTACAAGGTTAAGGCATCAGCTCTTTGGCAAGACACGTTTTGGTGGAGTGGCTAAAGGCAAACATTCATTAAAGGAGATTTAAGAGAGAGTGAGAAGAGAGGACTTGAAGATAGCACTGTCAATTCTCATGAAGAGTTTACAGAAGAGCAGAGAAGTGGTGCAGTAACTGAAGACTGAACTTTCATTGGAAGCTTTTTGTTTCATTTTATTTTAACATGGAAGAACAAATAGTATGTTTGTGTACTGATATACTGATATGAATGATCCAATAGGGAAAGATGAATTGAGTTTTTAGAGAATTACTGAACTCCAGTCACTGAGAAGGTCAAAAAGAAATGGTATTTAGTATAGAAACTGGGGAGGCCTCTGTTAGGAATAAGGATTGTTTACTCCTAAAATAAAAAGAGACAGCAGAAAGCAAGCATTCAAAACCTGTTACAGTGTAGACATGGTGGGAGCTGGTGGAAATTCTCCCCAGATAGTTTTATTTCTGTTTTTTTAAGTTAAATAAGATCTAAGCTTTCAAGAATGAAGGAGGTGGTGTCAAAATTTCACGAGAGAGAAGAAGGCATAGAAAGCCAGCGAAGATGGTAGACAAGAGAAGTGTAATATGGAAGTTCAGCAACATCAAGGACCCGTTTGAAATGAATGGTCATGACTGTGATGAAAGAGCATTAAGTAAAATTATTAGTTTCTCACTAGCCATATTTGGCTGGTTTATTCAGCTGGTCTTCATGAGAGCCAGGTGGGAAGAAAAAGGGCAGAGCCACAGTTATTGGCATCTTGGAGGGACTGTGGTGAGATATGAACAGCTGAGAAACGAATTTAGAATACATCTTCAGAAACCTCTTATTTGCTAACAGTGATATTGGTAGAATTTCTTTAATAAGAGCCTTCCCAGAAAGATTGCTAAAGAAATCTTCTTCATTTTTCTTTTAATTATGGCAGATTTATAGTGAAGAAATCACTACATAATAAGACACATCTGTTTGAAGGACGATTAAAATGTTAGAAGATATTATAAATCCAAATTATAGTAGTAACAAAAAACTGTAACTAATAATTAAACTGCAAATTACTGTTAACAATGTGATTTGCACATATATTCTTTCATTTATTTCTTATACATTCTCTGTGAGGTATTACTATTTTTATTTCGCTTGTAAGAAAACTGAGTTTCAGAACGATTATTGTGAGTAATTTGTGACAAACATTGTATACATTTTCTTTGCTGCCTGATCATTTAAATTTTAAAGTGTTTACAGCACTCAAAAATAGTTTGCTCAAAAATAGTTTGTTTCCTGTTTGCCTATTTGCCTCAGTAACACTTCAATTAATCCCAGAACAAATGTGGAGTCAACAAATTACATATGAATTGAATCATATGTAATCTTATACTGTATCTAAAGAAGAGAAAAAAGTTATTTGGAGACATTTCCCCTAAGGGAATGTTCATAAATGATAACGAAAATATGAGTATATTATGCATGTTTGTTTATTGAATGGGTAGAGTAAGTCATGATTATTAAGGATTAGGTTAGAAGTATAGCAATTGTTAGGCAAACTTTGCCTTTTTCCTTCTTGGTTTAAATTGATTTGTGTTCACTTTTTACTTCCATATTGCTATATGACTCAAAGTTTAGCTAGGAATCTAAATATTTTAGGAGATAGAAGTTCATATAGGAAACTAGGTTCTTATATAAAACCGGGTGAATAAAAATCAGAGAGAACCACTGCTGGCTTTAGGGAAATCTGAAAGTGCAAACTGTCTCTGAATTCAGCCATCTACAAACTGAAGAAGGTGATTTGAAGAAGCTCTTCAGGATGCCTCTGAAAGTTACATCTATTGCCTAGCTACGTATATATCAGCCACTACTAGAAAAGAAAAGTGACTTCTACGTATGTAATTTCATACAGATGCCTGTTATTATAAAAATCTAAACTGGAACTCTACTGATAAGGATCTGGAAATTGTAGTTTTTAGGGTTTCTAATGCCTGTGATGCAGGGAGAGTTTAGAATAATTCGGGTAGTGTTAAGTATCTGCAAACCATGTCTGATTGTCTTCCCTATGGGATTACTGACATCTAAGAAATATTTCTATTTATATTTAAACTCAATAATAAAAGGAACAACAGGAATCCCTCTGCTGCAGTCCAAATGTTTGTGCCCGATTTGTCCCCCAAATTCATACATTGAAACCTATTGCCCAATGTGGTGGTATTTGGTGATGGGGCCTTTGGGACGTGATTAGGTCATGACAGTGGAAACCTCATGAATGGAATTAGTACCCTTATAAAAGAGACCCAAGGAAGCTCATTTGCCCCTTCTGTCATGTGAGGATACAGCAAGAAGTTGTTGTCAGTGAAACATACATCAGGCCCTCTCCAGACACCAAATCTGCTGGCTCCTTGATCTTGGACTTCCCAGGGGCCGGACTTGTGAGAAACAAATTTCTGTTGTAGTAAGCCACACAGTTTATGATGTTTTGTTATAGCTGCCAGAACAGACTAAGACACCCTCTAACATGATGTTAGATTTTTTGGTTATCTGATTTCTTTCCTTGTCTAACAGACTTATACAAGTGAAGATGTGTGAGTATATCCCTAACCCCCTAAAAAAAGACACAGACTCCCATCAGTCACTATATCCATCTCTATGTAAAAATTATTTCACTTCGAGTTCATTACAAATTACCTTCACATTCTTTAATTTAAAGAAAAAAATGAGAAATCTAAATAAAAATATATATACCTCATATAAAATAACGTGGAAAGAAGAAAAGACTAAAATGTAAAATTTGTCAATGTGTATAACTTTAATAGTAAGCCAGCAATTGGTTCTCAGAGTGAAAACAGTCATTTGTGGAAGAGGGCATTACTTTGCATCAAAGGAATGGTGATTGTATATTGTACCCTGACTCATGATAAACACTTTGAGCATCTTTGCATAATTCACTTCACAAGGTTCGACTGGCTGAGTATTTTGTGAAGTTTCCACTCCCTGCAAAGCAATTGCTTACTCTGATCCTCACTCCAGTCCTGTGGCTTTGGGATTCTCAGTAAATGATTAGAAGCAGCATGTTCAAATATGGTACACGTTGTCTACAGAATCCTAAAACACCCAACGAGAGTCGTGTCTTTTTTCTTTAGTGGTGTAGGGTAAAGTACAGCAACTTATCTGTCATGTTGGAAGGGACGATTTATCAAGACTGAGATGACTAAAAATTTCATCGGGATGGCATGGCCCTGAATTCTGAATTTTTGTAAGGACAAGCATGTTTCTTGTTGGGTATTAGCTGTATCCTTCTTACCTAATCCAGTAAGCATGATAAACTTTCACATGGTGTCCAGATACATGGCCTGTTCAGCAACACCCCTGAATCGTATTGTTACAACATCCTCAAGATCCATTCTTACATTTATTCCCCAATTTTTAAATATAAATTGACAAAATTATTGTAATTCTTTTGGTTTATATGTTCTCTTCTCCTACTGTAAGCTTAGAAGAAACTGGCAATTGACTTTTATAACAAGTCTGTAGTTTCTGAAATGTGGGGAGAGAAGCAGCAACCCTTTGAAAGGTAATTGTTTCACTGCAGGGTCTTCCAGAAACAGGAGGCTGATCTCAGACAGGAAGCTGGTTCCGCTAGCAGAGAAAACAGTAAAATTTGAAGGTACAGAGTATTCAGAATCATTGGAATTCACTAAATATCATCTTCCAAATCTCTGGTCACTTTTTTCTTCATTTGACATTCTAAGTTTCATATAACAGCCCTACAGAATCTGTGAGTATCAACTATTATTTTGGACCCTGAGTAGTTAACTTTAGTCGTTTTTTAAAAAACAATGACCCTGAAATTACAGGGGATTAGAAAATATTTTGAATGCAGTGACAGAAGCTTTCTGTTTTTTTTGGCCTTGTCTTGAGCTAAAAATTTTAAACCCTGATTTACACATACACACACACACACACACATTCACACACACTGTGTGTGTGTGTGTGTATATATATATATATATATATATTTTGTAAACTAACCATGGTCAGAAGTAGCAATCTCATAGTGCTTACAGACTTCATTTCCACTATTCGCTTCTATTGCAGTAACCACCATGGTCTCCCAAAGCCATACCTTTAGGAAACATCTATTTCCAGGCAACTGCAGGTATGTTGGAGTCTACTAGTACTCCACTTATATTAGCTATGGTATTATTACTGTTTTCAAATAAAACTTGTTCAGTTAACCAAATCTGTTTTCCAACCTCTAAACCATTTATGTTACAAAATTTTGTATCAGTCAAGGTTTTGATTAGAAAACACAGACATCACTCTATGTATCTCTGAGGGAACAGATTTAATGCAGGGAATTAGATGCTCACATCTGAAGAGCTGGCAGAATATAGGCCAGGGACAAGCCCAGCTGGTTTTATGCAACTAGGAAGTGCCAGCATTGTGAGAAATTGCTGTTCATGATCTCAGACTCCTGAGGTAAGTAGCAAAGCTTGAGAATCAAAGGAGTTTTCTAGACAACCGATGAAAGTTTCATATATGTTTGCCCACTTTGTTGAAGCCTATAGGAAGGGAAATCTTCATTCTCTTCTGGCTTTTAAATCTGAAATCATGACTTTCACTGTTGCAGTATAATCTAGAATTGCGGGCAAAGGATTCCGGGGAAGTACAGTTTCTAGGTTTCCTGTCTCTGTGACACAAGGGGGCGTGGGGGTGGGAAGATACTTTCGGTGGCTGAGAATGGTAATGCATAGTGTAAACCAGTAAAACTTACTTTAAAGCAAACTTTGCGTCAGTGTTATTTACATCAGTATTTTTCATGTATCATCTTTTTGTTTTTGTCATTTATGACAAAGTGCTCAGTGAGTTTGACATGACAACCCCATCAAGTCATCATCCTGAAGTATCTCTTAGCTTGACCCACTTTTCTGCAACCTGCTCAGTGATTCCAAATCTATCATCATCTCTTCTTTGGTTTGCTACAATAGCCTCCGAATTGTTCTCCTACCTCAAGTATCATTTGCCTCCAATCTGTTCGCCCTGAAGTCAGGAAAAATATATTAAACTACAAGACTGATTATGCCACTTTGCTGATGAAAATATTCAATTTCTTTGTTGTTGTTGTTGTTTTGGACAGTTTTTTTTTTATTGAAACATGGTTAATTATATATATTTGTGGGGTACAGAATTGACTATCAATACATGTGTGCAATATGTGGTTATCAAATTAGGATAATTGGTATACTCATGTTTACAAAGTGTAATCAATTTTTGTGACTCTTAACTAATCTCTCACTAACTCCCCACCCCCCTCTCTATCCCACCTCTAATAACCACAGTTCTAAAAACCATTACCCTTGTATGGAAGTTCTATCCCTAGTTGTTTGAGAAACCTCCGTACCATTTTCCATAATGGCTGCACTAATTTACAGTCCCACCAACAGTGTAGGAAGGTTCCCCTTTCTTCTCATCCTTGCCAGCATTTGTTATTCTCTGTCTTTTTGATAATAGCCAGTCAAACTGAGGTGAGTTGATATCCCAATGTGGTTCTGTTTTGCATTTTCCTGATGCTGAGTGATGTTGAACATTTTTTCATGTGTCTGTCAGTCATTTGTATGTCTTCATGTCATAAATGTCTATTCAACTCCTTTGCCCATTTTAAAAATTGTGTTACTTGCTTTCTTACTGTTGAGTTGTTTGAGTTCTTTGTATATTCCAGATATTAATCTTTTGTCAAATGCATAATTTGCAAATATTTTCTCCTATTCTATAGGTTAATTGTTTCTTTTGCTGTGCAGCTTTTTAGTTTGATATAATCCCATTTGTTTATTTTTTTCTTTTGTTGTCTGTGCTTTTTGGGGTCTTATTCATAAAGTATTTGTCTAAAGATTCCACCCAAAAAACTCTTAGAGCTGATAAATGATCTCAGTAAAGTTGAAGGATATAAAATTAACATGCAAAAAGGAGTAGCATTTTAATACTCCAATAACAAACTCACAGGAAAAGAAAGCAAGAAAGCAAGAAAGCAAGCTCATTTAAAATAGTCACCATAAAATGGAATACCTAGGTATCAATTTAACCATGGAGATGAAAGATCTGTACAATGAGAACTACAAATCACTGCTGAAAGAAACTGAAGAGGACACAAAAAGATGGAAAGATATTCCATGCTATTAGATTCATACTACTGAAAGCAATCTACAGGTTTAATGCACTCCCCATCAAAATACCAATGATATTCTTCACAGAAATAGAAAAAAATAATAATAATCCCAACATTCATATAAAACAACAAAAGACCCTGAATAGCCAAAGCAATACTAAGCAATAAACAAACAAACAAACAAATAAATAAATAAAGCAAGCCAGAGATGTAACACACCCTGACTTCAAATTATACTATGAAGCTATAGTAACCAAAACAGCATGGTACTATCATAAAAACAGACACTCAGACAAGTGGAACACAGAATAGAGAACCCAGAAATCATTCCACAAACTTACAGCCAACTGATATTAGACAAAGGCAACAAGAACATACATTGGGAAAAGCTTTCCTCTTCAATACATGGTACTAGGAAAACTGGAAATCCATATGTAGAATAATGAAACTAGATCTGTACCTCTTGCTATATACCAAAATAAACTCAAAATGGATTAAAGACCTCAACATAAGACCTGAAACTTTAAAACTGCTAAAAGAAAACAGGGGAAATACTTCAGGAAAATGTTCAATTTATCTTCAATATTTTCATAATAAAGTAAAAACTTGTAAGTGTAGTCAATTAAATTTTATTATTTTCTACCTTTTTCAGTCCTGTCGTTGCCACAGTTTGTGAATAATGCCCTTCATAATTTGTCCTCATAACTAGATGTAAATTTCAGGTTTTGCAGTCAACTTTCTATTTATATACCATCCATAAATTAATCTGCATTTCCTCCTTACTGATTACTTTTTCATGTCTGACCAACCCTTCAACTACATGATTAAATTTTCAACCAAATACGTTTTTCAACATTAGGACTCAAGTATAATCTAACTCTCCCTTGTTCCCATCAGTTGGCACTACAGATGATATACTTCATTCATTTCTACTCCGTTTACCGTGAAGTCACTGGTGGAATCTGTCTTAATTCTCATTGCTATTTACCACTTATTGCTATTTAGCTCATGCGAAAGCTCTCCTATCTTTGAAGTTTTGTGTCTGTTTTTCAACCTTTTATGTTCTTATCTGCTGTGTCCCTTTGGCACATGGCTCACAGTATTCCCTTTTATTTCAAACCTGGATAGCCCCCAAAATGACTTCAGAAAATATGTGGCTAGGCTACCAGGCCCCTTATTCTTATAGATGCTTGGCTCCCTGCATTTCAGTTCTCTTAACTTCCACCCAACTTTATACAATCTTTCCCATGGCCACATTCTGGATTTTGTCATCACTTCTAGTTTTATTACCTCTAATAAAATAAGTTTCAACGTACTAATCTCTTATCACAACAATTTATTCCAGTTTTTCACTTCATTATTTTCACTATATAGTATTTTATTTTTATTGCAACTTTGAATATTAAATTTCTTTCTCACTTTTCTCCCATTCCCATCACATCAGTTTATTTCCTATAAATACCATCTTTTGTGGTGAATCATATCAACATTTTATTTGCAGTATCCTCATTTGGTTTGGTTGTTTGAATTGTGTTTTAATGCTCATTTATAAAATTTTTAGCATTAGTACCACAAAAAATCTTTATAATTTGTTCAATCAAGCCATCTACCTTCTCTCCTCAGTATGCTGATGTTGGCGAGAGAAAATCGTAATCTTTACAGCTTGATGTTTCTACAAATTGTTTTGTTCATGTTCACCGGACACTCAGTTCTCATAGCAGTCATATTACTTGTTCTTGTTCACCTCCTTGTCATCTCTCATAATACCGGTGGGTTCTTCTCTTTTGAGACCCCAAAATATCAACGTTCTACAATGATTCACTATCAAACTGCTTTTTTCCCGCTGTTCTGTAAGCTCTTTCTGAACGGTCTTGTCTTTTCTCCTGGTTTCAATTAGTACCTGTATGCTAATGAACTTCAAATATGTGTCTTCAGCCAAGACCTCTTTTCTAAGCTTCAGGCATATGTGTTCATCTACAGACTACCTGTACTTAAATGTACCACATATACTTCAGATTAATATGCCTTTAGATGTGCTTGTTATTTCAACTTGTCCAAACCTGTATTTTCTGTGATATTCCCATCTTTTGAAATAGCACAGCTATCTACACAATAGCTAAGCCCAGAACCCTGCACATCATTGTTGATTTTTTCATCTGTCTTACTAGTGAGTCTCCTTTCTTATATCTCTTGAATCTGTTTCCTTCTCCAACAATGTTGCTCACTTATTTAGGGTCTTATACTTTTCTGTGAATTTCTAAAACAACCTTGTTCTTATCCATTTCTTTAAGCTTGCCTAATATCTATATATTTTCTACAGTTACTAAAATTTATTTTCTCAAATACAAATCTCATGGTGTCCTTTCCCTGCTTCAAATACTTTATTTGCTATCAAGGCCTACAGATCAAAGTCTATGTTTCTGACATGAAATGAACAGCTCTTCATTAACTGGCTCTTTTCTACTTCCCTAGTCTCATTTGCCACATCTCTTACTCTCACTTTACCAGTAATTCCCTTGGAATTGTTTGCTCTTTTGTGACTTAGGGATTGTGCACATTTGGTAGTGTATGTCTGGAACATCACAATTGCTCCAGTAGCACATTGTGTTTCTATATCTTTTGGCACATTTTATTGTAATCACCTATTTACCTGCATTTTTTTTACCAGATTCTAAACTCTTGAGAAAAACAATTTTTTTCCAAACACTTAGTACTGTGTTTAGTACAGAGTAGTACTCTAACAAATATGAATTTATCGAATAGATACATTTAATGAAAAATTAAATTGACATACTCAAGATACAAGATTTTACCAAAGTCTTGTAAACAAGAGCTACCTATTCTTTGGTTATTGGTAACATGTCGACACCTCTGTTGAAATACTTATACTACAGTGGCATTGCTTTGTACAGGACTGTGTTTTACTTTTGCAATGTACTTTGTTACACTAAAATATAGGTTGAATGTTAAATAGCATAAATGAATTCCAGTGTATTAACTTGTGCATATTCTATAATTTACTCTCTTTGATATTGATGAATTAATAAAACTGAATTATTTATAGAGTGCCTGCTGATCCTGTGCTGAACTTACAGTATATAATTAGGTGGCTGTGGGCTTTTTGAAGAAAACAGGAATTTACAAGTTTATATAATATTGTCTACTCTCACTAAGATTAAAGGTGATTATAAAAAAAATCCATTTGAAATTCCTGGTATTAAGGATAAAAATAGGCTATAGTGAAAATATAAAGCATTTCCTATGCTTCCCATCATCTTTAGTTTGGAGATTTATAGATAACCAGGAATCATGATATAGTTCCTGTTAATGGCTCTGGAACTGTATCCTAGAGGATTTATGATGATTTAAGAGCTGATTGCCTTACATTTTTATTTCAGTGTAAAATCCAATTAATTTTATATGTGTTTTGAGAATCTAGATATCCTATCTCTGTGACATAATTGATATCATGTGCTCATATGCTTTTGTGTGGATAATAGCAAATATTAGTGCACATGAACTGTTCTGTGTTAGTTTTTATGCCATAAGCCAAATGTCCGTGAGTGTGTTGTATTTATTTATTTGTTTTTACATTATAACATGTTATAGAGCAATTGGGAAGGAGGAGGAGAGGGAAAAAGAGAGGAGGATAGGGTGGAAAGAGGAGGGAGAGCAGGGCATGGTCGAGGCCCGAGGCCCGAGGCCCATGGCATCTCCTCATTCCAGCAGGGGGGCCCACGGGGCTTCTGGCAGCAGCTTGGTGGTGGCTGGGTGCAGGGAAAGTGAAGGAAAATGGTCAGGGTCCCTCACATGTTCTGAATCTGGCCGAGCATTTGATGCAACCAGGTGTTCCTTGGTTATTTTCTAATGTAACTGCGCATGTGCACCTAGGTGTCCTGGGTTATGGACTTAAGTGTAAAGGACGAGTGGCTCTGATCCACGGTGCCTCCCACTCCTGGGATGCACCTGGGGGGGGGGGGGAAGGGGAGGCCACTACTGCTGCTGGAGGCTGCTGCTGCTGCTGCTGAGGATTGAGCTTGTTTCTTCTGCCAACAGCTCCCGAGATCTTTCCCAATTACCTAGAGCATGGACCTTGTCCCCAGAGACCACTGTGCCACCTTCTTTCTTTTCTTCTTCCACTGCTCCAAGAAACACATTCACTGCCTGTTTGGTATGAAGTAGCCCATAGAGAACATTTGAGTCCCATGAGTTCCCAATACGGATCTGTGCATAGGCCTTTTTAAGTCTATTTACAACTTCATCATGGATGCTTTCATGTAAAAACAGTTGCCTTGTAGTGATATACCTCTGGCCGGCTGTCCACATGGCAGCAAAGAGAGCTGACGGGACCACTAAGCTGAGTTCTGCATCCTCGAAAGCAATAATGGCATTGTTTCCTCCAAGTTCTAACAAACTTCTCCCAGACCTCTCCTGCACCATAAGAGCCACCTATTTTCCCACGTGAGTACACCCAGTGAAAGACAGCAGGTTCACCTGTTTGTCTTAGGCCAATGCTGTGCCAATATCTGCTTCACCACAAGTCAAGGAACAAATTGCACCAGGCAGCTTGTTGTCCTACAGAACCTTGGCTATTATCTATGTGACAGTTACACTCATGAAGGAAGTTGTTGGAGCTCCTTTCTAAAGGCAGACATTCCCACAGATCATTGCAATGGCATTGTTCTAGCCATACACTGCCATGGGGAGATTGAATGCAGTGATGATTCCAACCAGGCCTACAGGATTCCACTGTTCGATGAGTGCATGGCCAGGACTTTCGGAAGGCAAGAAGGGTCCCCCAAACATCCGTGATAAGCCAACAGCATAATCACGAATATCCACATACTCTTGAACTTCTCCCACGCCTTCCACTAAGATTTTCCTCCTCTCCAAAGACACCAGGCTTCCTCGTACTTGGATCTTCTCCTGCAAGTCATCATCAATCTGTCTTACTATTTCTACTCACTCATTTTGGAGCAGGAATCTCTGCCCAGATTTTCCATGCTTCTCTTGCTTTCTTTATAGTTTCTTCATAGTCTGCCACACTGGCCTGTCAGAGTCTTGCTATTGGCTCATTGTTAGCAGGACAATAGGTCATAATAACCTCTCCTCAGCCTCCCCAGCTTCCATTATACCTGCCTTCGCTCTCCTCGTGGAGCCCCAGCTCTTTCAGCCATGCATACTGGGGCTGATTGATCAGCAGAGTAGACATGAAGGCGGCAGGCCTGTTCCAAGGTCCTGAGGGCTTGCTGGTCTTTACAGCATGCACACACAGTGCACAGGGAAGGCACCACATACTGATGAGCGTGTTTTTTTTTTTTTTATGTTTTCCTATTCGATCATATTTTATTAAGTAGTATTTTAGAAAAAAAAAATGCCTAAAAGGGGAAGAAAGGCTTAAAAACTCTGCAGAAGCTCAACTGTTCCATTCTTTCTTCTCAAGAACTGCACGAGTTTAATCTTGGAAACTAAATAACTCACTCAGAGCGTGCCATCTATCTCACCTAAACAAAGTCCTGGGTTCCAAGTTTAACCTATCCCCATTTCAATTATACAATGAAGAGATGTTTTCTACTGTAGTACACACACCAAATTTGTTATTGATTTTTTTCTGCTGATCCTGCAGGCACTGTTCACACTCTGTGTTTCCATTGTTTCCTCAACCTTCTTCAAACCACACTTGATAATGCATTCACAGCAGAGATTAGGTGATTCTCTTTCCAGTTCTCTCTTTTGGCTGCTAAGATATTTTTACACTTTACTTATTCAGCAGCTTTTATGCTTAATTCAAGTGGCCAGAAATACTATTTTCCTGACTTACCTGAGTGTTAACTAACACTCTATGACTCAAACTACATTGCCCATTCCAGGTGGTTCTGCTTCTGCAGTGAAATTTTACTAAAAGTGTTTCCATCATTTTAACCTTATTTATTTATAAAAATTTATAATTCTCATTTTACATGGTCTTATTTGCATGAAGTAGGTAGAAAAACTTTTAATAACATATGGACTCAAAATATATTTTATTCATAAGAGATCTTAAAGATGTCTGTCTATATCAACTTGGTCATGTTGTCCAGTTCATGTTTAAAATACCATCATGTTCAGAAACCAGAATATTCCTAAAATGGCTTACATTTTCCATCTTTAGACAGCAGCAACTGTAGAATGAGCCCTCTCTTATAGTCAGTCGAATTCTTTGTCTATTATGACTAGGAATTATATAATTCTATAAGCCTGTACTACTCTTTGTTAATTTTCAACACTGAGGTTATGTTTATATCAAAACTTTATACAACTCTGAATGTTGGTTTCTCAAATCTATGTGGCACTACAGAATGCACTATGAAGAATAGTTTGTATTTATGTGCTCATAAAAATGGATAAGCCCTAGCAGTAGCAGTCATAAAAGAAAACACAATAGCAGGACCAGGAGGATTGAATATCCCATATCTGGCAGAGCTCCATCTCTGGGGTAACTTGACCTCAAATTAAAAACAGGAAGATCAGGAATTATAATCAAACACTTTGATGAAAAATACATAATGGATGGAGGAAGGAGAAGACACTGTAACAAGCATGTCAATTGTATGTTTTTTTCCCTCTGTTAGATTCCTGGATGACCTATGATCCAAAAAGTACTGCACAGTCATATTCACTCCTTGCATGATTATTATTGATTCTCTTTTCACTTAACAGAGACCTAGAAAGTTTGTTCTAAAAAAGTGTTGACTCTTTCTTCACCTCACCTCTTGTCTCCAATTTCTACTTTTAGACAGGCAACATCACTGTTGCTTAGAATAGAAAAGACTCGGTAGAAGTGATCTGAATATCATACAAGCAGATTCTCTTGTCTTTATATTATCAGTTACTGCTTCCACTGTCAGTGCAAAAATGAATAAAATATAATGCCAATCCAACATGCATTCAATACCCACAAGCTGTGCCATTTGGTGAGAGCTCACTCCAGGTCTAGTCTGAGTATGTTTTGCGTAGAAGACAGTGTAGACAAATGATGAAGCTATTGTCACCCTCAATAGTTTGTAGTGTCATATAGTTATCCATATAGTTTCTCTGCTCTCTTGTATTTATGTTTCTGTCAATCACTCTTTATTATTTTCTTTGTGTTCATTTTCTGAGAAGGCCTGTCACATGCATTATGCCCATTACATTTTAGTGCTAGCAAGTTTCAGGTAAGAATAGTTTTCTCCTCAAGCAAAGAAAGTGGAGGCATAATAGACTAAATTCCTTGAAAAATTCTCCTTAGTTTTTCTGAGTTATATTTTTTACATTGAAAAAAAGAAAAAGGTCTCTTTTCTAAGACCCCCAAGTTAACATTTTAGCTAATGAAATAATAATTCTTCAAGAAAAATTATTTTAAACTGAAAGAAACCTACAATACATAAGATATGATAGAAAATCTATCAAAGTACTGGAAAATAAACCTTTATCTTTTTTCATTCATTTATACAGCAAATATTTATCAAGCATCTGTAAAGGGCTATTTACATGTTAAGTAACAGAGAAATGGACATTTTAAAAAGACATTTTAGCTGACTTCATAGAGCTTCATTTCTAGTTAGAGAGACACACATTTAATAATAATCATGAATATAAATGTGTCAAAAACCAGATCAGGATTATAAAAATAAATGTACACATGATTTCTGAAGGATGTAAAGGGGATCTGATTTACTCTGAGGACTCAAGTTATGATTTTGCTGAGGAAATGAAACTCACTTTTTGTCTGAAGTTAAAATAGGGGTGGGGAAATGCCACATAGAGAGAGCAGCAGGAGCAGAGACCCTGACATGAAGGAGCGAGGGGCTGAAAGAAGAGAGAAGTATAGATGACATGCAGGAATGGGCAGGACAGCATCTACAATGTGGCCAGGTCAGTAGTAAGGACCAGACCTTGTTGGCACTTGAAGCTACTGAAAAGAGTTTAGTCAGTGAAATGTCCTCCTTATATTTATGTTTTGAAATAATTTTCCTGATTTCAGAGTAGGGAATAAATTGAAGCTTGGCAAAAGTGAAAGAAGGGAAAATTCCTTTGAGAATATTTCTTTCCAGGAAGAAAAAAAAAAAAAAAAAGAAAGAAAAAGAAAAGAAAAAAAAAACATAGCTTGATCTAGGGTAATGCGATTTGAGAAGGAGATCAGTGGATATATTTGAGAATTAGAAGGTAGCAGTTCCAGGACATTGTGATGGAGTGAAAGTGAGGTTTGGAAAGTAGGGTAACTTTCAGGTTTCTAGCTTGCAAGATGGATGGACAAAGACTCCATTCATCCCTGTAAGGAGCCTATGAGGTAGAGATGGAGGACAGTGTGGTACTAAGAGTGAAGGACTGAAGATGCAAATTCAGAGATGATATCAATGTCTTATCAATGATAATGGAACCCTGGGAAGATGTAAAATTTCCTAGGAAGACCTCATAGTGAAAAAAAAAAAAATACTGGGATAGGGCATTAATGAATGCATTACTATATTTAGTGTTGTCTGTTGTAAAGTAGGAGACTGAGCCTATTTATATGTTAATGAGAAGGATGCAGTTAAAAGAGAGGTTTATATGGAAGAAACAAAGATAGATTAACAAGGTCCTTTAGAAAGTGAAAGGAGTGAGGATATAAAGTGCAGATAAAAGGATCAATACATTTTATATCTGCTAATGTATAAACATATTAATTAGTGATTTGTCAGAAGTGCAATACAGCTTGTATATTCCTACTTCTAGCTTTGCAACATATGCTCTTTTCCAGAGACAGAATATAGCTCATAGGTTTATTGTGAGTATTAAACGCATTAGCATGTGAAGAGTCCTCAGAACAGTTCTAGACACAGAGTGAGAACCTGATAATCCTCTGTTTTTACAGCAATTAATATTGTTTAGAAACGTTGGGCATAATTGTTTTGTCTAGGATACAGATGGCTCTAGGAAAAAGGAGAAATTCACTCATGTACCTGTGGAGCCAAGTTCATTACTTGAAATGTAGCTCTCAATTTATGTCTGGTGATAGAATTTAAATGAATTTTGTGACTGCAGGTAAGAAGTTTGGTTTTAAGACACTAGGGGAAGGGATGTATACAGCAAATGTACACCCAATTCCAGGCAACAAGTAATTATACTCTAAAATAAAGGAATAAAATTTGTCCAGTTAAGTGCTGTGGGGGATATAATCAAACTTCTTTTTTGAATTTGTTTTCAATGCTGGCTGAATGTGGAAAGATAACAATATCATCATGCATTCAACAGAATTATGTGCATTATTTCCCACCTGATATATGCAAAACTCTCCTAAACCAAAAAGGAAGAGTTTTTCTGGAGTCTTTTTGATCAAGTGTGATGATTGACTCACACGAAAATTAAGGCTTCAACTGACTATTTAATTGATCAGAGGCCAAAAAAGGGTGCAAACAATCTTTAACTAAGGGAAAGTCTTATTTATTGCAGTAGAGATGTATATGATTAGATTTGATTAAATTAAACTAAACTAAATTGTCACCTTGCTCTTTTAAGTTTTTCTCCTCTTATGGACTTGCTTGTTAATGACAGAGGCTTATTTATTAAATTCCCTCTTTCATCTCTAGTTTCCTAAAACATTCTGAGGAAGTTTTCATAGAAAGCAATCAACCGTATTATCAGAAAATGAATATGTTTCCATACTGGACAATTTCACTCAGATATTTTGATATTTTTCATATGATTAATTAACCTGAACATTATGGTCTATTCAGTTCAATACCTTCTTTAACCTTAGGGAATGGGCTTGTAGAGGTTCTTTGTTATATCGGGGCATCTCAATGTTCCCAAAATTACCAAAGGTGTTCCAAGGAAATAGGAGAAGCAGCAGAGGCAGTAATATTCTAGGAGTCCTATGGTACATTAAGGATAGTAAAAGCCTTACTGGATGAAAAAAAAATATTTATGTACACATATATAAAATATTATTTATTTATATTTATTATATTAAATATATTATGTGTATTTAATTCAGCAACAAGTCTATTTATGCAGAATAGATGATAGAAAATGATGTTAGGGCAAATACATAAAGTGTTTACATTCCCTTACTACAAGTGGGAGTTCTTTGAAATCTGTTAGGGACTATAGCTTAGTGTTAAACTGGATGAGTTCTATTTATAATGGTACCTTTATAAAACAAGATTTTTTAGAAGAGTTTAGAAGTCCAGAATTAATAGGTCTAATTAGGGGTTTTCTAACCTTGATTCTTCTCATTGTTTCTGTCCAGCTGCATGGATGTCAAAATGTAATGCAAAAGTGAGGTTGTGGGATCTACTCACAGAGTAATACATCTGTTTCTCTTTTAGGAATAGAAGGTTACACCAGGTTACATCACAAGAGTGAATAAACGAAAGAGGTATGATTGACACATGTCTCAGCAAGTTTGAATTACTGATTTTATACTACAGACTGTTCAGAAAATATAGTGCAGACATAATAAACTCTAATTCGTTAATTCTTAGCTATTCTTTAATCTCAATTTAGATATTACTCCCTCAAGGAATCTAATTCTCCAGACTGGGTCAAGTCCACCTGATATATGAATTTGATGTATGTGTTCATAGTACTTGTTCTCCTGCCTTGTTCCACTTATCATGTTTGTAACTAAATAATTTTGTGTAATTAGCTGTTAGATGCTTGGATTCTTTACTAGACTGTTAAACTATAGCTCAATGGAAAAAAGTGAACATTTTTTATTAAGCAATTAAATATTACTCTTCTCCCTGTATCAAAATATGCTTTCTTTTTCCATAGTAGTACTTCAGACCAGTTGAGAACTTAGGTTTAAAACTCAGAGTGTAACAGAGGTTCAAACACTGACTTTGTAAACAGTTGTAATTAAATAATTGATGCTTTCAAAGTGTTTAATGCAATTCTTTTTATATAATACACTTTCGATAAATGGGAGCTGCTTTGATTCTAATAATACTGTGAATTTCTTGAGGCAGATATTTTGCTTTATTGATGTCTGAATTTCCAGTACAGTGGTGATACATAATAAATATTCTGTAAGTGTTTATTAAATGAGTGAATGATTTAAAATAATCTGTCAAAGGGGTATAGTAATCATCTAACTGCTTAATAAACTTGGACACTGTAAGAAAATGATCCAGATACTTCCATGTAATAAGGATATGCAAAACAATTGCTACTTCTTATTGTGCATTTATTATATGCTAGGAATTATTAGATGCTTTGGATATACTATTTTATCTTTGGGCATGTTATCTTATCTAAGAAATCTATGAAATTCGTGAAGCATGTTTTTCTATTTTCTTTATTTTAAGTAAGGATAAATAGAACTTTAAATTGCCTGCAATCAAAGTCTGACAGAGCTGTTATCTGAAGTCAAGTCATTGTCATGGAAAGACCACACCTTTCTTTCTGTACTATATTAATGACAAGTACTTAAACATTTTAAATGTTCTGTTCAAATGTTACCACATATTTGGGAGGGTGGGAATAATTGGTCTAATAAGCTATAGTAACACAGCTAAATAAATGTATGCAAAAGAAGGTTGGTTTTCCTGAAAAAACAAAACAAACCAAAAGACAAAAATAAATCACCTTTTAGAGAATTAGAAAATTTTGACTGATTTTGGTTTCCATACTAATAACAGCTTTTGCTTGGCCTGTGCTAGTAGGGCTTGAGATATTTAACTGTTGCTCAAATTAATAATGGTTATCATTTGAAATTCCTCTTGGAATAAGTTTGTGATTATTCTAAAGTGAAGATGGATTTGCTCTTACAAACTGTTGATCATCTGGAATAATCTTCCACTCAAGAATTTTTGAAATGTTTTGCCCAAATTAAGAACTCTGAATGCAATTTCAGATAGAGTAATTAGTTCTGTATTTGGTTAAGAGTTAATAATCCCATACTGGCAAAAAATTAATGTTTCCAAGAGAAGTATTGCCTCTCAGAATACCCAAGCACTTTCATGACTCAAATTTATATTACTGTTGAATCAACAATTTTATGAATATTTTAACTTCAGATGGATTTAATGATTCATGGACATATTTAATTACACAGAAAAATACTGGAAACATCATTGTTGATTAGATGATAGAGAAAAAAAACAAAATAATTATTTTATGGTTCAGTGATTTCATTGAAACAAGGCTTTGATGCATCAAAGTGTATGTGTGAACTTAATAAATTATGGCAAAGAACTTACAATTAAATAATATTAACATGACCTTATTTTTGGATTCTAAAATAATTTTAATGAGAGTCAATTCAAGGGCCTTTATTTCAAGTCTAGTGTAAACAAAGAAAAAAACAAGCAATATGATTTGACAGTTCCTTGCTTTACTTTGCAAGAAATAGTATTAATATAAGTACAAAACTAAAAAATTAATACAAAAGTATAAATATAACTACATGCAAATAAAATTTAAAAAGTATTTTAGATAGAATACTTTACCAAAAATAAAAATGTTTAGTGAAAAACCACACTTTTTAAACTATAAGGCAATTTATTTTGAAAAAAAAAATGTACTGGAATGTTTCAGTCTTCTCTTGGGTTGCTTAGCTCTTGTAGGATCTCACTCACCTGGATGTGTTTGGGATCATGGTACTGTACAAAGTTGGGAAAAGGTGTGGGGAACGTGTAAGTATAAGACAAGATTAAAATCTATGTAAAAGTGTCTTGATTTGGGTCCGGGATCTAATACCTGTTAAGTCGATTACCATTAGGTATGTGATTTTTTCCACTTCAGAGTTTTCCAGTGCAAATGAAGGTAACAGTAAACTCTATTTCCCAAGAGTAGTGGGAGGAGCCAAACAGAACCTAGAGAACAGGCTCCTAGTAAACTGGCTCGTGGGGTTACATGAATGTTTCTTGCTAAGAGTTTTACTTTCTCTTGTTTGTTTGTTCCTTTTTATAAAAGAGTGCAGTGATGAGAAAGGAAGTTAGAGAATTATCTATATGGTGATCTGAAATTTAACCATGGATTGGACAACTAATATGAGAAAGGGCTGTAGATAAAAACATTGGATTTCTGGGTGAGGAAAAAGAAATGAACAAACTAGGCTTCTGGTGTTATACACCAATGAGAAACATGGAAGAAGGTTGGAAGCACACACTGAAGGAGGGTGCAGCCACAGCCTTCGTGTCTACTGCTCCACCTGCAGATCACTAGGCATATGGCAAATAATGTTGCTGTGTTCAGTGAGCTACAAATTCAATTTAAAGCAATTTAAGTTAACCTTGCTGTAGAAAAACCACTTTCATTAAGCTTTATGTATATTAAATCTATGCCTTACTTGGCATGAAAGGTGCCAAGGTGTTTCATGTGCTAAAATATAAAAGAAACAGAAATGAAAACTCACTTTTCATCTCTGAGCACACATGCCACATGGTGTTTTCTGGGATCTCACAGTACTATGTGCTATCATTTGGTCCATTACTTTAATAAAAAGATTCCTTAGAGCAGCTACAACTGCGCTTTTCAAATTTAATGCTGTCTCTTTGCACATCTCCCTTATGAGGCTGTTCTGACCTTGACAGCTTCTATCCCATTACTGAAATATTACAGCAATAATTCAGAAACACGATGGTTAATATGGAAGTAACGTTTAGCTATCTAGAGATTCGAATGTTGGGACGTTCTATAGTATCCTCCTGTATGGTTTTAATGAGTTTCAGTTCTGAAGATCAATGCGATCAAAATTTAAAACAAACACATTAACAAACAAAAATGAAACCAAAATAAGAATTTGTTTTTTTTTTTTTTTTTCTGGAAGAGCAAAAGATCTTTGTTTCTAGAGAGTGGGTGTAAATGTGGAGAACACACAACAGAAAACCATATTTGGCTTCAATACAGTGACTTAGTAAAATAAACATAAGATTATAACCTTAACTAACTCACCTGCATTTGTTAGGACTCTTCTCAGCCAATGTTATTCCATTTTTTCCTGGGAAAGGAAAAAGGTATACAACGATCAGGATTACATGCAGATCTAAGTTGGGATTCAGGCAACATACTGAGGGGTTGGATTCCTGAGTTCCTCGATCATGCTTCTTTTGGTAGATAATAGACTGAGAGGGCCTGGCTGCTTTTACCAACATCAACCATTAAACTACTTTTAGTTTTCATTTTATACCTGTATACAGTTTTTAGGTGTTATTCAGCTCACAAGAATCTTGCTCTTGGTGAATGCCTAATTCAATATTCTTTCCATGGGTTTCAGATTTTCTATGACTATGAGTTACCTCTAGAAATCTAAGTTAGCCCTTTAGTGCTCCTCAGTACTATTTACTGATATCTAATAGAAACCTAATCAAATTCAAACTCACATTAGGATAATTCCATTATACTCATACTTCTGTTTCTCCTGCCTATTCTGTTCTTTTTGCCTTTCTTTTGATATTTACTCTGAAAGACCATTTCCCTCCATCCCACCCCCATTAAAATATAGAATCCATGAGTCAGGGAGTTTTGTCTATTTTTCTCATTGCAGTATTTTCTGCAACAGCTTGCCACATAATAGTAAGTGCACAATAAGTAAATACTTGTTGAATGCAAGAATAAGTCTTTCCATACGTCAATGGAATAAACTATTTTGTAATCTTGTTTTTTCCCGTAGTATTTGACACATAACAGACTAAATAATACACATGTCTATTGAATAATATACAAATAAACAAAAGCAGTGGATTTTATCTTAGCCTCACATACTGTAAGTGATCTATAGCTCTCACCTAATTATTGCTAATATGAATTTATTAACTCATGCAAATTCCTTTGCCTAAATCTTTCTACATGCCCTGTTCTCTAGGTATGTCTAGATTTTAACCACTTTCTTTTCTCACCAACCAACAATCCTGATATGCCTTTATTCTCATCTAATAGGGACAAACATGTCAATAAAATGAAATTATACTTTACACTTCTTTTCTCATTGCATTTATCAAACATTTACATACCTATTTCTATCAAGCAATCAATATATTTTTACATCTATTTATCCATACATTCATTTTAATAACCAATTTAATAACTGAATTTATTATTATTTATAGCATTTATTAGTAATGCACCTGATTAAAAATATTATTTATTGTCATATGTCAGTTATAAAAATGCATTATTACCGGAACCTTTACAAATCTTGTCAATTCTATGATCTTTCTGAATTCCCACCTTGTTTGTAATGCAGAATTTAACAGAAAAATCTTCCTTTTAATTCTGCTTCAATTATTGGTTCACTGTAAGGTATAAAGAAACAAGTAGCTATCATTCTCAAATATACCACAATCATCACTGGAGTGATTTTAGAGAGTGATGGAGACATTTAAAATATTGGAAACCCTCGGGCTAGCAGAGTCGCGCAGCGGAAGCGTGCTGGGCCCATAAAATATTGGAAACCCTCAATTCACATCATTCTAGATTTTCCTATAAACAACACAGAAGTTCAAGAAATTTAATTAAAGAGTGACCGAGTCAAGTCATCTTTCCTATTTATTTTGTTGTCCCTACTATATAACATGATGTCTGAGACAAGGTAAGTGCTAAATAATTGTTGGCTTAATTAGTAAATGCATGTATTAATGAATGTATTGGCCAAACTAACCAGAATCACTTTATATTATGTAGTTACATCTATGTAGTCCTGCATATTTGAAGGATGTAAGCTTTATCACCCTATGAAGAATGAATAAAGAAAGAAACATCTATCATACTATAATATCTCTTTGTATTATATATATATAATTATTATAACATTATATATAACACATAATTATAATATATAATAAAGTAAAATACAATCCATGATCTATAATATATATATGGTATATATTTATATATAAAATTCTATACAGTCAAAATTAAAGAAAGAAACCATTTCTCTACTGTGAATATTATAGACAAATAATTTTCTTTTGTTATAGTGTGTATAATATGAAAATAGATGAACCAAAGCAAAACAATAAGACTCTTTATTAAGAAAATTCCATAAACATTGTGATAAGGATACTGCAGTGTACTTAGGGAAAGTCAAATGGAAGCAGAACTGCATTCCACTAATCTTTACAAAGCTAGAGCACCATTATATTTTTCCCATATTCAAATATGTGAACATATTCTGAAAGGTATTGTCCCTTTTCAACTGGAGAACTAGTCATCATGAATGTCAGGGAAACTTCCTCATATTAATAATATTAGTAATATTTTGGTCCTCATGCTATTGATGGGATGGATAATTTCCAACTGTTGTTTCTTCCTTCCTCCTCAGTTTGGAACTGTGAGTCTGACTGGCCTAACTTAGGAAACTTAACTTTCTCTAGATCAATGTAAGGAAGGGAACATGATTAGCAGTTTTATCAGACTACATCCAAAGGCAGATAGATAATTTCACAAAAGGAAAAGGAAATGATAGGAAAGGTTATGGATGCTCTATGGTCCAAAAAAAAAAAAAAATTATTATATTGGCTAAATGCAAAGGTAAAAAAAAAATATCTTAGTTTTCTGTATCATCTCATCTTTATTCCATAACCAAAATTTTTTTCCCACAGGAAATACAGGACTATATTCTGATACATGCTACAACATCCATCAGCATTGAGGATATGATGCTAAAGTAGATTAAGCCAGTCACAAAAAGACAAATATATGATTCCACTTATTTGACTACTTACAGTATTCAAATTCATAGAGATAAAAAGTAGAAGGGTGGTTGTGGGGGGCGGGGGAAGGAGAGAATGGGAAGTTGTTTAATAAGTATAGAGTTTCATTTTTTCAAGATGGAAAGAGTTCTGGAGACTGGCTGCACAACAATGTGGATGTACTTAATACTACTAAACTATACACTTAAAAGTGGTTGGAACAGTGCATTTTATATTGAATCTTTGAAACAAATGCCAATAAAATGGAAATTTTTTGAATTCCTTCCATATACTAGAAATATTCTGACACCAGAATACTGTTCTGATTTGAAGTACCTGGGGTCAGTTCCCAGAATTCAAACACAATTGTGACTATGGATTTTGGTAAAACTTTTAAATTTTATTGATCATGTTGTAAAAAGGGGATTTCCTGTACTTTAATTGGAAATACATATAATCGCTATATTGATATTCACTATGAATTAAACCTTGCATTTCTGGATCAAACTGGTGCATATTCCAAATCATTACTCTGTCTCTGAGATTTGTACCCCGGGGCATTTAGGGATATCCATTGTTAAAAAAAAAATCAAGAATTATTTCCTTTAATTTCTGATTGTAAACTATGTTTTAAAGATCTATTGTTATATTCAGCTTGCTCTTTGGTGCTTGCACAAACTATATTTTTCCAGAAAGAAAAAATAGCATTTACTTGAAGCTCCAGAGTTAGCCACTGCCAGCAATGGCCAAACATTTACAACTTTAGAATACTCTTGTCTAATTGCTTTGAAACAATTTGAAATATTTATTTTTTTGCATCTTAATTTTTCCTTTTTAGAATAATTTTTTTCATTTTTAATGGACTTTAAAGATGTCAAAAATTTTCCTTTTCTATACTCTCTGAACTTATTTTGACCTATAAATATTCCATCAGCTTGATTAAATTACAGGATACCAGGACTTGAGTAGAAAAGTGATTTACATTTAAAGGTAGAGCAATTATTTGTCTCATCACAATTTTAGACAAATATTTTAAACAACAGATAAAAGGTATCTATGAAATAAGTCTGTACTTTTCTAGATTCCCCAGAGAAATAGACTCAATAGAATATAAAGAGATTTGTTCATAAGGAATTAGCTCACAAAATTATGAAGTCTGAGAAGTCCTGATATCTGCAGTCAGCAAGCTGAAGACCCAGAAAATTTGGTGGGAGAGTCCAGTCTGAGTGCAAAGGCCTGAGAAGCAGGGGTGCTGATAGTGTAAGTTCCAGCCCAAGTCTGAGTCCAAACATCAGAGACAGCTGATGTCTCAGCTGGAAGACAGGCAGAGATCAGTTTCTTTTGATTCTCCAGAGACTCAGCCTTTTTGTTCTGTTCTGGCATTTAGCTGATTGGAGTGGGCAATCTGCTTTACTCAGTGCACCAGCTCAAGCCTCATTCAAAAATACCCTCACAAACACATCCCCAAATATATTTGATTGGGTACTCCATGTCCCAATCAAGTCAACACATAAAATGAATCATCCTAAAGCCAAATGTGAACGTTTCCATTTTTTTACATTGACCTTGGACAGAGATTTTAGCTATGTCAAGTTATTACAATTTAGTAACTTCAAGAAAAGCATTATTATGAAGGATTTCAAAATGGTTTTAAATGTTAAAATCCATATATTGCTGGCAATGGCTAAATCAATAGCTCACGGTAAATGTAGAATATCTACATATGTTGAATGCTAGCCTATTGGAATTTATGGGTATGCTTTGGAATATATATTTTTGTGTTTTTTTCCATGTGTGTTTGTGTGTATGTGTGTGTTTAAGAACACATGACAAAGACAATAGTGCCCTGAATTCAGGGGTTAGGAAGTGTTTATGAGCTGCCAAGAATTCTAAAAAACATGTTTCCTTAGCATTCAAAATAATTTGAATGTTTTAAAATCAGGAAATAATCTGTTTTTGTAGTTTTAATAAATCTAAAACAAATTGGTAGTTTCCTTCAAGCATAAAGAAGATTTAAATAAACTATATAGTGCATATAGAAAGCAAACTTTTTGTCCAGCTATTTCTTGAACAACTTCTGTTATACTTTCACATTAAAGTAAAAGTACCTTTGTATCAAGAGGAACTATAGAAGCACTATGTAATTTTATTTGCTATCAATGATTTTTTTGATTCTTACAACTATTTTTCTGATCAGTGAACTATCAAACAAGCTTTAAAACTACTTTTAACACACATGATAAAATAGCCCCCTATTTTCTACATTTCTTCATTCATAATTCCATACCATAGCTTTATTGTATGATTGGAATTACCTTAATTACTTTAAGCAGATAGGGTTCTTGTTAATTGTTAAAAATACTATTTTTAATATTGTTTCATCTAATCAAACTTATAGGATAAGATGTTTCCTAGAAGTGCTGGGATCTGCAGATTTTTCCAGAAATTAATCTCTTCAAATAAAGACAAATATTGCTAGCAGTGGAATTAAATTATGCATAATATAATGCTCCTATTTTTCAGCATTTTTATTTCTTTAAGGATAGCTTACTCTGTAAATGCTTTAACTCTTAGTAACTGGGATGAGCCCTCTCAGAAATGCTTTAATTGCCCTTCAGAAGGGCTATGGGGAAATGTCCACTGCCTTTCAAGTACTGGATGCTCTAGTTATTGGTTCAGCAAATTCCATATATTTTTGTGCTTTTACATGAAAGAGTACCTTTGGTTTTGGAAACATTAAGTTAGGCTTCTACCATTTACTAGCTACACAAATGTCCTTTATAATTATTTTTTATGAAGCTATAAGGGTCAAAAAAAGACTTCTTTATCCCCTGAAGGTTTGCTGAAAATCAACTGACAAAATCCAGATTAATTAGGAGAAAAGGCATAATAAGTTTTATTTTAATGTACCTAGTTTGGGGGAATTGCAGAATGATTGCCCAATAACCCATTGAGGTTCAGATGCTCATATACTTATCATCATAGGGAGAAGTGAGATGGGGAATAAAGAGTAAATGATTTTTAAGGGGTTTCATTGTGCTTGGAGAATATACAATGACCTGGCAATGTCTGCTGGACCCACAGAACAGAAGATAACTGACAAATGGTTCTCCTCAAAATATTAAATAGGATTGACATAGAAGACAATGGTGTGTGGCAAAAGTCTGCCCAGGGGGGTTGGCAGACTACAGTTTTTCTTTGAAGAGAAATGAGTTAAATTAATGAAAACTCAGGGAAAGGACTAGAGGTAATTGTTTTCTTATTTGGCAGGTTCAGACTTTAGGCAAATGAAGGAAGAGTTTCACTCCATGCAGAGACACAGAAGACAAGGGGAGGGGGTGTCAGAGAGAGATCTTGAGACTGTTTCTTTGTTTCAGCATGTCAAAGTTCCATATTTTGATGTAATGGTCTCTGAGCCCTACAAAGCAGATATGAGGAAGGACAGAGTTTTAGAAATACATTTTACTGAAATCTTCCATATTCAGAAGAAAGTGTACACACACACACACAGTGACACAGTGAATTGCAGTCCATAATTGCCACCAACAATTAAGCTAGTGAAATAGGAAAAAGGCAGGTGACACTTTATAGGACAAAAGGATCTTTAAATCCTGAAAGGGAAAGGGCATAGTGTATAAGCCTATGAACTTCCAGGGAAATATATAACAAAGTATATATATAAACAAAGTATATATATATATATATAAAATAAATTCATCTGTCCAGAAAAACATAAGGATTTTGTTCCACAAAGTATCTTAAATAATACTTTAATGTCTTCAGAGTACTTCAATGCTTAAAACTCAATACACTACAGTTGACCACATAAGGCTGAAAAATGTGTTTCAAAAGGACAGTGAATCAAGGTCATGCTTCCTTAGGTACTTATAGTCCAACCTTCTTCCCCTTCATTTCCTCCAAAGCAAGAATGCAACAGTGAAAATTTATATTACTGAAATATCTATAAAAACCATGAATGCAATGAAATTTTTCTGGAAGAACATAAAGTATGCCACAATTGCAAGCAACATTGCCAGGCATGGAATTTTCAGCCATATATGGATGTCTTTTGCTGCTTCTGGGTCTTTATTCTATACCTTTTCAGAGGCATTTCTGAGATACCATAAACTTCCATGAATACATATAGGACATGATTATCGAAACTCCAAGTCTCTCTAGACTCTATCTACCCATATGTAAAGTGATAAAATCAGACATTCTAAGGAACACGGCTATAGTGCTATAGTGGGGATACAATTTATCATTTAAATTGTGGAAAACTTAAAAAGAAACTTGCACTCCAGAGTACTTCTCATGTTAATATGTTAAAGATATTTCACACTTGTTATGCTCACTACTGTCTTTAAAGTTTCATGGTGATGAAATGGAAGACTATCTCCAGCAGTCATTTCTTTTTCAATTTAAGTGCTTGTTAAAAAATAATTTCACCAACCACACTGTTATGTTTCTTTACTGCAGATATATAGTAAATTAAGGTAAGCCTTTAAGGGATTCTCTTTAATGAAGTTCTAAATCTCTCTTCATGATCAATATGCTGCTGCACTTCCCCTAAGTAGAAATATTTTGCCAATCTATTTCTGAAAAACACGATGGCACTGCTTTATTGGTATTAAATTGCATTCAGTTTCAAGTATCCCAGAAGAATGTTAACACTCTTATTTTTAGTCTGAATGTAAAGGTACACAGCACATTAATTCAAATCACAAATGACACTAAATTGGGTGATAATGTGAACACAAAGGAAAAACAAACAGATAATAAAAAGAGACCAAGAGCAAAATAGAAACCAAATAATGCCCATACTTCTTAACACCATTTTGGATATATATGGGGAAATATCAGAACACGATTATTTGGGGAAGATTTTCTGCATGACTGATTTACAAAGAAGCATGTGGCTGATAACAACAAAATAAGTGTAAATGTATAGTGAAGAATAATTTCAAGGAAAGTTTAACAAATAGCATATATTGAAGCATCCCATTGGCATCTAAGGAAGTGATTGTCTCTTTATATAATACTATCTTCTAAACATGGACCATCTGTTTAATCAAGCTGTTGCTGTCTTGATGCAGAAAAATCACCTATATGGGGAGATACAGCCATCTGATAAGCCAGAAAGTTTAGCACTGTTATAAGTAGGAATAGAAGAAAGATGTGGAAAGAATGCGATGAAACAATTCATGAATGTAGGAAACAGATTGTCAGTCTAAGGCAAGGGAGAGATGTTTTATTGCAAAAGCATTATAAGATATAAGCGGAAACTAGCATGTTATATAGAAAACACAATAAAATGTGGTGTAGAAAATATTATTATTAGAAGGTGATGACCTCTATAATTAATAGTCTGTTCAAGAGGGAGTTTCCATACCTCTGCAATTTATTTCTCTCATTTATATTTCAGTTTGAATACTTTTGTTAGCATGTCATATTATCATTTGCTATTTTGAAACAAAATTATTCTAGACCCTGGTTAGAATCTGACCATTACTATTACTATAAAGTACAAAAGGACACCCCCGTACTTTCTCTATGGACCATTTCTTCTTACTTCTTATTTCTTTATAGAATCCCCTCCAAAATTCAATGTGCATTACCTTAAAAAATTGAATGTGCATCACCAGTTAGATTCAGATTTTAAGAGTCAGACAAGAGCTTCAGGAAATGAATAAGAGAGTGAAGTAAACTACAAATACGAGGAGCTTCACATTAAATCAGTCATTCACATTAAACCCCAAGTAAAGTTTAATGCTCCCTATACTCACTGAAAGTCCAGAAATTCATCCTATAATTACAAAATGCAAGCTTTTCTTCATAGCTCCAAACAACACATCAACAAAGAAACAGAATAAACGATATCCTTAAAGGTTGATGAGTCCTTTAGTGTGCCTCATGGGTAAAAGCACATGGAAAGTATGACTTATTCCTTAGTTTGAGAGGCAGGAATGAACCAAAAATACAGCAACTCATTTGTTTCCTTGTAGTTACAGTTACACACACACACACACACACACACACACACACACACACACTCTCTCAATAAAAAGCCCAAAGCTGATTAAAACAAAGTACCTAAAAATCTTAGACTCCCTCCCACCTCAAACTTGATTTATTGTTTCCAAACCTGTGCATATTCATATCTGTCATCTTTACTGATTTATTCTCTGCCTCAATAAATAAATACATATATTTCTATGTAAATTTATATATGAGAGAGATATATTTATATGAGAATACTTCAAAAAGTTAATAGATTCATATTATCTTTCAATTCTATTTTTCCACAAACTTTCTGAAGTACCCTTGTATATACACGTGTGTGTGTGTGTGTGTGTGTGTGTGTACATATATGAGTGCTCCCTCAGAAATGAGGAAACTACAGTGGGTTTCTGAATTAAGCAGCAAGGGCATGAAGGAAAGTCTTGAGGTCTTATTTTTCCCTCTTTGTTCACTGTTATACTCAATTTCAGATTTCTACTATTCTAAAATTAGACAAAAGGGAAGAGCAATTGATGTCCAGTTGGTGCTAACTGTTGTTCCTTTATATCTTAAAATGTGCTGCTTTTTTCTTTTTGTCTTATGGATATATAATATCAATATAATTTTGGTATTCAAATGTCCAGTTATTTCTGTCTATGTAGGATAGTCCAAGTCACACTTGTGAAATCGAGTCTTTGAAAGTGTTATAATTTAGCAACACACTCATCTGCTCAACACTCTTCAAGGTCCTGCCATCACCTAAGTATAAACTCAGCCTCTTAACAGGCTTGCAATGCCCTGCCTTGTCATCCCTCTGCTTTCTCTACAGCCCCATGTTATGAGTCTATTCCATCCTCTCTTGGCTCCAATCACATTGGCCTTTGTCAGTATCTTAGGTATCAGGGATATTGTACACACTTCTTATGACAGAATTTCATCCACTGGATTCTATTTCTGACCAGTTCCTTTCAGCTCTTTCCCATTCACCACATTCTGTACTGGAATCTTTTCATTACACGGACAATGGTGTCCTCCATCTTTCCTTGATGGCTAGCAACTCTAGTTATTGGTGAGTATATATTCACTCCTATGAATATTTACATCATATCTGTCTCTCACATTACCTTTAGGTCCTATGAGGAAAGGGATTCCTTTCCTCCTTTCTACTGTCTTCCAGTTTCTAAAAACACCGCTTGATGCATAGCTGGGTGCTGATGGCATCATAGGAAATTATGAGTTCAAAATAGCTGTCCAGGTTTGTGAGTAAGGTAGTGGCAGATTGATATCTGTCTCTGCTACTTAGCCCTGAGATAACCGAAATACATAGCATTGAAGTAATGTTGTCCTAATTGTAATTAAAAACAATGGATTTTCTTTTTAATGTAAAATAACACCTTTCAGGAACTACAATTTTTTATTTTATTTTTTACTATTGAAAATCTTTTCAAAAAGCATTAGTATGAATGATCAATACTCCCTAATTTTTTTTTTCACATCATGGTTCACATAGAGGATGAGGATAATTCTTGTAGGACCAGGGTCAATGTGCAAGGCAGCTTGGTTGTCTTGAGGGAGAAGGGGATCTTGGGCACACCTGAAACCCGTAAATGCAGAAGAATTGGAATCTTTAAATCTTGTTAACTCTGTCCCTTAAATATTTATTTCCTCTTTTCCTAGTCTATTACCATTGCCCTAGTTAAGGCTTTTATAATTTCTCACCTGTGATGTTTCAATTATCTTTTTAATAATGGCCCTAAATCTAATATTTCCATAACTCATTCCCTCACACTTCCATCAAGTAATCTTTCACAGCAAATTTGATTAAGTCACTCTGAGTCAAAATTACCCAATTGCTTTACTCTACCTCCAAGATAAAATCTAGGATGCCTCCTTAGGCACACAAGACTATTATTAATCTGGTGCCTGCCTTTGTCTCTAGCCTCACCGCAATTACTATAGCACTCTGTAGCTCTACAGTACTAAGCTAGCGTCCTTAAGGTCCTTAGAACATTACATAATCTGTTCCCTCTGATCAGATTGTATCTCATCTTATTTACAAATACTTATTTAACATTCCAGTCCCAAAATGAATGCTACCACCTCTGTTATCTTCTTAGCAAATTTAGCCACTCTTTCTCTCTTACTCTCATACTATACACTGTAAATACCTTCATGAAACAACTATGACATTGTTACAATTGTTTGCTCCTTGAGCAAACATGTCTTCTTATTTTTGCATCTAAAACCTACCATAATGGCTGCACAAATTAATTATCTGATATTTGTAGAAAACATAAATTTTAGTATTATTCTATTTTTAAAATATTTTCCCACTTTTATTTTACTTTTATTCCCTAAAAAATTATTTTCCTAGAAAATGTCTTATAAAATTGAAGAATCTATGATTATTTATTGGCTCCCTTTTGTTGTTTCATTTTTATTGTATGATTAGAATGCCTTCAATCTTCCATATATCTTTCTACTATCTCATTTGTTTGTTTTGACATAATTCAATTTCTTTTCATTCTTCATGTATTTCAACATTATGTTATTGGCTTTTCTGCCCTCATACCTTGGCTGCACTACCTCACTCCAACCACTACTTTCTGCCTCTCCAACTTCCCTCTTCTTGATCATGAGAAATATTTTGCATTTGCTTTTCTTCCAGTTCATTTTTATTTTATCAAAGTTGTCAGAAGTACTGTCAGAGAAAAACTTTAAATGGAAGAGAGCTTCCCTATTTTTACTTATGGAACTTCCGCTTCCCACTTTACTTTTTACTCCCCCAAAATACACTCTTTTCATGATTTCACAAGAATTGGATTAAGTTTTGCATACTCAGTTATAAACAGTTGCTGTCTCTCCTACTCAAGTGTAAGATGCACGCAGTGACTTCCCTCCAAAGAACACAGTATGAAAGATGGTAAAAGTATGAACTTTACAGTTGAGAAATCTGACAAACACTACTTCAGGCAGTGATCAAGGTTCACATCGACAGTGATGTCACATTGATAGATTGTACCTTTGCTATGAGGTAATGAAAATGGCACGTTATCTCTGTATCCTTCCTCCCCCAAATTCCTATCCCCAGTCTAATCATAGGAAAACTTCAGATGACCCCCAATTGGGGGACATTCTGCAAAATAACCTGACCTGTACTCCCCAAAACTGTCAGAGTCATAAAGAAGAAGGAAAGTCTGAGAAACTGTCATAGCCAAAAGAAGCCTAAGGAGACTTGATGTCTAAATGTAATGTGGTGTCCTGGACGGGATCCAGAAACAGAAAAATGACGTGACATAGAAACTAAGAAACTCTGAAAAAAGTATGAACTTCAGTTAATAATAATGTATCAGTATTGGTTCAGTAATGGTACCAAGTGTGTTATACTAATATAAGATATTAATAATAGGGGAAACTGGGTGTGGGTTAAAAGGAAACTTTACTACATGCAGATTCTCTATAACCTAAAACTGTCCTAAAAAAGCTTTACTTTAAGAAAACATTGCTCACAATACCACCATCCAGCAGTAAACAGAAACATTTTAACACAGACTTCATTGTTTTCTATGTGTATATATTTTTTTCAAAGTGGTTATTTAGTAAATGTATTTCCATGACATTATAATTACACAACATGATCTTTTGTCTTTTTGTGACCGGTAAGGGGATCGCAACCCTTGGCTTGGTGTCGCACGCACCGCGCTCAGCCAGTGAGCACACCGGCCATTCCTATACAGGATCCGAACCCACGGCGGAGCGCCACTGTGCTCCCAAGCGCTGCACTCTCCCGAGTGCGCCACCGGGGCCGGCCCACAACATGATCTTTTTAGAAATGTGTTAAGTAACGGGTTGACAGACAAAAATAAAAGGTATTACAAATGGCGAATAGTTAAAACCAATAATTGCTTACCTCTTAAAAGCATCAAGTCATCTTTTATTTTAGATACAGCCAATGACCAAAAATATCAAACATTTTATTATAATTTTTTAATTAGTTTGGCTTGTCCAGATGTTTATAATTATGAACAAAAAAATCCTCCTAATTGTCTGTAGTTGGTTTTATGTAGGCATCTTTTGAAAGAAGCATCCGTGGAATATAAAAATATCCCATAAAGCAATAATTTGGTAGTTGGTGACTTGCGGTGAGCCCGTTCATTTTATTAAACTTCAGTACTAACGAGGCCTAGGCAATTGGTTTCATCCCACTATTGACTCCTTTGATTTAGTTTATTGTAATTAAGATTTCCCTTCAATCTTATCCAATTTTCTTGCAAATATATGCTTTTGGTTACAAAATGGATTGTGTCAAATAAACGATCACTTGAATCTATACGATTATTCAAAAACCTAATTCATATTGGTGCTGTCAAAGTCTGTGCAGAAATGGTAATGCTGTGATGATATGTAATATCTTCACATCAGTCATCTCTCCCAAAGGAATATTAGAGCTCTAATCATTTAATAATAATACATTCTATATACTGAAAATATACCATTCAACAAAATGGGTATTTTATTTACATTAGTACCAATTAATAATTGGGCCAAATTATTAGGTCATTATTTCAATTCAATAATAATTTTTAAATAGTTCATTTGCCCTTTTAATTAATATTGTACATTTTTAATATATCATCACAGATATCTTTGTTACTGTTTGTACAGGTATTTCTTTTTGCATTTATATTAGTAATATCAATAGCAGAAATGATATGAGTGTCTACTATAGTTATTGGCCCCTAGACCACTAGCCTGTGGTAATCATAATCTCCTACATCTATACAGGTTGAGTTAAGCTTTGTAAATTATGAAGTGATCGGGTAATAACTAGGTATAAAGCAAGTCAATGTGCTTTCTAAAGTTAAAGGAACAATTATAATACTATCTGGTTCACACCAGAAAACCATGATAAAAGTATTATTTTGCCCAATTGGGGATTATGAAATTGACACATATAATAAGTGACCTGCTGAAGGCCACACAGTGGGGGTAGTAAACAGCAGCTGAACCCTGAACCCAGGTTGTTTAACTTCAAAATTTGAAGTCTAGCCATGTATACTATTCTGGGTGCTCTATGAATCATACATGGATAAAGAATACAAGGAATTATACATTTGAAATTTGTTTTTCACTTTAAAAAAATTTTATTAAATTTATTGAGAATTGACATCTTTGATACATCAAGAACTCCCATCTGTGAACATTGTATATTGCTCCATTTGCTTATTTATTAATTGCTTTCAATAAAGCAATTTGAGTTTTAAATGTCAGGTGCAATGAATATTTTTGTTTCATTTAAGCAGTTACATTAGGTAATTATGCTTTAAGTCACTAAATTTTTTTGTGCTGGAGAAAGATGGAGAAATTTAAACTTATTTTGAGACGTATTGTGTCATTCTAATATAAATAAAATACCAGTTCAGGAAAAACACATTTTTATAGGAACATATCTCTCATTGCAGGCTGTAGCCTACTGCATTACATGGGAAATTAATTATATTAAAATGTTCAGCTTTCTCCTGTATTGACAGTTGCATATGAATAAGTGTATGTATGCTACGAATAATTTTTCAAACAAAGTAACTGTCACAGGGATTCTAAAAAGTTTCACCATTATGAACACAGGTAAATGATCTGTGCAGGAAAATGAACCTTTACAGTGGCTAGCTTTTGGAAATGAGAGTTGACCTCTCTTGTTGAAAACATAACCGTGTTTTCAGATTTCAGAGCAACAAAGATAGAATTATTTTTGCTTTTCATTGATACCATTGTCATTGCTCAATTTTGATTTCTAGTGAATATAGCATCTTTAACTTATGTAAGTCTATTCATTCAAAAGCCATTAATTCCTTAATATGTGCTATTGTATACCTAGGAGTTGGATATATAATGATAAAAGCACAGGTCCTGACTTTAAATAACTTTTAATTTACTTGGTGAGGCACACAGAAAAATAGGAATATTACAATCCAGTGTGATACGTGATAAGACAAATGTGAGCCTGGTTTGCTAACACAGCACAAAGTAGCAGAACCCGACCCAGAATGGTGAGGCAAGGGTAGAGTTGTTGGAAGAGGTTATGCTTAAACTGAATTTTAAATGCATGTACCAAGACTAAAGACTGCCAGGGACAAATCATGAATAACATTTTGCACTGTGCTGAGAAGTTTAGATGGTATTCTACTAAGGAAGAATTCTCAAAGTTCGGTAGCATGATGAGGTTACATATAAAGATACACACACACACACACACACACATACATTCATCTAGTTTTTACAAATTGTAAAATTTTGCAATATATGCTTTAGATTTGTTTTTAATTTTAGTAACAAAATATTATAGATACTTTTGAAGCTTACCTGTGTGACCATTCTTAATCCCTTTCCCTTCTCTCCCTTTTGGCAATTGTAATTCTAAATTTGATGGATATTTTTACTCACATGCACTTATAACATGCCATTTAATGTTATAGCATTTTCATGTACTTATACCAAATATAGCCTCAGGAAAATATTATTTTATAATGTGTGTATAGCACTAATGATACTTTTGTTTCTTTCTCTCTCATCTATGCACCTTTCATTTATTTCTTTTATCATACTTCCCTTGTAATGGAAGTAGAAGTGATGACAGCATTCATTAATATATCCATCTTGATTCTAAATAAAATGCTTCAATGTTATCACCATTAAGAATATTACTGACCTCAAGTTTTTGATACAATATGAAGTTAAGAAAAATTTCTTTCTGTTTCTAGTTTGCTGAGTACATTTCCTTAAGATTGTGAATTATTTTTCTGCCTCTGTTGAAATGATCAAATGGTATTTCTCCTTTAATATATTAATATGTTAATGTTATCCTTCCTGCTGTGGCATCTTGCTACCGAGATGACGATAATGATGATATTCATCAGCAGGGGGGTACAGGAGATCCACAGAGCACTGCATGCTCCTGGCAATGTGCCCCTTCCCTTGCCTCAAAGTCATCATCAGCAGGAATAAAGAGGATGCCAAGAAAACCTCAGGTGCTCCTGGCTAGACTCTGCCACCCACATACTTCCTTCCTCATGACCACAAGCTGCCAAAGAGTTCAGTTCTCAAAGGGAAGCGATAATAAAACTATACACCTTCCTTCCAGGAAATGACCAATAAGGTGAATTCTTTGATGGTTTATGTTCCTGTTTATCTCACTCACCAACAAGCCAAGACTTAAGACCATCTTGAACTCTTATTCACACAGTTCTGTGCAGCTCTTCCTCTGATATACATTTTCCCACATTTTTGCATTCTTAAACTTACCACTCTGAAACCCAAGGTCTGTCATCATCAAAATCAACTATTGTACCTCTTCTCCAGAGGTTCCTTCCACCTTTCTCTTCATGAAGACTGGCTATCCTCTGAGGACATTACTTCCCCTGTAGTTTTTTCAAGTATAGTTTTTTCTTAGTCACGGATCTTGGAAGTTGGGGTAACAACCTTCTTACTCTCTTTGCTACTTCTAATATATTTTTTCTCACCTTCCCTAATTCTCACTACAGCTCTTCAAAAACTTAAGACATCAGACTTTACCACCAATATCTCTCCTTGTTTTGGTAATATACTGATATTCAAGTCAATAGTCTTAATCTTGAAGATGTTAGTATTTCTCTTAGAGGCATTACTTATTTCAAAATTCATAATGATTTACACATCTGTGACAACTATTCTTTGAGCACCTTAAGCCATCCTAACTCCCACACCACTGACGATCTTATCCTTCATCCCAGCTTGGCCACCCATGCACAGAGTTGTACTCTAGTTTGTTTGCTTACTAACTGCTGTATGCTTACCTAACATGGTTTAAAACTTCACACTTACAGCATACTGTTTCTTATTTTTAATTGCTTAAACCTTTACCTGAATCTGATAATGCTCTTACCCCATTGTGACCTCCTATCTTAACCTAACTACATTCACTTTCTGTCATCCTCATAATGCTATCAGTTCCCTCCTTACCCAGCTTAGGTTCAATAACCTACAACTATAATCACTATTTTGGATATAATCTCAGCTCCCTTGCTCTTTTTCCATTCCATTGGAACCTACTGAAAAAAGAACCCTAAACCCTGCAAGAATCCACCTTTAAACCATATCACTCTTCATGTCAACCAGGACTGACCAGTAATCTAAGTGAATACTTACAATTACTATGATATCTTTAAGTTATTATTACACACAGAGATATTCCATTACAATAAATTATTTAACAAAATAAATTATTTTGAAATTTTGGGAGGCTGTTATAAGCTGGTTCCCTGAGAATTAGTCTCTGAGAGAGATATTTGCCTACAGTTGGTTTATGGGAGAGTAATTCTGGAAACATCATCTGTAAGATAGTGATGGAAGAAGGCTTAGGGAAGAGAAGCAGCACCGCAATGCGGACGTAGTGGAGGACTCTGTGAATCCCACAGGAGCACTGTAGGTATGTCAACCTGTCAAAGATGTAGCATATTTAGGCAAGTTTCCTATATACCCCCATGTCAACAAGTCATTTCATGAGAGCTTCCTCCAGAAAGAAGTGCAGCCTTGAGTGAGGCAACAATCTTTGTCCAACAGAAATTTCTGGAGAGGGATTTAGCTGTGATCCATTGAAAAGCAACACTTACAATAGCTAGGTGTCTAAGTGCCTTGGTCCTGAAGGGCAGGGATCATGTCACACAGCACAGTTTCTGTATACTTGACTACTGTACGACTTTGATTCACATTTTTTTTTTTTTTTTTACTTAGTCTGTTCATCCATTATGGCAACATTTCCTACTGAATCATTGTTATCTTTTTCTAGGTAAACTTTTATGAGAAAATTAGTGAGATAAATCCAGCCTTCCCCCAACACTACCCCACCCCACCCCGCAATGCACCCATACACACCCATTTACACAACTGGTATTAAGACCACAATTGGTTCTCCTCATCTCTCTCCTCTACTCCTGTGGTATCACAGATATTTGGTATTTGCCCCCTAGTTCTAGGCACAGAACTCTTAAAACCCTTGGATTTTTCTGAGTGATAAGGGTACTAGAAGCATCTTTTGTCTTAATGAGGCCACTCTTGTTCCCTGGGTAGCTTCAGGATGAAAAGTTATCACCAAAAAGATCAAGCCTTGATTAGAAGGTTGAGACTTTCAGCCCATCCCTAACCTCTGGGGAGCAGAGAGGGACTGGAGATTGAAATAATCTCTAATGGCCAATGATGTAATCAATTATGCCTTCACAGTAAAAGTTTCAAAAAATCTCTTAAATTACATGGTTTTGAAAGCTTCCCAGTGGCAAACACATCCACATGCGGGGAAGGTGGTACACCACAATTCCAGGGGTACAGAAGCTCCTGCACTTGAGGACCCTTCCAGATCTCACTCTGCGTGTCTCTTCATCTGGCCATTCATTTGTATATTTTATAATAAGCTGGCAAACATAAGTAACCTCCTGAGTTCTCTGAGTCATTCTAGCATCCTGAGAAAGGGGTCATGGGAACCGCTGATTTATATAGCCAGTTGGTTAGAAGTAGGAATAGTGGTCTGGGACTTGTGACTGGTTTCTGAAGTGTGGGCAGTCTTGTCAGATTGAGTTCTTTAACTGGTGGGATCTGAAACTAACTTCAGGTAGCATAGTGTCAGAATTGAATTGAATTGCTGAACACCCAGTTGGTGTCAGAGAATTGGAGAATTTGTGTTGGAAAAGACAGAAACATTTGGAGTCAGGAAAAAAAAAAAAATCATCCCAATTCCCTTCTATGTTTTTTTTACCTTTTGCTAGCACCTCCCTTTGTCTAGGTGGCTTACCTGGTGGGGTAATCCAGATCCTTATTCCAGAGAGATCTGAGCCCCCAGTCACCATGACCTTTCGCTTTCATTGCCACTGCACTAGTCCATTTACTTTCAAAATTAGGTAGGAGCTTACCCACAGATGACCAGTAGATCACTTAAGGGTCATTAACCTAAGGTACATTCTGTGTTATAGAGATTAACTTCCCATCCTCACAGGTATTAGCTCTAAGCAGGCTGCACATTAAAAACATAATTCCAACATTTAATAATAACAGAATGAGACTGAAATTCTGGGTCCTAATGTCATATGACCTTTTTTGGCTATAATCTGAGTTCCTTATTCCAAGGCAGCATTATGTGAGATCCTCTGTCTCTGGGTTAAGCTTTCTGTAGGCCTTTAGACAGTAGTATTGATTGAGCCACCGTGGGCAGGGAAGGCAAAACCGTAATCACAATATTTATATATTCCAGTGAAGAGAAATTACTGCCTCTTTCAGAATGAAAGGAGTCTATAGTGATTAAAGTATCAGCAAGTGGTTGGCAGACATCCTTGAGATACAAATCCATACATGGGGCTCAACACTGATCTCTGCTGCTAGCAGTTTGGGCATTTAACATCAGCAATTTAGGCTCATGCATGACCTCCATCTTCACCTACGTGATTACTCCATCATGCTCCCACATGCCAGCACTGGGGGACAGGAGGACCAGTGATAGAAATTGACAGGTGTAAACTATTCTCTTCCAGTTGTCTAGTGCCTTTTTAATGCCTCCGTTGGTTGTTTAGTACCTTTTTCTTGTTTTACAGTGAATTGTCTCTGCTTTTCCTTAAAGTGCTATACAAAAAAAATTCATATTTTGTAACCATTGCCATCAGTCCATCCACATGCTTCTTCCTCTGACCTCCTTGTCCCCAATCTTCCAATCTTTCTCCTTCCAGATTTGTGACTAGCAGTCAGGCCATTTGTTCCTGCCCATGAACTTTATCCCTGCTGTTTGTCTTTGCACACAAAGTGGACTACTTAGTGTTTACTTGAAACTCTGCCCACTGGAAAATTTTTTCTTTCAGATGTCTTTGAAGACCACCCCTAAAAGTAATAAAGCCATAGTCAATTTTTGGCTTACATCCACATAGTGAGCTTAATTATTCATGAATTAAGATTGGCCTTTCTATCTCTGACATCTGACCATAAAATATGCCTCTTTATGTTCATAGGTGTGACATTAGGAAGAATCGCCAATGCAGATGTGGTGGAGATCATGGGAATCTGGACCAGCTGCTCTTGTAGACTACTTGTGCCCTTTGGCCCCGATCATACCCAATTCTGTACATATCACACCCATTTCACAGTGGCTTAGTCCTGGCCTGCCTGAACTTATAACACAGTGTATTCTGCCCACATTGTCACTTAGTGTCCCCTTGACAAGCACTCTATCTTTCCTGAGGCCCAACAGCATGTTATATGATTATGTGCTGCAGATGGCATGGCCTTGCTCCCCATCACTAGCCATCTGCTTTTGGATTCTTCTATAAGGGCTTGACACAGAGTATTTATTTATAACATAATTAGCCTTAATATGATAGAGCCAGCAGTGTTGTATGACCAAAGTGGCAGGGTTGCTGGCATCACAATCTAGGTTCCCATGACCCCACTCAAGACTGTAAAACTTCCATGGCCTGAGAGAAGTAATCTCAAAAGTAGAATATGCTGTTCCCCAAACTCAAAGAAGCTTACACAGTTTTGTGCTTTCCTTTCAGCAGGTGCAGGTAGGAATTTCCATAATTTATTCTTTCACTTTGGAGAAGTCCTCCCAGGCCTCTGGACCCTTAAGAAATTTATTGATGTAGTTGGCCCTGAATACTCACAGAATTCATTTCCCATTTTTTGGAGTTTATGTGATATCTTGCCAAGATTTCCAGTGTACTTACCATTTCTTGTTTATATGACCTCATTAACATGATGTCATCAGAATAGAGAACCAATGTGATATTCTGCAGAATTTCCAATAGTCTAGGTTCCTGCAAACTATATTATGACATTGGATGGAAATGCTAACATTTTCCTTAAACAAAACCATATTTGCATATAATTATTTATTCCAAGTGAAAGTGAACTATTTCTGTACATTCTTCCAGACAGGGACAGAAAAAAATTAAGATCACTTACCACATGCCACATTCATGAAGATAATTTAACTTGCTCTAGAAAACATCTAAGTTGGCACAGCAGCTAGCTATAATTGGAATGACTAATTGGTTGCATTTACAGCAGTCCACTGCTGTTCTTCGGGACCCATTAGTATCTGCAAGGACCAAACAGGTGAATGAAGTGGGGATATGATGAGTACCACCACTCAGGCATCTTCTAGACCTTAGAGGAAGATACCAACTCCTGCCATGGCTCAGAAATAAAGTATTTTCTTAAAATTACCACTTTCCTGAATGTAGAAGAAGTTCCAAAGATTTGTGTTCAACTTGTTCTTCCTCAATAAAATAGTTTTTTATTCCAAAACCAATTGATCAATGTGTGAGTTCTGCCAACTAGAAGTACATCCACTTCAGTGGTAGGTATATATACTGGAGAAGTGGCAATTTGATGTCCCATAGACACAGTAGATTCAATGTAAACTATACATGGGGCAAGAACTCATTCATCTCTAGCCTACATATGTTTCCACTCTAGCAAGGGCCATGTGACCTTGCTTTAATTCTCTCACTAGCAATATGTATTTCAATCCCTTTATCAAATAGTCCTGGATATCCTACTTTTTCCCAGTATACAGTTACCTGAGTAAATGGCCATATAGTTCTCTATAGAGGATCACCACCATATTTAATGTAGTGTTGTTAGGTCCTTTGTCTGAACAATGCGGAACCTTACCTGAGCCCTGTGATCCTAAAACAAGTAATAATTAAAGAAATACCTTCACCCTTTTTTGATCAGAGAAATTGTTTACTGCAAAGAACCAACATTTCCATAAGACTTAGATAAGACTCCTTATCTTATTTATCCATGACAATATATTATGATCTGAATATTTGTATATCTCCAAATTCATGTTAAAACCTAATCCCCAGTGTGATGGTATTAAGAGGTGAGGTTTTAAGGAGGTGATTAGGTCGAGGGAAGAATCTTCATAAACGGGATTAGTGCATTATAAGAGATCTCATAGAGCTAGCTAGCCCCTTCCACCATGCGAGCACACAGTGAGAAGGCACCATCTGTGAACCAGGAAATCAGCCCTCACTAGAATCTGCCATCACTTTGATCTTGGATTCTCAGCCTGCACAACAGTGAGAAATAAATTTCTATTGTTTATAAGTTACCCAGTTTATGGCATTTTGTTATATCAGCCTGAATGAACTGAGACAGAAGGCCAGACACAAATCCTCCAAATTCCCATTCTTTATCTCACAAATGACTGCTGAACTGTTTGTCCGCATTAATCAATTGAAACAAAACGCTTGTTAACTTGACCAAATTTTAGTTAAGCTTCTCTCCTCCCCACAGGACCCTCAACTTTGACTCACCCAAAAGCCTAAGTGAGCTTGAAACCTGGAAAACTCCCTCCTTAACAGTCCTTCCTGAGAACCAGCTGACCTCAGGGAGAAGAACTGACTGTCCAATCATGCCACCCACTCATTCCACTTTCCATACATAATTCCTTCTAGCCAAAAGCCCTTTCTGCCTGATCTTTGAAATGCATATAGATCCTATATTTAGAGCCTCTCCCTATTGCAATTTCCCATCCTCCTATTGCCATTACCCCTCTAGTTATTACATTAGTCATTCAATAAAATCTTTTTCTACAGCTACATCTAGATCTGTTTTTTATTTGACCCTCTCATCTTCCAAAGAGTTTGAGGTCAGAAAACTGTTTCCAGTAACTGAGCAAAAGATCTTGTCCTTCACTGGAGCAGGTGCCCTCAGTTTCATAATTATCTGTCCTTTATTTCTTCTGACTGTGTACATTGGTCAGGATATTTGTTGGTGGCTGTCTATATTTTTCCCCAGAGAAACCTTGTTCTGTGACATATCCATAGCTGTCTTTGGGACAAGGCCATCTGGCTAGAATTTTAGCCTCATCATTTACTGTAACAATTGCACCCACCTTACTTCCGATGATTAAATATCACCATTTTCTAATTTTGAGATCCCATCATTCCCATTGCAATCAGGGAGGCAAGTTCTCTAAAGCATCTCTCTGCATTACTCCAGGCATATAGATAACAAGCATTACTGACCTTCTCAATGATTTTAATGCCCCTTTCCCCAGAGTATTCTTTATTTTATCTCTTGGTAAAGTAGAGTGGCTTTCATGCCCTCTTGTGAGATATTGTTTACCCACTCTAACATGACATAACGACTACTTTGAGAATTTTGATCTCTTCTTCAACAATATTTCATGCAGTTCTGGTATATCTACTTCATTTAGTTTGGGGTTATTGCATCCAAGAGCAGTCCAGAGCCATCTGTATTAGTCAGGGTTCTACAGAGAAACAGAATCAATAGGATATGTTATAAATATGTGAGAGGGGATTTATTAGGGGAATTAGCTCATGCAACTATGAAGAGACGTTTCATGATAGGCTGTCTGCAAAATGGATACCAGTAGCATGGCTCAGTCCAAGTCCAAAGGCCTTAAAACAAGGGAAGCCAATAGTGTCCTTGGTGTAAATGCTGGAACCCAAAAGCTGAAAAGTCTCAAGCTCTGATGTCCATGGACAGAGGAGAGCATGGAGTCTCCAGCTCCAACAGGTAGAGAGAAATTTGCTTTTTTTCCTCCATATTTTGTTCTCTTGAGGTCCCCAGAGGATTGGATGGTTCCTGCTCCTGTTGAGGGTGGACCTTTCCCAATCATTCCACTCAGGCTCTCATGCTAATTTCTTTTTAAAATGCCTTCATGGGTACACCTAAAAAGATAGCTTTACCAGATTTTTCAGCATTCTTTAATCAAGTCAACCTAGAATTAACCTTCACAAGTCCACCACTTGTCAATTTAGTGCCCATACTATCTCTTTCAATCATAATCTTCAAACGGAACAATAACATAATAGTGTTACCAAACATGATACAACTATCCTGTGTATAACTGAAAATGCACTAACCCCTTCCCCAGAACAGGAGGTACAGTCCTTAGATGATATGTACCCTTCTCCTGTTATACAATGACTTAAATACAAAAAATATGATGTAAAGTTTACAATATTTAAATGCTGATATAAAATCAGTAGGTCTCATTGGACATGATGAAAAATAAGAGGAAGAAAACCAAAGATATTTGCTTAATACATGTACAGTAATTTATACATGAGACATATTCTTAACACAATAGAGAGGACAATCACAATCTTCATTTCTGTAACTTGTCACATGGTAAAATCTGGTATTTATAACTACTTTCTTCTACTATCCATTCCGTATTTCCTTTGCCTTCAGCGAGCACCTCAGCGGGTCGTGCATCTTTACCTGGCAGAGTGACCCAAACCTTCATCCTTGAAGAGTCTGGGCCATTTGTAGTCTTGCTTGGATTTGGTTGTTGTAATTTTCCATTGACCTTAATTACGGGGTATGGTAGTACTAAGAGACACCCTAAGGAATATCCCATATTCCAGACATAATCTTCCTTATCTCCATTGTGAAGTAGTATTCTTTTTTTTTTTTTTTCTCACTTGGGGTCTTTTGCTTTTCCATATGAAAGGTAAGATTGTTTTTTTTCCATTTCTGTGAAGAATGGCATTGGTATTTAATGCATATTGCATTGAATATGTACATTGCTTTGGGTAGTATAGACATTTTCACAATGTTAATTCTTCCAATCCAGGAGCATGGAATATCTTTCCATCTTTTTGTGTCGTTAATTTCTTTCAGAAGTGGTTTGTAATTATCATTGTAGAGGTCTTTAACCTCCCTGGTTAAATTGATACCTAAGTATTGTATTTTTTTGGTGACAATTGTAAATGGCCTTACTTTATTTCTCTTTCTGTTAATTCATTATTTGAATATATAAATGCTACTGATTTCTGGGCATGTATTTTGTATCCTGCAACATTACTGAAGTCATTAACCAGCTCTAGGAGTTTTTTGACAGAGTCTTTAGGTTTTTCTATATAGTATTATGTCATCTACAAATAGGGAAAGTTTGACTTCATCTTCTCCAGTCTGGATTCCCTTTATTTCTATCTCTTGCCTGATTACTCTAGCTAGTACCTCCAGCACTATGTTGAAAATAAGTGGTAAGAGTGGACATCCTTGTCTTGTTTCTGTCCTTAAGGGAAAGGACTTCGATTTTACCCCATTCAGAGTAATACTGGTGGTGGGCTTGTCATAAATAGCTTTTATTGTGTTAAGATATTTTTCTTCTATACCTAATTTGTTGAGAGTCTTTATCATGAAGGAATGTAGAATTTTGTCAAATGCTTTTTCAGCATCTATTGAGATAATCATATGGTCTTTGTCCTTAAGCTTGCTGATGTGATGCATCACATTTATTGACTTTCATATGTTGAACCATCCTTGCATCACTGGAGTGTATCCCACTTGATCATAGTGTGTGATTTTTTAAATATGTTGCTGTGTTCTAATTGCTAATATTTTGTTGAGGACTTTTGCATCTATGCTCATCAAATATATTGGCCTGTAATTTTCTTTTTTTGTTGTGTTTTTATCTGGTTTTGGTATCAGAGTTATTTTGACCTCATAGAATGAGTTTGGGAGAGTAGAGTCTATTTCAATTGTTTGGAACAGTTTCATGAGTATTGGTATTAACTCCTCTTTAAATGTTTGATAGAATTCAGCTGTAAATCCATCTGGACCCGGGCTTCAATCTCCTTGCTTGTTATTGGTCTGTTCAGGTTTTCTATCTCTTCTTGTTTCAGTCTTGGTAATTTATATGTGTCTAGAAACTTATCCATATCTTCCAGATTTCCAAATTTGTTGTCATGCAGTTGTTTATAATACTCTCTAATGATTCTTTGTATTTCTGTGGTGTCAGTTGTAATGTCTCCCTTTTCATTTCTGATTGTGTTATTTGGATCTTCTCTTTTTTTTTTTTTTGTTAATCTAGATAATGGTGTGTGTCTATTTTGTTTATCTTCTTAAAAAAACAACTTTTACTTTTGTTAATCTTTTATCTTGTTTTTCATGTCTCTATTTCATCTAGTTCTGCTCTGATCTTAATTATTTCTTTCTGCCCACTGCCTTTAGTTTTGGATTGTTGTTGTTTTTCAAGTTCTTTGAGGCATAGCATTAGGTTGTTTATTTGTGTTCTTTCCATTTGTTTTTGATATAAGCATTTCCTGCAATAAATTTCCCTCTTAGTACTGCTTTTGCAGTATCCCACAAGTTTTGGTATGATGTATCTTTATTTTCACTAGTTTGTAGAAATTTTTTGATTTCCTGTTTAATTTCTTCTTGGACCCATAGGTCATTCAAGAGCCTATTATTTATTTTCCATGTATTTGTATATCTTCCAGTGATTTGCTTATTGTTTATCTCCAGTTTTAGTCCACTGTGGTCTGAAAAGATCGTTGGAATGATTTTGATTTTTTAAAATTTGCTGAGACCAGATTTGTGACCTAATATGTGGTCTATCATGGAGAATGTACTATGAGCTGATGTGATGAAAGTGTATTCTTTAGCTGTTGGGTGAAATGTTCTGTATATATCTGCCAAGTCCAGTTGGTCTAGGCTGAAGATTAAATCCTTTGTCTCTTTGTTGACTTCTTGCCTGGAAGTCCTGTCCCATACCGAGAGAGGGGTGTTCAGATCACCCACTATTAATGTATTAGGACCTATTGCCTTCTTTATGTCTAAGAGTGTTTGCTTGATATATCTGGCTGGTCTGGTATTGGGTGCATACATGTTTATTATTGTTATGTCTTTTAGCTGGATAGTTCCCTTTATCATTATATAGTGGCATTCTTTGTCTTTTTTAATGTCTTTTGATTTAAAGTCTGTTTTGTCCAGTGTAAAAATAGCTACTCCTGCTCATTTTTGGTTACCATTTGCATGATATATCTTTTTCCATCCCTTCACTTTTAGTCTATGAGTGTCTTTACAGGTGAGGTGGGTCTCTTGAAGACAGCATATACTTGGGTCTAGCTTTTTAATCCAGTCAGTTAGTCTGTGTCTTTTGAATGGAGAGTTTAGTCCATTCACATTTAGAGTAGTTATTGAGAAGTGTTTTTTAATTCCTGTCATTTAACTGCTAATTAAGTGGTTTAAATATCTTTTGATCATTATTTCCCCTTTTATTTCTCTTCTCCAATGTGAATTGGGGATTTAAGGTGCAATGTTTTAGCTTCTTTCTCTTTCTTGCTGGAATTTTTCTTTTAACTATGGGTTTTGCTCTTTCTTGTGTACTTGTGATGATGGTCACCATTTTTCAGAATCCAGATGAATGACTCCCTTGAGGATTTCTTGCAGGGCTGGTTGTGTTGTGGTGAACTCCCACAACTTTTGTTTGTCTGGGAAATACACTATTTCTTCCTCATTTCTGAAGGAGATCCTTGCTGGGTAAAGAATTCTTGGCTGGCAGTTTTTTTTTTTTTTTTTTTTCCTTTTAGTATTTTTGAATATATCATTCCCTTTTCTTCTGGCCTGTAGGGTTTTGGTTGAGAAGTCTGCTGTTAGTTTGATGGGGATTCTCCTATAAGTGACCTGACACTTTTCTCTTGCTGCTTGTAGAATTCTCTCTTTGTCTCTGTCCTTTGCAAATTTTACTATGATATGCCTTGTGGAGGATCTTTTTGGGTTGAATCTGTTTGGGGACCTTTGAGCTTCCTGGCTCTGAAGGTCTGTATCCTGCCCTACACCTGGGAAGTTTTCTGTTACTATTTCATTGAGTAGGTTTTTGATACCTTTTTCCTTCTCCTGCCCTTCAGGAATACCCACAATTTGGATGTTAGAGTGCTTTAGATTGTCTGCTATCTCTCTTAGGCTTTCCTCATTATTTTTAATTATTTTTTCTTTTTTTTGTCTGCCTGAGTTGTTTCAAAAAGACCATCTTCAAGCTCTGAAATTCTTTCTTCTGCTTGCTCTACCCTGCTGCTCAAGCTCTCAGTTGTGTTTTTTATTTCATTGAGTGTGTCTTTCATTTCTAGAAGTTCTGATACACTCTTTTTTATGGTATTAATCTCTTTGTAGATTTCCTACTTCATATTCTGGATGTTTTTTCTTGTTTCTTTGTATTCTCTAATTGAGCCTTCCTTTATTTCTTCAAGTTTTCTTAAGATCATTACTCAAAATTCTTTTTCAGACATTTCAAGGATTCCCTGTTCTGTGGAGTCTGACTTTGGGGCATTACTGTATCCTTTCAGTGGTGTTATTTCTTCTTTATTGTTTGTACTCTAAGTGTTTTTCACTGATGCTTGGTCATTTGGTAGGGATTTTTCTTCTTCTATTACACTGAGGCTGGCTGTGGAGTGGCCTTGGTTGCTACTGTGGGGGGTGAACTGTCTTAATTGACAGTAGGTGTGATGGTGGTTATGTTAAAACAACTTGGTTCCCATTCTAGACTCTGTGGTCATAGAATGAGCCCCTAATGCATGGAGTTCTGCTGGGCCAAACTCGGTGGGTCAGATCCATAGGCTGGTGCTCCCCCCTGGCTCTGAGATGGGATGAGGGCCCACGTGGAGCAGTGCAGTTCTGCTGGCTGGCTGGCACCGGTGGGCTCACCTGCATGGTGCTTGTTCAGGGCTGTGAGGCAGAGCCTGTAGCTCCCCCTGCCTGCATGGGTCCAAGGCGGCAGGTTGGGGGAGATGCATGGAGCCATGCAGTTCCGTTGTCTGGCACTGGTGGCCTCACCTGTGCAGTGCCGGTTCAGTGTGACAGGGCCGACCCTGGAGCTCCCCCCCACCTGGGTCCAAGGCAGCGGGGTGGGGGGCTGCATGGAGCCACGTGGTTCCGCTGGCTGGCTGGCTGGCACTGGTGGACTCACCTGCGTGGTGCCAGTTAAGGACAGCGGGAAAATGCTGCTTCTTCCATAATGGAAGTTGTCCAATGTAATCAACCTGCCAGCAGGTAGCTGGCTGATCACTCCGAGGAATGGTGCCATATTGGGGGCTCAGTGTAGATCTCTGCTGATGGCAGATTGGGCACTCAGTAAGTACAGTAGCCAGGTCAGCCAGGGTGAATGGAAATCCATGTTGCTGAGCCTGTGCATAACCTCCATCCCTGCCACCATGGTCACTTTGCTTGTGAGCCCACTGGGCAATGACAGGGGTGGCTGGAGAAAAAGACTGACTAGTATCCACAATATGGGCCACTCTATCTACTTGATTATTAAAGAGCTTGGTCACCCTTTGATGGGCATTCACATGGGAAACAAATGTCTTCAAATCTGTTGCCCACCTAGAGAGGTCTATCAACACACCTCTTCCCCAAATTTCTTTCTCACCAATTTTCCAATCATGTTTGTACCAATTCCCTGACCATCTGGCCAAGCCATTGGTTACAGCCTATTAATTGGTATATATCATTGCACATCTGGCCATTTCTCCTTCCAAGAAAATGCATAACCATGTGCACTACCCAAAGTTCTACCCATTGAGATTACCACTCACCACTGCCCTACAGGGATGTCCCAGAAAGAGGCTGTAGGGCTGCAGCTGTCCACTGCAGGGTGGAACCAGTATATCATGCAGAACCATCTGTGATCCAGGTCCTAGCCTTCTCTTCCTCTGTCGACTGATCATAGGGAATTCCTCATGAGGCAACAGATGCAGGCTGGGGAGAGAAGGCAATGTAGCAGAGTGAGAACCATGGGCATTTGGGCCACTTCTTTATGTAAGTTACCTGTGCCTTCAGGACCTGCTTGTACCTGATCACATATATACCATTTCCATTTATGACTGAGTGCTGCTGTGCATGCTCAACCTTATGGCTTGCTGGGTCAGATAACACCCAATTCGTGATGTGCAGCTCAGGTTACATGGTAACTCGGTGGTCCATAGTCAAATGTTCAGTTTCTACTAAGTCCCAGTAGCAGGCCAAGATCTGTGTCTCAAAGGGAGAGTAGTTATCTGTGGATGATGACAGGTCCTTGCTCCAAAATCGTAAGGGTCTCTGCTGTGATTCACCTATAGGGGCCTGCCAAAGGCTCCAAACAGCATTCCTATCTGCCAATGATGCTTCAAGGACCATTGGGTCTTCTGGATCATATGGCCCAAGGGGCAGGAGGCAGAGCAGCTCACACAGAAGGCTGGACCTGTTGCAGAGCCTTCTCCTGTTCTGGGCCCCACTCAAAACTAGCAGTCCTGGAAGATATGTCAGAGTAACACACCCAAATGAGCAATGTGTTGCCTACAAAATCCAAATAGGACTACTTGGTGTTGTGCCTCTTTCTTGGTTGTAGGAGGGGCCAGATGCAATAATTTATCCTTCACTTTATAAGGGATATCTCAACATACCCTATCCCATTGAGCCCCTAGAAATTTAACTGAGGTGGAAGGCTCCTAAATTTTAGTCAGATTTATTTCCCATCCTCTGACACACAAATGTCTTACCAATAAGTCCTAAGCAGTTGCTACTTCATGCTCACTAGGTCCAATATATCAGCATAATATCAATGTAATGGACCAGTGTAATGTCTTGTGGAAGAGAAAGACAATCAAGATTCCTGTGAACTAAATTGTGACATAGGGCTGGAGAGCTGATCTACCCCTGAGGCAAGACAGTGAAGGTGTCTTCCTGGCCTTGCCAACTGAAAGCAAACTGCTTCTGGCTAACCTTATGGACAGGAATGGAGAAAAAAGCATTTGCCAGATCAATAGCAGCATAAAAGGTACACAGAGATATGTTAATTTGTTCAAGCAATGAAACCACATCTGGTATAGCAGCTGCAACTGGAGTCAACAGTTGATTAAGCTTATGATAATCCACTGTAATTCTCCAGGAACTATCTGTCTTCTTCACAGGCCAAATAGAGAGTTGATAGGGATGTGGTAGAAATCACCACCCCTGCCTCTTTCAAGTCCTTAATAGTAGCACTAATCTCTGCAGTCCCTCGGGATGTGGTATTGTTTTTGATTTACTATTTTTCTAGGTAGAGGCAGCTCTAATGACTTCTGTTGACCTTTCCCACCCTAATAGTGCTTACTCCACAGGTCAGGGAACAAAAGTGTGGATTCTGCCAGCTGCTAAGTATGTCTATTGCAATTATGCATTCTGGAACTGGGGAAATAACCACACAATGGGTTCAGGAACTGACTGCACCCATGGTGAGTCTGATCTGGACTAAAATTTCATTAATCACCTATTCTAACTGGAGGGCCACTGTGACATTTCAGGTCTCCTGAAATCAATGTCAATTCAGATCCAGTGTCCAATAGTCCCCAAAAGGTCTGATTATTTCCCTTTCCCCAAAGCACAGTTAAAAGTAAAAGTAAATGCACAGTTAAAAGCAAAAGGCCATGGGTCCTTTTGGGAAAGGATGGGAGAAAGACTAATAGTATAAATTGTTGGTAGTGTACCAGGATCCTCAAGGGGACCCAGCCATCCCTTCATTCAAGGAGTTCTGGGTTGTAAAATGGCTCAAGTCTGGGAATTGGCTGAGGGGACGTTATTACTCAGACTTTTGTTCACTTGATCTAGAAGAATTCTGTTTATACAGATCAAGTAAGAATTTAGTAGGCTTCCTATCTATTTGACTTACAGCAGCACCATGACTAACTAATCAACACCATAGATCTACACGAGTCAGACTGTTCTGTTTGATGCTTTCCCTCTGCTGTCCATTATGGTAATTATGCCCACCTAGCCTTGTCAGTTGAGTGCTGCCACTTGGTGCCTGCCATCCTGGATTCAGTTAGTCACATTGGATTTCAGTGTTCCAATCCTCTGACTGTGGTTCCCACTATAAGGTCCAGTCTGCAAAGAATAGCAATCACAGGCTCTTCAGGAATGCTGGAGCTCCCCTCACAAATCTATTTCTCAAGGTATCAGTAAAAGATATGTCTTTTGGAGCCTGCCAGTGTGGGTAAGTAGATTTTATGTGAGAAATCCACTCTAGCATTCCAATCTCCCTAAGCTTTTGAATCCTTTCATCTACAGTTAACCAAGGGAGATCAGGCATCTCTAACTCACAGTGGGCCATCTTTTGAACTGTATTTCAGCCAACCAACCAAACAAAGAGCACCTTTCCTAACTTCCCAAGCTACAGTGATAAATGCAGAATCTCTGCTTAGTGGGCCCATATCAATAAATTCAGCCTGATCCAATTTTATGTTCCTTCCATCATTATCCCACATCCTTAATATTCATTCCCATACATCGTCTCCTGGTCTCTACCTGTATGAAGTAGAAAACTTATTTAGTTGTTTTGAAGTGTAATGTACCTCCACATGGGTCATACTTTGTACCTTCACTTTCAGGGGCTGGTAGCATGGGTGAGCTCAAGTCTTTGGTGTAAGTGCTTGGACCCCAAAACTGAAGAGTCTTGAGCTCTGATGTTCATTGACAGGAGAGATAGTGTATCCCAGCTCCTTTTTCCTCTATTTTTTTTTTTTTTTTTATCTTGGGGCCCTTAGTGGATTAAATGGCTCCTATCCACATTGAGGACGGATCTTTCCCATCCAGTCCACTGAAGCCCTCATGCTAAAAACCCCTGAAAGTGAAACACCTGAAAGTGAAACAGCCTCTTCTGGAAACACCTTTATGGACACACCTAAAAAGATAACTTTATCAGGTTTCTTGGCTTTGCTTTATCAAATCAAGTTAACACTTGGAATTGACCATCACACCATCCATGTGGGGTCATTGCCAAGGTACAGAATTCTGTAGCTTGCAACAAGAATTACATATTGACATACTTTTCCATTTTCATCTTTATATTTCAACTCCCTCTATTCAGCACCGTCAGGATTCAGTCCTATGCATACTGTTCTGGCTGCTATAAGTACTTACTGGCTAGGTTCTTCAGCTCCATTGGGTTACAAATCTTTTTTTTTTTTTTTTTTTTTTCCATAGCAGCCCATCACTTCCTTGGCTAGATCATGTTATTGGCTTTGTAGACAAAAGAAGAGGGGAAGAAGGAAGTATGCAGTGTGTCTTTCAAGGCAGTATCTACCTTATCTCCAAGAAAGGGAGAATTCACTCTTTAAGGGAAAGTAATGGGTCAGTAAGGTAGACACAGAACATTCACAGAAATCTGGTCATTCAAGAATTTCTTGTGTATCAATCCAGATATTACCCTTCCAAATCCTAGTGTCCCACTTTTTCCCAGTTCTGATCTTATCTTACACAATTACAATTCACTACTAGTAAATGTTTTAGTAATTGAACTGCTACATCATGTCAGAGGCTAGTGATAATTCACCTACCACCAGTGATGTGGTTCTCACAACTACAGGCTGATGAGTCTTCAGCTTCAAGGTCTTATTTTAAATTTTTTTTTTTTGTTCACAAAATACCACCGGTTTGATTTTTTGGAAGACAATTTGTAAGACCAAGTCTTGTGTAAAGGTGAATTATATAATTTATTTATATAACACACACTTTAAAAAATTTAAAAGAATGAAATCATACAAACTATGTGTGGATATAATGAAATTAAACTAGAAGCCACTTTGAGGAGGATATCTCAAATATCTGGAAATTAAATAACACACTTGTAAATAACATATGGATCAAAGAAGTCTCAAGATAATAAATATATTTTGAAATAAAAGCATAGAATGAAGAGAATGCAGGTAAGCAGTGCTTACAGAAAAATTTATAGCATTAAATGCATATATTATTGTATTATATAAATCTATAATCAATAATGTAAGCCTCCTCTTTAGAAAGTTAAGGAAAGAAGAATAAATTAAGCTAAAGCAAGCAAGAAGAAAAGAAATATTAGAAATTAAATCAGAAATCAATACTATTTAAAACAGAAAAACAATAGAAAAAATGAAACACAAAGCTTATCCTTTTAAAAGATCAATAAAATTGAAAATCCCCTATCCAAGCTATCAAGAAAAAACAAAAAAAAGACATAATCACCAAAATCAGAAATGAAGTAAGGGTCATCCTTTCTGATCCAATCAATTATAAAGAATCAATAAAGTAATACTAAAGTTGCAGAATACAAAAACGAACATTTAAAAAAAATCAGTAGCATTTCTGTAAACCAATAGTGAGCTATCCATAAATGAAATCAAGAAAACTATTCAATTTATAATCACAGCAAAAGATACAATAATTAAGTAAATTTAAGTAAGGAGGTAAAAAACTTATATACTGAAAACTATAAAATACTGATAAAATAATTTAAAGAGGACACAAATAAATGGAAAAGTACCCCCATGTTAATGGATTGGAAGAATTAATATTGTTCAAAATGTCTATACTACCTGAAGCACTCTACAGATTCAAGGCAATCCCTATCAAAATTCCAATTGCATTATTTTACAGAAATAGAAAAAACAATCTTTGAATTACTATGGAACCAAAAAAGGCTACAAATAGCCAAAGCCATCTTGAGTAAAAAGAACAAGTTGGAGACATCATACTACCTGAGTTCAAAATGTACTACAAAGCTATAGTAGTCAAAACAGCATGGTACTGGCATAAAAACAGACTCATTAACCAATAGAACAGGATAAAAAGTCCTCCCAGAACTAAACCCATGTATGTATGGTCAATTGATTTTTGACAAAGGTGCCAAGACAAGAATACAGCATCAGGAAAGGACAGTCTATCCTATAAATGGTGCTGGAAAAACAGGTTATTCTCATGCAGAACAATGAAATTAGACTTTATCTTACACCATGCAGAAATATCAACCCAAAATGTATTAAAGACTTACATATAAGACATGAAACTATAAAACTACAAGAAGAAAACATAGGGGAAAAGCTTCATGACATTGGTCTTGGAAAGGATTTTGAGGATAAATCCCTGAAAGCTCAGGAAACAAAGGCAAAAATGGACAAATAGAACTGCATCAAACTAAAAAGCATCTGCACACCAAAAGAAATAATTGAAAAGGTAAGGAGACTGCCCAAACAACAAAAAAATTTGCAAACCATCCATATGATAAGAGACTAGTATTTAAAATATATAAGATACTCAAACAACTCAATAGCAGGAAAACAAATAATCTGATTGAAAACCAAAACCTAAAAACATTGATCTCATAGAACTAGAGAGTACAATGGTGGGCACCAGGAGCTAGGCTGGTTGGGAGTGGGGCTTGAGGAGATTCTGGTCAAAGGACACAAAATTTCCATCAGAAAAAATAAGTTCAAGAGATCTATGTACAACATGGTAGCTATATAGTTAATAGCAATATACTATATTCTTGAAAAATGTTAATGGAGTTAAGTGTTCTCACCACAAAATGACAACTATGCGAGATAATACATATGTTAAGCTACAGTCAGTCATTCCACAATGCATGTATACTTCAAAACATCATGTTGTACACAATAAATTCATAAAAAAGTATCTGTCAATTTAAAAAATAAAATAACAAAAAATGAGCAAAGGACCTGAACAGACTCTTCTCAAAAGAAAACATAAAAACAGCCAACAGGTTAATGAAAAAATTGCTCAGCATCACTAATCCCTAGAGAAATGCAAATTTAAACCACAATTAGATATTATCTCATAAAAGTAAGACCTTTTATCCATAAATATAAACACATATAAGTTATATATACATAAAATTTATATACATACATAAATATATATATACACACACATACACACAATGAAATACTACTCTGCCATAAAAAAGAATGAAATCCTATTATTTGCAGCTAAATGAATAAACTTAGAGAAAATTACGTTAAGTGAAATAAGCCAGGCATAGATAGAGAAATACCACATGTCCTCATTCATAAGTGGGAGCTAAAATAATGAACAAATAACGACACAGAAAAAGAAAGATACACCATCACGATAACACATTGAACTTTCAAAAGGAGAGAACAGAACTTGGGTTACCAGAGGTGGGAAATGTGGAGGGAGGGGGGGATAATGGTGAAATTGGTAAAGGGATGTGAAATAAGATTACATTGCATAATGTTGAATATACTGATTATCCTGATTTGAGCATCACATATTGCACACAGATATTGATATTCAACTTTACACCCCACAGATATGTCCAATCAACTATGTTTTAATTTTAAGAAAATTTAAATCAATATGTCAAAGGAATATCTGCATTCTCATGTTTATTGCAGCATTATTTACAACAGCCAAAATATGTAATCAATGTAAGTGTCCATCAACAGATGAATGGATAAAGAAAATGTGGTCTATATACACAATAGAATATTATTCAGCTTTAAAAAATAAAATTCTGTCACTTGGGACAACATGGATGAATTAGAAGATATTATGCTAAGTGCAATAAGACAGGCACAGAAAGATATTGTATTATATTATACATGCGGAAGCTAAAAAACATTAAATTCATAGAAGTAGAGAGCAGAATAATAATTACCAGAGGCTAGGGGTTGGGTTGGAGGGATCTAGTTAAAAATCAGATTGGATGGTGAGTTACTGGTCAAAGGGTTCAAAGTTTCAGCTAGACAGAAGGAATATATTTTGAGATCTCTTGCACAGAAGGCTGACTATAGTAAGTAATAACGTATTGTGTAATTCAAAATAACCAAGAGTAAATTTTAAATGTATCAGAACAAAAAATTTCAAGTGATTTGATAGATATGTTAATTAGCTTAATTTAATCTTTCCACATTGTATATATATATCAAAACATCACATTGTACTTTAAATGTAATACAATTATGATTTGTCAATTAAAACTAATTTAAATGTTAAAATCTAAAAAAATTTCTATGAACAACTTATGCCAAAAAATTTATAATGTAGATGAAATGAACTAATTTCTCAAGATACAAACTACAAAAATTCACAGTAGAAATAGATAATCTCATTTTTATTTAATAAATGGAATTGATAATTAATAACCTTCTCCCTCAACCAACAATATCAGTTAGTTTCACTGTTGATTTCTACCAAATACTTAAAAAGAAATAATACCAGTTCTTCAAAATCTCTTCCAGTAAACAGAAGCAGAGGAAATAGTTCCTAACTTCCTCTATCAAACCAGCATTTACCTGAATACCAAAACTACATGCAGCCATCTTTAATGAAAGAAAACTACACACCAATATCTTTCATAAACATGGATACACAGACATCAGCAAAATAATAGCAAATATAGTATAACAATGATTTAAATTAATTATAAACTACATGTAAGTAGGATTTATTTGAGGTATGCAAGGCTGACTCAACATTCGAAAATCAATGTAATCCATCACCACAACAGACTATTAAAGAAAAATCATACAATCATATCAACTAACTGAGAAAAAGCATTGTACAAAATATAAAAATCATTCACAATAAAAAAACTCTCTGTAAACTAGAAAGAGACAAAAATTTCCTCAACTCTAATGAAGAATGTCCGCAAAAACCTAAAGCTAATATCATATTTTACAGTAAGAAACTATATGCTTTTCCCCTAAGATTAAGGACAAGTCAAACATGTCTTCTCTTATTATTTCTATATAACATTATAGTGAAGTCCTATGTAGTGCATTAAGACAAGAAAAAGAAATAAAATGTAAACAGATTAAAAAGAAAATACATTTCTTTATCCACAGATGATGCGATCTTCTATGTGGGGAATTCCAAAGAAGATACAAATGAACTCTTGGAACTATCACGTGAGTATACCAAGGGTTCAGTACACAATATTTGTATATTAAAGTCAACTGCTTTCTGATATACTAGCAAGTAACAATTTGAAGTTAAAAAATATGATACATTTAAAATTGCACCTAAAAGTGAAATATGTATAAATCTAACAGAATAAATATTGGATTTGCATGCAGAAAAAAACAAAGCACTGATGAACAAAATCAAAAAAGGCATAATTAAATGGAGATATATTGTGTGATCATGGCTTAGAAGACTCAATATTGTTAAGATGTCAATTCTTCCCAACCTGATCTATCAATTTAATACAAGCCCACAAAAATCTTGGCAAGGTATTCTGTAGATAGGCTGCACAAAAAGTCTATTCAATGGAGAAACACTGGTCTTATATCACATGAGCAATTGGATATCCATAAACAAACAAACAAGCAAGCCAATCTAGATAAAGACATTATGGACCACACGAAAATTACCTTAAAATGAGTAAGAGACCTAGATGTAAAATGAAAAACAATAAAACTTCTAGAAGGGATCATATGAGAACATCTTTGTGATCTTGGGATTGGATATATGTTTTCAGATACAACATAAAAAATATAATCCATGAAAGAAATAATTAACAATTTAAGCTTTACAATTGGTAATTAAATTTAAAAATTACTTTTTAAATTCAACTTATTAAAACAAAAACTTCTGCTTCATAAAACGAACTGGCAAGAGAGTGGAATGAGCCATAGAGTGGGAAAGCATATTTGCATAACATACATATATTAAAGGACTTGTATTCAAAATATGGAAAGAACACTTATAAGTCAAAAGCAAAAAAATAAAATAAAAAAAGATGGTTTCTCCAAGATGACCAACCAGAGAGGTCTGGCTCTATTTCCCTTCCCATAAAAAGAGACCAAAACAACAGATGAGCAAATCATTTTGACTGCAACCTGAGGAAACACAGTTCAGATTACCAGGAGAGTGAGAAGATTCTTGTAAAGTATGGAAGAAGGGAACAGCACCATAGAGAGCAGAATAGGGCATCCAGCCTCAGCCCTACAACAGGGACCACCCTGGAAGCAGGTGGAGAGAAAGTAAGCTGAAAAGACCCCAGCTGTTCCCACTGCCACCACAAACACCAGAAATCCCCAGTCTTTTTGGGAACCATGTCTGAACTCACTCAGCACTCACTCCCTCCCAGGTGGGCAGACATACCTGCTGACCTGAAAAGCCACTGGAGTGTAACAGTTCCCCATGTTTGCTGCCTGTCTTGGATGGCCTGTGGGGACCAAACCCACAAATGCCTGCAGGGCCCACAGATAACCAGGCAGAATCCCTACCTCCCACTGGGACCCTCGACATGCTTGTAGGATGGCAATATGGCCACTATCCCAGCTACTTGGAGTCTAGACCCCTGTACCAGACTCAACGAGTCTGATACCCTTTGTCTGGAGGCTCTGCCTGCATTATACAGAACTCTCTAAGGCACTGGTGGGACCAAGGCACAGGCTTCCTAGAGCCTAAAACAGACAGAAAGGCCAAGGTCTCATCTAAACTTACTCAGTATCCCTCCCCGCCCAGGAGAGTAAACACACTTGTTGAACAGAAAATCCTCTGGAGTGCAACAGTTAACTGTATTTGTGGCCCACCTTGCAAGGTCCATGGGGCCTTACTCCATGGGTGCCTGCACAATCAACAGATAACTCTTTCTCCCACTAGGACCCTCCACAAACTTGCAGGGGCACCAGCAGGGCCACAATCACAGCTATTTGGAACCTAGAAATGGCTAAATTTGTGGACAGATACAAACTACCAAGACTGAACCAAGAAGAAATAACAAAACCTGAACAGACCAATAACAAGCAATGAGATTGATACAGTAATCAACAGTCTCCCAAAAATGAAAATCCCAGGACCAGATGATTTCACTGCTGACTTCTATCAAACACTTAAACAGAATTAAAACCAATCCTTTTCAAAGTTTTCCAAAGAAATTGAAACAGACCAGTCTCCCAAATTCATTCTATGAGGCCAGCAATAGCCTGATACCAAAATCAGACAAAGATACAACAAAAAAAGATAGCTACAGGCCAATAGACTTGATGAATGTAGATGCAAAAATCCTCAAGAAGATATTAGCAACAGAATACAACAGCACATCAAAAAGATCGTACACCATGATCACGTGGGATTCACCCCATGGATGCAACCCAATAAATGTACACCACATCAACAAAAGCAAGGAGAGAAACCATATGACTACCTCAATAGATTCAGAAAAAGCATCTGACAAAATTCAACATTCCTTCATGATAAACACTTTCAGCAAATTAGGTATAGAAGGAAAGTATCTCAACACAATAAAAGCCATATAAGAAAAACTCACCACCAACATCATAGCTTTTCCTTTAAGAACAGGAAAAAGACAAGGATGCCACTCCTACCACTCCTTTTCAACATAGTATGGAAAGTATTAACCAGAACAATCAGGGAAGAGAAAGAAATAAAGAGCATCCAAATTGACAAAAGTGAAATCAAATAGTCATTGTTTTCAGATGACATGATTGTGTATATGGAAAAACATATAACTTCTACCGAAAAACTCGTAGAGCTCATAAACAAATTCAGTAAATTTGTAAGATACAAAACCAATACACTGAAATCAGTAGTGTCTGTATATACCAACAACAAACAAACAGAAAAAGAAATCAAGAAAGTAAGCCCATTTAAAATACCTACCAAAAGAATAAAATCCACAGGAATAAATTTAAGCAAAGAAGTAAAAGTCTCTTCAACAAAAAGTACAAAACACTGCTGAAAGAAATTAAAGAGGACACCCCAAAATGAAAAGACATTCTTTATTCATGGATTAGAAGAAACAATGTGGTGAAAATAGATCTACAGTTTCAATGCAATTTCCATCAAAATACCCATGACATTCTTCACAGGAATAGAACAAACAATCCTAAAGTTCATATGGAACAACAAGAGACACCAAATAGGCAAAGCAATCATGAGCAAAAGTAAATAAATAAATAAAACCAGAAGCATTATGCTACCTGACTTCAAACTATAATATAAAACTCTAATAACCCAAACAGCATGGTACTGGCATAAAAACAGACATATGGATCAATGGAACAGAACAGAGAACACTGTAATCAGCCCAGGTACTTATAGCCAACTGATCTTCCACAAAGGCACTGAGAACATGCATTGAGGAAAGGATAGCCTCTTAAGTAAATGGTGCTGGGGAAACAGAATATCCATGTGTAGAAGAATGAAATTAACCCATACATCCCACCATGTACTAAAATCAACTCAAAATAGATTAAAGAGTTAAATATAAGACCTGAAACTGTAAAATTCCTAGTAGAAACAAATAGGAAACACTTCACGATGTAGGATTGGGCAAAGACTTTATGAATAAGAACCCAAAAGCACAAACAATAATAGGAAAAATAATCACATGGGATTATATCAAATTAAAATGCTTCTGCATGGCAAAGCAAACAATCAACAAAGTGAAAAAACAACCTATAGAATGGGAGAAAATATTTGTAAACTACACATCCAACAAGGGATTAATGCAAGGAATTCAAATAACAGTAAAACAACAAATAACCTGATTTAAAAATGGCCAAAGAGCTGAAAAAATTTTTTCCAAAAGGAAGATATACAAATAACAAGCAGGTATATGAAAAAATTGTCAACATCAATAATCATTAGGGAAATGCAAGTCAAAACCACATTAAGATGTCATCTCACCCCAGATAGCCTGGCTATTATCAAAAAGATTGAGAGTAACTAATGCTAGTGAGGATGTGGAGAAAAGGGAACTCTTCTTCGCTGTTGGTGAGACCGTAAATTAGTAAAGCCATTACAAAGAACAGTATGGAGTTTTTTCAGACAACTACAGATAGAACTACCATATTAGCCCGTAATCCCACTTCTAGGTATATACCCAAAGGAATGGAAATCATCAGGTCAAAGGTATACCTGCACTCCCATGTTCATCACAACTCTGTTTACAATAGCTTAGAGTTTGATCCAACCTAAATATTCATCAACAGATATCTGGATAAGGCAAATATGGTATATATACACAAAGGAATACTACTCAGCCATTAAAAAGAATGAAATTCTTCCATTTACAGCAACATGGATGAGCTTGGAAGAAATTATGTTAAGTGAAATAAGCCAGGCACAGAAAGAGAAAAACTGCATGTCCTCACTCATAAGTGAAGGAAGGAAGGAAGGAAGGAAGGAAGGAAAGAAAGAAAGAAAGAAACCATGATAAAATGTCAAACTTTCAGAAGGAGAGAACAGACCTACATTTACCAGACTTGGGAAAGGGAGAGGGAGTTTAGGGAGGAACTGGGTAAGGGACACAAAGAATAATTATGATTTACAATGACAAACATGCTAATAATACTGATTTGATCACATCATATACCATACATAAATACTGATAGTCAATTCTGTGCCACATAAATATGTATAATCAATTGCGTTTCAATTCAAAAAAATAAAGTTAAATAAATATACCCAATTAAATATATGAGCAATATGTCTGAACAGAAACCTGTCCATAGAAGATAGACAGATTGCAAATAAACATATGAAAACATGGTCTACATTGCATGCTACTAGGAAATCACAAATTAAAACAATGAGATACCACTACATAGTCATAAGAATGGCTAGAATTCAAAAACTGACAATTCCAACTTCTGGTGAGGATGCAGAACAACAGGAACTCTCCTTCATTGATGGTGAAAATGCACAATGGTTCAGCCACTTTGTAGGACAGTTTGCTATAGAGGTAGACATAATCTGACCAGATAGTCCGGCAACTGATTTGAAATAGGGGAAACTGGGTGTGGAATATGTAAGAATTCCTTATAATATCTGTAATTTTTTTCTGTAAATCTAAAACTATTCTCAAATTGTTATTTAAGAGTTTAAAATTACACTATTTACAATAAAAATCAAATTTGTAAAGTACCTAAATATACCTAAGGAAAAGATACAATATTTATTCCATAAATTATACAATTTTTTAAAATCATCAATAAAGACCTAAATAAGTAAATATGTAAGTGATGTTAATAAATTTTAAAAATAGCGAATATTTTAGAGGCGATGTTAAATCTTTCAAGCCATAATGTGTAAATTCAATTTAAATCCAACTAAAGTTTCTAGATCGTGTGTGTGTGTATGTGTGTTTGTGTAAAATTTTATGGTTTTTATCCTAAAATACATGTGGATATTTTAAGAAAGGCTAAACATAATTTTGACAAAAAAGAAAAAAATAAGAAATAGTAATTGTATTTCAGAAACTTGACAGATTCCACAGGTATAATAATTTAAGAAATGTGTTAGTCATCGAATAACAGACCCACTCATAGAGACATAATGATTTCAGAAAAAGTGAACCATTGAATTAATGGTGTTGGGATAATTGGTTATTTGTATGAATAAAAAATATAACTGGATTTTTCTTATTTATATAGACAGCCATTTCAGGTAGATAGAATACTTATATGGGAAAGGCAAATATTTAAAACTTTTACAATGTGTGTGTGTGTGTGTGTGTGTGTGTGTGTGTGTGTGTGTGTGTGTGTCTTTATAGGTTGATGTTCCAAAACTCCCTAAATGCACCAATTATAAAAGAAACAACTGATAAATTTGGTATGTTGAAACACTAAGCAAAACAAAACTTATCTTCATAAAAATACACTAAAATAAAAACAAAAGGAAAAACAACAAAATCAGAAAGAATACATATATAACTGATAAAAGATTATGATTCAGACTACAAAAATAAATCCTACAACTCACCAATGAAAAAGAACAACAGTCTTAGAGAATAAAAGGAAAATGTTGTAAAGCTACACTACTACACCAGTTGTTGGGTTGAGGCAATAGCTACACTAATTGTATGGCTATGCCAATTGTATTGTTAAAGCAATTCATAACTAAAGCCAAAACATTGCATTATTTTAGTTATACTAAGTTTCCATTTGTATTGTCAGGGCTAGGGCTCGGACCTTTAAAATCATTGTACAGACTTGGTCACTAGACCCCTCACATGACAGGCTGGGTCACCAGACCCCTCACATGTCAGGCTGTATCATAGACTCCTCAAATGCAGGTTCACAAGCTAGGTAATTGGGAAAGGTCCTGGAGCCATTGGCAGATGATATGAGCTCAGTCCTCAGCAATAGCAGCAGCAGCTTACAGCAGCAGAAGCAGCAGTGGTGGTGGCCTCTTGGAGGCACTGGCAGCAACAGCTTACAGCAACAGCTTCCAGTAGCAGTAGTGGACTCCCTGTGCCCTCCCCGCCACCAGGGGCATTCCACTGGTGGGTGGCACCATGGATCAGAACCACTCATCCTTTATAAAGTCCATAACCCAGGACACCTGAGTGCACATACGCAATTACATTAGTCAATAGTCAAGGAACACCTGGGAGCACATGCATATTTACATCAAATGCTCAGCAAGATTCTGAACATCTGAGGGGCCCTGACCATTTTCCTATATTTTCCCAACAAATGTAAATAAGAAATGATGAATACAAAATCCCACACACCCTATGTCCAATGTCTTATAAACATGATCATACAATAATCATACTGATTTAAGTTAAAAGAATAATATTATTTTGTCAAAACTTAAAACAAAACTGAAAATACTAAGTGCTGATGATACTACAGAAAAAGGAAACTCTTATACACTTTAGGCTATACCATAATGTAACAAATTTGGACAGCTAAGTGTATATCAAATACTTGCAGAGTTGAAAATCTATGTGACCTACAGTACAGCAATTCCATATCTGAGAATCTGAAGTGAAGATTCTCAATCCTGGAATCATATCAGAATCACTTGGTGAACTTGTAGAAATACCAGTCTTCGTTGGTATCCAAATTAATCCATAATCTCTGGGGATAGGGTCCAGTCATCAAAATTACTTAATATTGCTTCGTAAAAAGAGACAATTTGCAAAAACTATTTCAGCATTTTGGTAATGCAGAAAAAAATTGGAAACCAGATAAACTTCTACGCATATAAGTAATAATAAATATATTTTTGGTGTATTAACTCACTGGAATATGATAAATCTATTAAAGTCAATGGGTGAAAGTTATATGCAGCAACATGGATAAATTTCAGAAATATATTGAATGAGTAAAGCAAGTCAAAAGATATGTCTCATTTATTGAACACAAATGAATAAACTATTGTTTGTTGACACTTGCATGTGTAGTTAAATAATAAAACTAGTCAGAAAATAAAAAATGGTCAAGATAATGCTTATGTCTGAAGAACCATCATCATGCAAGTATAAGAATGATAGTAGATGAGGTACACATGTGATTCAGTCTTATCTATAATATTTTATTAGTTTCTAAAGAGTTTAGAACATACTTAGGAAAATATTAAGGTTCAATAAATCCAGGTGGTACATAAAAGAGTATTCTTTACACTTAACACATAGTCATTTTCACACATTAAAAAAAACAAACCAAACAAAAAAGTCTCAGGTTCTTGGCAAAAATCCTGAAGAGCTCTGGACTATGAGACAGACATGTGTGGGGGGAAGTAGTGAGAGAAAGAGAAGGACCTATAGAAAGTTAAGGCCACCAGTAGGCAAGCATGACATTACAGTAAAGTGAAGGAATATTCAGAACCTTTCTCAGAAAAAAGACATGTTTATCATTTTGTGATAACACAAACAGCAATCTGCTTTCACACCAGGATGGATGACAATGCACTTACACTACAAAATGAAAGGATTGTATTATGAAAACAATCCTATTCATGAATTCCTAGTAACAACTTCAAAGAACACAGCACAGAGTGAGTCACTGAATGTTTCAAACATGAAATCAATGACTAGTGGTTCTAACTAGAAAATTAAGACCGAGCTAAAAGTAATCTGAATTCCTTAAATTGCAAGCATATTTTCTTCCTCAGAATTAACATCATGGTAAACATTAACATCATGGTAAACACTAATGGATCGCAAAAATGGGATAATTTTAAACAAAAACATCATGTATTGCACATCATTGAACTTTGTGAGAATGGTTTATTTACTGATTTTGTTTATACTATGACAGTTTAATGACAATATTGAATATGTTGATGAATTAAGAAAATTGTTGTAATGACACATATGAATACAAAAGAGAAAAGCAAAAATCTGAGGAGCCAGGAAATAAATTCTCTAATAGACTAACAGGAAAGAAAAACAGAAAAAAAAGAAGGATTTTAGGCAAGAGCATTATGAAACATTAAATAAAATAACACAAAGAAATTATGACTCAAGAGAACACAAACCTAAGACAAAAGCCTCAGTAACTTGCTTACCTGGAAAAAGCACAAGCACAGGTTGCAACTTGAGGTACTGTACATTAACATACAATTTTAATATGCAGCCCAACGGAAACTAATTTGCATGTTATAATTACCTTTCCAACTGTCTTTCATGAGATAAATACACAGCCATTAGCAAAACTTTAAAGTATCACATTTTTTACTAAATAAATGTGCTTTATGATATTGCTTAATCTTTCTAAGAAATGGCAAACCCCCTCATGCTTCATTAAGCACAAAGAATTGAGTATATTTAGAATTTTGATTTTTGTATGAAAGAATATTTCATAGCAGTAACTAAATTAATGACATTGTTTGTCAAATAGTTGCTGCACAATAACTCACATCTTATTAAAATTATTTATTTAGTTAAATTAGGTCTTGGCTTATGTGAACCTAGCTTTGTGGCAATCAAGATGAAAAAGGGATAAGAACACAGGAAGTGCAGAGGAAGATTACTGTTCATACTGACTTCATCTTCCAATATGTAAGCTCACATCATTTCTGGGAAATGTGGGGAATCGATCCACCCCTTACATACAAATAGAAACGCAAGAAAAAATGTCCACGCTGTAGGAGAAAAAGAAAAACTTTCAGAAGTATGTGCAAATACTGGAGAAAAAGAAAACAAAAAACAAATATATATTTGAATAAAAAGTTATTTTCCACAGGCACAAATCAAGGATAATAGGGCTTTCAGAAGTGGATATAAAAGGCAAGAAACTGATATCAAATTTAAAAGAATTGCTACTCTGACAAATTTTTGCCTGCATGATATGTAATCTGCTGCATAATCTAACCACACTACATTTCCACTCTTAGGTCCAACCGACCTATGTGCTAGCTCAACTGGCAGGGTCTCTGTTGTCAATTAAAACAAACCGACGTGGATTCCCACCTCTAACTTTGCTACCTTTACAAACCCTAACTCTCATCCTAACCCTAACCCTAACTCCTTTATGCTCATGTGGAATGTTCTCCCAATTTTCTCCACAGGTTGAAATCCTGCTATGCTCTAAGGCCAAACTCAAATTCCAATTACTCCAAATGTCTTTTTGGACTACTAGTCCTTCTTAGAAGAAATCTTATTCCTCTGTTGTTTGTAAGAATTTGGTCTTACTTTGATATTCCTGTCAGTGCCCAGGCCTTTGTCCAGTACATAAAAGAGTTTAGTAAAGAATTTTCTCATAGAATGGAATGTTAAAGTTAAATAAAATATATTTTTACCTAAGGGTCAAAATACAAAAAACAGTCTGAGGAAACTTCAAAAAGTTCATGGAAAAATGGAATTGAAAGTTAATACCAGAATATACAAGGAACTCAAACAACTTTACAAGAAAAAAACAAGCAACCCAATTAAAAAATAGGCAAAAGAGCTAAGTAGGCATTTCTCTAAGGAAGGTATATGAATGGCCAACAGACATATGAAAAAATGCTCAACATCACTCAGCATCCGGGAAATGCAAATCAAAACCACACTGAGATACCATCTAACCGCAGTTAGGATGGCTAATATCCAAAAGACTCTGAACGATAAATGCTGGCGAGGTTGTGGAGGAAAAGGAACTCTCATACATTGTTGGTGGGACTGCAAAATGGTGCAGCCTCTATGGAAAATGGTATGGAGGTTCCTCAAACAATTGCAGATAGATTTACCATACAACCCAGCTATCCTACTGCTGGGAATATACCCAGAGGAATGGAAATCATCAAGTCGAAGGTATACCTGTTCCCCAATGTTCATCGCAGCACTCTTTACAATAGCCAAGAGTTGGAACCAGCCCAAATGTCAATCATTGGATGAGTGGATATGGAAACTGTATTGTATCTGCACAATGGAATACTACTCTGCTATAAAAAAGAATGAAATACTGCCATTTGCAATGACATGGATGGACCTAGAGAGACTTATATTAAGTGAAACAAGTCAGGCACAGAAAGAGAAATATCACATGTTCTCACTTATTGGTGGGAGCTAAAAATAAATAAATAAATTCACACACACACACACACACACACACACACACACACACACACACACACACACATACATACACACTCAAAACCGGGGGGTGGGGGGGCGCAGGATGAAGACACAACAATTGCAATTCCTTGAAGTTGATACAACAAGAAAACAGAAAGGATATTGTTGGGAGGGAGAGGGGAGAGGCAGGAGGGAGGGATGTTTCAGTAACTGGCCACAACAATCAACCACATTGTATATTGATAAAATAAAATAAAAAAATAAAGAAAAAAAAGAAAGTTAATACAAATCTATATGAAATCACTTTTAGTATGATTTTATCTGTATGTAAAATCACTTTCAATATGTACCCCATGTGAATAATTGTTATCGTATTGTGTAAATATGTTACATAAAAGTTTATGTCTTTCCCAATGAAATAAATTACTGAGACGTATTTGTTCTCCCACCTTACTTTTATCTTCATAAATGAGTATGAAGAACAGAGAAACTGAAGGCACCTTACAATAAATACGTCTTTCGTGCTTTATATTTAATAATTTATTTTGTTAAGGAAAAAAAAAACCTGTGTTTTTAGGTCAATCGTTTGAATGTAGTCATGAATAATGAGGTCCTTTTTCTAAATTATTGATGTTTATTTTTGCTACCATTTTTCTCTTTGTTTTAGGTAAAAAGGCTATTGGAATAGCACTTCTGAATCTTTGGTGAGCCTGAAATTATTGACTATAGTTTTAAGGGGCACTATTTTCTGTTTGTATCGATACATATTCAAAAAATATCTATTAGAGAGAAAAATCAGAAAATGCAAGAAATTTAGGGGTAAGTTCAGCACCGCTTCTCTTTCAGATAAAGAAGGGTCAAAGAAAGATTGAAACTTCACAAAGTCACACCCAGGTGAGCTGTGGGTTAACTCGTGGTCCCTGATTCTTTCTGTTAGAGCAGGCTGTAGATCATTCATGTAAATAAAATGATTTCTTTATTTGTTGTGATCCATTTTTATGCTTTTTCATTCAGTCTGGAGGGTAAACTCATTCACACTCACAGCTGTCTCTCTTATGGATATCGCTTTTATACTACAGACCAGTATTGGAATTAATAGACGTGATTCTGGAAAAAGACCTCATAGTTTTGAATCCTGGGTGTGCACACTCCAGCTTTGTGATCTTGTCCAAGAAAATACTTCATAGGATTGTTTTCAGTATTACATTAAATGAAACAATGTATTTAAAGTTAGACAGGTAAATACAGTAAGCACTCAATAAAGATTCTTAAAAGTCTGGATGTTCTTCCTAGGCTTTTTCTGTATTTACTTTTACAGCAATTCAATTGTTCTACTACCTTAGAAATTTCTTGAATATGTCCCCCTTTTTCTATTACCACAGTCAATTCCATGGTTTAAGGTCTCTTTATAGTAACACCTAAATTACTGCAACACTCCTCTGACTGGTTGAATGTACCACACATGCAATCCCTCCTGCTGCCAGAATGCTGGTTCTACAATGCATTATCTGACATACAGTGAAAATAAAACAGAAATCACAGTCTGGTACACTACTCTGTTTCAAACACTTAGAAGTAATACATAAAATACACAAAGAGAATACCACAGGCACACAGCTCATTAAACACACACACACGCACACGCACACACACACACACACACACACACACATACAAGTAAATAATTTAAGGGATTGTAAACTGGAGAAGAAATGCCTCCCTGATAGGGGCTGACATGGACCTCCTGGTTTTCGGATTAGAAAGCTAGAAGTGAGTTTGAGGCCATTGGGAGAGGTCATGGCCTTGAGAAGTGCTTCAAGGCCTTCATAAAAAGTTTTAGTAAAGACATCATTCTATTCCTAAAACTGGGGAATAAATAAAGGTGTTGAATGTGTGTGTGTGTGTGTGTGTGTGTGTGTGTGTACTAACCTACTGTTGAGATATCTTCAATGTAAGCACAGGACAGGAGGCTCAAAACATTATTATAAAATCTGGCTCTATTTTGAAATTTGGAGAAATGGGATTAGGACAAACAAGATATTTTGAAAAATCCTCTCACTGAATAAACACTCAGAAGTGCTGAACACTACATAACAAACATCCTTTAAAATGCACAGCAGCTCTCTTTCACACATAAACACACACACATGTATGCACAAGATACACACAGAGAAATCTCCAAAAGTCAAATAGAAACATGGATGTGGAAGTCGGGGGAGTAGTAAACTCAGTCTGGAGCTGCTGGGTTAAAGATTACACAGAAGAGACAGACATAATCTTTGCTTCAAAGAGTTCACTGAAAAGGGTGGCAATGTAAAGAGGAAATCGGCTCATTATTTTGCACTGTGGTTATAGTTACAAATGAAATACACAGTAATTGAAGCAGAGTGCTGCTAGTCTAATAACTGATCTTTCTATTAGTAACCACCATTACAATAACAACACCAATAATCATGGCTAAGTTTATTGAGCACTTACTATAAAGGAGATACTGTTCTACGTGTTTTACAGTTAATCCTAACAATGCACTGTAAAGTGGTTGCTATTATCCTCACTTCACAAATGAGGATAGTAGCATGTGTCAAGACTGCTTGATTCTAATAGTTGGGGGAGAGGGTGGGAGTGTGGAACATCTGTCTGTCTATCCAGCTCTATCTATGTATCTATCAACTCTCATGGGTGAGTTGGAAACACGTAGTGAATTACACCTTTTGCTTAATGCAATATTTCAGAGTCTGTTTTATTCAAGAGAATGTAATTTAACTGCCTACTCTTTGTCTGTTCCTCTAATGCCATATTCATAAGATCCTGAACTAAACAGTATCCCTGAGTCTTAGGGCACGCAGCCAGCATATTGTCCCATCCCATTTCTAAAGGATGAACTTGGTATGTTCCCTTGGTAGATAAGCAACTGCTGAAAATCAAATGCTACATGTCAGACAAATTGCCTCTGTGTAGTGCTCTGCTGGATGAGTTAATTGCCTTTCGTGTGGTTCTGGGTGAACTGTCAGTCCACAGTGGAGTATTATTGGGAAGAGAGAGAATAGTGGTTTCATAAACCTTTCAGAAAAAGTTTCTGCTTGTTGCTTAAGTGGAATGCCTAAAAGTGAATCTTGTATGCTCTGAATAGAGACAATATTAGAGCATTTCTTTAGATAGAGATAAATATTAATACCATCATTGCAATTATTATTTTTCTATATTTCTTATAAAAAGGTGTTTTTCTCTAGAGTACGATTGTTCTCTGTCTTAAGAAATAAAAATTCTTCTAATACTCTGTTAATAATGACAGTTTTATAAAATATTTTAATCCATTTCTTTTATTAATATAATGAAGGATAATTCAGAATTACCAGGCTGTCTTATTCTAACACCGTAGTACACAATTCAACACTTTTGTGTACCTGGGTAGGAGACAGAAGGCTTCTTTAGGCTTTGGCTGATTCTCCTATCACAATCACAGACAGTGAAGTAGAGTGGAAGGTGGATGACATTTGGAGTTGGACAACACTGGATGGATTCTGGATCCACTACTCATAGTCTCTGTGGTGTTAAACACATTTGTAAACCTCTGCTACTTAGTTGAAGGCTGCTGTGAGGATAAAGTAAGGCCATGCTTGTGAAAACAATAAGCACCTCCTTAGCTCCTTGATATGTGACAAAATTTTTTTCCTTCAATTTAGTCAGGATATGCTCTTGGCAAAAGTGATTGTTTTTAAAGTCTAATTTTTATTATGAAATAGAGTGTGATGAATAAAATATGAATAGTTCATATTGTTTTACACTAAGCAATATTTGACTCATGATAAAATTTTACATTCCCTATTCTGGAAAGCAATGCAAATATTCCAAAACATAGTCATTCAATGATTTAACAAATGAATAAGTAAAGATTTAAGTGATCTGGAAATGTAATCAATGAAAGTATAGAGTTGCCAAAAATATAACATACTTTGTTTCTCATTTCATTGATCTTTGATATTGTGAATATTGAATCTTAATAAATATAGAGAGAATTTAATATTCTCATAAATACTTGTGTGTATTTAGGTATGAGGTGTGTATGTATAAACCATGGCTCATAAACCACGAGTGGATAATGAATGTTAGAGAGAATTTGGCTTATTTATATCCCATGATTAGGAAACTGAGGCTCAGAGTTAACATTCCCATGTAATTTAATTGATAGAAGAGATCATGTGGTTCCAGATATGTATCAGGGGATTTCAAAGATTTTCTTTTGGCAGAAGAATACTTACTTCCATTGAAATCCTAAGGAATACTACGCAAGCACACACGTGTATGCACACATGCACACGCACATTTCTATTAACATACAGAACTTCTCTGATTGAGTACAGGGAGCGCTCTCCCCATTTAAATTCCTTTTGTAGTCTTTTACTCTCCTCCCTTTCCTCTGCTCAGTGGTTCCTAGAAGATTCTAAATAGCCCTTGATGATCTATAGGAAAAGTTTGGAAATCATTTATTGACTATATCTCTTCCAGCCATACAATAGATCAGTTATTCAGTTCTATAAAATGATATGTCATGGGAGGGGGGGAAGAGGAAGAATTGGTAAAGAGACACGAAAATCAACTACACTGTATATTGATAAATTAAAAAATAACAATAGGGGTCTTTACTTAATTAAAGAATATTTTATGATGTTTCTTTTAAAAGTAACTATCAGGTTTGTCAAATAGAAATATAAATTGATTAGCAAAATAATTGCATAGGGTTCTAATTGGAAATTACATCAATTTCACTTTGTCAGATGGAAATAAATCCTCTTGAAAAAGAGGAAAATAAACTAAAAAGAAACAAAAAAATGAAAACAATATGTCATAAAAAAATTTAGGATGACTTTATACTTCAAGATAATATAAACAATTTTAAAATCCTACATAATCCCGATGACATTAAGAAAGAAAATAATGTGAATTTCTGTCATGGTTACTTTCAATGGAAGCTATAATAAAACTTGAGGGACCAGAGTTTCATTATAATCAACTGCACGATGTAGAATATATCAAAATATCCAAAGCAGATAATCCTATTCCATTTTAACCATAAAAGATTACTTCTTGGCTTATTAAATCAATTGAATTTTAACTCAGAAAAAAAAAATCTCAATTTTAAGGTATCTTGAAGAAAACGATTACATATTAACATTTAACAGAATTTTATATACTTTATAACATATCCAGTGTTTATTCTAAAATAGAATAAATCATTGTATGGTCATATTTTTACAGTATGAAGGAATTAAATTTGTTGAAGCATCACAATTGTGAGAATTAATGACACTTTCATGATTCACATGAACATGAGTTCATTTTCCAGTCTTACCCTGGCTTCATTCTCTACATGTGAAAAATTAGTGCATCATAACTCACTTTATCACTGGAAAGGAGAATGGAGCACAATGAGATAATTTCTGACCTTTTTTTTCCTTTTCATTAAGCATAAAGTTAATAATGTGTTTTTACTGAGTAATCTTCAAACAACCGATCAATTAAAAGCATGAGTTTGACAGCTGTCCTACTAAATCTACTTTTACTATTTATAACACATGCAGTTTGTATTAATCTAGAAAAGTTAATATTAGATTTTTGAATTAATATATTTAAGCCTGAGCTGATAGATGGGTTAGATCTTGTATTCCAAGTCTAATTAATTGATAGCAAGTGGAGCTCTGTGTTGAGAAGGCTAAGGAATTAATATGTCTGACTAAGAATATAATGAAGAAATATTGGAAGATACATTGTGTACCTTGCTTATAAGTATTACTGATGATGAAAGGCATTTCTCTCAGTGTTTGGGGATCAATATGGGAACAATGTTGCTTCTTTATTATAATTATTAGAGCTTCCTGGGTATATTCTTCAAGAGGGCAAATGATTTTTTGCTTAACAAGTAGTTAAAACAACTACATTTAAGTTATGGATGATAGTAAGCTTTTAAAATTCTGTGAACTTTTCCGATAAAGTTTTTAATTTGAGATTTGTAGCTTCTTTCTTGGTAGGAGTAATTATTTATTATTTGTTGTAGAGTCCCCTGTGTACATGATAAGCAGGATATTTTTGTAGGGGTGGGTGTATTTGTGTATGTGTTTGTATGTATGTACTTGTACAGACCCAAAACATACACATAAAAGCACACACACACGTGCTATGTTTGGACGTGACACAAATATGTTTGCCTTGGTGTATCAGTAAGTATGCCATTGTAGAAGAAGTCAGGTTATGCAAGTTGTGAAGGCCCATTAAATACGTACTTTTCCTTTATTAACCCTTTAAGGAATTGTTTTTTCTTATTTTACACTTGTAACATAGTTGGTTACATTTATAGGGTACAAGCTGACTACCAGTATTCGTGTAGAAAATATGATGATTAGATCAGTATTATTAACATGTTCATCATTATAAATCATAATCATTCTTTGTGTCCATTATCCAATTTCTCCCTGTCCCCCATCCACTTCCCCCTTTCCCACCTCTAATGACCATAGATCTGTTTTCTCCTTCTGAAAGTTCAAAATATTGTTTGTGTTGCTCATTTCTTTCTTTTCTTTTCTTTTTTTTTTTTTAACTCATACTTATGAGGGAGGACATGTGGTGTTTCTCTTGCTTATTTCACTTCATATAATTTTCTTCAAGCTCATACATGCTGCTGCAAGTGGCAGAATTTGATTCTTTTTTTATGTCTGAGTGGTATTCCATGGTGTATATACACCACATTTTTCCTAACCAGTAGTCCATCAATGGACATTTCAGTTGATTCCAACTCTTGGCTATTGTAAATAGAGCTGTAATGAACATGGGAGTGCAGGTGTCCCTTCGACATGATGATTTCTATTACTTTGGGTATATACCAAGCAATGGGATTGCTGGATCATATGGAAGTTCTTTCTGCAGTTGCCTGAGAAACCTCCATACTGTTTTCCATAATGACTGCACTGAATTATGGTCCCACCAACAGTATAGAAGGGTTCTCCTTTCTCTGCATCCTCACCAGCATTTGTTATTCTCTGTATTTTTTGATAATAGCCAGTCTAATGGGGGTGAGATGATTTCGAAATGTGTTTTTTGATTTTCATTTCCCTGATGATTAATGATGTTGAGCATTTTTTCATTGTCTGTTGACCATTTGTATGTCTTCTTTTGAGAAATGTCTATTCAGCTCCTTTGCCCATTTTTTTAACTGGATTATTAATTTTTTTATTTATTTTATTTTATTTTTTTACTGTTAAGATGTTTGAGTTCCTTGTATATTCTGGATATTAATCCCTTGTTGGAGGTAGAGTTTGCAAATATTTTCTCCCATTTTGTAGGTTGTCTTTTCACTCTGTTGATTGTTTCCTCTGCTGTGCAGAAGCTTTTTAGTTTGATATAATCCCATTTGTTTTTCCTTTTTTTGCTTGTGCTTTGGAGTCTTATTCATAAAGTTTTTGCCCAGTCCTACTTCTTGACATGTTTCCCCTATGTTCTCTTATAGGAGCTTTATCGTTTCAGGTCTTATATTTAAGCACTTACTGAAACAAACTTCCCTCTTAGTACTGCTTTTGCAGTATCTCATTTGTTTTGGTAAGTTGTGCTTGGATTTTCATTAGTTTCAAGGAATTTTTTGATTTACTTTATTTCTTCTTTGACCCATTGGTTGTTCAAGAGAATGTTGTTTAATTTCTATGAATTTGTATATTTTCCAAAGTTTTGTTTGTTGTTAATTTCTAATTTTATTCCATTGTGGTCTAAAAATGTACTTGATGTGATTTCAATCTTTTTATATTTGTTGAGACTTAATTTGTGGCCTAACATGTGGGGTCTATATTGGAGAATGATCCACGTGCTGATGAGAAGAATGTAATATTCTGTCATTTTAGATTAAATATTCTGTATATTCTGGGGTCTCTGTGTTTCTGTCTGTCTTAGGCTCCAGACAGCCTGGGCTGTGGTCCCACCAGCACCTGTGTGAGTTCAGTAGAACAAGGACAGGGCCTGTGGACATGGAGAGTCGTACTCGCTAGGTCCCAGATGGTGCTGCATCTCAGCCACTCAGGGCAGGAGGGGTTTTAATCTCCTTCAGCTTTTACTATGAGAATGCAGCTATGTTAATGCCTGGCTACTTTCCAAATGGGCCTGGCTCCTGACAGGACCTAGGGAGTCCCTTGAGGTGGGGTTCGCTGGTGGTGGAAACAGTTGAGTTCATTTCCAGCCGACCTTCTCTCCACCTGGTTCCATGTGGTCCCTGCAGTGGGGAAGAGGCTGGATGCCTCACTTGGCTCTCTATGATGAAGTTCCCTTCTTCTGTGCTTCACAAAGATCTCTTCAGTCTCCTGGTGCTCTGCAGCATATTTCCTGTCTTTCTAGTCAAAATATATTTGTTTGTCTGTTGTTTTGGTCTCTTTTTGTGGGGAGGGGACTCATGCCAGACCTCTCTAGTTGGCCATCTTAAGAAGAGCTAAGGAAAATATATTATTTTTTTTTTCTCTTTGAAGTCAATCATTCTAAATAGATGTTCTATAATATCCCTACTGTTCTTATAGTTGATAGTGTTTTAATCACATCATGAATTTTAGAATTTCATTTTTTTTATTTCCCCCATTTCAGCAACATTAAGTTTGTAGAAAATGTCCTTAAAGTTCCTGTAAAATTCATTTCTGCAGAACCAATTATAAGGATTCTGTAAGAGTGTCTACTTCTTATGACCAAATGTATCTATACAGAAGTTTTCTTTAATTTTCAGAGCTGTTCATATTCAAATTCCAGAACCACTGGTCTCAAACAACATGATTTCAGGTAAATGACTTAAACTTGATTTACCTAATCAGTATAACATAAATGGTAGCAAATCTTCCCCACTCAGAAGCTATTATGAGGGTTAAATCAGATGGTCAATGTAAGGTAGTAATGAGAGAATCTAGTATATAGTGAACAGAGACATGTTTGCAATTATTATAAGGGAAAAACTTTCTTCCTAACTCAGAGGGAATGTAGTAAAAATTTAATGCAAAACTATTGAGTTGTAATTTTCTATATATTTTAAACTGTAGAGAGTGTTGAGAACAGTTGAGCCAGTGGTTTGTTTTAGTTCAAAACCCCAGTTTCACCATCCCATGTATTTATCTCTTGTTTTGTGGGATGAATATCCTCTAGCATGTTTCAAACTTATGATATTTCCTCCATATAATTAGAAGCCTCCTCTTCTATGTCTCATAAGGAGATAGTAGTAACATATATTATTATTTGAAAAATTATATTTGGCAGATATACTATCAATAGTGTATAAGTTACTTCAGTTTCTGCAATACTCTAAAGTCATTTGATTTCAGTGATAAAAAGTTTTACATTTTAATATAAATGGTTTTGTTTGCTTTTAATGAACTATTTCTCAAACAATCCTTAATTTCATATTCAGAATTGGGGTTCCCTGAGTTTTCACCTACCTGAAACCTTTGTTTAGTGATTCTTCACTGTTATCTACTCATAAACACACCATAAAATTATCTTTTGACTTATCTGTCCTTCTAAAGGAAGACAATAAACATTAATAGTGGCTCACTATGGTTATAAAGAGGTCCTAAATCCTTTAAACAAATGGTTACAATCTCATTGTCTCATCTGCTTATTGGTGCTATAGCCTCCTGTCATCTAGTGCTGTTGAACTTGTAGTGTCTCAGAGTCACAGATAAGCTGTAAAGAGTGGAGATAACTTTTATTTGTTACGGGCAATAAAATCAGAGTCTCCACTGACTGTCTGACAAGGGGGCATCTGATGAATCAAATCCAGTCAAGCAGAACACAGATCGAAATAGTGTCTGAAGGGCAAAGTACTGGCAGCATATGCAGTATAAAACCTACACAATAACATTACATGGCAATGGGAAATAATTAGAGAACAAGCAACAAAGGCTAATACAAGTCTCGTCATGGTAAGTTGGACTAGTTAACATAAATCTTCCCTTCAGACCCTCTGATAGTGTCTGTTCAACATATTTTTAATGAAAACAAAAACTGACTAGCTTTATATTTCTCAGGCCTTCTCTATCATATGTATACGTAATATATATGTTTACATATTCAATCTCTATCCGTCTAACATGTGAGTAAACTCTGAATTTTCTTGCATAAAACATTAAATTCTGTACTAGTCTATTTTCTGTCAATTAGAACAGAATACCTGAAATTAATAACTTACAAAGAAACAAAATTTCTTACAGAGGCTGAGAAATACAAGATCCAGGGGTCACATCTGGTGATGGCCTTTTGTTGGGGACTCTCTGAGGAGTCTCGAGACAGTGCAGGGTATCACATGGAGAGAGAGCAAGAGCGTGTTAACATGTTCAGTTTGATTTCCTTGTAAAGCCACTAGTGCCACTTTTGTGATAACTCATTTATCTATTAATCCATTAATCCATGAATGGATTAACCCACTTCTGAAGGCAGACCCCTCACAATCCAATCATTTCCTAAAGGCCCCATGTTTCAAACACCATACTCAGATTTCACACTTTTTTAACAGTGTTACAATAGGGGTCAAACTTCATTATGAATTTGGGGGAGACATTCAAACCACAGCAGTTGGTTTGTGGAGATACAGAAACACATATATATATATATATATATATATATATATATATATACACACACACATACACAACTATTTATATATCTATATTTTTTACTTTGTATGATTTAATCTATTAAATTTTAAAATTTACTTTTCTTTGTTGATGATGGGATCTATTTTGCCTTTGCAAACATTTGTCTGAGGGCAGGAAGTAATCTGTAGTGTCAAAACAATAAAATCCTCATAAAAGAACATCCCGACATGTCTCCTGATAACTAATTATAGCAATTAGCAATTTTCACCATCAGGCATTTTTCCTACGTCTGTCCAAAATGTTCTTAAATTTGTCCAGTTATAATTTGTAGTTGTTTAAAGCCTGCATTTTTTTCCAGGAGATATAACTGAAAACATGCCAATGAGAATTAACTACTGTTGGTTGAAAGCAAAACAAAGGTATTTATAAATATATAAAATGTATGTGATATCTATGGCCATAATTTTATTTCAAAAAACTTGATTCTCATTTAAGAATAAAATATAATTATATTTATGACAACATGATATTAATCTCTATATATTATTTTTAAACTTCTAAAAAATATTGAATTTTTCTACTGCACATTGTCTGAAGAGACAAAGTGAAATGGACCTTTGACTTCTTCCTAATTCTTTTTTTTACCAAAATTCAAGAGTGAAAGGTATTTTTATATGTTTGAATTATTCAAGTAATCACTGAAGCTCTGAATTTTATGTGGTGAGACTTGTACAAAGCCACAAAGGCCCTTTTTTATGCAGTTTTCCCTCAGTTTCTTCTTCATAACAACTCTGGCTTTCTTGTCATCATTATCTTACAGTTACACTTTGTGGGGGGGTGGCCAACACCCCCAAAGAACTTCTAGAGGAGCTACTGACAGCTACCTAGAGTTGCAGCCTATTGATGCCTGCTTTTCAGTGCCTCTGTAGACAGTTTGGCTTATGACTTTAATTCGAATTTTCCTTTCCCGGCTCCTTGAGAAAACTTCCACCTGTTACCCCTATGAAGTATGCCCTTCCAAATTATTCACATCTGCTTTCCCTCATGCAGGTGCAAATTAGATCCAAAAGATCACTGAAATCTAATTTCAAGCTTAAGTCCTAAATTCTTGGCTGGAAGCTGGCTCACGTCTTTTATTCTTTTTTTATCTACAGCTATGCTACTCAAAATGTCAACAGAGCAAGCTCTTTTTTCCTTTTCTTCTTCTTCTCTTTTTTTAAATATGACTTTTAAAATGTGCAACTCTTTTTAGTTCTTAAGATGCTCAACTCTTCAGTACCCACCCCCTCCTTGCACACCCTTTTCAAGTTTAATCTCTCTGAAATCTCTGGATATGTCATTTTTGGTAATGAGAACTTTTTTTTTTTCAGGTTCCCTTGAAGCTGACCTCTTTAGGAGAGCAAATATTTTAATTAAGATGAAGTTTTGGGGGAAGCTTTGATCTTCTTATTGATGGTACATTACTGTGGTTTTGTTAATTTCTTTTTTCCTTTTTCATTTACTTTTTTGGGGGGGAATAATTTAATAAATAATGCAGTTCATACAGACAGTGTAGTTTCAAATGCAATGCCTTTTGAAAATCTATCTCCTATGTAAATTGTTTCTACACTGAGAACTAAAGCCCCAAATGCCTCCAAACTGGCGAATTCTACTCTATGAATTACATTCACCTTAGTAATCTTCTAAGAATAGCATTCAGATCATCTGAGACTTTGCCGCCTTTTATTTCAATGTATTCCTAAGCTTCAGGCCAACTGAGCTGCTCAAACATATCACGCATTGTCATGCCTCCATAAATTTGTTTATCCATATCCTTCCCTGAATACGGAAAATGTGCTTGTTATTTAAATCTCAACTCAAAAATCACTTCTTTGAAGCAAGTGAAAATTACGTGCTTTCTTTTTATTAAATTCATAACAATTGGAGTTTTACTCTCATTGGTAACATATATTTCTTTGCCCTTGAATAGGAGTTGGTTCTTTTCATGTGTTTCTCTGCTACTATATCACCAACTCTTATCAGAGCTGATCCACAGGCCTATAATTGGGCTTTGCAGTTATTAAATTATTTAAATCAATCAAAGAAATGCTCATTTTGGAAAGAGAAATAAACTAGTAGTTAATATATTATTTTAATATTTACATGACCTTTAAATTTGTAACAGTAATTTCATTTATTAGTAATTAGTTATTCAGTGATTACTATGTCCAGCCACTGTATAAGTCATTGTAGATAAGACTAGTAAGGCTGGGAGAGGGGAGAGGGCAGGGGAGAAAAGTGGTGGACTTACCAGTACAAAACTATGCTATCTACCCTAAGTGAATCAATGTGCAGTATATGCATGCATTAAAACAACACACTGTAACCTACAAAACAAAGATAAATAAAACTGAGAAAAATAAAAGTAAAAATGTAGTAGAATTAGAGTTAAAAAAAATAATCGTTTGAAAATTTTATGGAGCCAGGCATAATCCCCTGACATCCATAGCTGTTAGGTCTGAACACGCTAGAGAATTAGCAAGTGATGTTGCATACATTCACCAGATCTACACATGGAGATAACACAGAAGCAAGAGCTGAACTGATGTTTCAAACACAAAGCTGTGTGAATCCTTGGGAATACTAAAAGTGGTTAGATCAATCTATGAACAAGCATAGCTCTACTGAGCCCTGATGTTGAAGTTTAGACTGAGAGGGTGACATGTCTGACATATTCTACATCTGAGAGGTTAGCAAATGTATTCTCAGTCTAGATTTAATTATCTAGAGTAGGCATGGAGGATGGGTTTGGGAGCCAGTAAAATGAAGAACATGCTAAAGTTCTTGTATCTATCTATGCATATCTAGTAAAATTCATAGATGTCGATGACCATAAGAAAATCATAGAGAAAATAAGATTTTTTTAAAACCTGGAAATAGAAATTTGATTTATACAGTGAAAGACAGAAAGAAAGAAACAACATTAAGCACAAAATAAGATGACAAAAATAACTTCTAATATGACAGGATTTATAAGAAATTTAAATATGTCAAACTCAGCCAAAAAAGAGAAAAATACTGTTATGTTGGATTTACAGATATAATCTAATACTACTTTGCTCAGAAAGTCCTTTTCAAGAAAATATGTAATAAAAAAACTTAAAAATATATTAAAACCTGTACCAAAAAAGGAGCCTTAGTCCAAAAGAGAAATTAAGATAACGCATCACAAGAAATAAAGAAGAGCAGTACATATTGATAAACGGAAAAATAGATCACGGTCTTATATGCCTCTCAATATATAGCTCAAAACTGCAAAAACAAATTGTAGAATGTAAAAGAGTACTATATTGAAATTCACAGTGGGGAATTTTAACACCCCTCTCTCAAACACTGGGACATTACAATTACTTTTAATATGTAAAGGGACCACAGATAAAAATAAGAAATTGAGTTTGGACTAATATATATGAATTACACACAGACACACAGACACACAATTGACCGTAGAGTAGGCCATCTGCAAAGGAAGCCTAATATGTTTCAAATAGTCAGTATCATGGAGACAGTATTTTTAGACCACATTGTAAAAAACTAGCACAACTATATCAAAGTACCCGAAAGAATAACATAACTTGGAAATATAATTAGGGAACTAGATGGCACTTTCCAATAAAAACCTTATATTACATGCTAAATATTTCTCCTTCCATCTTTCTTTCTCTCCCAACACAGTGTACCTACCACCAAACTCTTCCCTCCCCTGTCCCTTCTGAAAGCTGGTGCTCTGAACTGCTGGCTTACACTGCTCTTAGAGAAGCCACCCCCTTGGTATTCTGGTGAATGTGATTCTTCCTCTTATTACGGGAGGAATTGGAAACAGAGGCAGAGAGAGAGGTTTTCCCTTACTCCAATTTGTGTATGCTGTCACACAAGTTGCTTTTTTTCTTTCTTTTTTAAAGGGCCTGTTTTATTGCCAGTAAATTCTACATCTCTTAGGAAGGAAGAGGAAGACTTGGTGCCTTGCAGCTTTGACTTTGCATGAACTAGAAACTTTAGGATTGCTCTAGGTTTTTTATATGTTGCAGTGATAGGTATGCAGTTCAGGAAGCATTCCCACAGAGAACCTACATAGGATATCAAGACAGTATATCTGACTGCAAATCAAGTACCCGATTCCTATAACAGTGAAATAACTGGCTGGGGATTTTATCTATTCTTGTGGCTGATGCCAATAAGTGAGTGTGTTTATTAACAATTTATTTACAGAATGCAGATTGATTTCACTGGGACTGCATGGCCAGCCACTGCAAAGAGGAAGTAAATGATTTCTTCGAGAGATTTTAGGAATCCACTATTGTGAAAGAGTCAGCATATACTGGAAGTGAATATCAGGGTACAGTACTAAAGTGATAGGCATTACAATAAAAAACACAAACTAAAATCCACCTGGAAACCGAACTAGCATGTGTTTTGATTTACATATGAACCATGTAATCTGCACCATCTGAATTAAAGGAAAGAGGGCACAGGTTAAGGAGATCAACCACTTAATTTATGCAAATAATATTGAAGATAATTATAATAGAATTGTGTATTGGTACAAAACTGAGAGTTGGTCTGATATTCTTTAACTAGTGAGAGTTAGTATTAGAGAGTAGGTATTAGTGAAAATGAAAAGGACAAATGACAAATTAGGAGAAAACACTATTTTAGCTTATCATATATACCATCTCAGTAAATCAGGATCCAAGGAGAGAGTATTTTCCTTTCCTAGTTAGCCTTAATCAATGCAAGTCTGAAGCTCATAGCAGGAAAAGAAACTTCCATTTAAATATGTGAGTATACTATACAAGAAAATCATTTTATCATTTGCAGCATCACACTTTCAAAATGTTATTACCTAATTTTAATAACAAAATAAAAATATAACCTTATATTTGGGAAATATTTCAATACTAGAAGGAGTAAGAATGGATGTAGATAAAAATAAATGGAAATAGGTAATATATAAAAAAATTGCTGTGAGTAATAGGCTGCTATTTTTGTCCCCTGTGAATACATTTATACTCACACTGGGTAATATGGAAAAGTGAGGTCTTCAGAAGTATTAATAATTTGTGTGACCTGAATTTTATTTTACTTTATTGCTAAAATAGATTGTTAGTCTCTATGGTTCCTTTCGATGATAAACATACATGATTTTGGAAGATAATTTGGCATACAAATATAAAAATTTTGTTATATAAAGAAATTACCAGGAAAAGACTATTTTAGCAATTAAAAAATTATGAAGGGCGTATTTCCTTTTGCTTCGTCTTTATAAAGATTTGAGCCTTGGAAACAATGCCATGGTACTTACTATTACTCACTACACAGTCAAATTGTAACTATTAAATCTCTGCTCTCACATAATAATCTTTTAAATCCTAAACCATAGATGATTTGGTAATACGAGTTAGCAAAGACATGGTATATAAAAAGGCAGTAATTTTCTCACAGCAAGTGAAATTTTCTCCCCTGCAGTTCCACAATATCTAATAAATATGAAAATGCATGTATGCTATAACACAGGGATTCCATTTCTGGTCATCTACTTTAGAAAAACTTGTGTGCATGTTTATAAGGACACACGTTTATTACAGTATTGTTTATTACGATGAAAAATCAAACAACTCTAACTTCCAGTGGTAACATAAATAGATCTATGAATTAGGCCTATATTTATTACCATGGCTGGGTCTTTAAAAAAATGCTGAGTGGAAAAAAAGTGGTAGTATGTGACTTTTGCCACTTATGACAATAAAGAATACATCCTCCACACAATATGTTTATGGATGTACACACACAAACACATATACACACACACAAAAGATACACACCAACTTATGATAATAGTTTCTCCTAAGGAGGAAAGGTAGGAAATAAGATGGTAAAGAAAACTATTTATGTTTATAATATTTTATACCTTTAATCTGAAAAATTTGAAGGAGCAATAACAAAGAATCAACACTGCTCAATTATAAGTTGTAGGAGCATGAAAATTGTTGGGCTATTCTTTGAAATTGTCTGATCGATTTAAATATTTATTAAAATTGCTCCCTTAATAACCACTCCTAAATGGAGGGGCCTGTGTGTCTACTACATTTTCAGTCATAGTGCTCAATATTTTGAAATAACACTGATATTACAATGAAAATTACAGTATTATGGAAGTATCAAAGTGAACATTTATTTACAGATAATGTAATTGTAGTAATAGTAGAAAAATCTGAAAAGCAAGATAAAAATGGATAATAAAGTTAAATTTTATGGAAATAGCAAATCAAGCTTGACCTTTTGGAGAATGTTAAAGAAATAAAAACAGTGTTATATTAGCTAATATTCTGGCACTTATTATTATTATTTCCTAGAATGCCAGTCTTTTACATTAGTCTGTTGCATCTAGAATTGGACTATCCTACAACCGGAATGTTGAATGGAAATCCTTGTTAGTAAGATAAATAAGGCAGTGTTACTATTTGAGTACAAAGCTGATGTATGTATGTCAACAGGAAACACTGAGAAAAGATATTTTTCAAGGTTACTGGATGACTTTCAAATCACTTAAGGAAGTTCTCTGTGTCAATGCCCTAAGGAGCAAGTAGGGTTTGTAATGGAAATACCCCAACATTTCATTATTACAGCAAGGAAATATCGAACACATACAACTCTTAAAATTATCTTACCCCTTCCCAAAATTCTAAGGCAAAATAGTAGAAAGGGTGGATATTAAGGAGGGAAAAAGTGGTGCGTATGTGTGTGTGTGTGCACACGTGTGTTTAGGAAGGAGAAAAAATATAAAATGTTATTATTTTGAATTAGAAATAAAAATGCTTAATAGTTTATTCCTGAACAAGTGAGCACTATCACCAATTACATCAAACGGATCTCAGAGTTTCCGTTCATAAATCTGAGATGGTATGGGAAAATTAATCATGATATTGAGCTTGAAAGCTATAAATGATTGGATTACAATTCTGACAGGCACAGTAGTTAGTGACATAACATTTATTCATTGTGTCTGTGTGTTGCCTGGAAAATCTGTGCCTGACTCACCTGCTTAAGACATATTAGTACCTAGACAAAGGATGATGGCACAAAACATTTATTTTAATCTGACAGCATCTGTTTAAATTTATGGGAAGTTGAGCTGTTGGTATGGCTATCTGTTCTTGGCAGCATCTATTGTACTGAACAATTTGACAAAATTTTCTGTTTGTTACCAAGTTATGTGGAATATTATAGCAAAAAGGTCAAGTGATTTTCCTTTGGGTATTTACAATATTTTTCAGAATTCAGTTTTATGGTAAATTAATGATATCAAAGTCTGTAGAGAAAAGATTATACATAAAATATATCAGTTATCTTTCTTTTTCAACGTGCACGTAACCTTTTTGAACTTTCAAAATTCACTAAAAAGCATATGAAAAACAATATTTTCAGGTTTTCATATTTGAATTAGTATATTGAGAAAATAAATGCTCTTTTTCTCCAAGAAATAATTTAGCTTATATAGTAAATGCCTATTTCCTAAATAAGTAGAGATGTCTATGATGGGTTGATTTTAATATTTTCCCTTCCCTTGTTTAGTAATCAATTAATTTTTGTTGTAATAATTGTATTTTCAGGACCTAATCTATGATTTCACTACTTGCTCATGTTACTGTGTTGTATTCACTTTTTTAAAAATGAAAATAATAAACTACGTTGTGTTTACTTTTTATTATTTTTTGTTATATTTCTCATTCTGGATTAAACAAGACTGTGTGATGGGGACAGTGAAGCCTCAGCCTACTTCAAGAGCGACTGGGAAGGAGAAAATGACTGTGGTTTCTGTTTTACTTGGGGTACCTCTTCTATTTTCTTATCCTTGAGGTCAATCAGGCAATCTGGCAAGCTCTCTTATTGGCTGTATCTGTAGGTAATGGTATGTTCGTGGTTGACTTTCCCCTTAACCTTTTCTGGGGCCTTCTAAGGTGGGTTTCCAATTGACCAGAAGGTGTAAATATTTGGTTAGGCCCGAAGAAATGTGGAATCAGAGCAGGTGAGTGTAAAATATATCCATAGTTGGAGAAACTTTGCAGTTTTCAATTCCTAAAGCCATGTTACCCTAAGCCTGATCTCTTGGGAGGTCTTGTCTGTTTCAGTAAAATTATCTCAGCTCTTCCTAAAATAGTGCTACTCATTTTTTAGGGAGAAGGCTGGAGGGCATTTATTTTGCAAGAGACTTAAAGTTAACTTTGTCACAGGAATCTGTTGGATATTAACAGATTAAAACTTTTAATCCAATTTTAATTTTGGGTAAAGAGGATTGACTTGTAGCAAAATAGAGGTTTTAATCATCTTCAAAATAAATTAATTTATTGGCAAACTAATAGCTTAAGTAATATTGAATCTTGCACAAACACATTTGCATCCAAAATATTTTTTATATCCTATACACAAGATTATTTCAAGAGCAGACAAAAGTATCTTGAGGTTCAAACCACAGATAACTTTCAGTGAAATTTACTGTAAGAATTTTTCTTAAAACCTGAGGTTAAACAAATTTTTTAAAAAAAATTAAATTCAAAGAATATTTTTCTAATTACTAGACATTATTGTAAACAAATCAATTTAGCGTTTACCCTTTATCTTTCTGTATCAGGGAGTATTAATGAAACAGTCATTTTTCAAGTATGTGTGTGTGTGTGTAAATGTATATGTGTGTTTTATATATTTATGCATAGATTGGGTTAGAGCTTTGTGAATCAATATAGAGTACTCTAACCACTGGGCCCTGTATCTCAGGAGCCCCAAATCTGAGAGGGCACTCATGTAGTGTTTGCCTGTTCCAAAGAACTCACCCAGTATTATAACAGGTAGAGACGTCGGTTTATTACACTTATGGGAGTTATTGACAACAGCCACCCAGCTAGATACCTGCACCACCACAGGGTACATACAACAGTTACATACTGAACGGATCAAAGTTAGGGTGTAAATCATTTGCAAGCTTATGTGTAGACCCTCACCCAGCTCACATAACTCAGAGTGTGTGGGAGATCTGGCTGAGTAGATGAGTTAATCTCCTTACTATTCTCCTGGAGCAGGAGAGTTTTAACAACAGCATGCTAATTAATTTACTTAGGGTCTCTGCTTCCTCCAGTCTTCTGTTTGTGTTAAAGAGGAAATGCCTTTCCTTGGGTAACTACCTTGGTCAGGCGTATTTTCCCTGGGGAGAGGGGAAACTCTGGTATGCATGGGGAGGGGGAATACATCTAGGTCTAGCATTTACCCTACAGACCCTAACCCAGTTTTCAACACCAGCCTTTGTTCTTCCAAATTGGGTACTGATATTTTCACTACAGTTGCTGTGAAACTTTTCACGGGTCCTTCCTTACTCTGGCCTGAAAGATCACCGATTCTGCTACAGAAGATATCTGGTTCTTACTCCAATTTTACCTTATATATGAGCCTCCCTCTAAATGGGAAAAACACATTGCAGACTAACCCCAACCTCCATTCACCTCCTGGCATCTGCTTTCCCAGATCCTTCCCTTTCCCTCTCCCCCCTCATCCAGGCCACTTTATTTCCAAAGAGGAATTTGACCTACCTATATCCCTCCTCACCAGCTGGCTGCCACTGTGGAGCCCGCAAAGATCAAAAAGACAGTCAGAAGTGTAAAAATGAGTGTTTCCTCAACATCTGTTTAAAATGCTTAGGAAATTTGAGAGTGTGATTAAGGACAGGTAAGGGAGAATAAACCATTGAATATTTTTTCAAATGTGTCCTATGAACACCACACATTCTCCATTGTTCTCCACTTAGTGGTATCATTTTGAAAATACTAAGATTGGGAAAATAGGAGTGGTAGTAAAAGAAATACTCTAATTTCCTCTCAATCTGGATATTGTCAAAATCCCAAAGTGGAACATGTATGATTGTTAAACCTGGGTTATTATTGAGAGGCAGAAGCAAACATAAAGCAAATAAATTTTTAAAAACATAAGCAAACAGAAATTCTAAAAAGTTAGGGAAGTATCTGGTTAATTCTAACTCTGACTGCTGTTGTTTAATATTAGTAAGCTCTATGAAAAATCGCCAAAGATAGCAGTAATTGCCATTCTACAGCATTTGTTTTTTGAGAAGACACAATATAGCACCTGTGTATTACAGAGTGGTACGCACATTTTTTCATTATGTGATAAGAACTAAAATAATAAGTTCTCAGAACTATGTTAGAGACTGAATTTTGAGCAATTAGTAAGAGAAACTAAAAAATTCATCAAAAGAGTTTTCTGTATTTCCTTTCCTTCCTCATTTTTTACCTTCTCATTTACTTCTCAGCTCACTCCAGTCTGCCCTTAATTTCAGTTTTTATTAGGATCAGTAATGACTTACTTCCTCGTCTCTTGGTTTGGTAGAAACATTCCATATGCATTTTGATTGACCTCTTAGTAACATTAAACATTTTTCGAATTCTCCCTCCTTGAAGTGTTCTCCTCCAAACACACCACTTTCTTGAATTTCTCCTGACATTTATGGTCATTCTTTAGTCTCTCTTTTGGAAATATTCCCTTGTAAGTGGTCATTAAATATTGAAATTACTCCATTTATTCCCGGGTTCTCTTCTTTTCTCATTCCATAATCTCTCCCTAATAAATTGTTTCCACATTGCTTCAATCTCCACCAACATCCCATCAATTTACACAAATATAGAACTTGTTGAATTTAACAGTTCAGCTTAGATTTTTCAAAAGTGCTTCAAACTAAGTGTATTGAAAGTTGACTTCATTTCTCACTCTTAAATCTGTGAAGGGCATCCCCACAGGAGTAATTTTTAACACATCCACTCCCACACCTTACATCCTATGCAATACCTTTAGTATTAATGTTAATTTCTAAATGTTTCCAAAGTGCATCTACTTATTTATATCTTGTTATCACCCTCTTATGCAAACCACTGTCCTGTCTAAACTAGATTACAACAACAGCTTCCCAAGTGGTTCATCTATATTTATTCATTTTCCCACTCTTCAAGCTCGTTTACTCACCACAGCTTACCCCACTTTAATGAGTTTCCACAGCCATAAAGATAAATACCAAATTTCTTAATATGTTGCTTAAGGCATTGTATGACCTGGTCCTTATCCCATTAGCCTCAATTCACATAGGCATTTCACTCACCGCCTGTGCTGGCCTCATTTTTGTTCCTGATCATGCCATACATCCTCGTACCTTTCATGGGAATTCTCTACCTCTACTTACTTTGCCTGGCTGAATGCCATCTCATCCTACAGCTCCCATCTGACTTCCTTTGGTCAGCTTTGCTTGACCTTCCCAATTGACTCATACTTCTCCAATATGTGATTTCATAATGCCCTGGACTTCTCCTTCATACTTACATATATATATTTCTATAATTATTTAATTAATATTTTTCTTTAGGCCATAATTTCTTAGAAGTCAGAAACCCTATCTGACCTTACTTGTCAATATTTTCTTAGTGTGTAGCACAGACCTGGCACCTGGTAGGCATTCAAATGTTTGTTGATTGAATGAATGACTGTAAGAAAATACAACAGTGAAAATAAAATCTAGAGAGGTATGAAATACTGTGATGAATGGGATAGCAGATAGCCAATAAAAAAAGAGGACAAGGACATGGGCCTCAGTGAATAGAGATTATGGGTTAATACCAATCTTATCTTTATATTAGTTTTACTTACACTTGTGGTACTGATATAGGTACATAAGTTGTAAAAGATATACATACTGTAGCATAAATTATACAGAAATAACTTAAGTAAATTGTTTAGTAAATTGCATGTGGAGTGTGTTTCATAGATAATGATTAATCCATATTTAAAATAGTTTTTTGCCTCTTCCGAGACATGAGTAGAGATGATTTTTCAAAATTCTTAGAAAGATGTGGTGATAACATCAGCATTTTTGTCTTTAGAATGAACGGAATTTGTAAAGAATATGCATAAATACTCTCTTTCTCAGTTTGGGAACCTAGGATAGATGAGCTATAGGTATTGGTTTTCAGGTAAAAATTGTAAGTTTTTGTCTCAAAACAAACCTCATTCTAATTAAGCCTCAGTAATAGCACTGTGTTGTCACTGAGTAGTAAAAAAATGTTGAAGATGTGTTCTACATTTACATTGCTTGTGTACACATATTATTTCTTTCTTAGAACTGCTTTCTATTCTGTTGTCCTATAGGCAGATTCATGGTGTGTGCTCTATTTCTACCTGTAAAGTCACATTTTCCTCCCTTCTCTTATTGTTGTTTTAATGAAAACATTTTTTTTTAAAAAAATAAATGTTGAAGACAAAGGGGAAAAATGGAGCAAAAGGATTTGGTTGCTGTTTAAAGGGTTTAAAAAAATCATTTTATATCTATTTGTTCTTTGTATTACCACAGAGCATAATGACAGTACTTGGAATTAATGTACATCCACGTGCATTACAATGGGTATTCACTGTAACTTAGCAACAGCTAAGCATGGCTTCTTCAGCTTGTTGATTTCTATTGCTGTACCTGGGAGGCCGTAGAAAATTCAATTTACTTTAAATTTCTCATGTTAGCAGTTAAATGTTAAGCTCCTGTTTACAGAAAACTCTTTTGTGAATTGCCAGTTCGAATTGAGCAAGCTCTGTTTTACACAGCAGGAGAGGTTAGCTTTTTTCTTTTTGGGGGAGGGTGATAGAAAACCAGTTCCCTCTGTCACTTTCTCAGGTCCCCATATGTTCTTCCCTTTAATCCTGACGGTACCAAAATAGAAAGAGCAGGAGAAGTGTATAAGCTCATAATACTTAGAATGGACCTTTAAAACGCATGGTAAATTCATAAATCTACATGAAATAAATATGAAGAAAAGCTCCTTAAAGTGTCTCAGTAAAACAGAGGTTGAGTTACAGAACTTTTAAGTCAACATTATTACCTCTGCTCTTGGGCCACTGATAGGTCCCAGATTTTTAGATATTTTGATTTTTATGTTGACTGGAACATCCACAAGATTGCCAATTTCTATTTTAACAACTTAGTGCATTAAAGACAAACAAACAAAAAACTTACTTAACTCATACCAACATACCCTAAAAACAAAAGAAATGTTTGCACACAAAAAAACTAGGACAGGGGTCAACCCCGTGGCTCACTCGGGAGAGTGCGGCGCTGGGAGCGCCGAGACCGAAGGTTCGGATCCTGTATAGGGATGGCCGGTGTTCTCACTGGCTGAGCGCGGTGCAAACGACACCAGGCCAAGGGTTACGATCCCCTTACCGGTCACACACACACACAACAAACAACAAACAAACAAACAAACAAACAAAAAACTAGAACAGAATTAAATTCAAAATAATTTTCTTAAGGTCCTTTAAATTGGGTAGGTTTCCTTTAAAAATACTTTGTCCTATTTTATTTAATCCCTAAACAATATTGCTCTGTGACCTTGAACTGACGAACCACTACTAGAGGACATACCTGTTTCTTTTAACAGTTTTATTGAGAAATAATTCACATAACATACAACTTACCCATTTAAAGATTACAATTCAATGGTTTTAGTATTATCACAGCGTTATGCAACCATCACTGAAGTTTAATTTTAGAACATTTGTGTCACCCCCAAAAGAAATCTTTTCATTGATAGTCACTTCTCAATTTCCTGAGGCCATATGTTTACATTTTAGGTGTTATAAACCTAGAGACCTTTCCTCTACCTGGAAACCATTTATTTACATTCCAGAGCAAAGGTTGTACTCTCTCTGTTCAGAGGGAAGGAGAGGTCGATTTGTCAGCCAACCTATAAGCACTCTGAGATGCATAAGTTTGGAATTACTCTTTGGGCTACAACATCATTACACACACTAGTGAACTCTGCATTCATGGTGTTGCCCCATGAGGAACTGTGGCATGAGGGACCGTCACAAGCTGTTCTGTCAGCAATTAAAAGTCTGTCTTTAATATAGTGGTTTCTTGACTCTGTGTGTATGTGTGTGTTTCTCTAATTCTCTTTTACTTTCTTCTTTGGCATTAAACAAACATTATCTAATGTAGCATTTTAAATTCTTTAGTGGTTTTTAAATTATATTCTTTGGCTTTATTTTTTTAGTGTTTTCTCTAAGGCTTAAAATAAACGTCTAATGTATTTGTTTCCACTTCAGATTTATATTAACAATTCCGGTGAGCTATAGAAACTATACTTCTGTATAGTTCTATTACCTTTTGTTTATGTTGTTATTGTTAGGTTATTATAACAGAATAAAGCTAATGTTATACATGTTATAAATTAGATGTTACAAACCCAACAATGCATTGTTATAATTATTACTTAAAATATTTATGTGCTTTTTACAGAAGCTGAGAGGAGATCAAATTTGTGTGTGTGTACATATATATATATATATATATATTCATAGATTTTGTTATATTAATAATCTTATTTACTCTCTTGGTTTCTATTGATTTTTTTCCTGTAGATTCATGTTTACCACCAGATTTCAATTTCTCCCTCCAAAACAGCTTTGTTCCCACTTGTCTCCCATGTGCTATTATTGTCAAATATTTTACATTTCTGTATGCTATAGGCCCAACAATGCAATTACATAAATATTATTTTATATATTTACATTGAAATAAGTTAAAAGAAGAATGGAGAAGAAATAAGCAATTATAATTTCTTCATAATTACCTACATAATTACCCTTATTGGCACTTTTTGATTTTTTTCTTATGTATTTGAATTACTGTCTGGCATTGTTTTCAGCTTGAGAAATTTCTTAGCATTTTTTTTTAAGGTGCGTCTGCTAGCAACAAATCCTTTTAGTGTTTGTTTATCTGGGAATATTTCTATTTTGCCTTCATTTTTAAAATGCAGTTTTGCTGAATATAGTATTCTTAGTTGACAGATTATTACTTTAAGTGTTTTGAATGTATTGTTCCACTGCCATCTGGTTTCCATTTTTTTCTAATAATGTCAGATGTTTATTGATATCCCACTGTATGTTATGAATTGTTTTCCTTATGCTGCTTTCGAGATGGTTGTCAGTTTTCAACATTCTTGCTATGAGGATCTGAGTGTGGATCTCCTTGCATTTATTTTACTTGGAGTTTGCTGAACTTGGTTGTGTAGGGATATGGTTTTTAAATCAAATTTGGGAAGCTTCAGTAATTATTTCTACAAATATTTTTTTCAGCTTTTTTCTTTCCTTTTTCTGGTACTCCCATTATGTGTATTGGTGTGCTAGATGGGGTCCTATATTTCTCAGAATCTCTGTTTATTTTTCTTTATTATTTCCTCTTTATTACTTTGATTTCATTATCTCTATCAATCTATCTTCAAGTTTGTTGACTCTTTCTGCAAACTCAAATCTACTGTTGAGACTTATGTTAAATTTTCCACTTGGTTTATTGTACTTTTCAACTTCAGGGTTTCTGGTTTTTTAGTAAATTCTATTCTTATTGTTATTCCCTCTTGAATACAGTATGTCATTATATTTTCCTTTAATCGATTTAAAATAGTTTTCTTTAGCTCTTTGAGTATATTTATAAATTGCTGCTTCAAAATCATTGTCAGCTAAGTCCAACATCTGGCCTACTCAAGTGTTATTCTTATCACCTGATGTTTTCCCTGTGTGCAGTAATACCTCCCTGTTTATTTCTATTGCTTATATATATATATATATATTTATTTATTTATTTATTTATTTATTTATTTATTTATTTATAACTGCATATCTTAGATAATATATTGTAGCGACTCTGGGTACTGGTCTTCTCTCTCCACAGGACTAGTTGTAGCTGTTTGTTTGTTAGGGATTTGAACATACTTTTTTCCAGCTGTGTATAGCCACTGATGTCATCCTTCAGAGGACACATTTATGCCCAAAGACCTCCTGACCAGCAAAGATGATTGTGATTTTAACTGTGATCTCTTTTGCTGTTATTTTCTCACTCTTCCTCTTGACATTCTGATTGGCCTATATCTACTGATATCACACCCAGCTGTTAGTCTCCACTAATTGCTAGGTGATAACGCTGTTGTTTTTGATAATACACTGGTGTTACTACATGTATTACTCCATGTTCTGATTCAGTTTAAGTCAATTCCCTTGATCAAAGTAAGGTGTTGTAAGTCTTTGAGGCTTGCTCTGAACCTCCTCTGGGTAGAACCTTGATGCTATGAAATAGAGTGTAAGGATAGTGGTAGCAAACTTTATTCTTGCTTTAACTGGGTCCTTCCTATGGAGCTGAAGCTATGTGTTTGTGTGTGTTGAGGGTATGGAATGGTCTGCTATTGGCTCTAGCTACTACCGAGTAGGGGTCTTCCATAGCCCTAAGCTAGAGATAATGGCATATGCCAATGCTTACTGGGTACTGACATAGAATAGAATTTGCCCAGCATAGCCATTCTTCTCTGAGATTGAAGGAGATAGGTGTGACTACTTGCTTGTCAAGCCCGTCAGAACTATATCTTGCAACACAGAGTTGTGTGGGTGTGAAGGTTAATTCTAGGTGTCAATTTGATTAGATTAAGGAATGCCAAATCTGGTCAAGCTATCATTTCAGGTGTGTCCATGAGGGTGTTTCCAGAAGAGATTAGTATAAGAGACTGAGTAGACTGGGTGGGAAAGATCCACCCTCAATATGAGTGGGTACCCAACAATCTGCTGGGGACCCTGAGAGAACAAAAAATGGAGAAAAAAGGTGAATCCTTCTCTCTCTGCTAGAGCCAAGATATACTCTTCTCTCCTGTCCATGGATGTCAGCACTTCAAACTCTTCAGCTTTTGGGTTCCAGGACTTAAACCAAAGACGCCATTGGCTTCCCTGGTTTTGAGGGATTTGGACTTGGACTGAGCCATGCTACTGGCATCCAGACTGCAGATGGCCTATCATGATTTTCTTCACAATTGAGAGATCTAATTCTCTTATTAAATCCTCTTCTATATGTTTCTAACATATCCTTTTGATTTGATCTCTCTGGAGAACCCTGACTAATACAGTGTGAAAGGGACATGGCTCTCTTCTCTAACTGTCCTGCCAAGATCCTTACTAGGTATTGGAAGCTGGAGGTGGGGGAATGGTGTTTTTTGGCTGTCACCTGTTTGATATAGGTCTTCTGCAGCCTGAAACTGTGAAAAATGGGATCTGCTGATGTTCACCAGCTGCTGAAACCACCCGAAATAGCTCCTTCACCCCAGATAACTGGGAGATATGAAAACTTTCTCTCATCTTCTAAGCCCTTTGAAAGAGTATTTTTGCAAGATAGAGCCGTGGAAGAAAGAGTGCAGCCCCTAGCTTAAAAGTCACTGACTACCTATTACTCATATTGAGTTTCCACAGATTTGTTGAGTCGCTGCTTCTCCATTTATTTAAGGTCTTGGATCCATCACCAATCTTTGTATGATTGTCCTTGATAATTTCACCAGCTTAATAAATGTCTCTCTGGGTGAGAGGTTTCTTTAAGCTTCTCACACCGCTGTTCTGAAAATTCCGCCTGATCATGCCTTTTTTTGAGTGTTTTTTGATAGATCATGCTACTGTGTTTTTATCTGAAACTCACACATTTTTAATAGGCATTAGTAAAATAATTATGCTAGATCTCTAAAGACTCAATTCAAAGATCTTTTAGAGTTAACAGATGTATTTCAAGACACTTTCTATTTTTTAGGCTTTAATCTGTACCTTTATTGTTTTTTCTTCAGCAAAGTATCAAGATAGGGTACAAATAAATTTTACTTTATTAGCTTATTTATCTTGACATTTAGGCAGTTTACATTAATATATCATTGCTACATATAATGTTAGCAGGAAGTTTATGTTAACTTAGTTTACCCCTGAGTTCCACCTAATAAATAAGATATTTGTTTTGGAATATTAAAGGAAAGAAATTCTTGAGAGATTATTATGGAAGCAATTTTTGATTTATGAAAAAATATTAATTAAACAAAAGCTTTATTATGTATACCCTTCAAAGTTTTAGATTTATGTTTGGTTTTATAAGACTGAAAACAAATGAAATGCATCATTTGATTGACCCAATTTATTATACATTGCTTTTAATATCAGCTCACAGTACACTGGGAAAATTTCTCTTTCTCTTTATGTGAAAAGAAAAAATTCCCACAAGTAAAGGTTTTAATTTAGTCACAATTTGCCTGTGTATATGTGCTCTATTTCTGAAATGTCCATATTATAAAATATGGAACTTTTCTATTTGAAAATACCCTTTTCATCAATATGTCTCATTGTCAAGATCTCTGCCACATAAAAAAACAAAAACAAAACAAAACAAAGACCTTATATCTCTTTTTTTCTCTTTTTACAAACTGATTAAAGATGTTGAAGGAAAGCTCCCCAAAAGTCTTTTCCCATAACTTTTGAGGCAAGCAAATTTTATTTGTAAGGTGGCTAGTGGCCAGGTGTTAGGTTATAAAATGCTTCATTGAGAGAAATCTGACTGACAAGGTAGCAGAAAAAGTTTAAACATGGCCTTAAAAATTCTCAAAAAGTGAAAAGCATATATCATACCAAAATGTTATATAATCACTATGTGATACAGTTTGGATATGTTTTGTTACCCCAAAGCTCATGTTGAAATGTGATCTTCAATTTGGCACTGTTGGGAGAAGGAAAGTTTGTAACTTCTCAGAGATTGGTTAAATGGTTGTGACCAGAATGCTGATAGAAATGCAGATAATAAAGGCTTTTCTGAGGAGGTCTCAAATGAAAATGAGAAGCTCATTAGAATTTGGGGCAACAATCTTCCTTGTTATACAGTTGCAAAATACTTGGCTGCATTGTGTCCACACCCAAGGGCTTTGTGGAAGACCAAATTTAAGAGTGATCAATATTTGGCTGAAGACATTTCTAAGCAGGAAAATATTCAGGCAATTGCATGGATACTTTTAACAGTTACATTGAAAAACAGCAGCAAAGGAATGATCTAAAGATGGAATTTGTTAAAAGGCAAGCAGAATATAAAGATTTGGAAAATCTGCAGCCTGGCTGTGTGGTGGAGAATGAGAGAACATTTTCAGAAGAGGAATCTAAGGGTGTGGAGGAGGGACTGATTGCTAAAGACATTAACATGTCTATAAGGCAGCCAGCCATGTGCTAATAGCCAAGACAATGGATAGAAAGGCCCTGAAATCATTTCAGACGTTTTCGGGGCCACTGCTTCTATCACAGACCCAGAGGCCTAGAAGAACTGAATTGTTTGGGAAGCAAATCTGGGCGAACAGACCCAGAGCTCCCCTGCCCTGTACCACCTCCACCACTGTATGCTGCCCCTGCATCCCAGCCACTCCAACCATGGCTCAAGCATCTTCAAGTGATGTCTGTGCTGCTGCTCTGCAAAACTCTAGACAGCCTAGTTAGCATCCATCTCCACATGTCGTTTGTTTTGTAGGTCTGCAGAATTCATGTGTGGTAGAGGCATGGCAGCTTCCACCCAGATTTCAGAGAACTTATGGAAAGGCCTGAGGACTCAGGCAAAGATATGCTGCAGGGGCAGAGCCACAACAGAGGGCATCTAGAGAAATGCAGAGTAGAAATTTGGAGTCAGAGCCCCTGCAGAGAATTCCTACCAGAACAATGTCTAGTAGAGTCATGGGTGCAGGGCCACAGTCAGGACCCCACAACTGTAGAGCCATTGGCAACATGCAACACTGGCCTGGAAAAGTTGTAGGCACCAGTGCAGCTATATGGGCTGTGCCCAGCAAATCATAGAGGTGGTGCTACCTGAGACTTTGGGTGTGCCAATCCCCTATTGTGCCCAGGATGCAGGAGATAGAGTCAAAAGATATCAATTTAGAGCTTTTAAATTTAATGTCTGCCCAGTTATGTTCTGGACTTTCTTGGGGCTTGTCACTTCTTTCTTTGGGCCTATTCTTCCCTTTTGTAATGGAAATGTGTACCCACTGTTTGTTACACTATTATATCTTGGAAGTAGACAACTTGCTTTTGATTTTTATGGGCTCTTAGCTGGAAAAATCTTACCCTGAGACACTGGACTTTGGGTTTTTAAGTTGGTGCTGAAACAAGGTAAGACTACTGGGGACTATTGGGATGGAATGATTGTATTTTACATGTGAGAAGGACATGAGTTTTACAGGGCCATGGGCAAAAATGATGTAGTTAAGATATGTTTGTCTCCCCAAAGCTGGTATTCAAATCTAGTCCCTGATGTGGCAGTGTTGGGAGGGTGTAAAGCTCTTAATCCTGTTCGTGATGCCAATTGTAGAGCAACATGACCACACCAGTTGTCAGGCTCTTTTACCTGCTGACAATCCTGCCAACATAGCCAATTGTCAAGTTAGGGCTGGGTCTGTAGTTCCCAGACCCCTCAAGCCCATTGTCTAGACTGAGTCACAAACCCTTCATATGCCAGGCTGGGTCACCAGACCCCACACATGTTACACGCAGGTCTATGAGCTAAGTAACTGGCATACAGGTCCTTGGAAGCCGCAGGTTGGACAGCAAGGCTGCTTACAGTGACAGTGGCCATGGGAGGCAGTAAAATTCTAGCCAAATCTGGCACCACACAGGCGCACTAACTCTGCCCACATGCAACCTATTCACAGCAAATGCTGGGCAAGATTCTGAATGTCTGAGGGGCCCTGACCATTTTCCTACATTTTCCCAACAGAGGTAGAGCCTAGTGCGATGTGTTTGGGTGATGGGGGCAGAGAACATATGGTAATCTATCATGAATAGATTAATACCCTCTCTGGTGGTGAAGAGGCATGAGTGAGTTCTTGTCAATTAGTTCCCACAAGAGCTGGTTGTTAAAAAGAACCTGGAAGCTCCCCTCTCTCTCATTTCCTCTCTTCCCAGTAATCTCCTTGCACACCCCAGTTGTCCAGCTGATTTCCACCATGAATAGAAGTAACCTGAGGCCCATGTCAGATGCAGCTGTTCCAGAAACATGAGCCAAAGAAACCTCTTTTCTTTATATATTACCAAGGCTCAGGTATTCTCTTATGGCAAAACAAAAATGGACTAATATGCTATGTAATAATTTTAAAATGAACAATGAAAGGAGAAACAAAAATATTCCCTTTACTTGGAAAATATAAAGCGCATGAACAACCAACCAACAAACAACAACAACAACAAATCCAATAGACGAACAAAGGAAAACAGACTTCTACTAAATAATAGAGTATAATCAGAGTGGAAATTATAAATGAACACAATAAACGTTCTACATAGAAAACTGTGTGGAATGTTTCCGTAGAGGAAAATTTATTAGGGAAGAAAAATCATGCATAAACTAGGCATTCAACTCAAGAAGCTAAACAGACAAACAAACAAAGTGATATAAAGCCATCCTAAGTAGAAAGGTTTAATCTTAATTATCATTCCAGAGGGGTTTTACCTCATAACCTAGGAGGAAGGAATACTGCACAGAGAGCCCAAGAAGAGTCTGGGCAGACGGGCCTTGCTGAGTTTCTCCACTCACTCTATTAGCATTAGATCATACCCTTTTGTCCAATCATATTTCTACACAGCTATCCGTGCTCCATCGAACATAAGCATAAAAATGGATAGTTCATTCTTTTATCTTGGAGCCTTCATTTTAAGTCTCCATGTCACATAAAACTATGATCAAATAAATTTCTTATGCTTTTCTCTTGTTAACTTGTCTTTTTTTATAGGGTGTCAGATGTGACCCTATGATGGAGAGAAAAGGGATCACCCACTTTTGCTTTCCTCCAAGGCAAAATTGAAAAATGATGCTAAAGAGAGAGGAGCAATGAGAATATAAACAATGTTATGAATGAAAAATGACAACACAGTCACGAATCTTTAGTAATTTATTTAGGAAACGAGTATTGAGCAACTACTATGCACCAGACATTATTTACTCTAGGAGTAAAGAAGCAGCAAAATAGATGAAATTATTCATTTGTGGAACTTACAATCTAGCAAGGAAAGACAGAAATAAGTCAATAAATAAGATGAATTGTTAAACTATATAAGATAGTAAGAAGTACTATAGAGAAAAATAAAGGAGATAGGATGCAATTTTTAGGCAAGGTGATAAGAAAAGACTTCACTGAAAAATAAAACTGAGTAAAGACCTAAAGGAAGTGTATGAGTAAACTGTACACATATTTTGGGGAGAATGTTTTATACAAATGAAATACCTCCCTGAAGTAGGAGTTTCCTTGGGATGTTTGAAGAGAGGCAGAGATCCCTAAAGTGAAAGTGAGAAGAGGATTGTGGGTATTAAAACATGAAGCTGAGAAGTAATAAAGCATATTCCTATGTTACCTTGTAGGTCATTCTAAGGACTTGAGGTTCACTTAAATGGGATAGAATAGTCATGGGAGGGTTCTAGCAGTGAAGAAATATGGTCTGAACAAGGCTCAAGTTTGACTTTTTTTTCCTGTATAGAAAACAATGATAAATGACAGGTTCAAAAGCTAATAGACCAGTTAGAAAACCAAGCAAGAGATAAAGGTGACTTTCACCAAACTGGTGACAGTAGAAGAAAGGAGAAGTAGTCAATCCTACATATATTATTAAAATAGAGTGGACAAAACTTTCTAGTTGATTTGAGGTACGGTATAAGAGAAAGAAAGTAGGCAAGCTTGACTTCAAAACTTTGATCTTAGCAACTAGAAGAATTGAAATGCCATTTCTGACATATAGGAGATTATGAAAGTTAAAGGATTTGGGGCTGGGGGTTTCAAAAGTTTGGTTTAGGACATCTTTCAATTAAAATAGCTATTGGACTTCCAAATGTGAATTTCATGAGTATGCATTTGGATATATTAGTCTGGAGTTAAAGAGAGATGATTGTACAGGAAATGTTTATTCAGGACTCAGTACCATATACATGGTATTGAGATTGCCAGTGGAGTAAGCATAGAGGAACTGGGCTAAGGTCCTCATTCCAGCAATTAGGAAAGGTATGACAAAAAGCATTCTGCAAAGAATACCAAGCAGAAGTGACCAGAGTGTTAAGAAGAAAACCAGGTGAATGTGTTGACATGGAGGTCAAGTGAAGTAGGTCAAGTCAAATATTGCTGAGAAATGTCTCTTGGTTTTGGGGAACAATATAGTGATCTAGACAAAAGTAGATCCTGTGTAGTGATGGAGTTAAAAACAAAGTCTTATAGAAATGGCTCAAGCAATAATGTGAGGACAAAAGTAAAAAATTGTAATGTAAAGACAAGTTTTTTTTTTTTTTTTTTAATTTTATTTTGTCGATATACATTGTGGCTGATTATTGCTCCCTATCACCAAAACCTCCCTCCCTTCTCCCTCCCCCCTCCCCCCCAACAATGTCCTTTCTGTTTGGTTGTTGTATCAACTTCAAATAATTGTGGTTGTTGTATCTTCCCCCCCCCCCGGTTTGTGTGTGTGTGTGTGTGTGTGTGTGTGTGAATTTATATATTAATTTTTAGCTCCCACCAATAAGTGAGAAGATGTGGTATTTCTCTTTCTGTGCCTGACTTGTTTCACTTAATATAATTCTCTAAAGGTCCATCCATGTTGTTGCAAATGGCAGTATTTCATTCGTTTTTATAGCTGAGTAGTATTCCATTGTGTAGATGTACCACATTTTCCGTATCCACTCATCTGATGATGGGCATTTGGGCTGGTTCCAACTCTTGGCTATTGTAAAGAGTGCTGCGATAAACATTGGGAAACAGGTATACCTTCGACTTGATGATTTCCATTCCTCTGGGTATATTCCCAACAGTGGGATGGCTGGGTTGTATGGTAGATCTATCTGCAATCGTTTGAGGAACCTCCATACCATTTTCCATAGAGGCTGCACCATTTTGCAGTCCCACCAACAATGTATGAGAGTTCCTTTTTCTCCGCAGCCTCGCCAGCATTTATCGTTCACAGTCTTTTGGATTTTAGCCATCCTAACTGGAGTTAGATGGTATCTCAATGTGGTTTTGATTTGCATTTCCCGGATGCTGAGTGATGTTGAGCATTTTTTCATATGTCTGTTAGCCATTTGGATATCTTCCTTAGAGAAATGCCTATTTAGCTCTTTCGCCCATTTTTTAATTGGGTTGCTTGTTTTCTTCTTGTACAGTTGTTTGAGTTCCTTATATATTCTGGATATTAATCCTTTGTCAGATATATATTTTGCAAATATTTTCTCCCATTCTGTTGGTTGTCTTTTAACTCTGTTAATTGTTTCTTTTGCTGTGCAGAAGCTTTTTAATTTGATATAATCCCATTTGTTTATTTTTCCTTTGGTTGCCCGTGCTTTTGGGGTCGTATTCATGAAGTCTGTGCCCAGTCCTATTTCCTGAAGTGTTTCTCCTATGTTTTCTTTAAGAAGTTTTATTGTTTCAGGATGTATATTTAAATCCTTAATCCATTTTGAGTTGATTTTAGTATACAGCGAGAGGTATGGATCTAGTTTCATTCTCCTGCATATGGATATCCAGTTATCCCAGCACCATTTGCTGAAGAGGCAGTCCCTTCCCCAGTGAATAGGCTTGGTGCCTTTGTCAAAGATCAGCTGACAGTAAGTGTGTGGGTTGATTTCTGGATTCTCTATTCTATTCCATTGGTCAGTGTGTCTGTTTTTATGCCAGTACCATACTGTTTTGGTTATTATAGCTTTGTAGTATAGCTTAAAGTCAGGTAGTGTTATGCCTCCAGCTTTATTTTTTTTGCTCAGCATTGCTTTGGCTATGCGTGGTCTTTTATTGTTCCATATAAATGTCTGGAGAGTTTTTTCCATTTCTGAGAAAAATGTCTTTGGAATTTTGATGGGGATTGCATTGAATTTGTATATCACTTTGGGTAGTATGGACATTTTCACTATGTTGATTCTTCCAATCCAAGAGCATGGGATATCTTTCCATCTTCTTGTATCCTCTCTAACTTCTCTCAGCAGTGGTTTGTAGTTCTCATTATAGAGATTTTTCACCTCCTTGGTTAACTCAATTCCTAAGTATTTTATTTTTTTGGTGGCTATTGTAAATGGGCAGGCTTTCTTGATTTCTCGTTCTGCATGTTCACTATTGGAGAAAAGAAATGCTACTGATTTTTGTGTGTTGATTTTGTATCCTGCTACTGTGCTGAAATCATTTATCAATTCCAACAGTTTTTTTGTAAAGGTTTTAGGCTGTTCGATATATATATAGGATCATGTCATCTGCAAACAGGGACAGTTTAACTTCATCTTTTCCAATCTGGATGCCCTTTATTTCCTTCTCTTCTCTGATTGCTCTGGCTAGTACTTCCAACACTATGTTGAATAGGAGTGGTGAGAGTGGGCATCCTTGTCTAGTTCCTGTTCTTAAAGGAAAAGCTTTCAGCTTTTCCCCATTCAGGATGATATTGGCTGTGGGTTTGGCATATATGGCTTTAATTATGTTGAGATACTTTCCCTCTCTACCTAACTTATAGAGGGTCTTTGTCATGAATGAGTGCTGAACTTTATCAAATGCTTTTTCAGCATCTATAGATATGATCATATGGTCCTTGTGTTTGAGTTTATTAATATGGTGTATCACATTTATTGATTTGCGTATGTTGAACCAACCTTGCATCCCTGGGTTGAATCCCACTTGATCGTGATGAATAATTTTACGTATGTGTTGCTGTATTCTGTTTGCTAGTATTTTAGTGAGGATTTTTGCATCTATATTCATCAAGGATATTGGCCTGTAGTTTTCTTTTTTGGTTATATCTTTACCTGGTTTTGGTATCAGGATGATGTTTGCTTCATAGAATGAGTTTGGGAGATTTGCGTCCATTTCAATCTTTTGGAATAGTTTGTAAAGAATCGGTGTCAATTCCTCTTTGAATGTTTGGTAAAATTCTGCTGTGAATCCATCTGGTCCTGGGCTTTTCTTTGTTGGGAGCCTTCTGATAACAGCTTCAATCTCCTTTATTGTTATTGGTCTGTTCAAATTTTCTACGTCTTCACGGTTCAGTTTTGGGAGCTTGTGTGTGTCCAGAAATTTATCCATTTCTAAAGACAAGTTTTTAAAATAATTTTGCTATAAAAGGAAGAAGAGAAATGTGTTGGTAGCTGGAGGATGACATTTGGTCTAGAAAAGATTTCTTTTTTTTTTTGTGATAGCTAAAAGAATATTTTCCTATGTTTACGGTAAATATAGAGTTGAGCAGGGACTTGATGATGGAGAAGAGAGAGGGAAGTATTTTTGCATGACCTTTGCATAGGTAAGAGGAGCTGGTATATAGGGCACACGATTCATAATAACAGGATAGAAGATATAGCCTGTGGGCTCCGAAGCAGGGAAGTGCATATGTATAGTGGTGGGAGGATGCAGGACTTTCATTTTTTTTGCATTGTTTTCCGAGAGGAAAAAAGAATAGAAGTCAATCTATCAACCGAGTATGGATGCAGTAGAGGCACAACATAATTGATTACAAGGGTGAGAATGTCAAAGGACCAGGAAGATGATGTATGCTTCCTATGTCCACTTAAGGTTTGTAAGAAGAAATTTAGTCTGTAAGTAATCAGCACAGTTGTGTGTCTTTGTGCAGCCACATTCAACTTTATGAGTGACAAGACAGAGTAAGTGGAGAGTGAGAAGCAGCGAAGGTTTGGTTCAGCAATGTGAATTAAAGAAAGTGAGAAAGAGACAATGGAGGTGAAGAAAATATTTGTGATAAATGACTATGGAAATTAAATTGGAAAGAGAAAGAAATGAATAAATACATGAAGGCAGTGAGATCCAGTGAAAAGATGGCAGAATCGATGGACTGAAGACCTTGCAGGGTTAGATGATTTGTGGATATATAGTACCAGAGGAAGTAGGTTGAAAAGATAAAGAGATGAGACTTAGAGGGTAGAATGTATAAAATTAAAATAATTAAAGATCTTTGTTATAGGTAATACTAAGGCAAAAGTACAACAATAAAAGCAAAAATTGAAGGCAATATGGAAGAAATAATAAATCTAATAATATGTATAATTATATAAAATAGATTTGAATATGTAGAAGATGGATTAAATTTCTAAGAACACAAACACTTATCTGACTCAAAAATACATGGAAACCTCTATTATTAATTTGAGTAATAATATATAAGTAATTGACAGGAAAATGATCAAATAAGAAAACAGTAAGTCTGGGATATTTCTCGGGTATGTACTAACTAACCCTCAAAATAAATGCCCACTGATAGGGAATGTTTAAGTATATCCTGGTACATTTATTCTAGAAATAATATATAGCCATTGAGAGAATAAGGTCAGTTTGTATAACCTGAAGTAGAAACTGAAGAAATGATATATTTTTGAGTGAAACAGTACTATTAGAACAACCAGGTATTGTATGTCACAGTTGTTATTATCTTTGTTTTAAAGAATATATTAATATATGAATGACTTTTTTAGGGAATACTAAAGTTTTTGAAGTTAGATACACTCTTGAGTATGAATTTGGACGTTTGGGATAGAAGAAAGACTCATATATTTTAACACAAATACGTTGATTGATATAAATTTTTTACCAAGTATGTTCATGTTATTTTTAATAATAGACTTTAATAAACCAAAAAAAACTGTCACTATATATTCTTGGTGTATATATGGTGTACGTATTTAGATGCCTCAAAATCATGAGAAAGACAATGATGACATTTTACTGAGAGAGTCTTTGGAAAAAAACAAAACTTACCAACTTCCCTGAAATATAGTTTTAGTTTCTTTGGTAATTTTAGACACCTAAGTCTGTAAAAATAATAATCGCTCTACAATGAGTTATATTTATCAATAATACAGCTACAAATTAATATTTTTCTTTGTAATACTTCTGAAGTAAATACTATTTTTTAAATTGCACCTGTTTTTAAATTTTTTTAAGTGTGATTTTAAAATTTGTACTAAAATATTTAAAATTACATATGTGGCATGCTTTATGTTTCTTTTAGTATAATTTATTTTGTTATGAATATTCATGAGATATAAAGCTGATTGTTAGCTCTCGTGGCATGATGTGAGGGCCAGATTCTATGCATCTGGCAAGTGATTAAAATCCAGAATATACATAGAACTCAAGCTATTACACAGTAAAAACAGAAATAGCCCAATTAAAAAATGGGCAACTGAGCTGAATAGACATTTTTCAAAGAAAGACATACAAAGGGGCAACAGGTACATGAAAAAATGCTCAACATCACTAGTCATGAGGGAAATGCAAATTAAAACTATATTGAGATACCAAATCACTCCAGTTAGACTGGCTATAATCAAAAAGACGGTGAATAACAAACGCTGGCGAGGGTGTGGAGAGAAGGGAACACTACTGCACTGTTGGTGGGAATGTAAATTAGTACAAACACTATGGAAAACAGTATGGAGGTTTCTCAAACAACTACAGATAGATGTTCCATATGATCCAGCAATCCCACTTGTGGGTGTATACCCAGAGGAACGGATATCATCATGTCAAAGCGATACCTGCACTCCATGTTCATCGCAGCTCTGTTTATAATAGCTGAGACATGGAATCAACCTAAATGTCCATCAATGGATGACTGGATAAGGAAAGTGTGGCATATATACACCATGGAATACTACTCTGCCATAAAAAAGAATGAAATACTCCCATTTGCAACAACATGGATGAGCCTGGAGAAACTTATGTGGAATGAATAAGCAAAGCACAGAGGGATAAATACCACATGATCTCACACATATGTGGGAGCTTAGAGAGAAAGAAGGAAAGAAAGACAGACCACAGTAGTGCCTCGGTTTTGCAGAAAAAGAGAACATTCCTTGGGCTACAATGTGGAGTGCAGGGGAAAGGAGAAGGGGAAGGGAGATTGGTGATAATTGAGTGGGGGACACAGGGTACAAAAGAAATTTGGCCCTCACATCATGCCATGAGGAGTAAATAGTATTTTTATATAAAAAACAAGGTGAAGATAAGAAGCAATTCAGCAAGATGGGAGTAATTAATAAAAGATTAGAAATCTGGAATGTGCATATTCAGGTATATGAACATTGCTTGGCTATAACTTTAAGCTTCCTATACTTTTCTATATTTATTTAAAGGAGAGCAATTTTTTATATTAATATTTATTGTAATTTAAACTTAATTTTGATATTTGATAGCTCCTTCAGTTTTGAATTTTTTCTTCCCTTAGGTGATTTGTGTTAATTAATTATACATATTTAAATATAAAAGGAATTTTTGCTTTTTTTAAATCAGAAATAACTTTGTGTGTGTGTGTATACATTTATTTGCACGTTTGTTTTCTAGTAGAACAAATAAAAATGATGCCCATGTACAATGCTTATACGTAATATATAAAAAAAATGTTTACCAATCTTCATGCTATCTTCAAAATTAAGTTCTTAGATGGCCAAAATGATATTTAAAATTTTTAAAAATTTTTAAAATACTGACTATGTTGTTTTTGAATGTTTCATAAAACAACAACAAAAAGATCCAACAAAAATATAGAGAGATTTGAGGAAATATATACTTAATGGTGGGTTGAGTAACATTTTAAATTTCTTTTATGATATAATTATATATATTACCTGTAGAAAGATGAAGATAAAATAAAATGAGTAAACTGGGAGTTTGAAGGAATGCCATAAATGTACAACTGGAGAATTTTAGAGAAACAGCTTTTCTCTCTCAAAGCTCATGGTGTCTGGATATGCCAGTCATTAATTATGCAACAGAAGGTCCCACTTCTCAGCTCTTGGATCTCACGTACCAGGAACACAGTCTACACTGGTATTCTGTTTTATCAAATCACCTAGATGATTTAAATACCTCTTGCAAAATGTTTCTAGCCCTAGAACCTCAAAGTGGCTTGACCTTTTGTTTAGTGACTGCACTCTTTCTTCCTCTATGCGGGTCTCCTCCTGTAGTAGTGTCCTGAACATAACTCACAAGAAATCTATTCTCTGGACACAACATCCTGTTTATCCATTTCTCTCATGCCTTCACTTCTCATAAACCTCCTGTGAAAAATCTCAATTCCTCTTTTGAATTTTCCCACTCTTGACATTTTTTTCTCATTCTGAAAACTGTCGTGACTCATTTTAAATAAATCATGAGTATCTTAATTTCTTAAGTCCTTTTTCTTCAATTGTGCCCTGATGCTGGTATAGGGTAAAAATGTGAGATTCTATTGTCTAGCATACTAAAGCAGAATTTACACTCCTATGTAGGACCTTCAATACTGCTGGACAAATATTGTACTTGTTCCCCATGGAGTTCATGTAATGCATTTTACACTTAACAGTCACATAAGATTTCCTAACACCATCATCTACTTCTACCAAATGCTCTTTGTTACTGTTTGACAGAGAAATATATAGAATTCTTTGAGTTAATTTCTTACCTTCACTCATTCATTAATTCAACATAAGGGCTTTTTCTTCCCTCCGCCAAATATGAGTATTTTATATTGGATAAACAAGAATAGAATATGGCTTTCTTCTTGAGGTATTCATAGACTTTTCGAAAACACCTATGTAAGCAATATGTGTATCATGGGAAGTTCTGGGAAGGGGTATGTAATGCATATGCTTTAGGCACAGAATTGGACACAAAATAATTCCGACAGAGTAGGCTATATACTGGAAAGAATATTCCAAGCAAAGGGATTGGTATGTGAAAAGTTTGCATGTTGAAAGGGAAATTGGATTCAAGGAATTACAGGTAGTATCTTATGATCAAACTGGGAATAACATTTTCAACTTCTCATTCTACAAAATTAACTTGGTGAACAGTATAATGTGGCTCAGAGTGTGAAAAATTGGATTAGGCAATAGAAGTTTGAGGATTTGTACAATAGTTCAGGGACTCAATGATGATATCTAAAATAAAACAAGGGCATTGGAAAGAGAAAGGAGCAACAGATACTGAAGAGCTAGAAGTGGGGAAAGTTGGAGACTAATTAGATAAAAAAAAAAACGAGGGAGAGAAATTAGTCAGCATTGATGCTGCTCTCTGAGAATTGGAAAAAAGAAAGAATATCCAATTTTTTAAGGAAAGACATTGAGTTCTGTTTTGGCCCTATTGAATTTGAGGTACATTTTAAACAATCAGAAAGAGACTTGTACGCTTTCGAATGCATTATACACCTAAATTTAACAAAAGGCTTTCTTCCCTCACAATACCCTCCTAATACCTCCAAGAAGAGGGTACTATTTTGCACTTAAATCCCTACCATTTTTCTCATATTATGAGGGTGTTTGCTTTATTTATTTTTTAATTACTTTATTTGGAGCATCAAAGTGATGTTAGGAGAATACACAATAGCCCGAAATGACTTCAATCAATGCTAATTTGGGATACTTACAGAGGTCACCAATAGAAAAGGACAAAAAAGAAGCAAAGAAAATTAACATCAATTAGTCATAATTCCTGGGAGTGTAACCTCACAGATTTAAAGGCCACATGTCATTATAAACAAGGTCATTAAGTAATTTAAAGAGACGATAGAGAAAATGGTTTTGTAGCAGAGATTGCAAAGATGCTCCAAGAAGTGTAAGAAAAAAAATGTCTAATGTTAAATAAATGGCTCACTTATGACTTTGGAAAAATTTACAGTCACACCATAATACATGGATTCAACATTGGCCTCCTTTCAAACAACATAGACACTCCTGAAGATGATATCTATAGAAATCTGTGTTTCGTAAATCCAGAAATCACTCTGATAAAGTTAAAGTCTGATGTTGAAAATTAAAGTTTGAATGAAAAGTTTCGTTATTATTTTACATAATATGTGGTTTTAAATATATATGTATAAATAAATTAAATATTATGATTATACTTTTGAATATTTAATTTATAGTGTTACAGTAGAGTGTATATTAAAAATTCCCTTTGAGAAAATGGGAGATTATATTTATGTTTACCTTATACTTCAGCATATACGTTAAATGGATCTGGAGCTCCTGATGAAAATATGTGCCATATACATGCCAAATAAGAATCTGAAGTACGAGAACATACCACGTGAATTGAATTATCAGCCTTTATCTTGTCGTCATACAACTTTTACCCTACCAAATATACTAAGTTCATGCAACTGAATTATTTCAAGTTCTTATTTTCCCTTCAGTTTCCTACTAGAACTCAAACTTAGCCTTTAAGTCAGATAACAGGGCTGAAGTCCATAGTTCTTAGTATCTTATCACCTCCTGCCGAGGGAATTATATTGAAAGCCATAATATTTCCAGCTGCCAACAGATGTTTTGCTTTAAATGAGATGTATCCTTTCTGGATTCAAAACACAACTGCCCTCTTAATGCAAATATAGGTAATGGCCAGAGACAAATGCTGCTTTGCTTCTTCCACAAATTTGAACCCTGCAGTTATTGGGGTGGTCATTGAAACTGCATGACAAAGTATGAAAGTTAAGGTGTTGTGAACAATCATCCTGCAACCACAACGCAGAGCCAGCTGACACTATGGAATTAGGAGCAGAGACAAAACAAAACCAGGTCCATGAACCATATTTTAAAATCCTCTCTCAAAATCCTGAAGTCTGCTTAAGTTCTGGCAATGGAGGCCAATGGAACTTTTTTATTATTCAAGTTATTTTCAGTTCAATTTTGTTTTATGTGCAATCCAATTCAACTTTATTAATATTTTATATTCTATATTCTTCTTTGAATATTGTCATTTCTCTTTCCTCTTCTACAGCTATTCTACCTGGCCTTAGTTCTCCTACATTCACACACATCTCAGCTGAGTTTTTGTGGGTACTGTTATAATATCTGTTGACTCTGCTCTCTCTTGGTAATGGGTCTAAGCTTCTTGACATGACATTCAAGATCTTTATAATCTTTGATTTCTCAGAGACATCCCCAGACACTCTGGGTAACACTATGATCTACCCGTGGTTCTATAAGTATATTTTTTTACATCTTGTAGTTTACAAGTGTCAGCCTCTGTATCAGATATGCCTCTTACCCACCTCTCCAACATGTAACCTTCCACTCATCTTTCAATAGTCAGCTCAACTTTCAGTTCCACTAGGGACCTGATTTTCCCCATGTAAATTATTCCCTTCACTGTGTTTCCATTGCACTCTTGGACAGTTTGCTGCTGACTAATTATTGCCTTTAACCATACATGTATACTGGATTATAAGATTTTTGATGACAGAGATAGTATTTTATTCATCTTTGTTTTTAAGGTAACTAGCACAGTACTGGGAAGATGTCCATGTGTAGCAAACGTAGAATAAATGTTAGATGGAAGAAAAAGAGGATAACGGGAAAAAAAAAAAGAAGGAACACAAACAGATTTCATGGAAGAAGTAAAATCTGATAACAGGAGAGAGTTTTTGGAAATAGGGATGATAACCAGTACTAATCATGGATGACTGCTAAGAGATGATTCATGAAATGTATGAATGTTCCTCTACTAGGAATCACAAATAGAGTTTACTATTGCATCTATTGCTTAATAACTAGTAAAATGCATCTTATTCATCTGAGGGTTGTAATAGCAATTTAGGTTTAGTTTAAAGGCCAAAGCATGAAGGAAACCAAAATATATTAATTTGAAAAGCCAATTTGATCAAATAACATCTTATTAGAAATGTACCAGAAAACACGCGTATACAGACTAGTACAGGGTTTACGTAGATTCATTGGCAGAAGATGCTGTTTAATGGTGACCATAATATTTTTCAGGATTCAGTCCATAAAATTGCAGATAATATTTTGACATAGAAAAGCAATGATGTTTTTATCTTGGATCTTAGTTATTTATAAATATATTTTTCCATCAATTATGAAATATTTTTTCAGATATCAACACGCTTTTTGAATTATAGGTGGTATTAGATATTTCTTTGGATGACCTCAAGGTTTTTAGTTTTAATCTCAGGTCCTAAAATGCTCATCAAGTGCAATTTTTAAAAATCTTTGTTCTTTTAACCTGGGGGCACTTTAAAGCATTCCAAAGGATTAGATCTGTAAATATCCTGACCTGCTACAGAAAACTGATACTCAGAGGAGAGTAATAAGAGGACCTATCAGTATTCTGACAGGAGCTTTTAAAGCTCATATTAGTGGATTGAACATTTCGATGTAATTCAGTCTGGGAACATTCTCCCTTCCAAGGAATCAAAGTCCAGTGTGGCTGGACCTGTGTAACTGAGTAATACTTCATCCCCCAAAGTCAATAATTCTTGAAATTACAAAAGTAATATTCAATTAAATTGATTTCTTACAAAAATCAATTATAATAAGTTTCCAAAGGATATACCTCCTCCTGTGATTCCTGTTTTGATAGATGACATTATTTTTAAAAAAGTCAATCAAGCCAGAAAACAAAGTTATCCTGGACTGCTCCTTCTCACATTGTTTTTATTCCTAATTATCTCTTTACTCTCTGTACTCAGTACTTCTACGTTTTTACAGTCACTCTGCTAAATTTCTAAATTGTTTTCCATATTCATTCTTGTTCCCTGATAATCTACTGTATTTTCTACATGTGACTTTCAGGCATCATCATTACCTCAATGGGACCAAAAAAAAAAAAAAAAAAAAAAAACCTCTATTCTACATACTCCATATGTTCTGCCCTCAAACTTTTTTGTAGTATCTAATGGCAACTCAAGTTTTCCAATTTCTTAGTTCAAAACTATTCTCACGTACTGTGTCAAATGTGTAAGTGTGTCATATGGGCTCAACTTCTTAAATGCACACATAATCAACCATTTTTCATGATCTTGTTCCACTGATAGCTGATGTCCTTGCCCAACCCATCATTACCTATTGCCTGTTCTGTTGGGATAACCCTCTAACTCTTCTGTCTGATTCCATGCTTGACCCACTGCAGTCAATTCTTTAAACAGAATCTAGAAAAGTTATTTTAAAAAAAACATAACTCAATTTACTCTCTCCTCTAAGTTTTCAGTGGTTTTCCGTATCACTAAACTCTTAACAAGGCTTACAAGAGCCTATATAATCTTCCCCTGGTTACTTTTCTTTGACCTTATCTCCTACTATCTTATCTCCTTAATCACTTCATTCTAGCCACTTTGGCCTCTGTGCCATTTCTTGCACACGACAAGCATATTCCTGCCTCAGCGTCTTTGCACCTTGTTACTCTTCAGCCTGGAGCACCCCCTCCGTCAGACAGCCGCTTGACTTGCCTCCTCACATCATTTTGGTCTATGTTCAAATGGCACTCCTTCAAAAAGTTCTTCCCTAACCACTTTCCTAACACAGAACTCACTCCTCTCTCATTTTCTGTCTCCTTACACTATTTTATTTGTATTCATAGTACTCATAACTACCTGATATGCATTTGCTGACTTAATTTCTCACAAGAATATGTATTCCCAAAGAACAAGAAATTGATCTGTGTTGTTCATCATTGTATCTCCTCCTTGCCAGTGGAGCAGTACTTGGCACAGAGTAGAAACCAATTAGATATTTTTTGACTTTCTTATATTCCTTTAAAATTTATCTTCTAATATATGTGTGTGTAGTCATAATTATGCATAATATGTATATGTGTGCATATACATATGAAATTTAAAAACCAGTCAGTGGGATTGACTGTCAGCGTGACAGTGGGAGGAGCTCTCCTGACCTGCCCTCCAGTGAGACTGGTGAAAACTATAAAATAACTAACATTATTAATCAACCATTTAAAACCTTTGAAATGGTAGTAAAGGTTGTCAGCAAATGAAGAAACATCTATTCGCAAAAACCTATGAAAATTCAGTAAGAAAGAGCAGAGTCTGTGGTATTTTTAACAAAAAGTGTTCCCTCCCTTGCCTTTCAGCTCAGCCTGATGAAAAAGAAAAGTCCATTCCATACTGCTGCAGCCAAGAACAGAGGGCTCCCTCTTGCCCCTGCTCCCAGTTAAAGATCTTTCTTTTTCCAGAGGAGCAGGATGTTAATATTCTTTGTTGTGCTGCCAGCTATTTGTTCCTGAGGCTAAAGTCTCAGATATGTGGATGAGAGGTGAGTGCTCTTTTCTTCTGGTCAGACCCTGCTTAACTCATGAAATGGACTCTTCCACATGGTGTGCTGAGCATACTGGGCACTATTTACCTTTGTTCTGGCTCATAAAATTTCATGGCAAGACAGACCAGTCAAATGAACCTCAGGGTGATATTTCTACCCTCCACTGAGTGCTCAGCTCCTACATTGGGAGAGTCACTCGAGAAGAAGCTTGACATTGTCCCCACCACCAAATCCAGGGCTTAGTTTAGAGATTTTTCTCTCTGGGCAAAATTGCATGGCATGTGCATTAAAACATGCAATGATTTTTCTAAAAATATTGTATTAAAATCCCATAAAAAAAGCATAACATCCTCATAATGAATACCAGAATAGGTTCTTTTATGATCTATCTCCTGCCTCACTCCACAAGGCATCTCAAGGATCCTCTAGATATACCATGTTATTTCACAATTCCATGTTCTTGCACATATTGTTTTTTCTACTTTAACTATTTTTTTCTTTTTGCCTTGTAAGTATGTCCTATGTGACTCCCCTCAAGTACAATGTTCTCTGTGAAGTTTCCTTATAGTTTACCTGATTTGATTTTCCTTTATGCAAATTCCGTAATATATTAATCTCTAATTTTACATGTTATAATATAATATTGTTATTTAGTTTTTAAGTAAATAGAGATGCTAAATTACTCATGACAATATAGTGTCTGAAATAAATGATAAAATTGGTTAACATTTTAAAATTATAGGATAAATAAAAATACCATTTTTAATTTAACCAAATGGCAATTGCTGTTACTCCTGATACCCAGAATAGTAAGACAAAATATTTTTTATTGTATCTTATTATACTTTAATACTTTATATTTTTGGTAGATTATTATATATGCATATATGTTATTTAAACTTATATATATATACACACACACACAAACGCATGTCACCTAAGTTTATTTTTAGATCAAGAACATTTTGTGGGTTTTTAAATGGATAAAAATATCATTATGAAAAACCATAAAACTTTTTTGTAAAATGAAGAATATCTGTATAAGCTAGAGAATCTGTAGTTTCTAAGATGAGACTTAACTTTTCAACTATACCTTAAATCTATTATCACTAAAAGGAGAACTGGAGCATTTAATTGAGAAGCAAACTAAACCTTCCCTTTGTTCTCCATTTTCGGTGTGGTGGCTGTGGAAGAGCATAGCTCACATCTCCCTTCAAGAGTGCCTGTTAAAAGGGAAGTAGTTGGCTGACATCCTTTATCTGCTACACCTTTGAATCCACAACAGCATTCAGGCCAAGATCACTCTCTCCCCAGGCTCCTACTAGCCAATAACTGAATGTCATTGGGGTAGTAAATCTCAGCCATTTCTGCACAACGTGGGGGCTCTTCTAATGGGTTATCTGTGTTCTGGGGCTACTTAGTGGTCTAACTGAGCCTTTCTCAGAGCTGCTCTGCAGTCTGAGGCTCTAACTACACAATCGCCCATTCTTCTGTCTGTCTTTGCAGGTCTCAGACCTGCATTGCTGCCTGCAGGTGGCCCTTGCCTGCCCTTGCTTCTACTTTGTATTCATCATAGGGGTTTCCCCAATAAATCTTTTGCATGCGTAATTCCATCTTGATGTCTGATTCTCAAAAGACCCAAGTCCTCTATGACACACTTAGAGTCTCCCTATAGTTTGAAAAATCTTTGTTTACTTTTTAAAAATTTATATGTATAAGTCTTTTATATAAATTTTTATTTTTTTTAAAATTTATTTTATTTATTTATTTTTTTTAAATTTTATTTTGTCGATATACATTGTAGCTGATTATTGCTCCCCATCACCAAAACCTCCCTCCCTTCTCCCTCCCCCCTCCCCCCCAACAATGTCCTTTCTGTTTGCTTGTCATATCAACTTCAAATAATTGTGGTTGTTATATCTTCTTCCCCCCCCACCCCGGTTTGTGTGTGTGTGTGTGTGTGTGTGTGTGTGTGTGAATTTATATATTAATTTTTACCTCCCTCCAATAAGTGAGAACATGTGGTATTTCTCTTTCTGTGCCTGACTTGTTTCACTTAATATAATTCTCTCAAGGTCCATCCATGTTGTTGCAAATGGCAGTATTTCATTCGTTTTTATAGCTGAGTAGTATTCCATTGTGTAGATGTACCACATTTTCCGTATCCACTCATCTGATGATGGGCATTTGGGCTGGTTCCAACTCTTGGCTATTGTAAAGAGTGCTGCGATGAACATTGGGGAACAGGTATACCTTCGACTTGATGATTTCCATTCCTCTGGGTATATTCCCAACAGTGGGATGGCTGGGTCGTATGGTAGATCTATTTGCAATTGTTTAAGGAACCTCCATACCATTTTCCATAGAGGCTGCACCATTTTGCAGTCCCACCAACGATGTATGAGAGTTCCTTTTTCTCCGCAGCCTCGCCAGCATTTATCGTTCATAGTCTTTTGGATTTTAGCCATCCTAACTGGGGTTAGATGGTATCTCAATGTGGTTTTGATTTGCATTTCCCGGATGCTGAGTGATGTTGAGCATTTTTTCATATGTCTGTTGGCTTTTATATAAATTTTTAAAAAGTACTCTCTTGTACCGTACTTCTTCATGTCAAATTCCTACTCTCTTGAGGTAAATATATTTAAAAGTTTCTAATAATATGCTTAGACAGCCACTCTTAATTTTTTAATTTAACTTATTATTTTTTTCTTCATTTTTTAATTTATTTTCTATTGTGGGAGATAAATATTGTCTCATACATCCCTATTCTACCAAAAGTTTTACATCATTATTCAGTAGTTGGGACTATATATTATTCATAGTGTACCATGATAAAATCTCTCTTTGGTTCACTTCTTTAGTGTTCTATGGATTTAACTTTCTAGTGTTGCCCTTTTCATTGTTTCATATGGATAATTTACTTCTTTAACCCCAAACACTCTTCTAGAAGTATCTAAATTCCCTCAAAATATTTAAACACTCTAGGCTGTCTATCAATGTCATCTTTTCTGTTTTTGGAGACATCTTCTCTGGAGCTCATTTTTCTCTTGTTTCCATCTCAATTGGTTTCTTGTTAAGCAACAGAATAGTAGTAGCTCTGGGCTCTCTTTTACCAACCTCACGGGCATTCCGTTTACATCACTTCTAGGTGGAATTCTTGAATTCCTTTTTTCTGGTTTATTTCCTTGCTTAGTTGGAGCACATTATTTAGTAACTTCCTGAAAGACACTATGTGGGATGCATGCATTTTTGAGATCTTGCACTTATGGATATGTTCTAATTTGTCTTTTTTTTTTTTTTTTTTTTTTTCATTTACAGTTCTGGGAATGCAAGCATTCAAGAATGAAAGTACTTTTCTTCAAGACTTTGAAGGTATTTTTCCATTATCATCTAGAATCCACTTTGGCTATTAAGAAGCCTAACTCATTCTGATTTCCTTTTTTTTTGGCCTGAGACCTATTTTGATTTTCTTCCTAGATGCCTTTGGGATATTTTTCTCACCTTCTGTTCTGGAATTTCTTGATTACTTATTTGTAGTAGGTCTATTTTTTTATCAATTGTGCTGGGTAGTTGCCAGACTGTTTTAGTCTAGAAATTCACAATCTTTATTTCTAGAGAATTTTAATTTTCATTCACTTCATAATATCAATATCAATTTCTTTCACTACTTTTCATATCTGCACTTTGATTTTTTATTTTTATATTTTCAACCATTTGGGAGAACTATCAAATTTACCTTTCAAATTTTGAGTCATTTTATTTTCAGTTTTGGTATCATGTTTAATTTTTTGAGAGCTATTTGGTCTCTAACTTTTTAAAAAAAAAACTTCTCTTATACAATGAATGCAGTATTTCTATATATATGTGTGATCATATTTTTATTATTTACTTTAAGTTTTCTTTCACTATCTGCACAATATATATTTTTTCTTATACTCATTTAATATCTGTTCTACAAAGAGTTTTTGCTGAAATATCTGGTAATATTTGAATGGGGGTTATATTTGAAGAGATGCACTAAAAAGCTGAGTAGAAGCTGCTCTTATCATTGGCTGAAGTGCCACTTGGGGCAATACCACCTATCAATTTATAAATGTGTTTTTCCTCAAACAAAACAATTTCTTCAACAAGATCTCTCTAATCTCTTACTTGGGATATTAGTACTCATGGGTGCAGTGAAAGAAGGGAACTAGTATTCTCAACATTCATTGTCCAGTCTTTCACTTCATTACTCTGTTTTTATTAGTACCATATCCCACAATATGTTGAGCCTAGATTCTTTGGACTTGAGTACCTTTAAGAAGAGAGCTATAGGACCTAAACTCTGTAAATAATTATTCTGTTTTGAGATTCATCCCACATCCCTGGTCCCCTCATTCTTGACATTTGATGCTATTCTTCAGTGAGCATTGTGGAGGGTTAGACATCTTGACTCTCATTTGATTTTAGAATAGGTTTTTTAGGCAAATGCATGTATGGGACAAAAGCCCTTGGGTAAGGAGGTGATGGCCTATAGCCAGAGGGCAAAAGCCCATCTAAACAACTCTAATCACTGTTTAGGTATGGGTTTGTATATTTTAAAGATTTTAGAGTTAACAGGTGGTTGTCATACCAATCCTGTTAAGAGATTTTAAGAATTGCTGAAGGGAAAGTTGTGAAAAAAATGTTTGCTAGGGGCAAGCTGTCTGTTGGGGGAAACTTTAGAGATAATTGTATTTAGATTTTATTATAAGAATGTAACTTTTGCTTATGGAGAGTTTATACTTTAGATAATGAGCCAGTTTGAACAACTTAGCTTTCACTAATTGTACTTTGGAATGTCACTTTGTTAATTTTACTGATGTTACTAGTTTCCACTGTGAAGCTATACTTAGCCTTAGATAACTTTTGTAACTCTGCCCATGTCCTTGTGTCCTTTTGTAATGATTGAATCAACTGAATTTTCTTGTGAAACTTCCTTGTCTTTACAATAAAAGACAGAGATAACTTTGAATCAGGGCTGCTACACTCAGCTTTCTCTTTCTAACAGAGGAGTTGCTGCGGTGCAGTCCCTCTGGGCTTCTCAACTCATTCATACTTTGAGTAATCCTTTTTTGCATCTCTATTCCACAGAGAGAAGTGTAACAGAATATCAGTTGACTTTTGTGCTTCTGTCATTGCCAACTTATGTTTCACTGCCTGTGATCTGTTTAGATAATGTCTGTCCATGTTATTCCAACAGTCAGCAAATTGTCCTTTCTCATTTTCTTGGTCCTAATCACTTTATGATTATTAATTTTATTCTCTTACTCTCATTTTGTAGAGTATAGGAACAGTGATAAATATTGATGTAAATTCTCTATGTTTAACTGAAAGTTAAGTGCCTGGTTTTGGCTCTTTTCTACATAATTATTATTTCTAAATGAGCATGCGATGGAGTTTGGATGTGTTGTCCCCTCGAAAACTCATGTGGAAATTTGATCCCCAATGTGGCAGTGTTGGAAACTGATTGAGTCATGGGGTGGATCCCTTATGAATGGATTAATGCTCTTCCTGGGAGAGGAGGGGTAGTGAGTGAGTTCTTGCTCTATTAGTTCCCATGAGAGCTTGTTGTTTATAGGACCCTGACACCTCCTCTCTTGCTTCCTCTCTCCATGTGATCTGCTTGTACCTGCCACTTTCCGCCATGAGTAGAAACAGCCTGAGGCCCATGCCATATGCAGCTGTTCCGGAATCGTAAGCCAAATAAATTTCTGTTCTTTATAAATTACCCAGTATCAGGTATTTTTGTTATAGCAACACAAAACAGACTAAAACAGCATGTATCTAACCAAACACATGTTATCCATTCTTATATTACTAAAGATTCAACAAATACCTGTTGAGTGCCTACAGTATGCCAAGAAATGGTTTAGGCATATTGGATATATCATTGGAAAAAAAGAGGAAAAAAGTGCCTTTCACATGGAGTTTACATTTAACAATTAGGTGGATGTAAATAATAATAGTAGTAATAATAAAAAAATGTAAAAAACAAAAAAATGTTGGCAAGAATGTTGAGAAATAGGAATTCTTGTGCATTGCTGGTGAGAATGTAAAATAGTATGGCCACTGTGGAAAATGATATGGTGATTCCTTAAAAAATTAAACATGGAATTACCTTATTACCCAACAATTTCACCTCTGGGTATATATCCAAAAGAAGGGAAAGCAGGAACTCAAAGAAATATTTGTATACTCATATTTATAGCAAATTACTTAGAACAGCTCAAAGATAGAAACAATCCAAGTGTTCATCAACAGATGAATGGATAAACAAAATATGGTATATATTCACTATGGAATATCATTGAGTCTTAAAAAGGAAGCAAATTCTGCATAGGTTAGAGCATGGATGAACCTTAAAGATGTTATGCTGAGTGACATAAACCAGTCACAAAGGGACAAATATCTTATGCTTTCAGTTATATGAGATACTCAAAGTCATCAGATTCATAGAGACAGAAAGTAAAATGCTGTTTGGCCTGGGCTGGGAAGAAAGGGAATGAGCAGTTAGGGTTTAATGGGCATGGAGTTTCAATTAGGAAAGATGAAATCATTCTGGAGATCAGTCATGGTGTTGGTTGCACAACACTGTGAATGTACTTAATGCTACAGAACTGTACATTTAAAAATGGTTAAAATAATAAATTTTATGTATATTTTACCATACACACACACACACAATGAATGTTTAGGGTAGTCCTCACTGAGCAGTGCCATTTGAGCAAATACTTGACAAAGGTGAGGGCCTTAGCCATATTGACACACCCAAAGAAAGAGGGCTATGTTACTGGAGTGGAGTGAGGGAAAGGAACATAAATGATAAAGTCACAGAAGATATGGGGTGAGGGGTACAGATCGAGAAAGACTTTAAAGCTGAGAACTGAAAATAAACATTGGATTTAACAATATATGGGTCACTGTAGTTAGCTGTAGTTATTGGAAAAGAGTAGTTTTCATAGAGTGGTTGGTGAATCCCTATTTTTAGGGGTTTTACAGAATTGGAGGAAAGTATATTCTAAAATATTAAATAAATAAAAGTTATAAATGTTGGAGTAAAAAACATTCCCTTCCGTATAATCCAATATTTCTTATGAGAAAGAATGAAAGAGAAATTTTGTAATGGAGCATAGAGTGTTTATAGATGTGTCTAAGGTTTTGCAACCTAGATATTTTGTGCAATGATTAGTCATTTTCCTGCTCTATCATAATCTATTGAGTCAGTTTTCACATAGCTTCTCATTTATTCAGAGTCAGAATTGTCATCTTTTTAGATCTTCAATTTGAATCATAGCTTTCCTTCTTCATGGTCGAGGATTAATGTAATAATTTAGGCCAGATTTTAACTTTATGTTTTAAAGGCACAACCCTCATGAGTCCTGTTTCACATTTATCAAAAATTTCCCTTCCTTCTTCAATACTAAATAAATTAAGTGAAATGGCCTCTAAGGTTATTGCTATATGCAGATTGTATCAGAGTACTGGCTATTATACTATAATCCACTTTCATCCCATTAGAGATATGTCTCTCTTAGTCTTCTGTTGTGATTAGACAATTAGATATAAATGGTTTTCTAATGGATTTACTACAAGACATTAGCGGAAGAAATTTCATCATCTTAGCTCCTTTCTATTCCCTTTGAAGTATAAGCTATTAACTATTCTAAAAATCCATTAATTTGAACATCCTTCTTTGATATAAGGTTTCTGGTGATAACATTGACAGATATCAGTAATTTTTTAGATGTAAAAAAAATAATCTGATAGATAATTAGGGACCATTACCTTTTTCCTGTGCAATTAATTACTGCTGCTGTATTTCAAGTCCTTATCAAGCTTATATCTGCATTAAGGCAGGAGTGTCCTAACTGGATTCTCTCATCTGCATCACAAGGTATACATTTCTGTGTGATTACTCTTATTAAATCACAGTTCTCACTGAATCACCCTTTTGTTTTTAAAATAGGGTTTAGTAACTGTATTAGTCCGTTTTTGTTTACTTGCTTATCACAAAGTACACTGAACTGGGTGATTTATAAAGAAAATGAAATTCATTGCTTACAGTTTGTGAGGCTAGGAAGTCGAAAGTCCATCTGGTGGTGTTGACAGTGACCCAGGGGTCTCACATTGCAAGATGGTGGAAGCAGAGAGAGCAGAGAGAGAAAGATAGACTCTCCTCACCATGCCCCTGACCACCTTTTTTAAATCCATTCATTACTGCATGGTTCTACAATCCAATCACTTCTTTAAGGCTCCGCCTTTCAATTACCATAACAGGATTTTCCACCCTCTTAACAGTCACAGTTTCTAATACATAATAGTTTCTAATACATAAAACTTGGGGGACACAAGTTAATTTTCTAATCCATAAAACTTGGGGGACACAATTCAAGCTTCAGGGAATTCTAGGGGGACATAATTCAATTCACTACATTTGGTAACTAAATATTTGCTTCATTGAATTAATGATGTAATTGTGCATGTATGTATAAAAATTGATAGCTGTTTCTCTACCATGCTAACAGTGCACATTTTTCATTAAATTTATAGCCAATATCTTTAAACAACCCATTTTTCAAATAACTATATTTTACTTTACTTTACTTCTCCCAAGTGACGAATTTTTTTGTTAAAATTAAAAAGTTTCCCCAAATGGTTAACGATTGTGTATTCACAGCCTAGGGAATGATCTCTGGGAGATACATGACTGCATAAAAACTCATTTGAAATAACTATTAAGATTTTATTATATACGTGTGTGTATGTGAGTGTATGTGTGTATACCCATATATATCTTAAAGTCATATAAAGTTTTATATATATATATGTGTGTGTGTGTGTGTATACACGCACACACTTATACGACTTTTCTAAACCTTTATCATGAACTTGAGTTTGTCTCAAAAAAGCAGGCAGAACTGCATTTTATCCATAAGAGTGTAACTACCCTCTCACTTAAAACAAAGCTGTAAACAAAGAGAAAACTGGAAAATAAGTAGGAAAATTTATGAAACAACTATTTTCAAATATTGTATGTCATACAGAGCTAAACTGTGATCGTGTGGAGAAGGGAAGCAAATGACATGATTATGACATGATTCTTACAATGGCTCTGGCTTTCTGTCTGGAGGCACTTTCTAGAAATGGAAAGATGATCCAAAGAAGAATATTTCAATTTTGCTGAGATAAAGAAGATAGGAGTCAATGGATACAGTTGGAACTAGTAGGGCAGATACTAGACACAAGGGACAGTCTGAGAAATCTGCATAGGGATCCTCTAAAATCCCTTTAAAATCCCTCTAAAATCCTATGTGCAGGTTGAAAAATTATGCGATCAAGTAAAATAGCAACTGTTGGAATCTATGGAATGAACAGTTCCCAGACCAACACAGGACTGAGAAACATTTGAATTCTATCAGGCCAGAGTGCAGAAACTTATTTTAATACTTTGAAAAATCAGTAGAGACCAAAATAGGGTCATGCCTTAGTAATCAGGTGAATTTTGTAACACCTAAAAGAGTTTAAAAATAAACTTTGCATCAACCTGCTCTGCAATAATATAACAACCTGCCAAATAAATCCAGCCTTCTTTAAAGAAACTACATACAACCAGATGAAAATTTACTAGAAATGTATATAAGTTTTCTCTTGCTGTCATACAAATTTAGTGGCTTGAAGTATACAAATTTATTATCTTACAGTATTGTAGGTCACAAGTCTGGTGAGGGCTGCATTCCTTCCTAGAGATTATAGCAGAGAGTTTGTGTCTGGTTTATTTGGGTCATAAGTAGAATTCAGGCCCTTGTAGTTTTAGGACTGAGGTCTCCATCAGCCATATTTTCAGTCTTGCAGGCTGTGTAAATTCAAAGTCATTCCCAGCTTCTAGAGGCTAACAGGTTCCTTGGTACATTCCCCCTTTTTTATTTTCCAAGCCAGCACCAGGAGATGGATTTCTTTTCATGTCACATCTATTTGACCTTCTAATTATGTAAATTAATTTATATAATTCCAGGGATTAGGGCATGAACACCTTAAGGGGTGTGGCAGCATTGTTTGCCAATTGTATCATGTGAAAAAGCAAAAAATAAAATAAAATTTATGCAAGGATGAAAATCAGTCATTAAGTAAATCTCCAGAAATGACAGTGATGATTTGATCTCTATTAAATTAATTGGCATATATGAAAATGTAAATATGATAAATGATTATTAAAAAATGAAATCATGGGGAGAGAAATTAAAGATATAAAAAGGTTTAAATTCAAATTATAGGGACAAAAACATAATGTTTGAAAGGGAAAATTTACTCAAATTAGCAATAGGATTGATACTACAGTAGAAAAAATGAATTTGAACACAGCAACAGAAACTATCTAAACTGAGGCTCAGAGATGGAGAAAAGAAGCTAGAAAAAGTGTACAGGATCTCAGTGACTAATGATACAATATCAGGTAGTTAATATATGTGTAATTAGAACCGTAGAAGGAACAAGGGAGAGGAAAAAATTAACAGCTGTATATAAGGCCAAACAACTGGAAAAATGCCATTTTCAAAATTAACATTTATAGCAGCGTAAAACACCTGAAATACTTAACAATAAATTTAACAGAGGATGGGCAAGACCTGTAAATTAAAAACTTATAATATTGCTGATAGAAACTAAAGAATACCTACATAAAGATAATTAGTGAATTAGAACGAGTGAATTCATTATATGTAAATTCCGCCTCAATAGAGCTGTTAATTAAAAAAAAATATATATATATATATAGGATTTCATATGCAGAGGGATTGCCAACCTGGTATCAAGTAGCCCCATTAGATTGACATTATAAATTGTTTTGGCAAGTCATCTTTGAATCAGATCATTGATGCGATAAATATATCTCATGAAGAAACATTTTCCAAGTCTTTATTTTCTGTGATTGAAATTTTACCAGGATCGTTTTAAATGCAAGTAAATGTTTTTCTTTATTTTCTCAGCTAGTGGAGTCTTAGAGCATGTCAAATTTCAAATGCTATCCAATGGCATCAGCTGTGGTGGGATAAGCCACCGAGCATTTGGGCTGCTGCAGCCAGGAAACTTTACTTCATCTCAGGTGGTTCTGCTATCTGTGGATGACCAAGTGCTTACCTTGTAGTCCTGGGACGGCTGGGTCCTCTCCTTTAATTACTGCTGCATGGGAAGTGCAACCAGCTAAAGCCATGAGTTTCTAAAGGCTTCTTCCACAACTTCCAGAATTACATGAAATGATTTCTATTGGGAACAATATCTGGCTTTAGCAAAAGCTGTTAGAGGCCCTGAAGATGGAACTTGAAAGAAGACAAAAAAAGCAGGGAAAATATATTCTCTCTCTATTCTCCCCGTCATATGTTGTTTCTCCAAATAACAGGTTTTTGTTTTGTTTTGTTTTTAATTTTTCATACCCTCTAAGACACCATGGGTGACAAAGCAACTGTGTCTTTATGACTCATCATAAAAAATGAGCCATTTCAGTAACACATCAACTAGCATTACTGCTTATCTGTGTCTACTTTTTTTTTCCTTCCCTTAATCTCCCTTTCTTGAGATTTCACACCCCCAAAACAGAAAGAAATCAGCATTTTTCTTTCTTTGTCTCTGTTTTCTAGGAAACCTGTGTTAAGACATTAGACCAGCAATTCATTATATAAATAGTCACCCTCCCAATTGACCTTGGTTGTTATATTCAAGAGTGTGCAGACATGAGAATTGTATATGTGGAATGTAATTTTATCCATATAATAGTTTTCCTTTATTTTATACCATTATTATTCCTAAAATCCTATTTCTGAGAGGCTATCGTATGTAGAATAATGCCCACCTCACCCTCAACCACAAGGATACAATAAAAAAGGCATTGTTTATTGATTAAGTTAAGGGCTTGACATGGTTATCCAGGTGGGCTTAATCTAATAACCAGAGCCTTTATAGGTGAAAGAGGGAAGCCGAAGAGTTGGAGTCAGAAGTATGCGGCACGAGAAAGACTCAACTGGCCATTGTTGGCTTTAAAAAGTGGAAGGGGGCCATAGCCAGTGAATTTTGGAAGCTTCTAGAAACTAGAAAAGACAAGAAAATGGAAACCTAGAGCCTGAAGAAGAAACCCAGACCTGCCAACAGGTTTAGATTTTAGTTCAGTTAGAGGCGTTTTGGATTTCTGCTCTCCAGAACTGTATGTTAAAAAATGTGGGCTGTCTTAAGCCACTAAGTTTATCGTAAGTTGTTACATCAGCAAGAAACTAACACATAGGCTATAAAATTTTCATCATAGATTGTTTATCAAAGTAGAAATAGGTTTTGAATAAGTAGAAATGTGTTTTGAAGAACATATGAAAACTTCTCAAGACATTTGGGGATATGATATCATTCCCAACTCCTAACTTTAAAGATAAGGTGACGGAATAGGAAAGAACAAAAATATTTGTTCTTCGTTTTGGTTTGCTTTGGTTTTGGTTTTAGGGTATGCGTGTGTGTGCTTGGCTTTTCAGGCGCAGACTTGAACAGTAGATAAAGTTCATTAGAATTTTTCTATAAGCAAATAGGTGTGATAAAAAGTTTGGTGAAGAATATCCTATTGTAGCTCTCAGAAATCATTTTGAAAAGGTGAAAAATAATATGAAACATTATGAAAGGTGATTTTTATGAGGTAATTATGTTTGGAGTTAAAATTGAAGGTACTTTCTCAGCAGTGTGTCCTGCCTACTTGTTTTGTAAGGATCCTAGATGTCAAACAGTTATGTTTTTTCAGAAGCTCATCTGGAATAGAACTGGTTTGGTTATGAATAAAAAGGGGATAAACACTAGGCTACTATTTTTCTGAATTTTCAAAAATTTTTCCATGTATAGCTGTCATACAGAGAATCCTTAACAGAAGAAATACTCAGGGAACTAAGTAATATAAGCCAAATTTAAAATAAGCCCTTAGCTACTCTTGGTTGTATGCAAGAGCTTTTGTACCGACCACAAAAATCCATCTTTCAGGTCTTCCATGTCATGAGCATAATTGACTGTCAATCCACAGTTGCTGTACTGGAAAACCCATCACTGTCTTCCTCTGGAGGAAGTTCCAATAGGCTTCCTCAAGCTTTCTATGGGTCATTCCCAGCCAGTGACTGACTACAGTAGGGATATTAAGGCAGATTGGTTCCTAGGAGACATAGCAATTCTCTGATTAATTCTTCCTCCAGAACGCCACTGACTTTGCTGAAACTGTTCTCACTTATATGAGGAGCTAAAAGTAAATAATAAGTTGGACTTTTAGAAGGAGAGAGTAGAACTGTGGTTACTAGTAGTGGGAAAGGGGATGGGAGGGGGGTGATAGTGACAGATTGGTTAATGGACACAAAATCACAGCTAGATAGGAAAAATAAGTTCTATTGGTGTACAGTTGAAGTAGGCATCATGATTAACAACTTACTGCATGTTATCAAATGGCTAGAAGAGAGGATATCTAATGTCCACATTACAGGAAAATAAGTTTTGAGATGATGAATATTATCACACATTGTATACATGTCTTGAAATTTAGCTCTGTACCCTGTAAATATGTAAAATCAATATGTTTTAATAAGAAAATAGAACTAAATTATAGTAAAATGTTTTTCTTCCTTCATTCTCTCATCCACAGATGTCAGGCCTGGATCACTATCTGAAGTTCTCCGTCTCCATTTTCCCTTTTCACAGATGTTTCCCCCAAATAAATCTGTAATCGAGTCTTGGTGTATATATTTAGAGTACGCCAGCTAATGCATGTCTGCACCCTCCTGTCCGCAATCTTCATCAAAATTAGTAATAAGCATACTAAAGATAACAACCACTATATAAGCACAATTTAAAAAGGTGAAATAATAAAGTGGACAGAGAAAATTATGATGACAAGCAAAATATCACTATGGAATAACAAATAATTTCAACAACAAAAAGCTAAAATATATGTTGCATGCCCTCATGTAACTAATCCCATAAAATTCTGTTTCTTCATAAACAGCAGTGTATATGACAGGAAATCCCTGTTCCAAATTTTTTATTCAGAGAACTAAGGCCAAGAGATGATTTAGGTGAAGTTTTGACTCAGAGCATAAGAGCTGAAACACATGAAGGGTTGTGATGGTGGGACACTCTTTAGACAAGTCTATGAATAGCTTATGAATATTCATAATAAAAAATGAAATGTATTTTTAATAAGTGAGGAAACATTTATTTGAAGTTCAACAGTTCTTTCAATTTCACTGTAGTTTCTTTTAATTCTGTGAAATCAAAGCTAATTTAAAATGAACACTTTTTAATAAAAGTGCGAATGTAATAATAAGCCTATTTTTACAAATGGATTTTTCCTCTTCCCTCTCCTCTATTTATCTGTTGTTGTTTTTTTTGTTATTTGTTTGTTTTGTTTTTCCCATTAGGCTGTGCCTCATCTATTTGTCTATCTGTTCTTTCTGTATTTCTTTGCAGAAAGATATGTGTGATCATTTTAACCTAATGTGAGCAAGTTATTCCTGGCTGTGGGATATGGATTTTTTTAAAAATTACATTTGACTTTGTGATTTTGGGCATTTTTGTGACAGGTATGTGCCATTTTTTTCCAAAATGGGTTATTTCAAAAAAAAAAAAAGAAAGAAAGAAAGAAAACAAAAAACTTTGAGTCTGAGAAGCAATTAATGCTTCTCTCCTTTATTCTTTATTTTAAAGTCTAGAGTTTTAGATTACAGTACTGTAATTGCTGACATCATACAAAAGTCTATCCATAAAAGCCCCAGATGTCAGTAAAAGTTGTGTATTGATTATAAAAATTAATTTTATTATTCTTACTCATAAAATTCTCAATGATATGATTCTTGATTTTCTTAAATATGTATGGTTCATATATGCAGAGTATGAAATAAGCCTGATTTATGATCAGAACTTATGTATGTCCATCCTACTAGAGAGCTTGCCTTGTTGCAACAATACTGATCATCATTTCTTAACCTCCAGCAGGGCAAGGGAATTCTTGTTTTTGATTGCAAAAGTGGGATCTAGCTTTCCATCTCCTGAAATCTAGAACCCAGTCTTATCAATTCAGCACTGACAGAGTGCTGTTGCCCTTACTTTTTTGGGGAAACATTCCCTTTCATTTTTTCCAAGGCAAGATTTACCTCATTTAATACTCACTTAAGATTCAAAACTATCAACCATTATTTTCAAAATATCAGACTCTGTGCTAGGCATTTAGAAATTCTTCAGAGAATTTTTGTGATCAAATATGTGCATATTGCTTAATCTGCAGAGCACTCTGAAGAATCAATTATTATGTTCTAATTGCAAATGAGAACGTTGAGCATCTAAATTAAAATTTTTTTTCATATCACGGGGTTAATAGTGTAAAGCATGGGAAAATAATCCCTGGCCATCAAATGGTAAGGACAGTATTTTTTGTATTATACCAAGCTTCACTTTGATATTTGCACAACATATCACATATTTTATAGGTTGAATAGATTTATTACGCTTACTTTGGTAATTATTATAATATAAAACAATATTTTTAATAAAGAATAGTAGAAAACCTGGACCTGCAAAACCTAGGTTCAAATTTAGGTGCTTTCAATCAGGCCACACAACTTTGAATATTTTGCAAATTCTCCCATCTCTGAGGGGCAGTCTGGAGGTGTCTTGAGGGAAATTAACCACAAGTTTCCTGTAGAAAAGAGTTGTTTGCTCTGGTTTTTAAGTACTTGGCATTTTTTTTTTTCCAAGTCAGTTATCTAGCGTGTGTGCCTAACCTAGAGAGGGAAAGATGGGGGATTGAATTAACAGATCTTATCAGTTTGGTGACAGACTTCCTTAATATGACTGAGAATTTTCATTTTCATTGGAAAGCATAACATTACAGTTTAAAAAGTCAAATTTGTCTCTAAAAGTTTTTAATTTCATACAGATAGCTACAGCTGTCAGAAAATACAAGAACATGAGATGTTGCCTTAAATGTTAGGGCACTGTCAGTTGATGAAATTGAATGAATGTCCTAGATGATTACAAGTACCACTTTGTGCTTAGCGTCGCATTATCAGTTTACAAAAATTAATCCTTGCTGTGCAAAGCAGATTGAATACAGCAAGTGGCATTATATACTTCTATTTTACATCATTAGTAATCGAAAATGAATTTGACAAGATGTCTTTAATTTCATATTAAGTTGATCATGCATTCCAATATGACAGAATTCATAAATGTGAATACATTTCTTGAGTTTAATAATTTAAGAATTACTATTTTGATCCAAAATTATGATATTGTTCATGAAAGACAATATAATGTAAATTATCTGTGCCCAAACTCCACTTTGGTTTTAAATTAAACAACTTCAAACCTCATTACTTTGTCCATGTTCCTCAAGATGCCATAAAATTATTTATTTGGTACAATAAGCTTTACTGTGACTAGCCAGAAGGAAATGACCTCTAACTACAGGACTTCTAAACAGTGAGATGTAAGGAAATGTGCATATTTGGCTCTTCAACTTAAAACATTTTCTTTTTTCTATGTGATTTAAATGGAATCAGCATTATATACAGAATCTTTTTTGGGGGCGGATAATTATAGAAATGAGGGGTACAAAGTTGGTTTTCAATAATTGTGTACAATGTATGGTGGTTGGATCAGTATAGTTAGCTTATTCATTATTACAATACACAATCATTCTTTGTGTCTCTTGACCAATCCTCTCTCCCCACCTCCCCTTCCCTCTTCCACCTCTAGTTTTCTAAAAGTTCAATGTGTTATTGTGATTGTAGTTTGTCAAGTCAGTCTTCCACACTGGAAAACTTGACAGACACTGAGAATGCCTCAGCTATTTGCCTTAATTTTTCCATTTGCTTCTGTCTGATGCTGCAAATTTTAACACTGTGGCTAATTTGTTTTATTAAGGGACAAAATTTCTATTAAAATGCAAATATGAACTCTGAAATCTTTCCTTATTTAAACTTCAATGTAAATTAATTTATGTGAACCTTTCAAACTAACATCTACATTAAACAAATTTTGACAGGAATGATGAGAAAATAGTACAAAGAGAATAGATTTCTCAGGAATTGTAAAACTGAAGAGTTCTGAAAGAAAATATGAATCACATTATGTGCATTAAAAAAGTAAGTCACTTTGGAGGTAGAAACATAAAGGATATCAGATGTCACTTCATAGTTGCTGGCAATAGATAATTATGTCTCTGGCAAAAGGTCCAGTGTTACTTGACAATATTATATATTTTTTTGTTTTTACTACCATTTCTAAAGCAGTAGTTATGACAGAGATCAACAATAGTTTTTCAATATCCCTCATCTTCTATTTTTTTTTAATAAAAGAACCCTAAATATTTACCTGGACAGAATGATGTGTGCATAGAAACTTCACTTCAAGCTCTCCAATGTTGCTAGCTATTGGAATGTGACTAAATTCCAGTGATACATGGAGCTTTGGGATCAACTCCTAAATGGTGTGGTTCAATATTGTGTTTGTGAGATACACCAATGTCCTTCATGTTGATGTAGTTCATTAATGCTCAGGGTTGTAAAATATTCTGTTAAGTGAACAGACTACAATTTATTTACCTATTCTACTATTTAAACAAAACAATTTTTGAGTTGTTCCTTTCATCGGTTCATGAATAGTCCTTTAATGAACATCCTTGTACATGTATCTGGTATCCATGCATTTAATTTATGAGGGATTTACGCTTAAGAGTAAAAGTGCTGGGTAATATAATCCCACCTATATCTGGCATTAACAGATTCCACTAAAATCTTACACAGTGAAAGTACCAATTTTTTCCCATACCAACAGTATGTGACAGTATATCTGTTCCAAAATGTGATTGACACTTTGTATCACCAGAATTTTTAGTCTTTAAAATTTTTTAGGTTATCTGTTGGCTATTTAGTGACATCTCATTGAGTTTTAATTTGCCTTTACTTGGTGGTTATAATTACCTCTTTTGAAAAGTGCCTGTTCAAATCGTTGCCTATTTTTCTCTCTCTCCTGATTCAAAATCAGGTAAGTGTGCACAAATGTAATGTTGTAGTGGATTGAGTTATGTTCCCCTCAAACTCACTGAAGCTTGAATTGTGTCCCCGAGTTTTATGTTTTGGAAACTTAGCCCCCACTATGACTGTTAAGAGGGTGGGAAATCCTATTATGGTAATTGAAAGGTAGAACCTTGAAGAGGAGATTGGGTTGTAGGACCGAGCAGTAATGAATGGATTAAAAATGGTGGTCAGGGGCATAGTTCTTAGGGCTTTAAAAGAAGAGGAGAGTCTGTCTCTTTCTGTCTGCTCTCTCTGCTTCCACCATCTTGCAATGTGAGACCCCTGGGTCACTGCTGCCACCACCAGATGGACTTTGGACTTCCCAGCCTCAGAAACTGTAAGCAATAAATTTTGTTCTTCTTTATAAATCACCCAGTTCCAGGTATTTTGTTATAAGCAATAAAAAAAGACTAATATAAATACTAAGCAAAATATTAGAAAAATTAGCAATGCATAAAATACACAAAATACCATTTGCTTTACTAAAAGGACAATAAAGTTGATTTAAATCTATAAAACTATTTAATAAAAATCAAATATTTCAATACATGAAGAAAAATTTATCATGATAAAAAACCTAAACAAAGAGAATTTCCATAAACTGAAAAAGATGTATTCTCTTTAAATTAGAAAAAAACACAAAAATCCCCCCATCATATGTACATTCAATATTGCACTAGACTTTTTAAATAGCATGACAACCTAAGAAAAAATGTATGCATATTGAGAAATATTTTTAAAACAATCATTATTTTCAGATAATTGTATTGTATACATAAAAATATTCAAAATGTGTAAAAATTATTTGTTTTAAGTAGTATGTGCTGTTCAGATATTGTGTTTCTGTAAAGATAAAATATATAGTTTAATAAATACTATTCATACTAGCTATAAATATCTGCAAATAAAATGTACCATGATTTTTTAAACTGCATATTCATATAAATATTAAAAATACTTATATCTGTATTCAGGACATATATTAGTTATATTTAATATTGTGAAAATGTAAATTTTCCCAAATCGATCTATATATTTAATTCATCTGCAATAAAATTCATCAGGATTTTGAGAATAACTTGATGGAAGGATAAATTGCAAATAGCCAAGATAGTCCTGATGAACAACAGTGTGGAAGTCTTTATCCTTTTTTTAAATGCTAAGAAATTTTAGGAAGGAATGGTAATTAATCTGTGACTTTTTAGCTTAAGGTTAGACAAAGAGACCAGTGGAATAGCACAGAGAGCCCAGAACAAAGTCACCCATCCATGGGAACTCCCTATCTGACAGATATAATGCACTTGAATCACAGGGAGAAGTAACCTAGGCAGAAAATGGTGCTGAAACAAATTGTCATCAAATAAAAAAATATATATGTATAATGGATTATTATCTTATAGCTTATGCAACTATAAATTCCAAGTTAGTTAAGGATTCAAGTTTATAAGAATAACTTGAAAATCAGAATTAATCATACATGTATATACTTATTACTTTGGGTTAGAAATGCATTTCTAAAATAAGACCCAATGGTACTAACCATAAATAAAAAGATGGATATATTTGAATACAATGAAATTAAGTATTCTTATTCAGAAGATATCACAAAGAAAGTACAATTTACAAATCGAAAGAAGATATGTACAATATATATATAGTTTATAAGAGATTTATATCAGAATATGTAAAAAACTCATTTAAATCTGTAAGACTAAACAACCCACCTATTATAAACATGCTCTAAAGAAACAGTTGAAAATGTGCACAGTAGATACAAATGAGCTATGTACTCTAATAACAGCATTATAATAGCAATAAATAATAATGAAAGCAACAGAAAACAATTTCAGTCAACAAAAGAACAGAAAAATAAGTAACTTATTTTGATGCAATGAATATTACATAGCACTGAGAATCAATGAACGAACTACATAGATACACATCAGAATAGCTGATACTGAAATACAGAATATTGAGCAAACAAAGCAAGCCACAAACAATGCATACAACATAATTCTATACACAATATGTAATCTTCAAAAATCAGAACTAAAAATATACCTTTAGTTATTTACACAAGTATGTAAATTTATTTGTGAAAAATTAATAAGTAACAGAAAACCACAACTAGATAGTGGATACCTCTAGGGGAAGAGGGGATAGACATCTAGGGAGAGTGCAAAGAAGTCTCTGAATTACTAAAAATATTTAATTTCTTAAATAAGATGTAAGTACCATGAGTGTTCAATTTATTGTTTTATAAACATGAAAATATATAAAATTAAAATTAATAAAAATAAATTGGCAATGCCAGAAATGATAGAGTGTGTTTCAAACTAATATGCTAAGATTAAACTTGTTTTCAATTATTATTTATTTTTTTAATTTGTCAAACATGGTTCTCTTTAATTAAATCACTTTAAAACTAATTTTTTTGCCATTTTTTTTTATTGGTTTTGAATATTCATTAGATACAAAGCTAATTGTCACCCCTCATGTCCAAGAAGTGAAGGCCAGATCCATACTGGCAGCATGCCCATTACCACAAATTGCGTTTGTACCCCGTGTCCCACACCCAATTATCCCCAATCTCCGTCCTCCTCCCCTCCCCCCCACTCCACTTTTTATCCCAAGGTATGTTCTCTCCCTCTGCAAGTTCAAAGCACTTCTGTGGTCTTTCTTTCCTTCCTTCTTTCTTTCTTAGCTCACACTTATGAGTGAGTACCACTAACTTTTTTCTTTACTAATAGCTACATTTGTCAAAATGTATCCACCCAAACAAAGATTATCTTATACATATTGATATTTCCTTAATAGCATTTGGATACTTTGTATCCAGTAAATATGCTTCTCAGGGACATTTCCTAAAGATAGATAAAATACTCACTAAAGATTACCTGATCAGTGGGAAAAGAAGTCGTGTGTAATAGGAATGGACAGATGATAAAATGTGCTAGGACTTGCTCAGTGTATTCTCTGTGTGATGGGACCACACTATACAAGTTTGGAAGTCCTATTCCTGAGCACATGAGCCAGTCAACAAATTTCCAAAGGATCTTCATAGCTGAGAACTTTACCCCGAAAATTTCAAGATTTCCTACTATGCTTTTCTCTTTTTTAATCATTTGGTTAATTATGTCATTTTTTGTTTTCAAATATATTCTGATTGTAAGTAACTACAAGAAATTATTACTCTAGTAATAAGAATGAAAGTAAGAGTGCAACGTTTGATGAACAATACAATACATTTGACATTAGGTATCAGCATATTTATTTAAAAGTAAGTTTAATTTAAAATAATGATAAGTAGTAACTTTGTGAAAAATTTTCACATCATGCATAATAAATTTAATTGATCATAAGTTTATAAAATTAAATGGATAAACAATGAACAAATATCTTGATTAGCTGATTCTAGATCACATATTGCTATGTCAGTTTTCATTCACATTCTGAAGCCTCAAGATAATAAATGTTAATTAATTAATAGTTTATTGAGAATTATTAAACTGAAGCTGTCTCTACATCAGAAAATTCAATTACAATGATTTTAAAACATTCCTACACCTGTGACTAACACAACATGGCCCAAAGGAAATGATCTTGTTTTTTTCCCCCAAATATGCAACATCTAAACCCACCAAAGAACACATTTAAAATATAAATATTTTATTATATATATAATATATTTTGTTATATATATATATATGTATATATGTACACACACACACACACACATATATATATATAAATAAAATTACCCTTCATCTTGTCAAAGACCAAAATAACTTAAATTGTTAGCAAGAAACAGTATCTACTCTTTTCAAGGTAACTTGGTTTCAGGAAAAACCTGAACACCGCCCACCCTACTATATCTCTTTTGTTCCTCCCTTTTTCCAGCTCTAAATTTTTCTCTGCCCTGAATTTCTTATTAAATAGATTCCTTTCTCTCTGACTGTTCAGCTCCTCCTCTCTTTTCTGCATTAGCATGTCTAGAGAAATGATTCGAACAACCAGCCCTGAAAATGCCTAATGGCTAAAGTAGTTTTTGTGTACTAAATGGCTAATGTAGCTATTTATATGAAGCATTTAAATGCCATCTGCTGGGACTCAATAGATTTATAGAAATGTAGTTTGTGGAGTTAAGACTTTACTTTCAGTTTTTTAATGTAAAGTTAAAGAAACAAAGTCTATAAACAAACTGTAAGTTGATGGAGATCCTTAACATTGAATTGCTATTTTTTGAAAAATATTTAAGGATGGAAATCTACAAACAACGGTTTCTTAAAATAATTTTTTCTAAATAGCTGACTAGTTTTCAAGAAAAAAAAAAATACTGAAAGCCAGTTTGAGCTCAGGGATTGTTTCAATTGAGTTTAAAATTGAAAATGTGAAAATTATATATACAAGTTTTTTGTTTGTTTGTTTTCATTCATGAGTTTGATATTTCCGACTTTAAAATATATAATACAAGTGATTTGAATGAGTTAGCATTTCTGTAGTCATCACATTGGGAAACAAAATTATATTACTGGGATTCCTTGAACTTGCCTAACTTTTAGCAAAGGTTAGTAAGACCAATTCATTACATAGTAATGAAAAGTATAGCTACAGTTTTATTATTGCTGATGAAGCATTCTGGCCAGGTAACTCATGTGGGCTTTTGCCCTCAGAATTATCCCTAAACTTCATTGATTATCAATACTAAATACCCATTTATAATTTAACAATTTGCTTACATCAAATAACTAAGTAGTTTATGTGATGCAACTTAATCAGTACATCTTACAAATTGAAACTCAGGTCACCCTATATGTTTGTATGTTTAAATGTGAATGTATTCACTCTCCTGATTTGAATATGCTTCTACACAGGGCTGTTAAAGAATATAATGTGAAAAAACTTCCAAAATGTCTATCTCATACTTAGTTTTTAATGAATGTAAATATTAGAGTTTGATTTTTAAAAAAATGAACATTCTATGACATCTTCAGAAAAATAATAGCACTGGCAGTAGGCCAGAACATGTCTTTAAAAGATTTATTTACTACTTTTTCTTTTTTTTCTTTTAGGGGTGGGTGGCTGGTACAGGGATTAGAGCCCTTGCCCATGGTGAATCTGCTTTTTGAAATCCTGACTTAATTTTTATGAAGTGGGATAACAATTTAAAGGTAATTATAAGGCTAGAAGTAGTAATATAAATGTTGAAAGAAATCCATTCCATAATATCTATAAACCAATATTGCACATTTCAAGTCTTTTAATAGTCTTTAGTTTGTTTTGGTGGCTAGCCGGTATGGGGATCTGAACCCATAACCTTTTGTTATAAGGCTGCCTTCTAAGCAACTGAGGTAACCAATTAGCCGTAAGTCTTTTAATACTCTTTTCTTCTGCCAAAGGGTCATAGAAGAGGCATAATAATTTTAAATATTTAGTAAAAGAAAGAGGAAAAATATCAAAATGACAGGAGTAAGCCCTTCTGTAAATTGATTAAATTCTCTAATTAAAAGGCAGTGTTTGATTTTTAGATGGCAGAAAGTCCTGTGTGGTGTCACCATGAGCACCTCCAGCTGTATTGGAATAATAAATTTGGTATGGCAGTTAAAAAAAAAAAAAAGGCAGAGATTGGCAGTAAGGATTAAAAAAAAACAAAACAAAACAAACCACAATTCTATTACATGCACCTAGAAGAAATTCACTCTAGATTCAAAAACATAAATAAGTTGAAAGTGAAAGTGTGGACATTAATATTCCATGCAAACTAATCAAAAAAGAGATGGAGTGGCAATATTAACCTTACACAAATCGATTTTAAGATAAAAACTGTTAAAGGAGACAAAGGAGGACATTATATAATGATAAAAGATTCAATCCTTCAATAATATATCACATTACATATGTGCTTATATAATTTATATGCATACATATACATTCACACACATATATACACATACCTAACAATAGAGCTCCAAAATATATATATCAAAATTTCTAGAACTGAAAAAAAAGTAGACAGTTCAATATTAATAGTTGGAGACTTCATAACTCCAATCTCAAAAATGGATAACACAATTAGACATGAGATAAACAAGAAAAGAAGGGACCAGAATACTGTAAAACAATTAGACCTAATAGACATTTAGTGGATACCCCACTCAACATCAGAGAAAGGCACATTTTTCTCAAGTGCTTGAGAAACTGTTGGGTCCGCCGCTGGCTGACCTGAACAGCCCTAGCCTCGTTCCTTTCGGTGGGTGAGCAAATGGCCCAGATTCCTCTTTCCCTCCTGTCCCCTTTGGAAGGAGATGGGGGAAGAGAGCCGTGAAGAGAGGTGAGCACACCGCCGGCCCCAACCAGCCGGGTTTAAAGGACACTCAGGCGCGGCAGGGGTTCTGTTGAGCAGTTCCGTTTATTATCACAGAAGCACTTCCTTTTAAAGGCAAATGGAGAAGGGAGGTTTATTACATAATCCTATCAGCTTAAAAGTCAAGGGCATGCATCCTGTCTCAATGCCTAGCTATTGCAACCATGCAGTGTTCACGAGTGCAGAAACATGTATTTGGCCAATAAGGGCTAAGGCAAGGTTCCGGCAGACACCCCCACCCTACTTCTTCCCAGCACTGTCTTAGGCTGCCACGTTAATATGCCCTTGTGGGCCCATAATGGCTCCACTTGTAATGTCACTTAAGGTGGTGTTAGTTTTTAAGGCCCGACAAGAAACAATCTCCAAGATAGATTATATGTTAGACCATAAGACAAGCCTCAATAAATTTATATAGATTGAAACCATGCAAAGTATATTCTCTAAGCACAATGGTTTGACTTAGAATTCAATAACAGAAGAACATCTGGGAATTTCCCAATACTTTGTAATTAAATACTACACTTTTAAACAACAATTTGGTCAAAAAAGACATCAGAAGGAAAGTCAAAATATTTTGAGGTGAATGAAATTGAAAACACAACTTACCAAGACATATAAGATGGTACAAAGACAGTACTTAATAAATGCCTACAATAAAAAACAAGATAGATTTTAAATGCATAACCTGAACTTCTGCTTAATGATCTAGAAATGGTAGAGCAAAGTTAACCCAAAGCAAGCAGAATGAAAGAAAAGTTTAAAATGAAAATGAAGATAAATGAAAGAGCATAGAAAAACAATAGGGAGAAACAATAAAACCAAAAATTGATTCTTTAATAAGATTAACAAGATTGGCAAATTTTGTATAGATTGACAGAGGAAAAAAAAGACTAAAATGATTAAATCAGGAACAAAATTGGGAACATTACAACCCACTTTGCAGAAATAAAAAGGATTATAAAAGAGTGACAGGAGCAATTATATGTCAGCAAATTAGATAACCTGAATGTGATGGACGAAGTCCTAGAAAAACACAAACTACCAAATTAACTGAAGAAAAAATAATAATAATCCAGATTCACCTATAGCACATCAAGAATATTGATTTAGTAATAACGAGAGAAAAAACTTCCCATAACTGAAGCACAGGTCTAGATGCCTTCACTGCTGAATTCTATCAAATATTTAAATATTAACACCAATCCTTATTTTTCAAAAAATAGGAGATGAGGGAGGACTTACTGTCACATGCTATGAGGCCAATATTACTTTAATATCAAAGTCAGATAAAAATATCACAATAAAAGAAAATTATAGATCAATATCTCGTATATATAGATCCAATAATCCAAAATTATAGCAAGCCAAATACAATCACATGAACTTTTTGAAGATCCCTCATATAAGGATAAGTCAGTATCGAAAACTCAGAGGAGAGCACTGCTGGCATCCCCCTGCCTGGCAGATGGCAGGAGCATGCCAGAGAACCCCAGAAGGGTGCCATGGGCAGCCCCAACTCAGCAGACAGCAGGAGCATGCCCATAGCTTTTGCCATAGCCACTGCCACCACAAAGTTGGCTCACTGTCAGAGCAGAAGCCACTAATACTGTGCAGGTGGTTTGCTGACCACCAGACTGAAAAGAGACAAGGAAAGTTACCAGCAAAGCCCAGGGAAAGAAGTGAACAAGTGCAGACCCATGGCCCAGTGGCCCAACCCACAGGGAGAATTATACTACCAAATGTGGTTGAACACCTGGGGTGGGGGATGCATGTATAGCCCACACAACTGCCTTGGCCCAGGGAAAGACACATGCAGAGATGCCCAAGAGTGCAGAAACCCAGGATACTCAAATAGAGGAGAGAAAATGCCCAACCACCACCAACCCATCCTCTAACTGGGGGAAGAAAGGACCAAGGAGGAGCCTCTGGCTGTATGAAAAAAAGAAAGGGAAATCCTACTCAGGGTCAGCTAATAAAACTGAGGATTTCTAGTATATACCAATGCACCCATCAGAGTCAGGGGACACTAGACAGAGTGCCAGTAAGCCCACCAAGGGACACCCACACCAGCCAAAGAGCAATAGGGAATGCAGGCACTTCTCCCAAGAACTCAAGAGATTGCCCAGATCTTCAATGAATCAACAGTGTCACTAACCTCAGCAAGGAATCACTAAGTGACTAATGCTTAGGCCACAGATACACTAACATACAACCCCAATGGTGAATACAGGAAAAGTACCCATGTGGAGATTACACTATACTGTGTCTACCCAGAACTAATACTAAAAATTCCTACTTGATTGTTGATACAAAACACATTTGCAGGAGGAAGTCTCTCTCATCAAAGCCTACTCCAGAGTAATAGAAGAAGCAACTGCTCTACCAGATGAGATATCAACATAGAGATACTAGAAATAAAAAGGCCAAGAAAATACAATACCACCAAAAGAAGTACCAGACTCTATAGAGGAAGAAATCCTTGAAATGACTAAAAAGGGATTTGGAGCAACAATCTTAAGGTAATGCAATGAGATATGTGAAGACTCAGTTAGACAACACAATGAAATTAGAAAAAGTATCCAGGATATGAAGGAGGAAATTTACAGAGAGAATAGTACCTTAAGAAAAAATGTAGTGAAACTTCTAGAACTGAAGGATTTATTCAATGAAAAAAGAAACACACTGAGAGCTTAAGCAGCAGGTTAGAGTAAGCAGAAAAGAGAATTTCTGATCTTGAAAACAATAACCCAAGCAGACAAAAAGGAAGAAAAGAGAATTCAAAAGAATGAAGAAAATCTAAGAGAACTAGCAGACAACCTTAAGCACACAACATTTGAATCATAGGTGTTCCAGAAGGTGTGGAAAAAGGAAAAGGCATTGAAGACATATTCAACAAAATAACACTGGAAAACTCCTCAGGTATAGTTAGAGACATGGACATCCAGATGAAGGAGGCACAAAGATTGCACACAGATTCAATACAAACAGGTCCTCTCCATAGCATCATAGTCAAACTGGCAAAGCTCAAAGACAAAGAACTGTAAAACCAACAAGAGAAAATTGTAAATTCACATATAAAGGAGTGCCCATCAGACTAACAGCAGACTTCTCAAAAGAAACTCTGCATGCTGGAAGGGAATGGGATGACATTTTCAAAACACTAAAAGAAAAAAAAAAAAAAAAGCCAGCCGTGGATATATATCCAGCAAGTCTATCCTTCAGATTCAATGTAATTCCAATCAAAATACCAATGACATTCTTCACGGAAATAGAAAAACAATCCTGACATTCATATGGAACAACAAATTATCCCAAATAGCCAAAGCAATCCTGAGCAAAGTTAATAATTAAAGCCAGAGTCATAACACTACATGACATCAAAATATACTACAAAACAGTAGTAACCAAAACAGCCTTGCACTGGCATAAAAATAGACACTTCGACCAATGGAACAGAAAAGAGAGTCAAGAAATCACCCCACATACAGCCAGCTGATCTTTGGCAATGGCGACAAGAACATATGGAGAAAATTGTCTCTTTAATAAATGGTTTGGAGAAAAATTGGACATCCATAGGTAGAAGAATGAGACTAGAACTGTACCTCTTGCCATATACAAAAATCAACTGAAAATGGATTAAAGACTTAAATATAGCACCTGAAAATATACTATTCCTAAAAGAAAACACAGAGGAAACACTTCAGGAAGTAGGACTGGGTAAAGACTTTAAGCCAGGCTAGAAAAGAAAAAAATATGCAAATGATATTTTATCAAAGTAAAAACCTTTGTCAAGCAAAAGAAATAATTAAAAGCGTGAAAACACAACTTATAGATTAGCAGAAAATATCTGTAAACTCTGTATCCAACAAAGGATTAATATCCAGAATACACAAGGAACACAAGCAATGGCACAGTAAAAAAACAAACAATCCAATTTAAAAACAGGTGAAGGAACTGAATAAGCATTTCTCAAAGGAAGATGGTGACCACTCAACATCAGGGAAACGCAAATCCAAGATTTCATCTCACCCCAGTTAGACTGGCTATTATAAAAAAGACAGAGAATAATAAATGTTGGTGAGGATGCAGAGAAAGGGGAACCATCCTACATTGTTGGTGGGACTGTAAATCGACGTAGCCATGATAGTGAACAGTATGGAGTTTCCTCAAACAACTACAGATAGAGCTGCCACATGATCCAGCAATCTCACTGGTGTGAATGAAAATCATCAGGTTGAAGGGATACCTGCACTCCCATGTTTATCGTAGCTCTACGTACAATAGCCAAGAATTGGAGCCAAACCTAAATGTCCATCAATGGAAAACTGGATAACGAAAATGTGGTAAATGTACACAATGAAATAGTGTTCAGGCATTAAAAAAAAAAAAAAAAAATCAAATCCTGCCATTCCCAGTAACATCAATGAGCTTAGAGAAAATTATGTTAAGTGAAATAAGCCAAACATAGAAAGAGAAATACTGCATATCCTTACTCATAAATGGGACCTAAAAAATAAACAAATTTAAAAAATATAAATCTACAACAATCACAATACCTTGTTGAATTTTCAAAAGAAGAGAAGAAAACTGAAGCAACCAGAGGTAGAAAGGATGAGAGGGAGGGGACTTAGGGAGAAATTTGTAAAGGGCTACAAAAAAATGATTTTGTGTGATGTTGAATATATTAATTATTCTAATTTGAGCATCACATATTGCACCCAGGTATGGATATTCAAAACTGTACGCCACAGATAGGTACAATCAACTGTTTCAATTAAAAAAATGATAAAATGACTCAATCAGTGCGATATGCCACATTAATAAAATAAAAGATATAAAAAGCCACATGATAACCCCAACAGGACTTTCGACGATGGCGGTGGCTGCGGTGGTTGGCGCGGAGCAGCTGAGGTGGAAAAGGCGGCCACTGAGCCTCAGGCAGCCGGGAAACATGTGGACCTTCTTCTCGCCATCTCTTAAGGGAGGACCACTGCTGCTGGCCGGTCGTGGGGGGTGACTGCCACTTTGCCCCCGGCAGGAGAGGCTGCCTCACTTACAGGCAACAGCTTTGAAGTGTGGAGCAGGGAAAGAACTGTTTCTTAGCTGCAAAAGCGAGTCTCTAAACAGGGAACACGGCACCAGGGCTGCTGTGGATGCAGACAGGATCCCGGAGGCCGGGGCCGCGCTGAAGGCGGCCAGCTGCCCTATTCAGGATTCGAGGTTTCAGGCCGGCATTAAAGAAGATTCCTGGGAGCGCCCGAGCCGCGCCGCGACTGAACAGCCCGAGGCGGCAGTGGCCGAGAACAGGAAAGGTGACAAACCAGACAGAGAGTGAGCACCCGACCTGGCACAACCCTGTGAGTGACCCTTGGCCCAGCTCTGTTTGGGGGGCGGATGCCCACCCGGCTCCCGACTGCATCACCAGGCCACTCACTGCCCCAGGGCTGCCTCCATTTTCCCAGGTGCGGGCAGCTCCGCCCTGCTTGGCCATCACTGAGCCTTCCCACTTGCTTGGCCCGGCGCGGGGCTTCCCGGAGCCTGCAGGCCGGGCTCCCCTCCCACTCCCTCTGCGGTTCTCTGGCGGGGCTGGTGGCAGGGGGCATCCCCGGCCAGTGTCGGCAGGGCAAGGAAGTACGGGCGGGCCGACTGTCACTCCACCACACCCTGGACTCTGGCCGCCGGAAAACTTCCGTTACTGGGAGGCAGATACCATCTCTGTGGCCACCAGTTTGGAAAAAAGCCTAACGAATTTCTGGTTGGGAATAGTGTGGTAGGAGAGTTCCCAGGTCTGCTTGAACCTGCCAGAGAGCAGGCTGCAGGCGGGCGCTAGACTCAGTTTATACCAGGGGGATACAAAGGTGAACAAGACCCGAGAAAGATCTACATAGTGCTACAAAGTCACCCAGAGAGACCGGTCCTCTGTGCCTAGCAGAAACCTGGTAGACTTCCTAGGCGAGGCGGTGCCGAGCAGGGTCTTGAAGGCCCAGCTGACAGACGAGGGGTGCAGAAGACACACCCCAGCCCAGCACAGTGCGCACAGAGTGGGGAGACGTGCGGCCAGGGAGGTGGAGACTCGACAGAAACCACACACCCGGTGGGGTCGCCACTGCACATCTAACAGCCTGGGCCAGAGCACACGGAACAGGGAGAAGTCCTGCACAGGAAGTGAAAGCTCAACAGAGATCACACACCCTGTGGTACGTGATCCACCAGCCCAGCAGAGTACAAGCTGACCAGAAAGGTGGCTCCCCGGAGAAGGCCAAGATCCGAGGCAACCACACACACAAGGCAATAGAGGCCAACTGAGCAGTCACGGAGGGAGCCATACGAAATTGGCAACCACAGCAACATCCTAGTTAGTCATTAGTCTCAAACCGGTGGACTGTGAAACCCCCTGCCACAATGAATAAACACCAAAAAAAAGATACCAGAAATACAAAAAATCAAGAAAGTACACCACCAAAAGTTAATAACACTCAAACTCTAGATCCTATAGAACAAGAAGCCCTTGAAATAACTGACAAGGAATTTTGAGTGATAATTCTAAGGAAACTGAATGAGATACAAGAAAACTCAGCTAGACATCATGATGAAATGAGGAAAAGTATACAGGATCTGAAAGAGGAAATGTACAAGGAAATCAATGTCCTGAAAAAAAATGTAGCAAAACATGCTGAACTGAAGAAGTTATTCAGCGAAATAAAAAACACAACGGAGAGTTTAACCAGCAGGCTTGTTGAAGTTGAAGAGAGAACCTCTGAACTTGAGGATGGGCTGTTTGAAATAACACAAGCAGACAAAAAGAAAGAAAAAAGAATCAAGGACATTGAAGAAAATCTGAGAGAGATATCAGACAACCATAAGCGATCAAATATCCGAGTCATGGGTATTCCAGAAGGGGAGGAAAATGGAGATTCCATTGAAAACGTATTCAACAAAACAGTGGCAGAAAACTTCCCAGGTATAGGAAAAGTCACAGATCTTCAGATCCAGGAAGCTCAACGATCTCCAAATGTATTCAACCCAAAAAGACCTTCTCCAAGACATGTCATAGTCAAATTGGCAAAACTCAGAGACAAAGAGAGAATCTTAAAAGCTGCAAGAGAGAAGCGTCAAATCACCTATAAGGGAGCCCCAATCAGGTTAACATCAGACTTTTCATCAGAAACCCTAAAAGCTAGAAAGGAATGGGATGATATTTTCAAAATACTAAAAGACAAAGATTGCCAGCCAAGAATACTCTACCCTGCAAGGCTATCCTTCCGAAATGAGAGGCAAATAGTATATTTCCCAGACAAACAAAAACTGCGGGAGTTCACTACCACACGACCACCCGTACAAGAAATCCTCAAGGGAGTACTGGGTTTGGTTCCTGAAAAATAACTACCACTGCCATAAAAACCTAAGAAAAATCAATACCGACTAGTATAATAAAAATGGCATCCATGACGAGAAAACAAGCAAACAAAAAACACTATCTACAACCTAAGGAACCAACAAACACAGAAACCAAACAGTAAATCAGAAAGCAAGGAACAAAAGACACCTAAGACAACCACACAACCAATAAAATGCTAGGAATAAATCAACACCTTTCAATAACAACTCTTAACGTAAAAGGCTTAAATTCCCCAATCAAAAGACACAGACTGTCTGACTGGATCAAAAAGGAGGACCCAACTATATGCTGCCTACAAGAGACCCACCTCACCCATAAAGATTCACACAGACTAAGAGTGAAAGGATGGAAAAAGATTTACCATGCAAACAGAAAAGAAAAACGAGCTGGAGTAGCTATTCTTATATCTGACAAAATAGACTTTAAACTAAAAACCATAAAAAGAGACAATGAGGGACACTACTTAATGATAAAAGGACTGATCCATCAAGAAGACATAACAATCATAAATATGTACGCACCCAATGTTGGAGCAGCCAGATTTATAAAACAAATGCTATTAGACCTAAAGAAGGAAATAGACACGAATACCATAATAGCAGGGGACCTGAACACCCCACTGTCAATATTAGACAGATCATCTAGGCAAAGAATCAGTAGAGAAACACAAGATCTAAACAAGACTCTAGACCAATTGGAATTGGCAGATATCTACAGAACATTCCACCCAACCATTTCAGAATATTCATTCTTCTCATCAGCACATGGATCATTCTCCAGGATAGATCACATATTAGGTCACAAATCAAGTCTCAATAAATTCAAAAAAATTGGAATTATCCCATGTATCTTCTCAGACCACAATGGATTAAAACTAGAAATTAATAATAAACGAAACTCTGGAAACGATACAAACACATGGAAATTAAACAGCATTCTACTTAATGACATATGGGTCCAAGAAGAAATCAAGCAGGAAATCAAAAAGTTTATTGAAACTAATGAAAACAATGATACATCATACAAAAACCTGTGGGATACTGCAAAAGCAGTATTGAGGGGAAAATTTATTGCATTAAACGCTCACTTCAGAAGAATAGAAAGATGGCAAGTGAACAACCTAACACTTCAACTTAAAGAACTAGAAAAACAAGAACAATCCAAACCTAAAGTTAGCAGACAGAAAGAAATCATTAGGATCAGAGCAGAACTGAATGAAATTGAAAACCAAAAAACAATTCAAAAGATCAACGAATCAAAAAGTTGGTTTTTTGAAAAGATAAATAAAATTGACAAACCATTAGCATGGCTAACAAAAAAAAGACGAGAGAAGACTCAAATAACCAAAACTAGAAATGAAAAAGTCGATATTACAACTGATTCATCTGAAATACAAGGAATCATTCGAGACTACTATAAACAACTATACGCCAACAAATTTGAAAATCTGGAAGAAATGGATAAATTTCTGGACACACACAAGCTCCCAAAACTGAACCATGAAGACGTAGAAAATTTGAACAGACCAATAACAATAAAGGAGATTGAAGCTGTTATCAGAAGGCTCCCAACAAAGAAAAGCCCAGGACCAGATGGATTCACAGCAGAATTTTACCAAACATTCAAAGAGGAATTGACATCGATTCTTTACAAACTATTCCAAAAGATTGAAACGGACGCAAATCTCCCAAACTCATTCTATGAAGCAAACATCATCCTGATACCAAAACCAGGTAAAGATATAACCAAAAAAGAAAACTACAGGCCAATATCCTTGATGAATATAGATGCAAAAATCCTCACTAAATTACTAGCAAACAGAATACAGCAACACATATGTAAAATTATTCATCACGATCAAGTGGGATTCATCCCAGGGATGCAAGGTTGGTTCAACATACGCAAATCAATAAATGTGATACACCATATTAATAAAGTCAAACACAAGGACCATATGATCATCTCTATAGTTGCTGAAAAAGCATTTGATAAAGTTCAGTACTCATTCATGACAAAGACCCTCTATAAGTTAGGTATAGAGGGAAAGTATCTCAACATAATTAAAGCCATATATGCCAAACCCACTGCTAATATCATCCTGAATGTGCAAAAGCTGGAAGCTTTTCCTTTAAGAACAGGAACTAGACAAGGATGCCCACTCTCACCACTCCTATTCAACATAGTTTTGGAAGTACTAGCCAGAGCAATCAGAGAAGAGAAGGAAATAAAGGGCATCCAGATTGGAAAAGAGGAAGTCAAACTGTCCCTGTTTGCAGATGACATGATCCTATATATGGAACACCCTAAAACCTCTACAAAAAAACTGTTGGAATTGATAAATGATTTCAGCACAGTAGCAGGATACAAAATCAGCACACAAAAATCAGTAGCATTTCTATTCTCCAATAGTGAACATGCAGAAAGAGAAATCAAGAAAGCCTGCCCATTTACAATAGCCACCAAAAAAATAAAATACTTAGGAATTGAGTTAACCAAGGAGGTGAAAAATCTCTATAAAGAGAACTACAAACCACTGCTGAGAGAAATTAGAGAGGATACAAGAAGATGGAAAGATATCCCATGCTCTTGGAATGGAAGAATCAACATAGTGAAAATGTCCATACTACCCAAAGTGATATACAAATTCAATGCAATCCCCATCAAAATTACAAAGACATTTTTCTCAGAAATGGAAAAAACTATCCAGACATTTATATGGAACAATAAAAGACCACGCATAGCCAAAGCAATGCTGAGCAAAAAAAAATAAAGCTGGAGGCATAACACTACCTGACTTTAAGCTATACTACAAAGCTATAATCACCAAAACAGTATGGTACTGGCATAAAAACAGACACACTGACGAATGGAATAGAATAGAGAATCCAGAAATCAACCCACACACTTACTGCCAGCTGATCTTTGACAAAGGCACCAAGCCTATTCACTGGCGAAGGGACTGCCTCTTCAGCAAATGGTGCTGGGATAACTGGATATCCATATGCAGGAGAATGAAACTAGATCCATACCTCTCACCATATACTAAAATCAACTCAAAATGGATTAAGGATTTAAATATACACCCTGAAACAATAAAACTTCTTAAAGAAAACATAGGAGAAACACTTCAGGAAATAGGACTGGACACAGACTTCATGAATACGACCCCAAAAGCACGGGCAACCAAAGGAAAAATAAACAAATGGGATTATATCAAACTAAAAAGCTTCTGCACAGCAAAAGAAACAACTAACAGAGTTAAAAGACAACCAACAGAGTGGGAGAAAATATTTGCAAAATATACATCTGACAAAGGATTAATATCCAGAATATATAAGGAACTCAAACAACTGTACAAGAAGAAAACAAGCAACCCAATTACAAAATGGGCAAAAGAGCTAAGTAGGCATTTCTCTAAGGAAGATATCCAAATGGCCAACAGACATATGAAAAAATGCTCAACATCACTCAGCATCCGGGAAATGCAAATCAAAACTACATTGAGATATCATCTCACCCCAGTTAGGATGGCTAAAATCCAAAAGACTATGAACGATAAATGCTGGCGAGGCTGCGGAGAAAAAGGAACTCTCATACATTGTTGGTGGGACTGCAAAATGGTGCAGCCTCTATGGAAAATAGTATGGAGGTTCCTCAAACAATTGCAGATAGATCTACCATACGACCCAGCTATCCCACTGTTGGGAATATACCCAGAGGAATGGAAATCATAAAGTCGAAGGTATACCTGTTCCCCAATGTTTATCGCAGCACTCTTTACAATAGCCAAGAGTTGGAACCAGCCCAAATGCCCATCATTAGATGAGTGGATACGGAAAATGTGGTATATCTACACAATGGAATACTACTCAGCTATAAAAACGAATGAAATACTGCCATTTGCAACAACATGGATGGACCTTGAGAGAATTATATTAAGTGAAACAAGTCAGGCACAGAAAGAGAAATACCACATGTTCTCACTTATTGGTGGGAGCTAAAAATTAATATATAAATTCACACACACACACACACACACACACACACACGCACACACACACACACAAACCAGGGGGGGCGGAAGAAGATATAACAACCACAATTATTTGAAGTTGATACAACAAGCAAACAGAAAGGACATTGTTGGGGGGGAGGGGGAGAGGGAGAAGGGAGGGAGGTTCTGGTGATGGGAGCTATAATCAGCCACAATGTATATCGACAAAATAAAATTTAAAAAAAATTATATAAAATAAAAAAATAAAAATAAAAATAAAAAAATAAAAAGCCACATGATCACTTCAGTAGATGCGGGGGAAGAAACGAAAAAAAATTTGACTCGTTTAACATAGTTTCATGATAATAACACAGGAAACTGAGGATAGAAAGAAAGTGTCTCGATTTGAAACACTATTTTAAAAAATCTACATGGAACATTAGGTTGAATGGTACAAGACTAAAGGATTTTCCGCTAAAATAAGAAACAAGGCAGGAATGACCTGTCTTTAAACTTCTACTCAGCATCATATGGGAAGTATTAGGCAAGAAAAAGAAATATAACTAATTAAAATTGAAAAGGAAGAGATAAAACTATATCCAACGATGACATGATTTTATGTACAGAAAGTCCTAAAGAATACACACATGCATACAGGCACACACACACAATTAGAGCTAATAAATGAATTCAAATTTGAAGAAAACAAGATCAACAAACAATAGTACGTTACATTCTATACACTGTAAACATGTTCAGAAAAGTGTCTAACAAACTAATGCACTGTTTTGTGTAAAATAAATTAATGCAATTTGTCTAGAGGGTAATTCAACAATCTGTACCAATGGCCTGAAGTTAACTCCATATATAAAAAACAATCTTAAACACATGATCATAAATTCATGTATATGTAATTTTCATGCATTAAGGCAATTTTCAATATTGGAACTATAAATGTTAAAATGAATAGAATGAACATATAAACTGTTTAAACAGATAAAATGTATTACTTGGCAATTTTTAGAAGATATGTTTTTACATTTTTTAGAGTTTGGTAAAAATTGTTTCTGAAAGATTGAGTAAAAAGTCAGGACCAAAACTTTATATAGTCAGACCCTGCTTGTATATTTACTCTTATAAATTTTCAGATGTTTCTATGCTCCATATCTGATACTTTTATAATTTTACTATGTATTAATGTTGCTGTAATTTTAAATTTCAAAGGAAACATTTTGTGAATACATTATTCCTAATTTAAAACTTTTTATTAAATTTAGAATTTATACATTATATTTTCCTAAAGCAGTTTTACTAATCTATTTATTTAAGGACATACTGTGGATTTCCCCAAAGTTTTGAAAAACACGTAGTGTGTTAGAGAATAGGATAAGGAGCCATCCATCACAGAAAATAAAATCCTACACCCCCAAATTAAACACACACACACACACACACACACACACACACGCACGCACGCACACACGCACGCACACATACACGCACACTCTCTAAGTTCCGTCAGGATGAGGTGGAGAGTGATTTTAAGAATAACTACTTTTAAATTTAATGTCTAGAGATTTGCATTCATACTTTTGAATCTTAGTTTGGGGTTTTGATCTGAACTTATGCATTATATTTTCTACTATGGAAGCATATGTCATAGTTTGTAATATAGTAATGACATTTATTGTAAAAAATAAAATTTATTTAAAAATTTTACTCAAATAGAATATTATTTAATAGTTAAAAAAAATCTTGTACTGTTCTACGTATTTCACTTTTTTTTTTTTTTTTTTGGCTGGTAAGGGGATCGCAACCCTCAGCACGTTGTGGTCTGCACTACGCTCAGCCAGTGAGCACACTGGCCATCCCTATATAGGATCTGAACCCGCGGCCTCGGTGCTACCAGCACCGCACTCTCTTGAGTGAGCCATGGGGCTGGCCCTTCACTATTCTTTTTACATGTAATCCCTGCCTCAATAAATCCAGATCTGTGAAAATCTGAATTTAAAAGAAAACAAAAAGATACTAATTATTTCAAAGGTTTTTGTTAACAATTCTACTGGTGGCATCTGCTTATTTGTAGAAGGTTACTAAGCACTGTCAGAGAAAAGTCATGGAGCATATTAAATATATTTTTATTGAAAAATAATCAAATATCAATACATCCACCTATACAGTGTAAGCTCTGAGTAGATTTAAAAAACATTTTATTTGTACAACAATTTGCTATAAAGTTTTTAGAAATTCATTTATTGTGCAGAATAAAATCTTTGCATGAATACTTCAGAATAGAATCTACTTGTACATATGGAATATATTAATATAGAATAGTCATTCAAGTGTAGTTTTTCCATTCCTCACATTAAAATTGTTTGATATTTTGTGCCATAGATTCAAATGAGCCTCTTTCATATAATCTGTGGGAAGATTCATGGATTAACAAAGGAACTGGTCAACATTTGCTAGTTAATCTATATTACATCGGGAAGCAGCTATTAGAAAAACCATGGAAAGAACAGCTGGTCTGCTCATTGGAAACATTCTTGCTTACTGGGTTCATTCCAGAAATGCTAACCACATATTCCCCCGGTGCCCTGGTGGTGGTTTTTTCTTTTACAATCATTCTCAACTGTGGTTTTAATGGAATGATATGGACAATATTTATTGCCCCAATTGTACAGTACTTCCTATATATTAATTATATTCAGCAGAGATGCAAATCTTCAGGTATAGTTCAGTCAATGATATTTGGTTATTGAACAGCTGCAGTGAATATTTTTCTCATCATATATCATATCCTTGTGTTCTCATAAATGTAATAAAAATAAACACTAGAAATGTTATGATATCCAAAATGCAGATTGTTGCTAACAGACCTACTATTTATTATGCTGTTCAGTGACAAATACAGTAATCATTTTAACACATTTTACCTTATTATTTATTTTGCCCACTCATTTTCAAAAAACACAATTCGTATTTAAGTGAACCTGTAGATCAGTTCCAATTTTAATAGATTTAAATTATTATTTTTTTCTTCTGATTTTTTAAACACTCATCCTTATGGAACTTTTTGTTCTTACAAATAAAATGACAAAATTACCAAGGAGTCTCTCAGTCCAATAGAACAAAAATTAATTCTCCTGTTAATTTTGTTTTTATCATTAGTCCGTGGTTACTAAATAAATGCAATCCTTTGTGCCTACACACATACAAAATGTGCTTTGTGCTTCTAAGAGGCAACTAGACACAAAGCTTTTGAAGAATAGGATCTCTTTTCTTTTATTTTGTAAAAGTACATAATTTTGAAATAAAGACAGACTAATCTGAGGCCATCTATACTACAGTTAAAAAGCTATTACATGAAATACAGGTGTTTAAGAGAAGGAAGCCTGCATACAGACTTTGTCAGCTTCTACTTATAGTCAAGGCTGCAGTTTCTAGAGACCAGCTAATGGCTTTATATAGAGATCATCCAAAAAGGTATCTCTGACTAAAATTCTGTCATTCTTTTCATGTGGGGTGAATGTATTTGTTTATGTATGTTGCCAGTAATAGACCCTCCAGGAATTAGCCATATCAAATGACCAATGTCAAAAAATATGACTCACACCACAATTTAATAGCTCTACATACAATCTTTGAACCATGGCCCTATTTATTATATAGTCCTGCCTATTTTGCAATGTTCTCCCCATTTCGATAGAGACATTCTTCATCTTAAGTGTTTATGCTAATCAACTCATAATGTACAATCATTCTAGGCTTGCAATTATCAAACTACAAAACATTGCTTTACAGAAAACTGTACACTGATAATGTAGAAGTGATTAATCTCGTTGGTATTGCTCATTTGTTGCTATGGAAATACTGTTCTTCTACAGGGCCATTAGTAAACATTATGTTAAGATTGCTGCCAATGACAGAGGCAGCTTTGGCAAACTCTGCAACAAATGCAAAGCAGTATTATTGAAGTCATGCTCTGCCATGCCTATATGCATCAGAGTGTGTTTTTTATCAGTAGGATTTTGTTTCAGTGAAAAACTAAAATGTATTTCTATTATATAACACACTAATAGAAAATTGATTAACGTAATTCAAATGCATGCATTGACATGTCACACTGTACCCCATAAATATGTGTGATTATTATGTTAGTTAAAAATAAATAAAACAAAAAATATTTTAAATGAATTTTTATACACAGATTCTTGCGAAGGTTGAATATTTCTTAGACTAAAAGGAATACTTGCTACATCTCTTGCTTTTCAAACCTAAAATTTTAAAAAAGATTTTTTTTTCCTAGGGATATTTTGATGATATTAAAATAATGCTGTTCTGAATAAAAGTTAATGTTGCACATCATATATTAGCTTGGAAGGAGGGGTAGAATCTCTTTCTCTCTCTCTCTGCTTCCTTCCTTCCTTCTTTTTTTCTTTCTCTAGCCATTTATTTATTTACAAATTTATTAAAATATAATTCACAGACAATGTAATTTATCCATTTAAAATGTCCAATTTTATGTGTTTTAGTATGTCCATAGGGTTTTGCTATCGTCCACACAATGTAATGTTAGAATATTTTCAAATGACTCCCAAAAGAAAATTCTTACCCATTAGCCAGCACTTCCCATTTTACTCCAATCTGAACACCCTAGTCCTATGCAATGACCAATGTACTTTCTGTTTCTATAGAATTACCTATTCTGGACATTTTAAAATAAATAGAATCCTGAGATATGCAGTCTTTTGTAAATGCCTTTTTTCACTTAGCATGATATTTTCATGATTCATCCAAGCTATAAAATGTATCAATCAGTCCAGTAGCTCTCCTTATACAAAGTTTCTCTTTTCAGTGGGTTCAGTTACCAGAGCTCAACTGCAGCCCAAAAATGTTAAATGGGAAATTCTAGAAATAAGAAATTCATAAGTTTTTTTTTTTTTTTCTTTTTGTCTTTTTCGTGACCAGCACTCAGCCAGTGAGTGCACCGGCCATTCCTATATAGGATCCGAACCCTCGGCGGGGGGAGCGTCGCCACGCTCCCAGCGCCGCACTCTCCCAAGGGCGCCACGGCTAGTTTTTAATTGCATGTTTTTCTGAGTCGTGTTAAAAACTTGTGCTTTCTTGCCTGTCTTACCTGGAATATGAATCATCTCTTTGTCCAGCGAATGTGCGCTGTAGATGCTGCCTGCCTGTTAGTCACTTAGCCACCTCAGTTATCAGGTAGATTGTCACAGTATTACAGTGCTGGTGTTTAAGTAACATTTATTTTACTTAATAATAACTCCTCAAAGCCCAAGAGCAGTGATGCTGGCAATTCAGATAAGCCAAAGGGAAGTTGGAAAGTGATTCCTTTAAGTGAAAAGTGAAAGTTCTTGACTTAATAAGGAAAGAAAAAAATATCGTATACTGAAGTTGGTAAGATCTATGGTTAAAAGAAATCTTCTATCCATGAAATTGTAAAGAAGGAAAAAGAAATTTGTACTAGCTTTCCTGTTGCATCTCAAACTTCAAAAAGTTGCAACCATGGTGTGAGATAAGCTCTCAGTTAAGATGAAGAAGGCGTTAAATTTGAGGATGGATGACTTGAACAGAAACGTGTTTTGATTGACGGCAGCATGTTATGCTGGAAAGCAGAGCCTATAGAAAAACTTCAAGAGATCCTCTGAAATGAGTGACATCAAGCTATTTACACAAGTAAGAGATTACTTACACAGAGTCAGGAATACAGAAGGTCATTAGTGGCCTAATGCTCCATCACAATGGTGACAATGCCTGTGTCACTCACTTCACTTCATCTAATCCTATAGGTACTATATCATCTCACATTAGCACAAGAGGACTGTACAGTAAGATATTTCCAAAGAGAGAGAAAACACATTCACAGGACTTTTATTACAGAATATTGTTATAATTGTTCTATTTTATTATTAGTTTTTACTCTCTTACTGTGCCTGATTTATGTACTAAGCTTTATTATAGGTAGGTATGTATGTATAGGAAAAAACATAGTATATATAGGGTTCAGTACTATCTGCAGTTTCAGGCATCCACTAGGGTCTTGGAATGTATCCCGTGTATATAAGAGGGAACTGCTGTACTTTGTTTTTATTGCTGAATAATATTTCAGTATATGGCCATAATATATTTTATTTGTCCATTTACCAGTTTATGAACATTTGGTTTGTTTTCACATTTTGGCTATTATGAATAATGTTGTTCTAATTATTTGCACACAAGTTTTTGTGTACACACAAGTTTTCATTGAGTCTTTAGACTGATTTTCACACTATTGCTAACTTAACAATACTAAGATACATGAACATAGATGCACTTCCATTTATTTAGATTGTCTTTAATTTCTTTCAGTGTTGCTTGGTAGTTTTAGTGTACAAATTATGCAATTTCATAATTAAATTTATTCCTAAGTATTTTTTTTGATGTTATTGTGGATAGAATTGTTTTCTTAATTTTATTTTTGTGTGGTTCATAGTTAATATATAAAAATGGATTGAATGTATATTGATATTGGATCCCCCAAACCTGCTGAACTCATCAGTTCTAATATTTTTTATAGATTAATTGGGATGTACAAAATCATGTCATTTATGAAGAGAAACAGCTTCACTTCTTCGTTTCCAATCTCAATGATTTTTATTTATTTTTTCTTGCCTAATTACTCACCCCAGAGCCTTCAGGACAATGTTAAATAGAAATGCTAAGAAAAAGCTCAGTTGGTCAGATTACAATGTTGATAACACCAAGGTCCAGGCTTATATCCCTGTCGCAGACAGCAAAGAAAAGAAAAAAGAAAAAAAAAAGCCCAGATGCCAAGAGAATTAGTTCTGATCTTGGAGGGAAAGCATTCATTTTTTCACCATTATGTATGTAAGTTGTGGGTGTTTCATAGAGCCATTTATCAGTTTGAAGAATTTGCCTTCTACTCCTGATTTGATGTACATTTTTATCATGAAGGTGTGTAGAGTTTTGTCAAATGCTCTTTTATGCATCTATTGAGATGATCACATGTTTTTGTTTTTTTATTGCATTGATATAGTGTATCACATCAATTGATTTTGTGATGCTAAACCAACCTTGTGTTCCTATAATAAATCCCCTTCATTTTGGTGGGCAACAATTTTTATATACAGCTGGATTCTGACTGCTAGCACTCTTAATTTGTTGAGGGGGTTTGTGTCTTTTTACATATGAAATATTGTGTCCATTAACATAAGAAATATTGGCAGGTGTTGTCGTTGTTTTATTTTAGTATCAGAGTATCACTAGCTTCATAGAATGAGTTAAAATAGGTCCCCTACTTGCTATAGACTGAATGTTCCCTCTCCCCCTACCTCCCATACATAGACTGAAGTCCTATTTGGCTATATTTGGACATGGGGCCTCTAAGGAGGTAAGGTTAAATGAGGTCATAACAGTGGGGCTCTGCTCAGATAGGATTGGTGTCCTGATAAGAAAAGACACCAGAGAGCCTGATCTCTGTCTCTCTGCCTTCTCACGCACCAAGAAGAGGTCCTGTGAACACACAGTGGGATGATGACCCCACATAAGCCAAGAGAAGAGGCCTGAGAATGCAACCTGCCACACTGGCACCTTGATCTTGAACTTTTTAGCCTCCAAAAACTGTGAGGAATAAAATTCTATTGTTTAAGCCACTCAATTTGTGGTATTTTGTAATGGCAGCCCAAACTGACTGACAGACTCCCCTCTTTTTTGGGAGAAATTGTGGAGAATAAATGTAAATTATTATTTGAATATTTGGTACAATTTCCCAGTGGTGTTACCTGGGCCTCGGGTTTTCATTGTTGAAATTTTTAAAAATTTAATTTGATCTCTATCCTTATTATAGGTCTATTCAGATTTTGTACTTTTTCCTCAGTAGGTTTCAGTACTTTTTGATCTTCTAGGATTTAGTCAACTTAAGTTGTTAATTTATTGGTGTACAGTTGTTCATAGTATTCCTTCATAACTCTTTTATTTCTGTAAGGTGTGTATTATGGTCCCTCTTTCATTTCTAATTTTAGTAATTTTAGTTTTCTCTCCTTTTTTTTCCTGGCCAGACCAACTAAAATTTTATAAATTTTGTTGTTTAAAAAAAAAAAAAACCCGCACAAATTATTTCTTTTTTATTTATTCTGTTGTTTTCCTATTGTTTTTATTTTTGTGTCTGTTCTTATTATTTCCTTTCCTTTACTTTCTTTGGGTTTCGTTTGCTCCTCTTTATCTGTTTTTATTTTAAAGTAGAATGTTAGGCTATTGATGCAAAATATTTTTTCCTTTCTTAATATAAGCATTTACAGCTATTTATTTCCTTCTGAATGCTGCTAATTCTGCAAAATAATTTCCCTGCATGTTGAAGCCTCTGATGTCCTTGTTGAGCTTTTTTTTCCCCTTGTTTTTATCTTTTATCTAGAGGTCGGTCTCTCTGGTCGGCATAGCTACTTATCGGTCAGTGGTTAAATCTAAGCCCCTTCAGCCTGTTGATAAGTTTGTGTGTGGCCTGGGGAGTGCTTTCAGTTCCAACCACATGCTGCAGATTGCTCCTTTGTACACTGGCACATGCTACGCTGGCACATGCTACACATCTCCCAGAGGAGACTATGATTTGAATAGAATTCTTCTGAGTTTTCTCTTTCCCTAGTTCTATTAAAAGCTACCAGCTTCCTTTTAACTGCCATTGCCCAAGATCTCCACTGTTTTTTTTTTTTTTTTTTTTTTTTTAAAGATGACCGGTAAGGGGATCTTAACCCTTGACTTGGTGTTGTCAGCACCACGCTCAGCCAGTGAGCAAACCGGCCATCCCTATATGGGATCCGAACCCGGGGCCTTGGTGTTATCAGCACCACACTCTCCCAAGTGAGCCACGGGCCGGCCCCTCCACTGGTTTTTGACAGTGACTTTAGGAATAGAGTTCTCCTTTCTCTGTTCCAAGAAAAGTCTTTCCTCTCAGGCACAGTTGTGGAGATCTCTGCCCTTATGTCCTGCCTTTCCCTCTGGTCAGAAACCCTACAACTCTGCACCATAACTGGGGACAGGAACCTACTTTTCTTGGAGTGACACCCTACTTTATGAATGAGCACTGGAGAAAGTGTGGAAGCTCCTGGACTTCTTGACTGCTCCTCCCTGCTTCAGGCCTCCACCCTACAAGTGATATGGGGCAGGGGATGGAGGCTCTGACATTCTCATCCTGCTGTGCACAGGGTAGTTTTCTCATCTATGAATGAGGACTGGTTAGGAGAAGAGACACCACTCCTATCTGCTGTGCCTGCCTCGAGTATACTTCCTGCAACATGGTGCTGAATCACAGGGTGGGGAAATAAAAAGTATCAGCAACCATGCCCCTTCCAGGATGAAACCATAGCCCCAGACTGGAAGTTGGTGGGACAGGAAGCCCTTGTCTTCTTGACTGCAAATGCCAAGGAAGAGCTTCGGTAACACAGGACTGGGGGTGGTGGTGATGGTGTGAGTCATATTGCGAAAGTCACAAATTCTCACTGTTTATAATGAGGAGTCATATTTTTCTTGAATGAATGTTTCTCCATTTGTTCTATGTCTTTAAGACAATTTCTGGAGGTTTTAAATAATTTTTAAATATAATTTTCATCATTTAAATTTTTTCTTTCTTGGAGATAGTTTCCACTGATTCACTTACTTTCTCATTTCAGAAGTTCCAAGTTTTTACTGTTAAGTGGTTATTCTAACTTACTCAAAGTAATCATGCTAAGAGCTTTAAAAAATACTTATGTTGAGTGAAATAAACAAAGCACAAAGGGATAAATACCATATGTACTCATAAGTGGGAGCTAAGAGAGAAAGAAGGAAGGAAAGGAAGACCACAGTGGTGTGTTGGACTTGCAGAGGAAGAGAATGTACCTAGGGATGCAAAGTGGAGTGGGGGTAAAGGGGAAGGGGAGGGAGGTCGGGGATAATTGTGGGGATAATTGGGTGGGGGACACGGAGTATAATCACAATTTGTGGTAATGGACATGCTGCCAGTATGGATCTGGCCATCACATCTTAGGCACGAATGGTGATAATTTGCTTTGTACCCCATTAATATTCATAACCAATAAAAAAATACTGATGCCTGTGTTGTGCTGTTCAAGATTCTGATTTAATTCATCTCGATTGTTGCTTTTGCCACAGGAGTTATAAAAGCTCTCTGGATTACTGTAAATTTTAACAGGTTGAGAACTAATGTCCCCAATCCAACTCATGGTGGGCCCATATTCTTCAGCCATTTGGAGGCATCAGAAATATTGATCTTTACACGAACTTCAGGAAAGCCACTGGATGGGTCCTTGTATCTTATCTGATTCATGCAGCAACACAGCCGAGTAACTTCTGCCAGGTACCTCATTATTTATCTAATAACATTCTTCCATTTCTCTGATGCCCTGTTGAAAATCTGTATCAGCCAGAGAATATAAAGCTCACGTAGTCTCTTCAAGTTGTACCATGATCTTCAACTAATGATGTTTTCTACAATATTTTCAATCTCCCATCAACACGTCTAGCACATGCAACAATTCCTTCATTAGTTTGTGGGGTGGGTGGTTCTTTTTTGTTCCATGGCCATCAGCTGAAGACCTTCCATTTACATTTTAAAATCAGGAAATTTTGCCCGGGAATGGTGTCAAGGGAATGACCATTAAATGAACAGTTCATAGACAGTTGCTTGCTGCAGTTTTGCATGTATGCCACCTTCTTCTTCATTTCTCATGGGACCACCAAGTCTAAAATGCAGAGAAGGGGTTTTAAGAAGAGTGGCAGTGAGGGAAATGTAGAATATCCTGGTTATTTATCAAAAGACTTAGATCCTATCACTAAATTACTAAGTAATTTACTATCATTAAATTACTAAGTAGCACTTGACTTTGAGTATATGGCCTAACCTCTTGGGGCCTTTGTGTCTTATAGTAAAGTCCAATTATTATTAAATAAATATTTTCAAATGAAGTAAATAAATTTAAATGGTTTTAGTATATAATCCTAAAGATATTCTTTGATACCTTGTTTCTATAACTCTCTTCATTGTGGGAAACATTAGAGATTATGGTGTGATTATGAATGTTACCTAAAGACACAATTCTCAACTCAGATCAGTGTAGTACCCAAGGCCTGGGCTCTTTCTGCTGCTTACTTCCATGTTCTGATTTCAACCCTGGTTTTGCAATATTACTCACCCTCTCTCCCTCTAGTCACTGGATTATTTTTGTCCAGGACCATATAGATCGACAGAGGAATGATTTAAGTTTTATGGGACACTTGGCAGAAAAAGTGGAGAAATTGTATAGCTGGGACTCTGTATTAGTAGTATGTATCCATATCAGTCTGTTTTCATTGAAGACCAAGAGTATAACACACACATACTATTCTCTGTTATAGGTGACAAAAATAAATTTTCTTGGCAGGTTTCTGATTCACGGAGTTGAACATCTGTCAGCTTTTCCACCAATTTTAGTGCTTCTTGTCACAGTTTCTTACTACTAATGACATAAAATAAGACATTATGGGAAAAACACGCTGGAAATGAATACAGTCTAGCAGATTCCTTGCCTGGGCAAGTGAACACGTGTATTTTTTAATATATGCTCCTAAGCAAATTAGCAAATTTTTGATTAATTCGCATGAAAGAATTCCTTCTCTCTCTCTCTCTGTCCTTTTTCTCTCTTCCTTCTTCCGTCACTCTCTCTCCCTCTTCCACTAAGGAATGTGCTACATCTTTAAGGAATTGAAGATCCACAAAATGGCTATTTTCGCTATAGGAAAAGAACTATATTAGTAAGGAACTATATTAGTCTGTTTCTGTTGCTTATAACAAAATACC